>NC_140582.1:667831818-668431818 GCF_964204655.1 Triturus cristatus | reverse complement strand
GAGGATGAGGCTCAAGCCTATGGTCTCTCTGAGTATTGAGAAAGCTTGAAGAGGGCATGTCCAGTAGTTTGGGCAGAAAAGAGGTGAAAAAGGAGCCAGGATCATTTCCTTCTAAAGTTTCAGTCAGGCCATAAATGCATGAATTGTTCCTCCTATTGCTGTTTTCCAAATCCTCTGTATGTTGCTGAACCTGGTATTCCTCTTTTTCCAAAGAGTGAATTCTATGAGCCTCATCCTGGACAGCAAAAAGTTGCTGCTCTATTACAGATACGCGATTTTCTATTGATGAACATTTATCATCTAGATGTTGCATTCTGTTATTAGTTTCCTCCATGAAAGGATGTAGAGCCGGAATATCCTCCAGCAACAACTCTAAGGAAAAAGGGGACATTGACTTGTCAGGTGAGGGTGGATACAAACACGAGGGCAATTAACAACTCAAGGGAAGCACTACTGGAATTGCATCCCAAACCTGAGAATAAGAGAATAGTGTGCGTTACCACTTTTGGCACTGAATCCAACAAACTAAAGGGGATCATACTAAGATACTGGAAGACCCTAAACTCAGGAACTCTCAATTTACCCAAACCCCTCTTCACATTCAAACGCGGCAAATCCCTACGGGACTCAATAGTACACACCCGTCCCAAGAGGAAGACAGGAACCAGAGATAACATAAATACACTTTGGGACTTACCCGCAGTTGTAGGACATTTTCCATGTGGGAGCTGTAATGTGTGCTCCCAAACAAAAGCAAGTAAAACCATCGATCTTGGGTTACAGACGCCATGGGAACAGAGGTCGTTTTCAAACTGCAACAGCTAGAATGTGGTGTATATCATGATCTGTAAATGCAATCTGAGGTACATTGGCATGACTTCACGCAAAGTCAAGACACGATTAAATGAACACCGCAGCACCTTCCGATGCGGAAAAACAGTCACAAAGATGATGCGTCATTTCCAAACGCTGGGACACAGTGAGAATGACTTCACTTGGTCAATCATTGAAAAACTGCCCAACCAATGCAATGATAAACAACTGTTGAAAGCAGAACAATGATGGATCTACCGAATGTCAAGTGTCAGCAATGGGTTAAAAGAGGAAATTCCGTGGTCAATGTTAACATGAGAGGGGCCCCACACATAGTTTGAACGTCACTGATATTTATTAGTATCTACTCCAACAAGTACGAACACATTGATCTACAAAAAATCTAACTAAATAAAATCTGAGATGGAGATTCGTATTGTAAACATCTTAATACTAGTTGGGTGTTATGGATTGTACTGACACGTCTGTTTTTATTAACCCCATACCTCACGAAACGCTGATTATATCGAGGGAACTAGTGAGCGTTTTTTGACCAAAAGTAACCCGGAGGTAGATAGGGGGATTACCCTTCCACTTAAAGACAACATCTTGGTGTAAAAATTGTTGGATACGAGGGTAACTACCCCATACATATGTACACGAGAACAAGCCTGCGAATAAAAATAGACAAATACAGATGTGGTACGGGTTTTCAATGTTATTCGACATTGGTATTTCCGTGCTATACACCTGGACTTGAGGGATCGTGAACATACTTTCATATAACGCAGCCAGGACCCTTTCTTTATTTATTGTCCGTAATAAGGTGCAAACACGTAAACATCGATCTTGCAGCCTACATTTCCCACAAACTTGCCAACGACGCGTCATACAGCAGACACTTGAGCCATCATGACGTATGCACGTTCTAACGTCTAATCACGTGACAGACCGTATCCAATCACACAATACGCTGTCCACACAACACGGAAGACGGACGGAAGCTCACTAACCATTTAAAATCACAACCCACACACCAGATTGACACGGCGGCGGGCAGTGAACACTATAGGTGTACCCACGGTGACCGATCTTTGACGAAGTAAGATGCAGCGGATTTGATCGCGTGTCTGCCTAACTGAAGAGCGTGTGTGTTGGTATGACTAAGCACTGCTGTACAAGAATATGCGGTTGGTATGAGAATGCGTAATATTTGATAAACCACCTCCTTTAATTTTATGCTACCATCAGTGGCCTGAATAATTGAGTAACAATGGGGGTCTTGTCATTCTGATATGGCCTATTGGTCAACAGATCCAAGCACAAACAACCGGAGCTCACTCCAGTTACGGTTTCGTGAGAATAACGCAGATTTCTGCATTCGAGAACACGAGAAATACTATCATATGTATGGCAGAGTTCAGTATTAACTTTTATATTACGGGTGATGCAGCAAGCATACTTGTAGCATTCTAATAAAACTTATGAATGCACGCGATCTTTTGAATTTGTTATTACACCATTACCACAATTCTACACCTTCATGAAACTTCAAAGTTTCCCTTATGTTTTATACCCCTAGTGTGTGACTACAAGACGGCACCTTAAGTCACGTGACCCGCATGGTGCAATCTAGCACCAATCAGTAGGTGAGACTAGATATCTGACGAACATAGTTTTATCACTTGACAAGAAGGTGTAGGTTTGGAGAGGACATCTTTTTCACATACCTTGCACCGATTAAACACCCCCCTTTTTATAATTAATCACGGGGTGCAGAGGCAACAACTATCATATTGCCACTAAGGTTACTTGGAGATCGAATTTGAGAGTGGAGATCCGTCTGGTTGGGGGAAGAGAGTTTTTAAACAATAAATCACACTCAAGTTAGATGTGTGGAACATGATAAACACAATGTAGTAGGTGATACCGCACTAATCACGGGTGGAGTGATATAGCCACACAGATTATAGTCATAGATGTCACTATGGGTGTTAGTCCAAAAATATAGTTCTAACATGGTTTTGACATGAATCCAGAAAATCTACTGGATTACAAACTATAGGTGAGTGCAATAGGCCTCAATTTTTACCTGGGTTTGCATGTAGTACATGATCAAAACTTGAGTTAGGGAAACCAACTACTAGAAAAGACAGCCCTGAAGAAGGCCCCAGACCCTTGTGGGCTCTGTGCGTGGGCCGAAACATATTGGCATAAAAAGTGGGTACATTTGAAACAAGAATTTCAAAACAACCCCATCACAGCATGCGCTTTTTATTTGGTACCCCAGGTACCCCAAGAATAAAGCTTTGAAACAGGGGTATACCTGGAGGTATTTTTAGAATCTACCACTGAACTGGTTCCCTGCATAACCAGAGAAAATTTACATAAGAACTCCCATCACATCTTTTGGTTGAGTCCGCCCAGGTAGTACCATCTTACCTGGGTGTGGAAAGATGCCAATGATGAAGCATGTCACTATTAGTGAGTGAGGCGTCTTCTCTAATATCTGTGGATACCCCAAGACTTTCTATGGTTATGTCCAAAGATAACATCTGTTACATAGGACGACTCGGGTCAATACATTGTTTCTACAATTGACTCCAAATTCCTATTGAACCAAAATCGGGGATATAGTTACCAGCAGTTGCTTCTGTGATATTATATTTTTGGGAGATTGCAACTGCTTTGCTTTTCTCTAATTGGAGCGAGGAACTATGTGTAGGGGCCGAATTAGCCATTTCCTCAGCAGCAAGTGACCGGACTTCTATTGATAAGTGAGGCACAGGACCTGATGAAGGATGTCCTTTAGGAGTAAAGACAAATTGTGGTTTCCTTAATTTACCCATAAAAAGGAACCATATAGCCAGTCAAAGATGACACAAGTGTTTCTTTGACTTTTCTTACATGAAGGAAGTGCCACCCCAGCTGCCGGAATCGAGGAAGAGGACGGAGGAGAGGCAGCCGGACGTAGTGAGGTTAGTGTGTTTTTGAAATTTTTTAAAATGATTTTCCATTCCCTCCCTCCCCGCTCACCACTCCCGACCAGTAGCAGCCGCTACCGAGTATTTCGGATGTTTGCAGATGCCATAACAAGGAGTTGTTAATGCTTACATACAGGCATTCCCATAATCCATACGACTGGTGATTAAGGCCTGGGTTATTTTTTCCTCCAGTAGATGGGCATCCAGTTAGAGATTTTCTGAAGCATTTGTAGGATCTCATAGCAGGATACACAGACCCCTAAGACCTGTGCTTTCATGCTCAGCGACTTGTCTATCAGGCTGCGCTAACTTTGTAACTCATTTTTTGGAGTGAGGCAATACCCAGATCAGACGGCCCCAATTCAGCTGTCCAGATCATGGGCGCGTGCAAATATTTTCCCAGGGGCCAAAAAGTTTGGTCTGTGGTGTGAGAGGGTGCCACAGGTTGGCAAGCAGGGAGGTTTCTAAGGTGGGCATATGGGAAATGAAGCAAGTACATATAGTGGGTGAATATCACTATGTGAAACCTGAAAACTAGACATAGCCAGACACAGGCAACCCTTGACATAAACATATAACCAAATACCTGCGAGACCGCCACTAGTTCCCCGTAGAGAAGAGAGTAACCGTCAAGATACTCACCTACACCTACAAATGCCTCCACAACCCCGGATCCCAATATCTCAATGAAAAAATCTCCTTCTACATACCCAAGAGAAACCTCCAATCCACCGACCTCACCCTCGCCCAAACCCCACGCATCCGCAGAGCCAGAACATGTGGAAGAGCCTTCTCCTACATCGGGGCAAAGACCTGGAACGAGCTCCCTATCAACATCAGACGTGCCCCCACTCTGCACACCTTCAGAAAGAGCCTCAAGACCTGGCTCTTCGGCTGACCGGGAGTCCCTCCACCCCCCCTCCCGGTGCCATGAGGCCCTCACAGGTCAGTAGCACGCTTTACAATTCCCTGATTGATTGATTGAATCCTGGCTTCCCCACTTGCACCAAATTGTGTGATCCCAAGCAATTGTTTCATTTTACTTTCCATACTTTTTCTTCATTATCACATTTAAGAGGACCTAGAAATACATGGCTTTGGGATGTGAGCCACAGAAATCCTCTTGTGTTTGATTTATTAAACTGTAATGTTCTCCAGGTATAAATGCAACCCTGGCCACCCAGAGGGTGCACATAACAGCTGACTTACCTCTTAGTTCTCTATTGGTATTATTGTTAGCGTGGAGGGAACACACCATGGATATTGCTAAATTCCTGTTTGAAACTTATCACTTTAAAAAAAAGGTCTCAATGCTCTGATACAATTTGATACTAAGGTGAAACGTTTCTGCATATCAATGAAATACATTTTTTGAATTTTGAAGAGACTATCATATTTTTGCACATTTGTTGCAAGGTGTCTTTAAAAATGAAGGTGTTCTGAAAGTTAAGTGGTGCAGGACACCTTAGTTACTTCCTTTCTTTAACTTCAGTTAGCCTGTAAATAAATGCTTGCACGTTTATTTAGCACATTTCTGAACATTAATGCTCAGTCAAGTAATCAGCAGCCCAGTGCTGCTATTGACCTAGGGGCCATAGTTAAGGTCAGGAGAGCCGCATGTGGCCCTGGGCCGTACTTTGAGTATTAGTGATCCAGGTGGTATTGGCCCTCCATAGCAGAATGATTTCGGTCTTATTGTCATTTAGACCAATTCTGCCTCATCTAAGTGCCACAGATCTTAGGCATTCACAAAAGCTGGTTTTTGGTATGTTGGACTTGGCCCTTTTTGCAAGGTCATCCCTGAACTTTTTGCCTTCCTCCTAGCCTTTTTTCTAACATGGTGTTGGTGGTTTTAGGACTCTGGGCACTTTAGCACTGGTTAGCAGTGCAAAGTGCGTGTGCTCTCTGCCCTCCATAGGCTAACATTGGGAACGCCCCCCTTATGGGATAACTCCTAAGTGGAACAAAATAAGTATGTTGTGTTTGGTATGTTTGGAATGGAAATAATAAATGCTGTGCAATGGTGTGCGCAGATTCATTTTCACTCTTTTAGGTATGCCAGAAGTTGGCATTTCTGTGTGCTATGTGCCTGCCTGCCTGCTGTGTATTGCATGTCTGGTTCTAGAAGTGACCGGGGCTGTTGAGGTGTGGGTGGCTCCAGGGAGGGCAGGGTCAGTCAGTGTCAGGCTGAATAGGAGATCTGCAATTGGAGTAGTGGGAGGAGAAGTCTCCTGTGCCTGAATAGATCTGTGCCTGCCCTGTACAATGCTGGCTCCGCCCCCTGTGGTGTGTCTGATTACCAAGCCCCAGCTCACAAAGGGAGGAGGGAAGCCTGGTAAACAAAGTGATCAACACCCCTCCCAGAGCCAGTTGGGACTGGAACCTCCAGGACCCTTCCAGAAGATTCTGCCCCCTTCTGGAAGCAGGGCAGGAAGGTGTATAAATACAGGGGCTGTGACCCCATGAGGGTGTGTGCTTGTGCTGACTTGGAGGGAACACACTGCCAGGAGAAACCGCAGCGGGACCCAGCTGCTGCACCTGAGGGTCCCTGCGTGCTGGCCTGCCTGACTGCACCAAGGACTTTTGCATCTGCTGGACCCAGGAAGAGACTCTGCAGGAGTAAAGGCTGCTGCACTGAAAGGATTGCCTCTTTGTTGTGCCTGACTATTCCCAGGAATTGCTGCTCTGCTTAGTGTGCTGTCCCCTGGTCTGCTGACCTTGCCCAGCCTTGCCTCTTCATCGTGGGACCTAGCGCCTTGTGAGCGCAACAACTTTATTCCAGCCCCAAGGACTTTCCTGCCTGCTACCTAGTGCCTCGTGAGCGCTACATTTAAATTGCCTGGAAGAAGGAGCGTGGATCCTGCAGCGCTGAGGCTGCGACGTACTTTGAGGGAATCCCGGCGTGTGGGATTTCCCCTGTGCTCCTGAGGCCAGCGGGAGCCCACCCCGCATTGTCTGCATTTTTAAGAGGAGCAGGTGCCCACCCCGTGTATTTTCGCTCTTTAGCGGGAGCCTACCCCGCTTTATGCTGATTCTCAGGAGTGGGTGCACACCCCACATTTTGAAAACTTCGGCAGGTGCCCACCCCACATTCCTGCTTATTTTGCTAGTGGGAGCCCACCCCGCTGCTTTATACCTTTAGCGGGAGCCCACCCTGCTGTTATGTGCTTTTTGGTGGCTGGTGCCCACCCCACAATTATCCGCACTTGTGAGGAGGTATCACCGCCACGGCCCGGGCCACCTTGAGGAGCTCAGGCGAAAAGGAAGTCAGGCAGGTGCTGCCTGGCTGTGGGTGGGGCCTGCCCCGGAACCAGGAAGTTGCCAAGTCCAGAGCGGGGGCTCCCTTGAGCTGGTGGGAGCACCGTGCATGCCACCCAAGAAGAGCGGAGACCCGAGGAAGCCCTGGTGAGTGGGGACTTCAGGAGGGTGTAGTGTTGGTGCTCGCGAGGCACTAGAGCAGTCAGGCCGGTGGTTCCTGAGCGGCCCCGTGGGACAGCGGGCCGCTCCAACGTTGGAGGCGGAGATCGCTGGTCAGAGGTTGCAGCGGACGGCTGTCTACTTCGCTCAGCCCCCAAGGATTGGTGAGTGGGGCTAAGCCTCTCTTTTTTATATATTTCCCCTTGGTTGTGCTCTCACGGGCCATAGTGGTGAAGAGCCAGTATCCCTTGTGCTACTCAGCTGCACTGCAGTTGCGGGCCGCTGCGACATTTGGGGGCCAAACTATTTTCAAAGCCCCAGGGTGGGTCCCCAGAGCATTGCTGCTCACTTTTTGAACACAGCTGCACCACGGGAGAGAGTGGGCAGCTGCAACGTTTTGTACATTTGCTGTAAGGACCCCAGTGGAGGGTCCAGAGGGCACGGAAGAGCCAGTGTCTCAGTGTTTCATTTTTGACACAGCTGCACCACACCAGGGCGGGCAGCTGCAGCTGGGGTCATTTGTTTTGCTTAGTCCCAGTGGGGGCTCAGTAAGCACAGTGAGTGCCAGTACTGCTATTTGTTTGGGGGCCATGTCTGGTCATTTCAGAGGTGACATAAGGGGCATATGATGAAGTGTGTACCAAGGCCTAGATTTGGCATACTGTATGGTTCTGTTCTTACCTGCAGGAGGTGATGTATGATGGAGATATTGCCCTGTACTGCTGATGATTATATGCTTAGCAATGCTCTGCATAAGATATTTTATGCCTAAGGTGATACATTCTGATGTGTTATGCCTCATGTTAATGTGATGACGCTAAGTTCCTGATCTTGTCAGTAGTTACTGGTTGTTCAGCAATTATTGGTTCCAGTGAAGGACATCTAACATGGGCTTCAGTTGGATTTCCATAGAGCATATTATCAAGCCCATTATCACCGTTTTATCTGCAGTTTTCTGCCGCTAAAGCGGTGATAATTTTATCGCCTGTCTTGATAATATGCCCCTTGTTGAGGCGTAGGAGTTTCAGGTGTCTTTTGAAGCAAGAGAAGGAGGGGTTGCATTGTAGATCCCTAGGTAGGGAGTTCCATGTGCCGGGTGCATTTCCAGAAAAAGAGCGAGTCTGGGTTGATTTTTTTTTAGTTTGGGAGGTACAAGGTGAAGTGAGCTGGAGCTTCTCAAAGTTATGTTTTTTCCCACTCATGAGCTTGTTGTCTAAATAGCTGGAGGTATGTGAGTGAAGGGCTTTGTGGGTGATGCTGGCAATCTTGAAAGAACATCCTCCTTCGGTGAGTAGCCAATTGAGGATCTTGAGGGTGGTGTGATGTGTGCAAACCGCCTAACACCTGTTATGAGCTAGGCTGCCACGTTTAGAGCTGATCTTAGGGGTAAGAGGTGAGTTTTTGGCCTCCCTGTGTGGATGACATTAGCATAGTCCAGTTTGGAGAGGACGAAATATTGGACAACCATCTTGAAATCATCAGAGGGAATGAATGGTTTAATTTTCTTCAGGTGTTTTAGTGTAAAGAGTGCTCCTTTGGTTGAGTTTATGATGTGATTCTTCATTGACATGCTATTCTCCAGGATGAAGCCTAGGAGTTTGCAGAGTTGGACAGAGTGAGAGAACAGTTTAATGCATTCAGGTTGCTGAGCCATTCGTGGATAGGTAGGTGGTTGCTTTTAGGGGAGAACAGAATGATTTTTTAGGGAGTTTAGCTTTAGGTGGTTAGAGTTAAACCAAGATTGTATCTTGCTCAGAGTGGCGTCAAGATGTAGAATGTCACTAGGTGATTTTATATTGTAATAGAGTTGGGTGTATTCAGCATATAGGTGATATTTTAACCCTGCTTGCAGGGGTTTCATGAAGAGGTTGAAAAGGGAAGGGGAGAGAATTGAGCCCGGGGCACTCAAAGTTTGATACGTGTGTGTTTAGATAGACAGGAGTTGATTTTGATTTGTTGTGATCGGTGTTGTAGGAATGATGTGAACCATTTTAAGACTGTGCCATTAATATCAGAGTGGATCTTCAGTGATTCAAGTAAGTTTGGGTGATTTACAGTATCAAACGCCGCTGATAAGACAAGTAGGATAAGCAGGCATGCATAACCATTGTCTAGGGATCTGTAGATGTCATGGAGGTTGAATTCTCCTATATGATGTTTAAGTTGTTGAAGGACACATTGTTCCATAGTTTTGGTTAAGAATGGGTGGTTGGAGATAGGTCTGAGGTTATTGAGATCATTAGGGTCAGCCATAGATTTTTTTAGAATGGGAGGGCTTTGTCCTAGTTGGAGGGAGTCAGGGACACAACTTGAGGTGAGACATGCGTTGATGATATTTGTCCAGTATGGTGCTATGATGTGGCTGAGATTTTGTACAATCGTCGATGGGAGGGGATCCTAACTGTGTGAAGTGGGCTTTAATTTTGCGATTATATCAAAGACTTCAATTTCTGTCATGGGTTTAAAGGCAGAGCAGTTGCCATTGTTTTCAGTTAGGTGTGATTATGGTTGCAGTAAGTTCCTTTTGGTGCCATTTAGTCATTGAGGAGTTCTAAGGGTGGAGCTGCCATGGAGGGAGCTGGGTTGGTGAGAATGGTTAGGGCTGAGGGTAGATTAGAGACTTGTAAGAAGGATTGCTCAATTTTTGCGAATTTGTCCATGAAAAAGCTGGCAATTTCTTCACAGCATACATTAGTGGCGATTATTTTATATGAGGGTGACAACGTTGTTTGTTATTTGACAATTTTAAAGAGCTCTCTGGGTCTATTCTTTGCTCGGTCCACTAGTAAAAAAGGAAGGTATTATGATCAAGAACCTTATCGGTACCTGATGATGAACTGAGGTGTTATACATTAAGCGATGCCTTCGATGCTCAAAGCGTACCTGCCGAAAGCAAGAAATAGTCAATCAAAACATGTCCGTCGACAGCATGAATTAAACTACGATAATAATCTCCATCTTTCCACTTACCGTTATTCTGACAAACTCTGGATCGCAATGACGGCCAACTATTGAAACCCCCGATGGGGTGTGCATCAACTAGAAACTCCATAAAATAGCCAGAAATATGTACAAAAGCCCATGTGATGTGGCATCGTGGGACGTGGCCACAGTACAAATGAATCTGTGTGCCATATTAGGAGAATGTAGTGACCAGATGCAAATAAATGTACTCGCCATGTTGCATTATTACAGAGACATCAGACTGCCTATTCAATAACTCACTGTTGGTGTGGAGAATAACGGAAATATCAACACCCACAGGATACACAAATGTTTTCTCAGCTATCATGATCACCCAAGGAAAACTTCACCACAATCAGTGCATGCATAATTGAAACTATTCGTATGAAATAGTGAACAGAAGAAAGGTGGCTAGTCAATGACTGTGACTATGAAAAAATACATAAGACATGTGCAATACATCAGTACAGTTGAATATGACCTATTGATCAACAGCAATATTATCCCTAGAAAACCAAATTTATATGAAGATAAACTAACTGGTGCAAAAAAACAATCACAAAATTATAAGTGGCATGGCAAGAAGTGGTTTAGATCGCAATACTATTTGGCAGGGATCTAATGGCCTGAGCTGATGTTAAAGTGCTGGGTCTATAGAAAGCAACTCATCTCTATCTTGTCATTCATCCCTTTTGGGTTTAAAGTGTCAAGCCTTCTGATCTACTAAATTTCACGTTGCAACAATTTTTGGGTGTTGTCCATTCCTGTTAATTTCTGTACTGTTTCCACGATTTGGAATTTTCTTTTGGCAATTGTGTGTCTCTGTTTGATCAAATGTGCAGCTAATCTTGAATAAACATGTTTATTACAGATTTTACTCTTGTGCTCTGTCAACATTTTTTTTATTTTTCTCTCCGTTTTCCCTATATACAGTGGGCCAAATGGGGATTTGATGGCATAAATGAGATTACTGAAATTGCAGTCCACTGAATGCAATAACTTGATTGATGTTGATCAATAGGTCATATTCATCTGTACTGATGTATTCCACCTATTTTATGTATTTTTTCATAGTCATAGTCATTGACTAACCACCTTCCTTCTGTTCACTATTTTGTACGTGTAGTATCAATTATGCATGCACTGATTGTGGCGACTTTTTTCTGAGTGATCATGATGGCTGAGAAAACATTTACGTATTATGTTAGAGCATTGATATTTCCGTTATTCTCCACACCAACAGTGGGTTATTGAATAGGCAGTGTGATGTCTCCGTACTAATTCAACATGGCGCGTACATTAATTTGCATCTAGTCACTACATTCTCCCAATATAGCGCATATATCGTGTTGTGAGAATGTGAGAATGTCCCGCTACGCAACGTCACTGCTATTTTACAGGTTTTGAGTTTATGAACACCGCATCGCTGGTTTTAATAGTTGGCTGTCATTGCGAGTCGAAGTTTGTCAGAATACCGGTAAGAGGAAATATGGAGGTTATCATCGTAGACTTAACTCATACTGTCGATAGACACGTTTTGATTGACGGTCTACTTCTTCCTTTCGGCAGATACACTTTGAGCACCGAAGACATTGCTTAATGTATGACACCTTGGTTCGTCATTAGGTACTGATCGGGTTCTTGATCATAATACCTTCCTTTTTTGCTAATTTTTTGTTTATGTACTTATGCTTATCCCTTTTTTTTGTAGGTTCACCTTCGCCGTTTAGTGTGTTCCAGTCATGTATTTAAAGATATTTACGGCATATCTTGCATTCCATTTTTTTCTATTACACTGGAGTGCTATTTGGCCTTTCTCGAATTCACAGAAGGGAACTATATAGTTGCATGTTTATGTTGGAGCGCCACTCATTCACCATAACTTATTTAAGGGATCAGCACATTTGGTCTGTTTCCGTCCGGAATACTGTTGCTCTGTGGCATGTAAGATTGTTGTGATGGCATTCATTAATGACACTACCTTGTGACATAACCAGTCTTCTAACTACACAAGAACATTTATTCATGTCTTGTTTGGGCTTAACTTTATGTTTGGTCCACTTTGGCACTAACAACCACTCTGATGCTGTTGTAATATGTGTATTTTCTTATCCAATTATTGATTTTTTCATATTAGAACTGCCCCTGAAGAAGGGACTTTGCCTCTAAATGCATTGGGCATCATCATCTAAAGTCAACATGAAGATTCATGGCATAATATACATTTGAATTAATTTTGTAATCAGAAAGGAGCAGTATATGTGTGTTGTCATATTCTGCCTTTGAGGCGCATACTGCATGTAAAATTGTTCTTTTGTGGCAAAAAGTCAAAAAGATAAATGATCGTTAAAATACTACATTTATTGATGGTTGTTTGTTTGATTATTAATTTATATTGTTGAACTGATAATATATTGTTTATAGTTGTGCACGCCCTGTTCCAACTATACTAAATATCTTGCCCAACTTTTTCAATGTTTACAGCCCTACTTACACTTAAACAGGCTGTATCCTGCTTCCACAAAAAGGGCTGCATACGTCCTGTAGTTAGTCTGGAGCCAGGGCAGGAAATGCAGGAATACTGTGGAATTCAAAGGGAAACCTCTACCAGATTCCCTCACTTCAAAAGAAGAATCAAGTATACATATTGGACCTCAGACACTAACTCTTAAGTACACTTCTGGACCTGTGGGTACTCTCCCAGGAAGAAGGACTGCTGTGCTTCTGAAACAACTACTTCTCTACTGGACTGCTACTAAGAAGGAATGCTGCCCTGTTGTGCTGTCCTGCTGCCCTCTTGCCTGAGTGACACCGCCTGAACCTGCATTTGTTGAACCTAGGACTACAAGTAACTCTACGAGCTAGTTGGCTGGCCTCCTAACTAAAGCTTTAGGAACAGAAAGCTTCAACAACCTTGAACCCAGCACCCGGACTCTGCCATCTATGTATCCTACCCTTTCAAGCAGTACCACCCCAGTCCTGGATTCTTTGAAGTGAGACTGAATGTGCTCTTGCAGCCCATCTGTGCATCAGCAGAACCAACACATCTTCTCTGCTACACAGCACAAACCTGAGCAGAACCAACATATCACTCTGTTGTGAGGTTTTTCTCAGTGTGAGGACTCTGCATCGACATCGCAGACCGCTTCGGAACCATTGCGGTGCAAAGCTTCACTGATGCAGGCCCTCACATCGCAAACATCTCACCAACAATAGTTTTACTGATGACGGAGATTCTCACTTTGCAGCCTCGCAGCTCTTTGGAACCAATGCATAGCCTCAACTGTGCGACCATCTTCAATGCTAGAATTTGCATCGCAAGTCCTTCTCGATGGGATCCTCGATGACATTGCATAACCTCGCATCATCGCTTCATGGCACCTCTGAAACAACACATCTCCTAAAGCTTTGCAACTCATCCTTAGCACAGGGTTTGCAACGCCCCGTAACCCGGATTTAAAGTACTGTTCAGCAGGCCTAACTGGGTTCCTGTAGCTGGCCCATGCTCGCTCGCAGTCGGCATGAACCCATTACTTTATCCCAGTCCTGCACTACCAGATACCCACAGTTGGCACTTTTTGCTTATTGGCACCATTTTTACAGAAATCTTCAAACCTGCATATCTCAGGTTCTACTGATTAGATTTTTATTGTTTTGGTCTAGTTTTTGTTTATTATTATCTGCTCTATTCTTAAACCTGTTGTGGGATCCATTTGTGGTGTGTTTTCACTGTCTTACTGTTTGAAGTGTGTTTTCACTATCTTACTGTTTGAAGTGCTGCACAATTGCGTTATGCATTGCCTCTGAGTTAATCCTGACTGCTCTGTGACAAGCAACACAAGGGATGACCACAGGTAAATATAGGGTTGCTTGTGACTTCATCTTGATAAGGATTGAGGCTCAGTAGAATTTCAACCTCCTCAACTAGCAACCCAATTTCTTACAGTGAGTATATGTGACAATTTTGTGGCTTCTACTTGAATCTGTATGTAAACTATAGGGCATAGGTTTGAGTCACAGTAGGGCTATTCCATCCTTTCTTCCTTAGATTTGTAAAATATGTGCCCTTCCAGCACAAAAACAATCATGCGAACAACACAGACTCACTTGCACCATGGTGCAAGGGTGCTTGCATTGGCGCTCGGCTGCAAATTGTGCACCGGCTGAAAAGACAGGAATGCAACATATCTTGTAAATACTATACATACCTGCCCTTTCGAATTGGCATAGGGCAGCACAGCAAAATGACTTGCAGCGCTACCCTACCCCATATCTTCGTACATGAAACTCTTACTCTTTAGGTCAAAAGCTTGTCCTCAGGCTTTCCCTAATGGGTTCCCCCCAACTCAGATTAACTCACTATTGCAGACAGATGCTGCACCCAAATGCCAAGTGGCAGCATAACTGGCAGCACATACTATAACAACACATAACATAAAATATACATTTATATATTTCTGAATATTGAAGTGCACCCATGATCGGGACATTCATAAGGTGAGGCAAGACAGCCATTGCATCACCAACAGTGGACAGCAAAGAGAGCATTATTGCAGTTGGGAGCTGCATAAACAACCCTCTTGTGGTGAAGTGCGGGAGAGGGAAGGGGTGGCCACACAAATCCACTTTGTGTGGCTCTGCATAGCTTGGCATCTCCAGAGTAACTCATGGCAGTATAAATTGCTGCCTTGCATTAATCTGAACGTGGAAGGCGTTAGATGGGTTTAGCAATCCACCCTTGCTTTTTGGGGATTTCCCAGATTTATCAAGACAAGTAAACCTGGGAATTCATCAGACTTATATGCCTTCCCAATAGTGCTGCAACTAGGAGAACTATCTTTATTTTTCCTTGTAATTTCCTCCTTCCACAGCACACTTAGAAACAGGAAAATGCATGAGTCCATTCCTGCACAAAAACATTCATACCTGCATTTCAGACACCTTTGTACCACGGTGCAAGGGTGCCAGTGTTGGTTCTAGGCAGCACATAGTGCGCCAGCTAAGGGAGGGCACTTTCCTGCCCTCTCCATTTAAAGCAGTGCAGCAAATTGTCTTTCTGAATTGCACTGTGACAAACATTGATAAATGTGCCCCTGGATTTCTCTTTACAGTTGTCTCCATTGCCTATGAACTTTGGGACACAAACCTGTATGTTACTTGCAGCCTCTAGAATGAGAAAAGATTAATTGATACTTGATAACTACTATAGGCATGTTGATGAGATGTTATCAAAACATGACAATGTTTTATAACTCTTCTTATTTTGGACCTTAATCATAGCATAACATTGAGTAGGCAACATTTTATTTCAACATTATTCCTAAGAAATATAAGTGTAATATTGGCCTTCCACACACATTTCTGAACTTAATACACACAGAAGCACAGATTCACCAAGATATCCTACATTTACCCGTCTTCCTAACACAGGGATGCATCACGATGGGTGATAGCCTTGATAGGTTTTTGAGTGAATAGTGATAACTGAAGCTCAACATACTTCCCTGTACTAGAGCACTAACTTTCACATTGATATCCGAAAGGCTTTGTCAAATTTGATCACACGTAACATTTTACACAAAATTGAGAGTAATTTTACTTAAGATGCATAGAGATTCTACTTAAGGTTTATGTGGGTAAGGTAAATATAGAGACCATATTCCCTCACTTACCATCTATGCAAATTGCGTAACATTTTAATCATAAGCATGCCAGCCAACCAGTATGTTTGTTCTTAAAAACACATCCATACTTGTGTTATTGTGAACATGTGACACATATGAAGGTACTGAAGTGTTCTGTGTCATGAGCTAGGATAAGCAAAGCCAACTCTGTGTCAGTTTTATAAATGTGGCATTTGTGAAGGTATAACACAATCCTACACACACATACAAGCCTGCAGTGCAGGCACCCTTCCAATTTGGTAGAGGTATTAATTAGGTTGCACACGATGCACTACATGTAGCTGGTATAGGGATTGTGGCTCAGAATCATAGTTTTTGATATGGTGCTATACATTCAGGGCCACATTTCTCAAGGGTTTGCGTTGCCCTTGCGTCACACAAGGTAACACGAGGGCAATGCAAGCCCTTAAGTGAGATTTACTATGCCACGCTGAGCCACCTTGCATGGCTCTACATGGCATGGTACATTTGGAGTAACGCAAGGCAGCGTAAGTCACTGCCTTTAGTTACGCTGCCCAGATAAGGTGGTCCATGAGTGGAACATGTGTGTTCCACACATCCAACCAAGGTTTTTGGAGCATTCCCAAATTTACATACTCTTGTAGAAATAGGAAAATGCCTCTAAAGATTATTTTTATGCAGGAAGGTGTCTCTTCCTGCAAAACAACAATCCTGTATATAACACAGGCCCCCTTGCACTACGGTGCAAGGGTGCCTCCATTGGCACTAGGCTGGACAGAGTGCACTAGCGCAAGGATAGAGCAGAAATTCTCCATATATTTAAAAATATCATGCATTTCGCTCTTTCCCTTTCACACAATGTAGCGATGCATTTTTGCTTGCTGACCTATGTTGCATGAATGTTTAGTAAATGAGCCCTTATGTTTGTAAGTGATCATACTAGCAATGTAAATATATTTCCCTGCTGTGTCCCCGTGTTTTCTTGCAACAAGGAGGAAATTGAGGTGTATATTTGCGTGCAGCCAGTGGCACGCTGGAGACCCATTCTGAAGTGTTTGGAGGTTTGCATTGGCAAAGTGGCATGAAGTATTTCTCTGTGAATGGAATTCTCAGGACCGCCGCAAACCTAAGGGCGCTGAGGTACTGCTGGTAAACACAGTCCGTGACTTCATAGAGAGAAATGGTCATCTGTGTCACGTCTCCGGGTTCGCACACTGGCGGTGATTGTGGCTGGATGAAGAGGACCGGGACATTGATTTTTTCTGTATTGTGTGCTGGGGCAAACAGACTTGCACATGAACGCGCTATCTAATTGCCCATGTATACCACAGTAGTATGCAGAAATTAATGGGCAACAAGCTCTGATGTTCCAACTTCTAAACAAGTGCACTTTGGAACATGCAGTCTGTGTTGAAGACTATAAGATCGTCACTTGCGAACTGTGTCAACTGGGGTTCCACCAATGGAAACGGAGGAAAACATTTAAAACAGCAGTGAAATTTAAGATCAAGCATTTAGGCATTTGATAAAGGCTTGTCACCAAAACGCGTTATGCCATCATTTTAAGTAAAGTTGCTGTCCTGGAATCCCCGCTGTGTCCCCGTGTTTTATTGCAACAAGGAGGAAATTGTGGTATGTATATATATATATATATATACATATACATACATATATATATATATTCACTGAAAAAACCATAGGTTTCAGAGACGTTATAGTTAGAAATTAGCATTTAAAAAACCTTAGAAATTCACAGAAAAAAGCACAGGTTTCAGGGGTGTTATAGTTAGCTGGCCATTTCACTCGTACAAAACCATATAAATTCCTCCGTTATAGTTAGTTCTGCTAACTATAACTCGCGCGCCCGCAATGCACTGCTGATGATGTCACATATTGCATCATTCATGACATGGTCAGAGACATCACTGATGATATCACTGATGACATCTCAAATGACATCACTGATGACATCACTGATGACATCATCCAGTGCATGTAGTTTAGTTTGAAATTTAAATATGTATTATATATATATATATATACCAATCTGTATTGAAGATTGAGTGGATATATAACTGTCTGGATGGAGGATTTAGTAGCTGTCTGACCGTATGTTTAAGTGAGTAATTAAAAGTGTCTCACTTAATACATGGATTGGTAACTAAACTATGTGAATGTGTGCATCACTTTCTCTGTTGTTGTATAACATGCTGCATCAGTTGGTCACTAACTACATGAGTGTGTATATTAGTTATTGATTAATTGGGTGAGTATTTGTATGGGACACTGAGTTTGTGTATGGTTGGATGGGGTGTGTGTAACTCTATGCATTGATGTGTGAATGGTTGATTGACTAGGTGTATAGGTTTAAGAGTGCATGTGGAAACAGTTGTTTGGGTGACTGAGTGTATTTATTTGTGTGTTGGTGAGCGAATATATGTTTTAGTTGTACATCTTCAACAAAGTAAAAAAATAAAAGGCATTGTATGTGAGAGTTGGTGTATATAAATAAGTATGAGTAAGAATCAGTGATTGTGAGAGTAACTATATGAATGAGTGCATAATTGTAATGGTGATTTTTTAACATACTAACTATGAGTTACTATGTGTTTAAATAAATGAGGTGTTGTTGAATAATTGTGTAAGTGAGTAAATGTAAGTGTGATTAATTTTTTTCATGAGTGAGTAGGATGACTGCATAACCGACTAAGATGACTGCTGATGTGTCAATGTCTATATATGTGTATAAGTGCATTTGATAGTGTTCTTTTAATTAGTGACTGCATGTATAAATTATTCTGTTGTTGAATGGGTATTTCTGTGTGTAGACTTAGGAATCAGGGAGTGGGTATGCAGTAACTGGTATTGGTGTGTCAATGGTTTCAAATATGGTACTCTGTATTTTACAGTGAGTGATGAAAGGTTATACTAGTGTATTATGAGGTGTATCAGATTGTAACGTGGATGATGTCATCAGTGATGTCATTTGAGATGTCATCAATGATGTCACTGACCATGTCATGAATGATGCAGCATGTGACATCATCAGCAGTGCATTGCGGGCGCGCGAGTTATAGTTAGCAGAACTAACTATAATGGAGGAATTTCTATGGTTTTGTACGAGTGAAATGGCCAGCTAACTATAACACCCCTGAAACCTGTGTGTTTTTCTGTGAATTTCTAAGATTTTTTTAAATGCTAATTTCTAATGATAACGTCTCTTAAACCTATGGTTTCTTCAGTGAATTTCAAAGCTTTTTTAAATGCTAATTTCTATCTATAACCTCTCTGAAAGCTATGGTTTTTTTCAGTGAATTTCAAAGGTTTTTTAAATGCTAATTTTTAAGTGTGATAGAAGTTATACCTATTTTTTTGTATTGATTTTCTACAGTTTTTTAACTGTTCATTTATAAATATTTTATTCATTAAATAACATTATATAATATTCTGAAAATTGAAAAAAAAACATTACAAAATAATTCAAACTGAAATATTGATTACTTTTTTTGTTTTCCTTTTTTATTGTAATATATTTATAATAGTTTATTCAAAAAAGTTTTTGGAGTCGCGCACTCAAAGCTTACACATCGCGGTGTGTGCGCGGATTCTAGCCGCTATTTTAGAAAAGTCGTGAAGGATCCGCGTACAGTGTGCGACGGCTGCGTGTTTTCCAGTTACATCATATACATGTAATATTACGTGATGTGCGTGATTGGTATGCGACCAGTCCGCGACGCCTGCTCCCGCGCATTCGCGACACATGCACATTACGGTACGAGATGCTTGCGCGGTGGCAGGTCCCGCGTGATGACATATACATGCTGGGGCGCGCTGGGTGTGCAACTCCTGCAAAAAAATGTTATGTTCCAAAATGATATGTGTGTGTCTTTAATATACATATTAGGCCAAGAGATTATCTAAGATAGGCATAAAAATAACATATTTGTACTTATAATAAACGTATATTATTCTTAAATATATTTTCGCGAAGTAGGGTGCGTGCATCGTGAGTGCAGAGAACCAGGTCAGCAGAGGTGCTGTAGAGCCAGAGAAACCAGGTCAGCAGAGCCGTTATAGAGCCAGAGAACCAGGTCAGCAGAGCTGCTCTAGAGCCTAAGAAGCAGGTCAGCAGAGCTTCTCTAGAACCAGAGACCCAGGTCAGCAAAGCTGCTCTAGAGCCAGAGACCCAGGTCAGCAGAGCTGCTCTAGAGGACGAGAACCAGGTCAGCAGAGATACTGTAGAGCCAGAGAAACCAGGTCAGCAGAGCTGCTTTAGAGCCAGAGAACCTGGTCAGCAGAGCTGCTCTCGAGCCAGAGAACAAGGTCAGCAGAGCTGCTTTAGAGCCAGAGAAACCAGGTCAGCAGAGCTGTTGTAGAGCCAGAGAACCAGGTGAGCAGAGCTGCTCTAGAGCCTAAGAAGCAGGTCAGCAGAGCTGCTCTAGAACCAGAGACCCAGGTCAGCAAAGCTGCTCTAGAGCCAGAGACCCAGGTCAGCAGAGCTGCTCTAGAAGACGAGAACCAGGTCAGCAGAGATACTGTAGAGCCAGAGAAACCAGGTCAGCAGAGCTGCTTTAGAGCCAGAGAACCTGGTCAGCAGAGCTGCTCTCGAGCCAGAGAACAAGGTCAGCAGAGCTGCTTTAGAGCCAGAGAAACCAGGTCAGCAGAGCCGTTGTAGAGCCAGAGAACCAGGTGAGCAGAGCTGCTCTAGAGCCTAAGAAGCAGGTCAGCAGAGCTGCTCTAGAGCCAGAGAACCAGGTCAGCAGAGCTGCTTTAGAGCCAGAGACCCAGGTCAGCAGAGCTGCTCTAGAGCCCGAGAACCAGGTCAGCAGAGCTGCTGTAGAGCCAGAGAAACCAGGTCAGCAGAGCTGCTCTACAGTCAGAGAACCAGGTCAGCAGAGCTGCTGTAGAGCCAGAGAAACCAGGTCAGTAGAGCTGCTTTAGAGCGAGAGAACCAGGTCAGCATAGCTGCTTTAGAGGGAGAGAACTAGGTCAGCAGGTCTGCTTTAGAGCCAAGGGACCGGGGTCAGCAGAGATGCTGTTAAGCCAGAGAAACAAGGTCAGCAGAGCCATTATAGAGCCAGAGAACCAGGTCAGCAGAGCTGCTCTAGAGCCTAAGAAGCAGGTCAGCAGAGCTTCTCTAGAACCAGAGACCCAGGTCAGCAAAGCTGCTCTAGAGCCAGAGAACCAGGTCAGCAGAGCTGCTTTAGAGCCAGAGACCCAGGTCAGCAGAGCTGCTCTAGAGCCCGAGAACCAGGTCAGCAGAGCTGCTGTAGAGCCAGAGAAACCAGGTCAGCAGAGCTGCTCTACAGTCAGAGAACCAGGTCAGCAGAGCTGCTGTAGAGCCAGAGAAACCAGGTCAGCAGAGCTGCTTTAGAGGGAGAGAACTGGGTCAGCAGAACTGCTCTAGAGGCAGAGAACCAGGTCAGCAGAACTGCTTTAGAGCTAGAGAACGAGGTCAGCAGAGCTCTTTAGAGGGAGAGAACCAGGTCAGCAGAGCTGCTTTAGAGCCAGAGAACCAGGTCAGCAGAGCAGCTTTAGAGCCAGAGAACGAGGTCAGCAGAGCTGCTCTAGAGGCAGAGAACCAGGTCAGCAGAGCTGCTCTAGAGCCAGAGAACCAGGTCAGCAGAGCTGATTTAGAGGGAGAGAACCAGGTCAACAAAGCTGCTTTAGAGTCAGAGAACCAGGTCAGCAGAGCTGCTCTAGAGCCAGAGAACCAGGTCAGCAGAGCTGCTCTAGAGGCAGAGAACCAGGTCAGCAGAGCTGCTCTAGAGCCAGAGAACCAGGTCAACAGAGCTGATTTAGAGGGAGAGAACCAGGTCAACAGAGCTGCTTTAGAGCCAGAGAACCAGGTCAGCAGAGCTGCTCTAGAGCCAGAGAACCAGGTCAGCAGAGCTGCTTTAGAGCCAGAGACGCAGGTCAGCAGAGCTCCTCTACAGCCAGAGAACCAGGTCAGCAGAGCTGCTGTAGCGCCATAGAACAAGGTCAGCAGAGCTGCTGTAGAGCCAGAGAAACCATGTCAGCAGAGCTGCTCTACAGCCAGAGAACCAGGTCAGCAGAGCTGCTGTAGAGCCAGAGAAACCAGGTCAGCAGAGTTGCTTTAGAGGGAGAGTACCAGGTCAGCAGTTCTGCTTTAGAACCAAGGGACCGGGTCAGCAGAGATGCTGTAGAGCCAGAGAAACAAGGTCAGCAGAGCTGCTTTAGAGGGAGAGAACCAGGACAGCAGAACTGCTTTAGAGCCAGAGAACCAGGTCAGCAGAGCTGCTCTAGAGCCAGAGAACCAGGTCAGCAGAGCTGCTTTAGAGCCATAGAACCAGGTCAGCAGAGCTGCTCTAGAGGCGGAGAACCAGGTCAGCAGAACTGCTTTAGAGCCATAGAACCAGGTGAGCAGAGCTGCTTTAGAGCCAGAGAACCAGGTCAGCAGAGCTGCTCTAGAGGCAGAGAACCAGGTCAGCAGAGCTGCTCTAGAGCCAGAGAACCAGGTCAGCAGAGCTGCTCTAGAGGCAGAGAACCAGGTCGGCAGAGCTGCTCTAGAGCCAGAGAACCAGGTCAGCAGAGCTGATCTAGAGCCAGATAACTAGGTCAGCAGAGCTACTCTAGAGGCAGAGAACCAGATCAGCAGAGCTGCTTTAGAGCCAGAGAACCAGGTCAGCAGAGCTGCTCTAGAGCAATAGAACCAGATCAGCAGAGCAGCTTTGGAGCCAGAGAACCAGGTCAGCAGAGCTGCTCTTGAGGTAGAGAACCAGGTCAGCAGAGCTGCTCTAGAGCCAGAGAACCAGGTCAGCAGAGCTGCTCTAGAGGCAGAGAACCAGGTCAGCAGAGCTGCTCTAGAGCCAGAGAACTAGGTCAGCAGAGCTGATTTAGAGGGAGAGAACCAGGTCAACAGAGCTGCTTTAGAGCCAGAGACCCAGGTCAGCAGAGCTGCTCTAGAGCCAGAGAACCAGGTCAGCAAAGCTGCTTTAGAGCCAGAGATCCAGGTCAGCAGAGCTGCTCTAGAGGCCGAGAACCAGGTCAGCAGAGCTGCTGTAGAGCCAGAGAAACCAGGTAAGCAGAGATGCTCTACAGCCAGAGAACCAGGTCAGCAGAGCTGCTGTGAAGCCAGAGAAACCAGGTCAGTAGAGCTGTTTTAAGAGCGAGAGAACCAGGCCAGCAGAGCTGCTTTAGAGGGAGAGAACCAGGTCAGCAGGTCTGCTTTAGAGCCAAGGGACCGGGTCAGCAGAGATGCTGTAGAGCCAGAGAAACAAGGTCAGCAGAGCTGCTTTAAGGGAGAGAACCAGGTCAGCAGAACTGCTTTAGAGCCAGAGAACCAGGTCAGCAGAACTGCTCTAGAGCCAGAGAACCAGGTCATCAGAGCTGCTCTAGAGCCTAAGAACTAGGTCAGCAGAGCTGCTCTAGAGCCAGTGAACCGGTCAGCAGAGCTGCTGTAGAGCCAGAGAAACCAGGTCAACAGAGCTGCTTTAGAGGGAGAGAACCAGGTCAGCAGAGCTTCTCTAGAGCCAGAGAACCAGGAAGCAGAGCTGCTTTAGAGCCATAGAACCAGGTGAGCAGAGCTGCTTTAGAGACAGAGAACCAGGTCAGCAGACCTGCTCTAGAGGCAGAGAACCAGGTCAGCAGAGCTGCTCTAGAGCCAGAGAACCAGGTCAGCAGAGCTGCTCTAGAGGCAGAGAACCAGGTCGGCAGAGCTGCTCTAGAGCCAGAGAACCAGGTCAGCAGAGCTGATCTAAAGCCAGATAACTAGGTCAGCAGAGCTACTCTAGAGGCAGAGAACCAGATCAGCAGAGCTGCTTTAGAGCCAGAGAACCAGGTCAGCAGAGCTGCTCTAGAGCCAGAGAACCAGGTCAGCAGAGCTGCTTTAGAGCCATAGAACCAGGTCAGCAGAGCTCCTCTAGAGGCGGAGAACCAGGTCAGCAGAACTGCTTTAGAGCCAGAGAACCAGGTCAGGAGAGCTCTTTAGAGGGAGAGAACCAGGTCAGCAGAGCTTCTCTAGAGCCAGAGAACCAGGTCATCAGAGCTGCTCTAGAGCCTAAGAACGAGGTCAGCAGAGCTGCTCTAGAGCCAGTGAACCAGGTCAGCAGAGCTGCTGTAGAGCCAGAGAAACCAGGTCAACAGAGCTGCTTTAGAGGGAGAGAACTAGGACAGCAGAGCTGCTTTAGAGCCAGAGAACCAGGTCAGCAGAGCTGATCTAAAGCCAGATAACTAGGTCAGCAGAGCTACTCTAGAGGCAGAGAACCAGATCAGCAGAGCTGCTTTAGAGCCAGAGAACCAGGTCAGCAGAGCTGCTCTAGAGCCAGAGAACCAGGTCAGCAGAGCTGCTTTAGAGCCATAGAACCAGGTCAGCAGAGCTCCTCTAGAGGCGGAGAACCAGGTCAGCAGAACTGCTTTAGAGCCAGAGAACCAGGTCAGGAGAGCTCTTTAGAGGGAGAGAACCAGGTCAGCAGAGCTTCTCTAGAGCCAGAGAACCAGGTCATCAGAGCTGCTCTAGAGCCTAAGAACGAGGTCAGCAGAGCTGCTCTAGAGCCAGTGAACCAGGTCAGCAGAGCTGCTGTAGAGCCAGAGAAACCAGGTCAACAGAGCTGCTTTAGAGGGAGAGAACTAGGACAGCAGAGCTGCTTTAGAGCCAGAGAACTAGGCCAGCAGAGCTGCTTTAGAACCAGAGAATCAGGTCAGCAGAGCTGCTTTAGAGCCAGAGAACCAGGTCAGAAGAGTTGCTCTCGAGCCAGAGAACCAAGTCAGCAGAGCTGCTTTAGAGCCATAGAACCAGGTGAGCAGAGCTGCTTTATAGTCAGAGAACCAGGTCAGCAAAGCTGCTCTAGAGCCTAAGAACCAGGTCAGCAGAGCTGCTCTAGAGCCAGAGAACCAGGTCAGTAGAGCCGCTGTAGAGCCAGCGAAACCAGGACAGTAGAGCTGCTTTAGAGGGAGAGAACCAGGTCAGCAGAGCTGCTCCAAAGGGAGAGAACCAGGTCAGCAGAGCTGCTCTAGAGCCAAAGAACCATGTCCGCAGAACTGCTTTAGAGCCATAGAACCGGTCCAGCAGAGCTGCTTTTTGAGCCAGAGAACTAGGTCAGCAGAGCTGTTGTAGAGCCAGAGAACCAGATCAGCAGAGCTGCTCTGTAGCCTAAGAACTAGGTCAGCAGAGCTGCTCTAGAGCCAGAGAACCAGGTCAGCAGACCTGCTGTAGAGCCATAGAAACCAGGTCAGCAGAGCTGCTTTAGAGAGAGAAAACAAGGGCAGCAGTGCTGCTTTAGAGCCAGAGAACCAGGTCAGCAGAGCTGCTATAGCTGACACTGACTGACTGACACTGACTATAAATACCAAGATTGGGGAGTGTAGAGGTGGAGCCCTACATGGGCATAGGATGTGGATATGTCCTCCACACAGAATCAGTTACAAAACAAAAGGATCCACCTCTGGGGGGAAGAGGGGGTGGGGGCGAAGGAGAACCTGGGTCCCACCACCCATGATATCTGAACCCAGGTTCTCCTTTGCCCCCACCTCCTCTTCCCCCCCAGATGTGGACCCTTTTGTTTTGTAACTGACTGACACTGACTGACTGACACTGACAGATTGACACTGACTGACACTGATTGACTGACACTGACACTGACTGACACTGACTGACACTGATTGACTGACACTGACTGACTGACACTAATTGACTGACACTGACTGACTGACACTGACTGACTGACACAGACACTGACTGACACTGACTGACTGACTCTGACTGACACTGACTGACACTGACTGACTACTCTCTACTACTCACTCTCTACTACTCACTCTCTACTACTCTACTACTCTCTACTATTCGTTCTCTACTACTCTCTACTACACTACTACTCACTCTCTACTACTCTCTACTATTCACTCTCTACTACTCACTCTACTACTCTCTACTACTCTCTCTTTACTACTCACTCTCTACTACTCACTCGCTACTACTCTCTAGTACTCACTCTCTACTACTCACTCTCTACTACTCACTACTGCTCTCTACTATTACTCTCTACTACTCAGTCTGTACTACTCACTCTCTAATACTCTCTACTACTCACTCTCTAATACTCTCTACTACTCACTCCACTACTCTCTACTACTCTCTACCACACACTCTATACTACTCTACTACTCACTCTCTACTAATCTCTCTCTACTACTCACTTTCTACTATTCACTCTACTACTCTCTACTACTCACTCTCTACTACTCAGTCTCTACTACTCACTCTCTACTACTCACTCTCTACTACTCAGTCTCTACTACTCACTCTCTACTACTCACTCTCTACTAATCTCTCTCTACTACTCACTTTCTACTATTTACTCTACTACTCTCTACTACTCACTCTCTACTACTCACTCTCTACTACTCAGTCTCTACTACTAAGTCTCTACTACTCACTCTCTACTTCTCGCTCTCTACTACTCTCTACTACTCTCTACTACTTGCTCTCTACTACTCTCTTCTACTCACTCTCTACTACTTGCTCTCTACTACTCACTCTCTACTACTCACTCTCTACAACTCTACTACTCTCTCTACTACTCACTCTCTACTACTCTCTACTACTCACTCTACTACTCTCTATTACTCTTTACCACTCACTCTCTACTACTCTACTACTCACCCTCTACTACTCTCTCTCTACTACTCACTCTCTACTACTCACTCTACTACTCGCTCTCTACTACTCTCTATTTCTCACTCTCCACTACTCACTCTCTACTACTCGCTCTCAACTACTCTCTACTACTCACTCTATTACTCACTCTCTACTACTCTACACTACTTTCTCTACTTCTCACTCTCTACTACTCTCTCTAATACTCACTCTCTACTACTCTCTACTACTCACTATCTACTACACACTCTATACAACTTGCTCTTTACTACTCACTCTCTACTACTCTCTACTACTCACTCTACTACTCTACTACTCTCTACTACTCACTCTCTACTACTCACTCTCTACTACTCTACTACTCTCTGCTACTCTCTCTACTACTCACTCTCTACTACTCACTCTCTACTACTCTCTACTACTCACTCTCTACTACTCACTCTCTATTACTCTCTACTACTCACTCTACTGCTCACTCTCTACTACTCTATACTACTCACTCTCTACTACTCACTCTCTACTACTCTCTACTACTCACTCTCTACTACTCACTCTCTATTACTCTCTACTACTCACTCTACTACTCACTCTCTACTACTCACTCTCTACTACTCACTCAACTACTCTCTACTACTCACTCTCTGCTACTCTCTCTACTACTCTCTACAACTCTGTACTACTCACTCTCTACTCTCTATTACTCACTCTCCACTCTCTACCTCTCTACCTCACTCTACCTCTCTCTCTACTACTCTCTACCTCTACCTCTACACCTCTCTACCTCTCTCTACACACACACATATGCACATATATATATGCATATGCATTTCTATATGTATGTGTATATAAATGTATTCACAGAAAAAACTGTAGGTTTTAGGGGTGTTATAGTTAGATGGACATTTCACTCGAACAAATCCATTGAAATTCCTCCGATATAGTTAGTTGTACTAACTAAATCTCGCGCGCCCGCAATCCACTGCTGATGATGTCACATATTACATCATTCATGACATGGTCAGTGACATCACTGATGACATCTCAAATGACATCACTGATGAAATCATCCAGTGAATGTGGTTTGGTTCATTATTTAAATATGTATTATATATATATATATATATATAGCAATTTGCATTGAAGAATGAGTGGATATATAAATATAAATATCTGGATGGAGGATTTAGTAGCAGTGTGATTGACCGTTTACTTGACTAATTTATAGTGTCTCATTAAATATATTGGATAGTGACTAAACTGTGTGAATATCTGTATCACTGTGTAAGTTGTTGTGTAAACTGCTGCAACAGTTGGTTACTAGCTACGTGAAAGTATATATTATTTATTGATTAGTTAACTGAGTATTTGTATGGGAGAGTGAATGTGTGTGTGGTTCGGTGGGGGGGGTGTGACTGCCCAAAGATGTGTGAATAATTGATTCAGTAGGTATATGAAGTTAAAACTACATGTTATAACAGTTGTTTGGGTGAGTGAATATCTTTATGGGTGTGGTGATGAGCCATTATATGTCTCAATGGTACATGTCCAACAAACTAGGACAATAAAAGCCAGTGTATGTGTAGGGGTGGGCGGAATTTGCGGAATTAACCTTCGCAAATTATCGCGAGAATGTTTAAAATTATCGCAAACAAGCAGAAATATCGCGAAGATGCGGAAGTTTTTTTCCGGCATGTTCGCGAGATTTTCTGCATGGTTGCGGGTCGCCAACTTACCCATGTGGTTGCTTGCGGGTGCGGCCATCTTGTTTTGAGTTGTTCTCGCGGTGCATGATCGCGAGAAGAAAGACGTGATCGCGCGACGCATGACGTCACTGCGGGCGCGAACTGTCGCGAGACAGCGCAAATGGCTAAAAACAATACAACATCTCATGGAGAACGCGACCGGATCAAGAAAACTTGTCGGCGAACGCAGGGATTCAGGTAAGGCGATCGCGCGCGCGCGAGAATGTATCATTTTACAGCGCGAGCAAGAAACAAATTATCGCCAAGCTGCGGAAACCGGAATTTTTGACATTTTCGCGCTCTCCGCGGAACGCAAAAATGTCAAATTATCGCAATTTCCGCGAACGGAACGAAATTTTTGCCCAGGCCTATGTATGTGTCAGTTGTTGTATATAAATAAGTATATATATATGACTCAGTGATTGTATGAGTGACTGTATGTATAACTGTATACATGTAATAGTGTTTTTATAACACACTAAGTATGATTTATTATCTATATGAATAGATGAAGTGGTGTTTATATAAGTGTATAGCTAATTAAAAGTAAGTATGATCCATTGTTTGCATAAGTGAGTAGGATGACTTCATAAGTGATTAGGATGTGTGCTGGTGTGTAAGGTCGATATAGGTGTATAAGTGATAGTGTTCTATTGATCATTGACAGCATGTATGAGTGAATCTATAGGTAAGTGATTAGATGTGTGTATAGATCTAGGAATCACTGAGTGGGTGTTAAGAAACTTGTATTGGTATGGCAATGGTGTTAAATCTGGCCCTCTGTATTTTACAGTGAGTGATGAAAGGTTATACTAGTGTATGATGAGGTGTATCTGATTGTCACGTGGATGATGCCATCAGTGATGTCATCAGTGATGTCATTTGAGATGTCATCAGTGATGTCACTGACCATGTCATGAATGATGTAATATGTGACATCATCAGCAGTGGATTGCGGGTGCACGAGATGTAGTTAGTACAACTAACTATATCAGAGGAACTTCAATGGTTTTGTTCGAGTGAAATGTCCAGCTAACTATAACACCCCTAAAACCTATTGTTTTTTCTGTGAATTTCTAAGGTTTTTTAAATGCTAATTCCTAACTATATCAGGCCTGAAACCTATGTTTTTTTTCTGTGAATTTCAAAGGTTTTTTAAATGCTAATTCCTAACTATATCAGACCTGAATTCTATGGTTTTTTCACTGAATTTCAAAGGTTTTATAAATGCTAATTCCTAACTATATCAGGCCTGAAACCTATGTTTTTTGCTGTGAATGTCAAAGGTTTTTTAAATGCTAATTCCTAACTATGCCTACAGAGATAGGACATGTGAAGAAAGAAGAAAAAATGCACAGAAAGAAAAAAAAGAAGTGCAGAAAGAAGCAACAGAAGTCCTCAAAGACGAAGAAAAGTGCAGGAAGAAGGATAACGTGCAGAAAGAACAAAAAGAAGAGCAGAAAGAAGCCTTGTTGCAAAATCATCCTGTACCCTCAACTTTTTCAGACGGATACTGGTGGTAACTGAGTCTGACTAACCAGTCCTAGAGCCAGTGCTATGTTAAAAGACACTTAGAATACAGTGAAAACACCTACATACACTAGGGAACATTATACGTTGGGGTCCCCCTGTGATTAGCATGACCTCCTCTGTAAGCCCCTAGCATTTAATAGGGATTTTTGAAACGTACAAATATTCCTCTAAAATCAGCCGAACTACGAATTCCGATTTACTCACCTGTTATCAGGAGAGAACACAGGGCTGCATCTTTTAGCCCAGCACTGACTCTGAAAAGTAATTCTAAGCGTACTTACCAGTAACTTGCATTTCCTTCCAAAGGAATCTATTGTGTGGTTTTCACCAGAAAATTTTCTAAGTGTCCATTTTTGAAATGTATAAATATTCCTCTAAAATCAGCCGAACTACGAATTCCGATTTACTCACCTGTTATCAGGGGAGAACTCAGGGCTGCAGTATGCGCCATTGAGCTGCATTGCAGAGAGGTGGTCCAGGCCGTGCCACTTTTTACACCTTTCTGCAACGCAGCTCTGTGGCACTTACTGGAGGTACCTAGTGGGCTAGTTGGACCCTAGGGACCCTCAGGATTCAAATGAACTTAATCTCCCAACTAAAAACGGACACAGGGCGTGTTTACACAGTGGTGAAGGGAGGGAACGGGGCCTGAGTTAACGTGTGCAAAAACACCCTGTGGCCTGTTTAAGAGGCAGTTTTAATCCCCCTGCCCTATTATATACTAGGGGCTTACAGAGGAGGTCATGCTAATCACAGGGGGACCCCAACCCATAATGTTCCCTAGTGTATGTAGGTGTTTTCATTGTATTCTAAGTGTCTTTTAACATAGCACTGGCTCTAGGACTGGTTAGTCAGACTCAGTTACCACCAGTATCCGTCTGAAAAAGTTGAGGGTACAGGATGATTTTGCAACAAGGCTTCTTTCTGCTCTTCTTTTTGTTCTTTCTGCAAGTTATCCTTCTTCCTGGACGTTTCTTCGTCTTTGAGGACTTCTGTTGCTTCTTTCTGCACTTCTTTCTGTGCATTTTTCTTCTTTCTTCACATGTCCTATCTCTGTAGGCATAGTTAGAAATTAGCATTTAAAAAACCTTTGAAATTCACAGAAAAAAACATAGGTTTCAGGCACGTTATAGTTAGGAATTAGCATTTAAAAAACCTCAGAAATTCACTGAAAAAACCATAGGTTTCAGGGGTGTTATAGTTAGCTGGACTTTTCACTTGTTCAAAACCATTGAAATTCCCCCGTTATAGTTAGTTCAGCTAACTATAACTCGCGCGCCCGCAATGCACTGCTGATGACGTCACATATTACATCACTCATGACATGGTCAGTGACATCACTCATGACATCACTGATGACATCATCCTTGTGATAGAGTGGCAGACCTCCTCTCACCCTAATATAACCTTTGATACACACATTCAAAACAGAGACTAAACTTTTCAAAACAATGGACATACCAATACCAGTTACAACAACCTCTTCAGTAATTCTAAGATCCACATACACATCCACTCATTCACCAACAGTCCTATACAGTCACTCATACATGTATTCACTCATCATATGTACTCATACACCTATACATCCTGTTACACAATGCCACTCATCCATAGAGTTACTCACACACATAGTCACTCATTCTAATAAAGAATCAAACATACATTATTTGCATATACAGTTATACACACACCACCACACTTACTTCTACGGAAACTTACACATACTTAGTCTTTTAAACAATCACTTATAGAAACACATACTTATTCATACAGGAACTCTTTCAATCTCTCACTCTCACATATACTCACTTATATACACCAATAGTCACATATACTAGTTTAAAACATATGTAGTTACTCATAAAGACACTATTGAGACAGTCATTCACTCACTAACACACCCATACACACACTCATCCACCCATACAGTCCTGCACACATGCTGTCTTCAACACATACAAAGAGTGAGTCACTCATTCATGCACCTATGCACTACGTAATACCCCCACCGAACCATGCAGACACTCAGACTGATACTCAAAAAACCAACTAATAACCTATATAGACACCCATGTAGCTACTCACCAACCCATGCAGCCACTTATACACAAAGTGAGAGACTGATACAGATATTTACATATTTAAACATTACTCACTAAGCCATGTATTCACTATGATACACTTAATCAGTCAGTTACACAATCAATTTTTCAAAAACAAATCATCCATTTAGACACTTATATACCCATTTATTCTTCCATCGACCTTGAGATATACATATATAAAACATATTTAATTTTCAGAAAAACACACATTCACTGGATGATGTCATCAGTGATGTCATTTGAGATGTCATCAGTGATGTCATGAGTGATGTCACTGACCATGTCATGAGTGATGTAATATGTGACGTCATCAGCAGTGCATTGCGGGCGCGCAAGTTATAGTTAGCTGAACTAACTATAACGGGGGAATTTCAATGGTTTTGTACAAGTGAAAAGTCCAGCTAACTATAACACCCCTGAAACCTATGGTTTTTTCAGTGAATTTCTGAGGTTTTTTAAATGCTAATTCCTAACTATAACGTGCCTGAAACCTATGTTTTTTTCTGTGAATATATATATATATATATATATATATATATATATATATATATACTTTCACCTCGTAACAAGGATGACTACGCCATATATATGTGCAACAAAGTGGTTTTTTTCACGGGCTCTAATTAGGCACGTTTCGCTTGTCTTGCAGGCTTGCTCACCAACATGGAAGTAAAGTTTTTCCCTCACTTTTAAACATGCTTTTTTTGTTGTGGGTCACGTGTGAACTATCATGAAATTAAAATTGTAGAAAGACTCGTAGTTTTTCAATTCCATGCATTAACTAGTCACAATTCATTTTTGACTCAAATCTATTTACATGGCGATCGATAAAGAATGTATTGTACAATTTATACCAAAATATATAGGGATATTTCATGCGTTTACCAATGCACAGGGACAAAACTGTCTCCCCACAATTCATTGCAAATCTAGACAACATTATTCTAGAAGAGACCGCATTCTCAATATTTGTTTACCGTGTCATATTATCCAGGTTCAACATTCAAATTCCGTCCAAGTGGGTTATTGTACACACTGCTCATACACATCAACAGTACACCATTCAGCCCATGTGGGCATAACCTTCAGCATGAATTCATTTTCTTTTGCAAAAAACAATTGTCTTACAAAAGTGAAAAGTGCAAAACGTGCTAACTAAACAACAAGGATCTAACATTTAAAATCATGAGCTGGGTGCGAGAGAAAGTTTCATATTTAGCATAGACTCATCACAAATGAGCATGGAAATCTTCTTCCATATTTAGTCCTTCTGGAATTTTCGTATTCAATTCAATAATAGAACAAGACTCAAGCTTTCTCAATTTTTCTCACGGTTACCCCCTCTGACATTCGGTAAGATAGCATCAATCAAAAAACAAGTCATGCCTTGCTCATTTTTATTGTGTAAGGTCTCAAAATGGTGCACAACTGGATATGATCTATCACCATTCTTGATGGCTCTTAAATGCTGAGGAATTCATTTATGAACAGGCAGAATAATGCTGCAAACGTACCTCAAGCCACATGGGCATTGAAGCACGTAGACAGCATATTCTGTTTTGCAGGTAAATTCACCATTCATTTTCTTAACATGAGTAGACAAACTGGACGTGTACGATGTAGTATTCTTCCCATATGTGCAAGTCTTGCACTAGGTGCATTTTAAGAAACCTGGTTTTCTCCTCAACCATGTTGTACTCGGGTTTCTATCTTTCTCTTTCTGCGCTGTATTTCTGACCACTGTTTGTTTAAGAGATTTAGCACATCTAAAAGTTATCTGTGCGTTCCACAATACTATTTTACCTAATATTGAGTCATTTTGGATAATATGCCAATGCTTGTTCATGATGTTTCTTACGTTGGCCTCCTGAGTGCTATATGTTGTTATCATTCTACATTGGTCTTTTCCTTGTTGTTCTTGTTTCTTTTTAGACTTGCTTTTGTCAAACAGAATTTCTTCCCTTGACATCTTATTCGCTTTTGACACTGCTGTTCTGATACACTCATCTGAGTGTCCTCTAGTCTTTAACTGAGTTTTCAAACTACTCAGTTCTATACTCATCTGTTCTTTATTGCTGCAATTCCTCATGGTCCTTAAGCATTACCCATAGGGGATGCTTCTTGTCAAGTTCTTGGGATGGAAGATTGTTGCATGAAGCAACGTGTTGCCTGCTGTCGGCTTCCTGAACAATTTTGTTTCCAATTTTCCATTGTTTATGTATACAGTTAGATCTAAAACGTTTTCACTTGTGGCACTTATTTCATAAGTAATCTCGAGATTAAGATTATTTAGTTCAAATTTCCTAATGAAATCTTTTGCCTGTTTCTCTGTGCCTTTCCAAACTACAAAAAGGTTGTTAATGAAGCGACTCCAATGTAATACATGATCTTGCCATTCATTGTGGTACTGTGTCTGGACCACCTGCTCCTCCCACCAGCCCATGTGCAAATTTGCATAGCTGGGGGCGAAGCAGGTGCCCATCGTAGCACCGCATATCTGATGAAAAAGTTCTTCATCCAAAAGGAAGTGTTTATTGGTAAGGCATGTCTCCACCATTTCAAGTAGCATCTGCGTATGTGACCACAGTTTAAGCGGTCTACTGCCCAAGAAATATTTCATTGTATTCAGACCATGACTGTGTTTGATGCTTGTATAGAGCGTAGTTACATCAATTGTCAGGAGTAAAAAATCTGCTTCCCAAGGAAGATCATAAATCCTTTTAAAGAAATCCCCCCATGTCCTGTATATAGAATGGGAGAGTCTTCACCAGTTTACTTAAAACGAATCAACATATTTTGATGTGTTCTCCAGGGCGCTACTTACAGCTGATATAATAGGGCGCCCTGGGGGATTCACCAGATCTTTGTGAACTTTAGGTATCAAGTAAAACACAGGTGTCCCAGGATTACTGATTTTTTAAAACATTAACTCATCATGGTTCATCAGACTTTGGTCATACCAGATTTGCAGTTCTAAATTGTATTTGTTGTGGGCTGCCAACATTCTGTCATTAGTGATTCTAACATAGTTGGATCTATTGTTTAATTGCTTGTAAGCTTCATGTTCCATGGGAAGCAGATTTTTTACTCCTGACAATTGATGTAACTACGCTCTATATGAGCATCAAACACAGTGATGGTCTGAATGCAATTAAATAATTCTTGGGCAGTAGACCACTTAAACTGTGGTCACATACGCAGATGATACTTCAAATGGTAGAGACGTGCCTTACCAATAACTACTTCCTTTTTGAGTAAGAACTTTTTCATCAGACATGCGGTGCTACGATGTGCACCTGCTTCGCCCCCAGCTATGCGAATTTGGAAATGGGCTGGTGGGAGAAGCGGGTGGTCCGGACACAGTACAACAATGAATAGCAAGATCATGTATTACATTGGAGCTGGTTCATTGACAACCTTTTTGTAGTTTGGAAAGGCAAAGAGAAAGAGGCAAAAGATTTCATTAAGAAACTTGAACTAAATAATCTTAATCTAAAGTTTACTTATGAAATACATGCCTCAAATGTAAACTTTTTAGATCTAACTGTATACAAAAACAATGGGAAATTGGAAACAAAAATTTTCAGGAACCCGACAGCAGGCAAGACGTTGCTTCATGCACCAAGCTTCCATCCCAAGAACCTGATAAGAAGCATCCCCTATAGGAATGCTTAAGGACCATGAGTAATTGCAGCAATAAAGAACAGATGAGTAAAGAACTGAGTAGTTTGAATACTCGCTTCAAGGCTAGAGGATACTCAGATGAGTGTATCAGAACAGCAGTATCAAAAGCAAATAAGATGTTAAGGGAAGAAATTCTGCTTGACAAAAGCAAGTCTAAAAAGAAACAAGAACAAGAAGGAAAAGACAAATATAGAATGCTAACAACATATAGCACTCAGGAGGCCAACGTAAGAAACATCAAGAACAATCATTGGCATATTATCCGAAATGACTCAATATTACGTCAAATAGTATTTTGGAAACCACAGATAACTTTTAGACATGCTAAATCTCTTAAACAAACAGTGGTCAGACATACACGCAGAAAGAGATATATAGAAACCCGAGTACAACATGGTTGAGGATAAAACCAGGTTTCTTAAAATGCACCAAGTGCAAGGCTTGCACACATGGAAAGAATATTACATCATACCCGTACAGTTTGTCTACTCATGCTAAGAAAATTAATGGTGAATTTACCTGCAAAATGGAATATGCTGTCTACGTCCTTCAATGCCCATGTGGCTAGAGGTACGTGGGCAGCACTATTCTGCCTGTTCATAAATGGATTCCTCAGCATTTAAGAGCCATCAATAATGGTGATAGATGATATCCAGTACGCGCCATTTTGAGACCTTCCACAATAAAAATGAGCAAGGCTTGACCTATTTTGTGATTCATGCTATCTTACCAAATGTCAGAGGGGGTAACCGTGAGAAAAAATTGAGAAAGCTTGAGTCTTGTTTTATCATTGAATTGAATACGAAAATTCCAGAAGGATTGAATATGGAAGAAGATTTCCATACTCATTTGTGATGACTCTATGCTAAATATGAAACTTCCTCTTGCACCCTACCCATGATTTTAAATGTTAGATTTGTGTTGTTTAGTTAGCACGTTTTGCACTTTGCACTTTAGTAAGACAGCTGGTTTTTGGAAAAGAAAATGAATTCATGCTGAAGATTATGCCCACATGTGCTGAATGGTTTACTGTTGATGTGTATTAGCAGTGTGTAGAATAGCCCACTTGGATGGAATTTGAATGTTGAACCTGGATATTATGAGACGGTAAAAAAATATTGAGAATTCGTTCTATTCTAGAATATCGTTGTCTAGATTTGTAATGAATTGTGGGGAGACAGTTTTATCCCTGTGCATTGCTAAACACATGAAATATCACTATACATTTTAGTATAAATTGTACAATACATTCTTTATCGATCGGCATGTAAATAGATTTGAGTCAAATTGAATTGTGACTTGTTAATGCATGGAATTGAAAAATTACGAGTCTGTCTGCAGTTTTAATTTCACGGTAGTCCACATGTGACCCACAACAAAAAATGCGTGTTTAAAGTGAGTGAAAAACTTCACTTCCGTGTTGGTGAGCAAGACTGCAAGACAGGCGAAATGCATCTAATTAGAGCCGGTGAATAAAACCACTTTGCTGCACTTGTATACAGCGTCATCATCCTTGATATGAGATAAAAGAATATTTGTGGACCAGGCTTATATGGTCTGTAACAATGATGTGCTCTCTGCTCTGGAGCTGTAGCGGAGATATCCAGGCATCTTCGTATTATAAATATATATATATATATATATATATATATATATATATATATATATATATATATATATATATATATATATATATATATATAAATATATGTATATATATATATATATATATATATATGTAACAAATCCATATAGCTCCTTCCGGCTGCAGTGACCCGAGAGAGGTGGCGTACACCCCGGCGGAGCGTGCCGGTAATTCAGTTCCAAAGATGCAAAAGCAATTCCTCGTACTCTCTCAGAAGAACAGACCACAAACGGGGATCTCTTGAAAGGGGTGTTTTAATTCACTACGCGTTTCAGCTCGAAAGCCTTGTTCACGTGAAAGATTGTGCACAACACGGTGATTGATAAAGTTAATTCAGTCAACATCAACAAAGGACAACCAATGACTAGACGATTGAACAATGGCAGACATCTTGGAATGTAGTGTGCTGTATAACACATAAATACATTGCATTCAGAGCTCGCCACACAAAACTAATAGTTCAACGCCAGTGTAGTATCGAAAGTAAATGATTACAGCTAAAATAGCATTGCAATAATAAGGCACAGATGTGCCGAGTGAAACTGTCAGAAAAATGCCATGCGTGAATATTTGATGTTGTGCCAAAGGTGTGTTATGAAGGCAATCCTGGGCCGTGTCATATAAGTGACATAAGAGGCAGACAAATAAATGCGTAGTGCGCAAATACGTTCTAATTTTCATACCCCAGTAGTTGCATACAATTTTCTTCCAATTGGTTCTGCAAAATTTTACAAAAGTTTAATAAACTTTTAAATAAACTGTCAAGTGACAAGTCAAAGAGCGTGAAAGGCATTAGAAACATGCTGAAAATGCACGAAGTACTGTTTGGGTACAGAGATAAGTGTAAACTAGGCACAATGTCATTAAATAAATGTCCTCATAAAGGTGTCCATCTAAAACTGTCCATCTAGAATAAGTGGCCAAGTGGCCTGTGCATGAAACACCAATCAATTGAGAAAATGCCCTTGACACATGGCAGATCAGTAGCGTGAGAGGGCAGGAAGACATTAAATTCTTCCATAACTATATTGTTAAATGCAAAGATGGATTGAACTATACCATGGTCATCCGGTTGTCATAATAGAAGAAACAATGATCATCAATCACCGTGCTCAAGGAGTGAAGGAGGGAAGGAAGGGTAGGTAGCCCGTGTGTGGTGAGTGCCGGTGTTTGGGCACCTTCCTTTCTTCCTGGAAACAAAAAAGAAGAAAACATAATGTTAAAAATGATCGCAATAATTCAAGAAACACAATCTGATGAGGAGAGAAAGTTGGTTAGAAAGTTAAAAACAAAATCGTCTCACAGTGTAACTGAGAACAGGAACAAGAAAAGGGGGAAGAACCAAGGACATGTTGACAACACAGCACGTTATTCTCTCAGGTGAACAGCTAATTCCTCATCCTGATTGAGGCCCCCTGGGTCTTTGGTTTGAAAATCTATTATGTATTTGGACTCACGCTGCCTCAATTTAAGTACCCTGTTGCCTCCTCTGGGATTCTTAGTAATCTGTTCAAGGATGAAGAATTTTAAGAGTGCAGGATTAGAAAAATGTTTAGCTTTGAAATGACGAGCCACGGGGTACTTATCATCATTATGTGCAATGGCTCGATAGTGTTCAAGAACAAGCTTTTTAGCGAGAAGAGTGGTGCTGCCTATATACCACAATTTGCATGGGCATTCTATAGCATAGATCACAAAGGTGGTACTGCATGTAAGGAATTCCTTGATCTCTTTGGTGATGCCATTGTAGGTAATTTTGTTACGAAACGTGCTGTTCTTGCAGGCTTTACAATGCCCACACGGGAAAAATCCCTCCAAGCCGTGTTGTTGTCTAGTGGGGTATATGGTAACATCGCTTCTTACTACCAAATCTCTAATGCTTCTATCCTTACGATAGGTGATACTGGGTCTATTGGGGACAGTCATACCAATTACATTGTCACATTTCAGGATATCCCAATTTTTTGCTACAATTTTGTGTATGTTTTTGGAATCTGAATTAAAAGTCATAATCATTCTAGTTGTGTCATTGTTCTCATCTGAGGTTTCAACAGGTTTATCAGAAATGGTAAGATCTCTGGGTATGGCGTCTGCTCTGTCCTTGGCTTTGCGGAGTACCCAGTTAGGGTAACCTCTGGTTTTGAACCGTGTCATCATCTCTCTACTGGTATTTTCATAGGCGACTTGGGTACTGCAATTTCTCTTGGCCCTCAACAGCTCACCATAGGGAATACTCCACTTAAGTGTCTCAGGGTGACTGCTGAGGGCATGCAGGACACTGTTGCCTGCAGTGGCCTTTCTGAACAGAGTGGTCTGTATAGAATTATCTATGATGTCCAATCTGACATCTAGATATTCAGCACTGTTCTTGCTGATGTGGCTTGTCAGTACAATGTTATTGTTATTGATGTTAAGTCTATCTATGAATTGGATGGCTTGTTCTTCGTTGCCATTCCATATGATAATCAAGTCATCAATGTAGCGCATCCATGTTGTGACGTGTTCTAGATCTTGTTTGTAGTCAGGGTTGGAGAAGACTAATTCCTCCCACCTTCCCATAAAGAGATTTGCCAGGCTGGGAGCAAAGCAAGAACCCATCGCCGTCCCGACCACTTGCCTGTACAATTCACCATTAAAAAGAAAAATGTTATTGGTGAGACAGTAATTGATCATGTCCAAAATCATCATGCTGTGGTCTCTAAGGCGTAAGGGTCTGGTGTTGAGATAATGTTCAGAGGCCTCTATTCCTTGTTGGTGGTCAATGATCGTATATAATGACTGAACATCTAGTGTAATGAGACAAGAACTCATCTCCCACTTTATACCCTCAATCCTTTTGAGGAAATCTTTCGTGTCCCTGATGTAACTGGGTAGGTTACTGACATAGTCTCTGAGAAAGTGGTCAATATATTTGGAGACATGTTCTGACACACTGCCCCTGGAAGAAACAATTGGACGTCCAGGAGGATCAGTGGGGTCCTTGTGTAGTTTAGGTAGTAAGTAAAGGGCTGAAAGAATTGGATGATCATTTTTTAGATATGTGTATTCTTCCCATTCAAGTAGGCCCTTCTCTCTCCAAGTGGTGAGTTTGTCCCATAAACATATGATGCTAGTGTTGTAGTTCTCCATGCTTATGTGTTCATAATACCTGATGTCTGAGAGTTGTCTGACTGCTTCTGCGATGTATTTGTCCCTGTCCAAAATTAACACATTGCCACCTTTATCCGCTGGACGGATAACGATGTTACTGTCATCCGTGAGTGATTTGAGTGACTGTCTCTGTGTAAATGACAAATTGTTGTTAAAACATATTTTCTTCTTATGTCTGAAGGTGCATAATGACCTACTGACACTATCATGAAAGGTGTCAATGGGATCATATGAGGATGTGGGAAAGAATGTAGATTTGGGTTTAAAACCTGAAGATACATGGCTGTCGGTAGTTAAGCCTAGTCTGTCAACAACTTGTGTAGTACTAAGTAGGTCTTCATTATGGGTGCTGTTAGTTTCGGGACTCGAGTCTTGGTCTAAGTGTATCATGTCAACGAGTACATCAATATCGCCTAGTGTGATGTTGTCTAGGTGCTGAGACGTACCAGTGATGCCTTTTCTTGAGTCCCCCAATCTTTTAAGTTTATGCCATTTCTTTAATTTTAATTTTCTTACAAACTTGAAGAGGTCTATTCTGGTGTCAGTGAAATTAAAGGAGGCAGAAGGACAAAAAGAAAGGCCTAAGCATAGGGTTGCTTTTTCAGTCTCATTGATGTTTCTCTTCGATAAGTTGACCACTGTCTTATTTACCATGATGGGATCCATTAATATGCTTTTCTTGGGCGAGTTCTCCTTCCCATATTGCCCCTTGCTCTGCCTCTTCCGCCATCGCTGCTGAAGTCTCTTATGCCTGTTTCTTCATCTCCTCGGCCTCTGCCGCGACCTCTCCCTCTCTGGCCCCGTGATCTTGTTGCCGGAGTATCCTGTTTCGTCCGTCTGCTCCGGCGCAGATGTCGATATTCCTCTAAAAAATTCACAGGTCTGCTGTTGGCTTCGGTGTTAGAGGCTGCTTCAACAGACACGTCGGATTCAGTGTCACTGGCTGTAGATGCAGGAGCAGATGAGATGCCTGTATGTTCTGCTGTGGAAGTAATGTCCATTTCTTTGTTCTTGTATAGATGGTCAAATTTCTTGCTGAAAGTGAGAATCCTCCCACTATCATAGTCGTTGTAATCTCGGTTTAACTTCCTCTCTTTGCGCGCTTTGATTTCATCTTCGTGTTGTTTCAGGCGCTCTTTCATAGTATTCATAGAGCCCTCAACTTGTTCAGTGTCAGAGAGTTTTAGCAAATCTTCCGTGAGTTCTTGTATCTGCTTGATGAGGTTGTCTCTCTCAATCCACGCGTACTTGATCAAAATTTCCAACATTCTTTTGGAGCTGAGAGCAGAATTTTCGGACCACTCTGTGAGCATTCTAGGGTTGGGTGTTTCATATGTCGGTGTTATAAATATCCTTAAGCCTCTTGGGACCATGTTTTGATCAACATAGTTCTGTAGGGAGATCGCCTCTCACCATTTAGAGATCTCCGACTTCTTAAGTTTTTCTAGAATTCTGATTTTCTCCTCTGTTGAAGAGATGTGCGTTGGTGTCAGAGCAGGTGTGGTCTTGGTTCTTGGTTTTCTTGTAAACATAGCTTGGGCAGCTGCCCTCCTTTCTTCCTCCTCATTCATTATAGAACACGCCTTACTGTTAAATCACGTTTGTGGTCTGTTTTCCCCTGTATGAGTAACAGGTTCCTCCTGCCAAACATGGGCTTCAGAAGACAATGTCGAGTAGAAGATTTGTACTTTGGTGCCTGTGGTACACAAATCTGCCCGCAGTGTAAGTACGGCAGCGTAGCTTAAATTTTCCTGTGTGGGCATTGTAAAGCCTGCAAGAACAGCACGTTTCGTAACAAAATTACCTACAATGGCATCACCAAAGAGATCAAGGAATTCCTTACATGCAGTACCACCTTTGTGTTCTATGCTATAGAATGCCCATGCAAATTGTGGTATATAGGCAGCACCACTCTTCTCGCTAAAAAGCGTGTTCTTGAACACTATCGAGCCATTGCACATAATGATGATAAGTACCCCGTGGCTCGTCATTTCAAAGCTAAACATTTTTCTAATCCTGCACTCTTAAAATTCTTCATCCTTGAACAGATTACTAAGAATACCAGAGGAGGCAACAGGGTACTTAAATTGAGGCAGCGTGAGTCCAAATACATAATAGATTTTCAAACCAAAGACCCAGGGGGCCTCAATCAGGATGAGGAATTAGCTGTTCACCTGAGAGAATAACGTGCTGTGTTGTCAATATGTCCTTGGTTCTTCCCCCTTTTCTTGTTCCTGTTCTCAGTTACACTGTGAGACGATTTTGTTTTTAACTTTCTAACCAACTTTCTCTCCTCATCAGATTGTGTTTCTTGAATTATTGCGATAATTTTTAACATTATGTTTTCTTCTTTTTTGTTTCCAGGAAGAAAGGAAGGTGCCCAAACACCAGCACTCACCACACACGGGCTACCTACCCTTCCTTCCCTCCTTCACTCCTTGAGCACGGTGATTGATGATCATTGTTTCTTCTATTATGACAACCGGATGACCATGGTATAGTTCAATCCATCTTTGCATTTCACAATATAGTTATGGCAGAATTTATTGTCTTCCTGCCCTCTCACGCTACTGATCTGCCATGTGTCAAGGGCATTTTCTCAATTGATTGGTGTTTCATGCACAGGCCACTTGGCCACTTATTCTAGATGGACACTTTTAGATGGACACCTTTATGAGGACATTTATTTAATGACATTGTGCCTAGTTTACAATTATCTCTGTACCCAAACAGTACTTCGTGCATTTTCAGCATGTTTCTAATGCCTTTCACGCTCTTTGACTTGTCACTTGACAGTTTATTTAAAAGTTTATTCAACTTTTGTAAAATTTTGCAGAACCAATTGGAAGAAAATTGTATGCAACTACTGGGGCATGAAAATTAGAACGTATTTGCGCACTACGCATTTATTTGTCTGCCTCTTATGTCACTTATACGACACGGCCCAGGATTGCCTTCATAACACACCTTTGGCACGACATCAAATATTCACGCATGGCATTTTTCTGACAGTTTCACTCGGCACATCTGTGCCTTATTATTGCAATGCTATTTTAGCTGTAATCATTTACTTTCGATACTACACTGGCGTTGAAATATTAGTTTTGTGTGGCGAGCTCTGAATGCAATGTATTTATGTGTTATACAGCACACTACATTCCAAGATGTCTGCCATTATTCAATCGTCTAGTCATTGGTTGTCCTTTGTTGATGTCAACTGAATTAACTTTATCAATCACCGTGTTGTGCACAATCTTTCACGTGAACAAGGCTTTCGAGCTGAAACGCGTAGTGAATTAAAACACCCCTTTCAAGAGATCCCCGTTTGTGGTCTGTTCTTCTGAGAGCATACGAGGAATTGCTTTTGCATCTTTGGATATATATATATGTATATATATATGTATATATGTATATATATATTCACTTAAAAAACCATAGGTTTCACACATGTTATAGTTAGCTGGACATTTCACTCGTGAAAAACCATTGAAATTCCCCCGTTATAGTTAGTGCAGGCAACTATAACTCACGCGACCGCAATCCTCTGCTGATGACGTCAGATATTACATCACTGTATTTAGACACTTATTTACCCATGTCTTCTTCCATTAATTTTTAGCTATACATATATTACAAATATTTTTTTTTCAGAAAGACACATATGTCATCAGTGATGTAAGTCTGTAAATAATATAGTTAGCAGCGGGAGGTGCACCGCTGCTGATGAGCGGCTCCGCTGCTGTTCGTGGTGATAGCGAAGCGGAACAGACTGGTGAGCGGCAGCATGGGGGTAGGTGCTCCTTGCAGATCCTATGATGAACTATATTATTTACAGACTAACTGCCAGCAGCCCACTGGGGTTTTATGTGTATGGACTACCAGTCCCAGCATTCTTTGCGACATTACTCACCTGAGTGTGATTGATTTAAATAAAAGGGAAGACGCTGGAGAATCCATTTGCTGGTGGTTATTCTGTGCAGTGATACCTATGAGGAAGGGCGCAAGCTCGAAACGCGTCAGGTGACTGCGGACGACGGATGTGTTGAGGCCCTTCCCTGACCCTATAAACGCCGACTTGTGAGTGCCCTCGCTTGGGAACTTGTGAAACTGTATATATCCGGCCTTCCCGGTCGGGAGGTGCACCGCTGCTGATGAGCGGCTCCGCTGCTGTTCGTGGTGATAGCGAAGCGGAACAGACTGGTGAGCGGCAGCATGGGGGAAGGTGCTCCTTGCAGATCCTATGATGAACTATATTATTTACAGACTAACTGCCAGCAGCCCACTGGGGTTTTATGTGTATGGACTACCAGTCCCAGCATTCTTTGCGACATTACTCACCTGAGTGTGATTGATTTAAATAAAAGGGAAGACGCTGGAGAATCCATTTGCTGGTGGTTATTCTGTGCAGTGATACCTATGAGGAAGGGCGCAAGCCCGAAACGCGTCAGGTGACTGCGGACGACGGATGTGTTGAGGCCCTTCCCTGACCCTATAAACGCCGACTTGTGAGTGCCCTCGCTTGGGAACTTGTGAAACTGTATATATCCGGCCTTCCCGGTTGGGAGGTGCACCGCTGCTGATGAGCGGCTCCGCTGCTGTTCGTGGTGATAGCGAAGCGGAACAGACTGGTGAGCGGCAGCATGGGGGAAGGTGCTCCTTGCAGATCCTATGATGAACTATATTATTTACAGACTAACTGCCAGCAGCCCACTGGGGTTTTATGTGTATGGACTACCAGTCCCAGCATTCTTTGCGACATTACTCACCTGAGTGTGATTGATTTAAATAAAAGGGAAGACGCTGGAGAATCCATTTGCTGGTGGTTATTCTGTGCAGTGATACCTATGAGGAAGGGCGCAAGCCCGAAACGCGTCAGGTGACTGCGGACGACGGATGTGTTGAGGCCCTTCCCTGACCCTATAAACGCCGACTTGTGAGTGCCCTCGCTTGGGAACTTGTGAAACTGTATATATCCGGCCTTCCCGGTTGGGAGGTGCACCGCTGCTGATGAGCGGCTCCGCTGCTGTTCGTGGTGATAGCGAAGCGGAACAGACTGGTGAGCGGCAGCATGGGGGAAGGTGCTCCTTGCAGATCCTATGATGAACTATATTATTTACAGACTAACTGCCAGCAGCCCACTGGGGTTTTATGTGTATGGACTACCAGTCCCAGCATTCTTTGCGACATTACTCACCTGAGTGTGATTGATTTAAATAAAAGGGAAGACGCTGGAGAATCCATTTGCTGGTGGTTATTCTGTGCAGTGATACCTATGAGGAAGGGCGCAAGCCCGAAATGCGTCAGGTGACTGCGGACGACGGATGTGTTGAGGCCCTTCCCTCACCCTATAAACGCCGACTTGTGAGTGCCCTCGCTTGGGAACTTGTGAAACTGTATATATCCGGCCTTCCCGGTCGGGAGGTGCACCGCTGCTGATGAGCGGCTCCGCTGCTGTTCGTGGTGATATCGAAGCGGAACAGACTGGTGAGCGGCAGCATGGGGGAAGGTGCTCCTTGCAGATCCTATGATGAACTATATTATTTACAGACTAACTGCCAGCAGCCCACTGGGGTTTTATGTGTATGGACTACCAGTCCCAGCATTCTTTGCGACATTACTCACCTGAGTGTGATTGATTTAAATAAAAGGGAAGACGCTGGAGAATCCATTTGCTGGTGGTTATTCTGTGCAGTGATACCTATGAGGAAGGGCGCAAGCCCGAAACGCGTCAGGTGACTGCGGACGACGGATGTGTTGAGGCCCTTCCCTGACCCTATAAACGCCGACTTGTGAGTGCCCTCGCTTGGGAACTTGTGAAACTGTATATATCCGGCCTTCCCGGTTGGGAGGTGCACCGCTGCTGATGAGCGGCTCCGCTGCTGTTCGTGGTGATAGCGAAGCGGAACAGACTGGTGAGCGGCAGCATGGGGGAAGGTGCTCCTTGCAGATCCTATGATGAACTATATTATTTACAGACTAACTGCCAGCAGCCCACTGGGGTTTTATGTGTATGGACTACCAGTCCCAGCATTCTTTGCGACATTACTCACCTGAGTGTGATTGATTTAAATAAAAGGGAAGACGCTGGAGAATCCATTTGCTGGTGGTTATTCTGTGCAGTGATACCTATGAGGAAGGGCGCAAGCCCGAAACGCGTCAGGTGACTGCGGACGACGGATGTGTTGAGGCCCTTCCCTGACCCTATAAACGCCGACTTGTGAGTGCCCTCGCTTGGGAACTTGTGAAACTGTATATATCCGGCCTTCCCGGTCGGGAGGTGCACCGCTGCTGATGAGCGGCTCCGCTGCTGTTCGTGGTGATAGCGAAGCGGAACAGACTGGTGAGCGGCAGCATGGGGGAAGGTGCTCCTTGCAGATCCTATGATGAACTATATTATTTACAGACTAACTGCCAGCAGCCCACTGGGGTTTTATGTGTATGGACTACCAGTCCCAGCATTCTTTGCGACATTACTCACCTGAGTGTGATTGATTTAAATAAAAGGGAAGACGCTGGAGAATCCATTTGCTGGTGGTTATTCTGTGCAGTGATACCTATGAGGAAGGGCGCAAGCCCGAAACGCGTCAGGTGACTGCGGACGACGGATGTGTTGAGGCCCTTCCCTGACCCTATAAACGCCGACTTGTGAGTGCCCTCGCTTGGGAACTTGTGAAACTGTATATATCCGGCCTTCCCGGTTGGGAGGTGCACCGCTGCTGATGAGCGGCTCCGCTGCTGTTCGTGGTGATAGCGAAGCGGAACAGACTGGTGAGCGGCAGCATGGGGGAAGGTGCTCCTTGCAGATCCTATGATGAACTATATTATTTACAGACTAACTGCCAGCAGCCCACTGGGGTTTTATGTGTATGGACTACCAGTCCCAGCATTCTTTGCGACATTACTCACCTGAGTGTGATTGATTTAAATAAAAGGGAAGACGCTGGAGAATCCATTTGCTGGTGGTTATTCTGTGCAGTGATACCTATGAGGAAGGGCGCAAGCCCGAAACGCGTCAGGTGACTGCGGACGACGGATGTGTTGAGGCCCTTCCCTGACCCTATAAACGCCGACTTGTGAGTGCCCTCGCTTGGGAACTTGTGAAACTGTATATATCCGGCCTTCCCGGTTGGGAGGTGCACCGCTGCTGATGAGCGGCTCCGCTGCTGTTCGTGGTGATAGCGAAGCGGAACAGACTGGTGAGCGGCAGCATGGGGGAAGGTGCTCCTTGCAGATCCTATGATGAACTATATTATTTACAGACTAACTGCCAGCAGCCCACTGGGGTTTTATGTGTATGGACTACCAGTCCCAGCATTCTTTGCGACATTACTCACCTGAGTGTGATTGATTTAAATAAAAGGGAAGACGCTGGAGAATCCATTTGCTGGTGGTTATTCTGTGCAGTGATACCTATGAGGAAGGGCGCAAGCCCGAAATGCGTCAGGTGACTGCGGACGACGGATGTGTTGAGGCCCTTCCCTCACCCTATAAACGCCGACTTGTGAGTGCCCTCGCTTGGGAACTTGTGAAACTGTATATATCCGGCCTTCCCGGTCGGGAGGTGCACCGCTGCTGATGAGCGGCTCCGCTGCTGTTCGTGGTGATAGCGAAGCGGAACAGACTGGTGAGCGGCAGCATGGGGGAAGGTGCTCCTTGCAGATCCTATGATGAACTATATTATTTACAGACTAACTGCCAGCAGCCCACTGGGGTTTTATGTGTATGGACTACCAGTCCCAGCATTCTTTGCGACATTACTCACCTGAGTGTGATTGATTTAAATAAAAGGGAAGACGCTGGAGAATCCATTTGCTGGTGGTTATTCTGTGCAGTGATACCTATGAGGAAGGGCGCAAGCCCGAAACGCGTCAGGTGACTGCGGACGACGGATGTGTTGAGGCCCTTCCCTGACCCTATAAACGCCGACTTGTGAGTGCCCTCGCTTGGGAACTTGTGAAACTGTATATATCCGGCCTTCCCGGTTGGGAGGTGCACCGCTGCTGATGAGCGGCTCCGCTGCTGTTCGTGGTGATAGCGAAGCGGAACAGACTGGTGAGCGGCAGCATGGGGGAAGGTGCTCCTTGCAGATCCTATGATGAACTATATTATTTACAGACTAACTGCCAGCAGCCCACTGGGGTTTTATGTGTATGGACTACCAGTCCCAGCATTCTTTGCGACATTACTCACCTGAGTGTGATTGATTTAAATAAAAGGGAAGACGCTGGAGAATCCATTTGCTGGTGGTTATTCTGTGCAGTGATACCTATGAGGAAGGGCGCAAGCCCGAAACGCGTCAGGTGACTGCGGACGACGGATGTGTTGAGGCCCTTCCCTGACCCTATAAACGCCGACTTGTGAGTGCCCTCGCTTGGGAACTTGTGAAACTGTATATATCCGGCCTTCCCGGTCGGGAGGTGCACCGCTGCTGATGAGCGGCTCCGCTGCTGTTCGTGGTGATAGCGAAGCGGAACAGACTGGTGAGCGGCAGCATGGGGGAAGGTGCTCCTTGCAGATCCTATGATGAACTATATTATTTACAGACTAACTGCCAGCAGCCCACTGGGGTTTTATGTGTATGGACTACCAGTCCCAGCATTCTTTGCGACATTACTCACCTGAGTGTGATTGATTTAAATAAAAGGGAAGACGCTGGAGAATCCATTTGCTGGTGGTTATTCTGTGCAGTGATACCTATGAGGAAGGGCGCAAGCCCGAAACGCGTCAGGTGACTGCGGACGACGGATGTGTTGAGGCCCTTCCCTGACCCTATAAACGCCGACTTGTGAGTGCCCTCACTTGGGAACTTGTGAAACTGTATATATCCGGCCTTCCCGGTTGGGAGGTGCACCGCTGCTGATGAGCGGCTCCGCTGCTGTTCGTGGTGATAGCGAAGCGGAACAGACTGGTGAGCGGCAGCATGGGGGAAGGTGCTCCTTGCAGATCCTATGATGAACTATATTATTTACAGACTAACTGCCAGCAGCCCACTGGGGTTTTATGTGTATGGACTACCAGTCCCAGCATTCTTTGCGACATTACTCACCTGAGTGTGATTGATTTAAATAAAAGGGAAGACGCTGGAGAATCCATTTGCTGGTGGTTATTCTGTGCAGTGATACCTATGAGGAAGGGCGCAAGCCCGAAACGCGTCAGGTGACTGCGGACGACGGATATGTTGAGGCCCTTCCCTGACCCTATAAACGCCGACTTGTGAGTGCCCTCGCTTGGGAACTTGTGAAACTGTATATATCCGGCCTTCCCGGTTGGGAGGTGCACCGCTGCTGATGAGCGGCTCCGCTGCTGTTCGTGGTGATAGCGAAGCGGAACAGACTGGTGAGCGGCAGCATGGGGGAAGGTGCTCCTTGCAGATCCTATGATGAACTATATTATTTACAGACTAACTGCCAGCAGCCCACTGGGGTTTTATGTGTATGGACTACCAGTCCCAGCATTCTTTGCGACATTACTCACCTGAGTGTGATTGATTTAAATAAAAGGGAAGACGCTGGAGAATCCATTTGCTGGTGGTTATTCTGTGCAGTGATACCTATGAGGAAGGGCGCAAGCCCGAAACGCGTCAGGTGACTGCGGACGACAGATGTGTTGAGGCCCTTCCCTGACCCTATAAACGCCGACTTGTGAGTGCCCTCGCTTGGGAACTTGTGAAACTGTATATATCCGGCCTTCCCGGTCGGGAGGTGCACCGCTGCTGATGAGCGGCTCCGCTGCTGTTCGTGGTGATAGCGAAGCAGAACAGACTGGTGAGCGGCAGCATGGGGGAAGGTGCTCCTTGCAGATCCTATGATGAACTATATTATTTACAGACTAACTGCCAGCAGCCCACTGGGGTTTTATGTGTATGGACTACCAGTCCCAGCATTCTTTGCGACATTACTCACCTGAGTGTGATTGATTTAAATAAAAGGGAAGACGCTGGAGAATCCATTTGCTGGTGGTTATTCTGTGCAGTGATACCTATGAGGAAGGGCGCAAGCCCGAAACGCGTCAGGTGACTGCGGACGACGGATGTGTTGAGGCCCTTCCCTGACCCTATAAACGCCGACTTGTGAGTGCCCTCGCTTGGGAACTTGTGAAACTGTATATATCCGGCCTTCCCGGTTGGGAGGTGCACCGCTGCTGATGAGCGGCTCCGCTGCTGTTCGTGGTGATAGCGAAGCGGAACAGACTGGTGAGCGGCAGCATGGGGGAAGGTGCTCCTTGCAGATCCTATGATGAACTATATTATTTACAGACTAACTGCCAGCAGCCCACTGGGGTTTTATGTGTATGGACTACCAGTCCCAGCATTCTTTGCGACATTACTCACCTGAGTGTGATTGATTTAAATAAAAGGGAAGACGCTGGAGAATCCATTTGCTGGTGGTTATTCTGTGCAGTGATACCTATGAGGAAGGGCGCAAGCCCGAAACGCGTCAGGTGACTGCGGACGACGGATGTGTTGAGGCCCTTCCCTGACCCTATAAACGCCGACTTGTGAGTGCCCTCGCTTGGGAACTTGTGAAACTGTATATATCCGGCCTTCCTGGTCGGGAGGTGCACCGCTGCTGATGAGCGGCTCCGCTGCTGTTCGTGGTGATAGCGAAGCGGAACAGACTGGTGAGCGGCAGCATGGGGGAAGGTGCTCCTTGCAGATCCTATGATGAACTATATTATTTACAGACTAACTGCCAGCAGCCCACTGGGGTTTTATGTGTATGGACTACCAGTCCCAGCATTCTTTGCGACATTACTCACCTGAGTGTGATTGATTTAAATAAAAGGGAAGACGCTGGAGAATCCATTTGCTGGTGGTTATTCTGTGCAGTGATACCTATGAGGAAGGGCGCAAGCCCGAAACGCGTCAGGTGACTGCGGACGACGGATGTGTTGAGGCCCTTCCCTGACCCTATAAACGCCGACTTGTGAGTGCCCTCACTTGGGAACTTGTGAAACTGTATATATCCGGCCTTCCCGGTCGGGAGGTGCACCGCTGCTGATGAGCGGCTCCGCTGCTGTTCGTGGTGATAGCGAAGCGGAACAGACTGGTGAGCGGCAGCATGGGGGAAGGTGCTCCTTGCAGATCCTATGATGAACTATATTATTTACAGACTAACTGCCAGCAGCCCACTGGGGTTTTATGTGTATGGACTACCAGTCCCAGCATTCTTTGCGACATTACTCACCTGAGTGTGATTGATTTAAATAAAAGGGAAGACGCTGGAGAATCCATTTGCTGGTGGTTATTCTGTGCAGTGATACCTATGAGGAAGGGCGCAAGCCCGAAACGCGTCAGGTGACTGCGGACGACGGATGTGTTGAGGCCCTTCCCTGACCCTATAAACGCCGACTTGTGAGTGCCCTCGCTTGGGAACTTGTGAAACTGTATATATCCGGCCTTCCCGGTCGGGAGGTGCACCGCTGCTGATGAGCGGCTCCGCTGCTGTTCGTGGTGATAGCGAAGCGGAACAGACTGGTGAGCGGCAGCATGGGGGAAGGTGCTCCTTGCAGATCCTATGATGAACTATATTATTTACAGACTAACTGCCAGCAGCCCACTGGGGTTTTATGTGTATGGACTACCAGTCCCAGCATTCTTTGCGACATTACTCACCTGAGTGTGATTGATTTAAATAAAAGGGAAGACGCTGGAGAATCCATTTGCTGGTGGTTATTCTGTGCAGTGATACCTATGAGGAAGGGCGCAAGCCCGAAACGCGTCAGGTGACTGCGGACGACGGATGTGTTGAGGCCCTTCCCTGACCCTATAAACGCCGACTTGTGAGTGCCCTCGCTTGGGAACTTGTGAAACTGTATATATCCGGCCTTCCCGGTCGGGAGGTGCACCGCTGCTGATGAGCGGCTCCGCTGCTGTTCGTGGTGATAGCGAAGCGGAACAGACTGGTGAGCGGCAGCATGGGGGAAGGTGCTCCTTGCAGATCCTATGATGAACTATATTATTTACAGACTAACTGCCAGCAGCCCACTGGGGTTTTATGTGTATGGACTACCAGTCCCAGCATTCTTTGCGACATTACTCACCTGAGTGTGATTGATTTAAATAAAAGGGAAGACGCTGGAGAATCCATTTGCTGGTGGTTATTCTGTGCAGTGATACCTATGAGGAAGGGCGCAAGCCCGAAACGCGTCAGGTGACTGCGGACGACGGATGTGTTGAGGCCCTTCCCTGACCCTATAAACGCCGACTTGTGAGTGCCCTCGCTTGGGAACTTGTGAAACTGTATATATCCGGCCTTCCCGGTCGGGAGGTGCACCGCTGCTGATGAGCGGCTCCGCTGCTGTTCGTGGTGATAGCGAAGCGGAACAGACTGGTGAGCGGCAGCATGGGGGAAGGTGCTCCTTGCAGATCCTATGATGAACTATATTATTTACAGACTAACTGCCAGCAGCCCACTGGGGTTTTATGTGTATGGACTACCAGTCCCAGCATTCTTTGCGACATTACTCACCTGAGTGTGATTGATTTAAATAAAAGGGAAGACGCTGGAGAATCCATTTGCTGGTGGTTATTCTGTGCAGTGATACCTATGAGGAAGGGCGCAAGCCCGAAATGCGTCAGGTGACTGCGGACGACGGATGTGTTGAGGCCCTTCCCTGACCCTATAAACGCCGACTTGTGAGTGCCCTCGCTTGGGAACTTGTGAAACTGTATATATCCGGCCTTCCCGGTCGGGAGGTGCACCGCTGCTGATGAGCGGCTCCGCTGCTGTTCGTGGTGATAGCGAAGCGGAACAGACTGGTGAGCGGCAGCATGGGGGAAGGTGCTCCTTGCAGATCCTATGATGAACTATATTATTTACAGACTAACTGCCAGCAGCCCACTGGGGTTTTATGTGTATGGACTACCAGTCCCAGCATTCTTTGCGACATTACTCACCTGAGTGTGATTGATTTAAATAAAAGGGAAGACGCTGGAGAATCCATTTGCTGGTGGTTATTCTGTGCAGTGATACCTATGAGGAAGGGCGCAAGCCCGAAACGCGTCAGGTGACTGCGGACGACGGATGTGTTGAGGCCCTTCCCTGACCCTATAAACGCCGACTTGTGAGTGCCCTCGCTTGGGAACTTGTGAAACTGTATATATCCGGCCTTCCCGGTCGGGAGGTGCACCGCTGCTGATGAGCGGCTCCGCTGCTGTTCGTGGTGATAGCGAAGCGGAACAGACTGGTGAGCGGCAGCATGGGGGAAGGTGCTCCTTGCAGATCCTAAGATGAACTATATTATTTACCGACTAACTGCCAGCAGCCCACTGGGGTTTTATGTGTATGGACTACCAGTCCCAGCATTCTTTGCGACATTACTCACCTGAGTGTGATTGATTTAAATAAAAGGGAAGACGCTGGAGAATCCATTTGCTGGTGGTTATTCTGTGCAGTGATACCTATGAGGAAGGGCGCAAGCCCGAAACGCGTCAGGTGACTGCGGACGACAGATGTGTTGAGGCCCTTCCCTGACCCTATAAACGCCGACTTGTGAGTGCCCTCGCTTGGGAACTTGTGAAACTGTATATATCCGGCCTTCCCGGTCGGGAGGTGCACCGCTGCTGATGAGCGGCTCCGCTGCTGTTCGTGGTGATAGCGAAGCGGAACAGACTGGTGAGCGGCAGCATGGGGGAAGGTGCTCCTTGCAGATCCTATGATGAACTATATTATTTACAGACTAACTGCCAGCAGCCCACTGGGGTTTTATGTGTATGGACTACCAGTCCCAGCATTTTTTGCGACATTACTCACCTGAGTGTGATTGATTTAAATAAAAGGGAAGACGCTGGAGAATCCATTTGCTGGTGGTTATTCTGTGCAGTGATACCTATGAGGAAGGGCGCAAGCCCGAAACGCGTCAGGTGACTGCTGACGACGGATGTGTTGAGGCCCTTCCCTGACCCTATAAACGCCGACTTGTGAGTGCCCTCGCTTTGGAACTTGTGAAACTGTATATATCCGGCCTTCCCGGTCGGGAGGTGCACCGCTGCTGATGAGCGGCTCTGCTGCTGTTCGTGGTGATAGCGAAGCGGAACAGACTGGTGAGCGGCAGCATGGGGGAAGGTGCTCCTTGCAGATCCTATGATGAACTATATTATTTACAGACTAACTGCCAGCAGCCCACTGGGGTTTTATGTGTATGGACTACCAGTCCCAGCATTCTTTGCGACATTACTCACCTGAGTGTGATTGATTTAAATAAAAGGGAAGACGCTGGAGAATCCATTTGCTGGTGGTTATTCTGTGCAGTGATACCTATGAGGAAGGGCGCAAGCCCGAAACGCGTCAGGTGACTGCGGACGACGAATGTGTTGAGGCCCTTCCCTGACCCTATAAACGCCGACTTGTGAGTGCCCTCGCTTGGGAACTTGTGAAACTGTATATATATATATATATATATATATATATATATATATATATATATATATTACCTACTGGCGGTCGCCAGTAGGTAGTTATAGTTAGGACCCTGTTTCCATAGGAAATCCGCAACATTCTATTTGGAATAACTTTGGCGCCGGTCGACGAATCCTCGCGAAATTTTCAAAACTAATGGGGCGCTACGCTCCGCTCCTACCCTGAAAGTCTCGGGGGGATTTGTCAAGCGGGGGCTGAGAAAAAAGGGGGGTCCCAAAACGCGTTTTCCCCATGCATTTTTCCATAGGACCTTTAGACACAGCTACAGCCCGAACGGCTGAACAGAATTACTTGTAATTTGGCAGAGAGGTAGTCCTCAGGTCAAGGAAGTGCCTTTTGTAGGTCTGGTGTAAATCTGTTCAGTAGTTCCTGAGAAAATAGCATTTAAATCAATATATATATCTGTAAGCGCGCTCCGAGCGCGCACCGTAAGCTTACCGTACGCGTACGGTGCCGTGCGCGAGCGCGATTCTGATTGGCTGTTCGATCTTAGTAAACATTCGAATCGGTCGAAACCAGGAAGTTTCGGCCGCCATTTTCTCTCTCGCACTCGGAGGGGTGCAGGAAAAACAAAGTTGGATATCATAAAAAGGGGGCAGGCTAGACAGCTCCTAACCACCTAACCTTGGTTATGGTGTGCCAGAAGGCCATCCGAGGCCAAAAAATATATATATTTTTTTTTTAAAAAACTCCGAATACGCTTACCGTATGCGTACGGTAAAAAATTAATTTAAAAAAAATAAAATCCATATTTTCCCCACCCCGTGTGTAAAAGGTTCCCAGCAGGGCACCTTTTGTGCATGGCATATATCACCACAGTGAACATTTAATAGAAAACCTTTCAGAACGAAGCGCATAATATGTCCTCCGTGTGCGGACGGTGCGCGAAGGGCATCATGCGTACATGGCCCATCCAGCCTAACGTGGGCACGCGGTGCACGTAGCGCACCGCGTGCCCACTGTGCGTGCACGGCACTAACTGCGTTAAGTGGGCGCGTGGTGCGCAAAGCGCACCACGTGCTCACTGTGCGCGCACGGTGCGCGCACGGAACGAACTGCGTGAAGTGGGCGCGCACAGCACGAACGGCGTAAAGTAACTTAGCATTTAAAAAACCGTACAAATTCACTGAAAAAACCATAGGTTTCACACACGTTATAGTTAGGAATTAGCATTTAAAAAACCTTGCAAATTCACTGAAAAAAACCATAGGTTTCACACAAGTTATAGTTAGCTGTACATTTCACTCGTAAAAAACCAATGAAATTCCACGTTATAGTTAGTGCAGGCAACTATAACTCATGCGACCGCAATCCTCTGCTAATGACATATGTGTCTTTATGAAAAAAAAATATTTGTAATATATGTATAGCTAAAATTTAATGGAAGAAGACATGGGCAAATAAGTGTCTAAATACAGTATTAGCATCAGCAGAGGATTGCGGTCGCATGAGTTATAGTTGCCTGCACTAACTATAACGTGGAATTTCATTGGTTTTTTACGAGTGAAATGTACAGCTAACCATAACTTGTGTGAAACCTATGGTTTTTTCAGTGAATATATATATATGTATATATATTATCTACTGGCGGTCGCCAGTAGATAGTTATAGTTAGGACCCTGTTTCCATAGGAAATCCGCAACATTCTATTTGGAATAACTTTGGCGCCGGTCGACGAATCCTCGCGAAATTTTCAAAACTAATGGGGCGCTACGCTCCGCTCCTACCCTGAAAGTCTCGGGGTGATTCGTCAAGCGGGGGCTGAGAAAAAAGGGGGGTCCCAAAACGCGTTTTCCCCATGCATTTTTCCATAGGACCTTTAGACACAGCTACAGCCCGAACGGCTGAACAGAATTACTTGAAATTTGGCAGAGAGGTAGTCCTCAGGTCAAGGAAGTGCCTTTTGTAGGTCTGGTGTAAATCTGTTCAGTAGGTCCTGAGAAAATAGCATTTAAATCAATATATATCTCTGTAAGCGCGCTCCGTGCGCTTACCATAAGCTTACCGTACGCGTACGGTGCCGTGCGCGAGCTCAATTCTGATTGGTGGTTACATGACTGTAAACATTCGAATCGGTCGAAATCAGGAAGTGTCGGCCGCCATTTTCTGTCTCTCGCACTGAGAAACAAAGGTGGGGAACGTGAAACGGGGGCAACGAAGAGAGTTGCAGACCCCCTAGTGTTTGTCAGGGGGTCCAAGAAGGACCCAAAAGTACGAAAAATAAATGTAATACTTTTTTAAAAAAAATCGCGGGGTACGCGTACGGTAAGCTTACCGTACGCGCACGGCAAAAAAAATAAAAAAATAAAAAAAGAAGTAACAATCACATTTATTAAATAAATTAAAGGACCCACAAGGGAGAAAAAAACAAATTTTACTGCGTAAAAAAAGGCGAGGCGTGCACGGCATGGACTGCGCAATGTGGGCGCTCGGTGCGCAAAGCGCACCGAGCGCCCACAGCGCGCGCAGGGTGTGCGCATAGTGAAAAACCAGAAAAAAAAATAAAAAATAAATACATAACTTAGCATTTAAAAAACCATACAAATTCACTGAAAAAACCATAGGTTTCACACACGTTATAGTTAGGAATTATCATTTACAAAACCTTGCAAATTCACTTAAAAAACCATAGGTTTCACACATGTTATAGTTAGCTGTACATTTCACTCGTAAAAAACCAATGAAATTCCACGTTATAGTTAGATCAGGTAACTATAACTTGCGCGACCGCAATCCACAATGTGTAATTTCAGATGTCATCATTGATGTCATGAGTGATGTCACTGACCATGTCATGAGTGATGTACTATGTGACGTCATCAACAGTTTATTGTGGGCGCGCAAGTTATAATTACCTGATCTAACTATAACGTGGAATTTCATTGGTTTTTTACGAGTGAAATGTACAGGTAACTATAACATGTGTGAAACCTATGGTTTTTTAAGTGAATATATATATAAACACAAACAAAGTTGCTCTCCAAGTGAAGCACCACACTATATATATATATATTATCACTCGCCCTATACGTCTTGTAGGTCCTTTATGTCGGCACTGTCCTGGCCTTCAGCTCCGACATCAGGCCCTAAGTGGCGTTTGTGCTTTTAGGAAATATTTTTACTTTAAACTTTTCAGTTGAACATCTCCGCATCTACTGAGTGTTTTTTGTTGTTCTGGTATCATTTTATTTATTAAAATGTACTCTGTTTTTGTAAATTGGTTTGGGTTTTTTTGGGGTTGTGTTTTCACTTTATTACTGTTTGTGTGCTGCATAAATGCTTTACACATTTTACCTCTAAGTTAAGCCTGACCACGTTGTGCCAAGCTACAAGAGGGATAAGCACTAAAGTTAATTTAGTGACTTTTGTGGTTCGCCCTGACAAGGATTGTGTTTGATGCCTGAGTGAGTCTTCCGTCCCCTGAACCAATAGTCCAATTTCTTTCATTGATGTTCAGTGGCGGGATCCAGTGTGTTTGTACAGTTTCACTCAGTGATTTTTTGCAAAACTAAAAAACCCAAGTAGAGAACCTGATATCGCCATTAATTTTTTTTAAATTCTCCTTGATTGGTTATTTTTCATTTTTCCTCTAAATGTAATTCCTAACTCATTTGTGTACCTGGAACTCTTCACTACAAAGATGGAGTTGGATCTCAGCAGTCTTGAAAGATACACTGTGGCTCAGCTGAAAGGATTTTGCAGGGAGAGGAGCTACCAGTACCTAGGAGCTCAAAGATGTCCGAGTTCCAGAAAGCCGTTTGGGCCTTGTAGGAGAGAACAATATCCACAACACAGGAGCAGGCTGATGATGATGAGGAGGGTGAAATGGAGGAGGATAACTAGGCCACAGTCCCAGAGCTGAAGCAGGGGAGGAGGAAAATCTGTCTAGAGCAATGTCCTCTGCCAGAAGCAGTGTGTCTTCCACCAACATGTACCCTTAGGAGCAAGAGTGCAGGAGAGCTGAGAGAGAGCTCAAGCTGCAGCTGGCCAAGCTGAAGCTGGCTACAGAGGAGGTAAAATAGGCTGAGGCAGAAATTGCCTTCGTCACGGAGAAAGTTTAGGCTGAAAGGGCTTTAGCAAGACTGAAACAGTTAATGGCTCATAAAGTGGTTCTAAAGGAACCGGACTTGGAGTTGCAACAGATCTCAGCATCCACCAGTAATGGTGGCAGTGAAAACACGATGTCCAGTGGAAACAAAAGGGTCCACATAACCAAAGACCTGTACCTAACTTTGAGGTGGGGGATTATATTGATAGGTGGTTTGCATTGTATGAGGTAAGAATGCCTAGGGACCTAGAAGAATTGTGAGGGGTTAGTCTGTGAAGGCACATGCCAGCTATGAGGAGGGACCTTGTTCACTGTAGAGTTGGCATACCAGATGTCCTATGCCCTTGTGAAAGTAGCTCTTTTCACAGAGTTTGCACTCACTCCAGAGACACTGCTTAAGGTTTAGGGACAGCCACAAGCTGTCAGTCCATTCTTGGGTAGATAATCTGGAGTGCTCCAGTAGGGCACTGAAAAACTTGTTACCTAGCTTTGAGGTGGGGGTGATATTTAATTTGCAGCCTATGACATAGCCCTAAGAATTCATAGTACCCCAGAGGAGTTCTGGTGGGCTATTCCGTGGAGGCACATGCCCACTTTGGGAAGGACATCTTGTAGGTTTTAGAGGTATCTTATGAGTTGCCCTACACCCCCATGAAAGCAGCCCTTATCACAAAGTTTGGCCTCAGTCCAAAGAGAGGCTACCTTTGGTTTAGGGACAGTCACACACTGTCTGACCTCTCAGGGGATGATTTTCTGGACTTTTTCATTAGTCAAGGAATGGTTGGGTGAGGGGTAACAAAGTGAGTAGTTATGAAGAGCTGTGCAATCTGATCTTGAGCGAACACATGATAAGTAACTGATTTCCAGAGCTATGCCAACACCTAATTGATAGCACGCTCACTGACCCCCAAAAGCTTGCCAAGGAAGCATCCCTCTGGCTCTGCACCAGGGTCTACTAGAACGTACCTGGGAGAGACCATGGTGAGGAAGGTTCAAGTTCTCCCAAGCAGAGTGAGGGGGGAGGTTCAAGGTGACACAGGCAAGTCCCACAGTAAAGCAGGGGTAAATGGTTCCCATGACCCTTCTGAGAAACAGGAATAAGGGTTTGGTGAGAGGTAACTCAGGGCGTCCCATTCCAACCCTGTTGCTTGGAGTGTTCCCAGTTAGGACACAAGCAGGAGATTGGGTGTGTCCTAAAGAAAGCACCTATTGGTGGAAGCCCTAAAGGGGCTGGTAAATGCAGCCTTGGGGGAAGCAGTCCCCCATAGTAGAGGACAGAACATGCCCTGGTCTCCTTTAGTTGGGAGATTGACCCAGAGGGTAGGCTTGTAATCCTTAAGGGTGGGAGTCACCATTTTCATCAGATCAGTGAATGAGATCCCTGTCACTGCTTTGTGGGACTCCTATGCCAACCAGATCAAGGTAGTGGAAGGCTGGTTTCTCCAGATCAGTACCCGCCAGGACAGGTGTGTAGGGTGAATCAGACTCTTGTGCTAGGCATTGTTCACTCTGTGGTTCTGATACTCTAAACTGGCATGGGGAAATGCTTCTGAAGAGGGTCAAAGTTAGTTCCCAGATTCCAATAGAATGCATACTGAGAAACTAGTTACCAAAGATGTTAGCAGAGCTGGGGATGCCGCCACCCGGGGTGCTCTGAAAGTTCTGGTTTCTGGGGGACTGCTCCCAAAACAAGAGTACTGAGGCCCAGATAGAGGGAAAGGAGTTGGAGACAGTCCAGAGTGGGAGAACCAGTGGATCAGGAGTTTCCAGCAGAACAGAGCACCCAAAGACTGCATTGCCACTTCTGACCTGGGGATGCTCCCTGCACTGTCACAGAGACAGAGGGCTGTAGAACTGCACCAGACACACCCCTGCATGACAAACTGTGTGTCACTCTTGAGGCGGGTGGTGGTTCCCCCGGGAAGTTCTGGCTTACCAGGTACTTGTTCAGCCTCAGGGTACAGACTCTGGGCTGAGTGGCCAGTCTCAGGATACCACCACTGGACTGTTAGGAAAGAGAGTACAATTAGGTTGCCTAGCACCCGGGCTGTTGCCCTCCACTATGAGACTCCACAGAGGTCAGTGAAACTCCTTGCCAGATCTAAGGCTGGAAGAGAGGCCTGCCCAAGGCTCCGGATGGACTGGTGCTTGGCTCTTGTCATTGACAGCTGTCAGTGGACTCTGTTTGTTGTTGTGGGACTACAGGTCTCCCTTCTATCCTAAGAAGCATAACAGTACCTCTCTTGAGATGGAACCAAAGGCCGGCATACACTCAGGGGTAGTCCTGTGAACATTGTTAGGTCATACCTTACTATAAGGGAGACATGTAGTCCCAGATTGGGGCATACTTGATTGGTTTTGGTCCTGACAAAGTGCCGTCCAATCTTTGGGCTCTCGAGGCACAAAACATGTTGACCACTCTTCACTAGAAGCTATCCTGGTACTTTAAGACCACACAATAGCACCACTGTTTTTATCTAGACCTGGGACCCTGACTCTATAAAATATCGTTTTTACTATACCAGAGCCTATTTTATCCACCACTCACTCACACTAGCTAGTCACACTGTTAGCTAGCTCCCTCACTTGCACTCATCTATACAGTGTCTTCGGATCAAAAGATCTCCGACAAAGAGCCCTCAGGCCTACCAGACATTGCAGAGCCGGCCTGACGAGGAGTGCCCAATGATGCAGCATGACACCCTAACAGGTGTGAGGGCACCAAGATTTCACCTTCAGGTCTTCTGCGACAGGCTTATCAGCCACTTGGGTCAACTTTAGGTGACCATTCCGGCGAAGGAGGAACCACCCCAACCCTGATATTTGTTGATTTTCTTGTCCTAAGCATTTGTGCATTTTGCCAGTATCCTGAATCACATGACTGTGAATGGCTCTCCTCATGGGTTTTGTGTATTCTTTTCAGACAATGACACAAAAGGGGATTAAGTGTGGACCGGAAGGGCCATACTGCAAGGCTGGTTGGGGCAAAGCTGTACTTAGCCCTACTTACATTTTAAAAGGCTATTCCACCGGCACACACAAAGAAGTCTGACACTAGTCTTTTGTCACCCCAGTCTTTTTCGAGCCTTGACAGGAGAAGGAAATACCTCTCCAGAACCAGATGTGGGTGTAGTATAGGAAATCTCCCCACTTCAAAGGCTGCCACCAGGTATAAATATTGGGCCTCCAGAGTCACTCTACAGTACACTCCTGGACCAGTGGACATTACAGAAGACAGATTACCTTGTTCCCTAGAGGACTGCTCTGCTGCTTGAGGTCTGCCATGTTCCCCAGAGGACACACCTGCTGCTACCTGGGGAATGCCCGCTGCGTGAGGACTGCCTTGACCACCAGAGGGCGGTTCTGCTGTTTGAGGCCTGCCCTGATCTCTGAGGACCTGCTCCCTTTATCCCAGGCTACCTGAGCTGACCTCCTCTCTGAGCTGTAGGGAGACAACAAGCTCCAAAGACCTTCCTAGAACTGCCCAGCTGAACTGCTGCAACTGGATCTGCCTGAAACTGCAAGTGGACCTGCCTGAGCCAGGCTGCCATCTGCTGGAGTGAGTTCCCTATTCCCAAGAGGTGTCTCCCCAGGTCCTGGACCCTTGGTTGGCATCAGAGTGCACTACTCTACAAGAAAAGTTGAAATCCTGAAGTTTTAGACTGTTCATGACTGTGAACAGGCCCATTCTTGCTGAGACTCTGCTGCCCGCGACAACCTCCAGCATGAAGCTCAGGTGAACCTGACTCTGTGCTACAGTGCCTGCCAGAGACAACCAGCAACATAAGATCTGCATTTGGTGCTACAGTAACAGCAGCCTACGGTGACCGCCAATGCAAAGCTCCAGCAATTATGGTCTATGACACCAAGCCTGCTCTACAGGCTACATGGACTACCATCCACAACACCCTCTCTGCTCCTCGCAACCTCCTCCACCTTTAATGGAAATTTTCACACCGGACTTTGAGAAGGTAACTTTTTCAGCAGAACTAACCTAGTCCTTGTATCCAGCCCACACTTCATCCCAGCAAGCCTGAACATGGGACTAAACCCGGCTATCTCGTCCGACCAGATGACCGCGACCGGCACTTTGTGTTTTTAGGCACTATATTGACTTAAAACTTCAAAACTGATTTCTCAGGTTGTACTGATTGGATATTTGTCACTCTGGTGTAGTTGTATTTATTTTTCTACTGTGGTTTGCGATTTTTCATGCTGTGTTTTCACTTTATTACTGTTTGTGTGCTGCTTAAATACTGTGCTCCTAAATTAAGCCTAAGTGCTTTGTGCCCAGCTACCTGAGGGTTAAGCACAGGTTCATTTATTGAATTTTGGGGTTCACCCTGACAAGAATTGTAATTGTTTCCTGAATGGGGCTTTTTTAGACCCAGCGTTTTCTAGCTGGCTGGGATGCATCGAAGCCAGACTTAATCCACCATTCTAGCTAGGAAGAGTACGATACCCTTGTCCGATAACCTGTGCTCAACCTTGGGTAGCTTGGCACAGAGCAGTCAGGCTCTGCCTCAGTGTCGAAGTGTAAAGTGTTGGTGCAACACCACCCTCACAACACACTGTGTGCTACAAAAAGACTCTACACCTTATGTATAAAACACTGGGCTTTGTATTAGACACACATTGAAATCAACACGACGTACACATTGGATATATACTTTACCATTATATGTAATTGTAGAACTCTTCCATTAGCAGCAGAACAGTATTAATACAAACGCACTATTTCAGAGTTATTCATAAAACCCAACATTCCCAATATCACATGCCCTATACAGTTGCAATGCACAAGAAATCACAGGTTTCGACTATGCCTCATGACCCAGCTCCTCAGTAACTCAAATGGCATCAGCCAACGATTTACATTGCCCCTGCTGTTAACACTTTGATCAGATTATTGGGACCACCTCAAGCGGAAGGAAATAGTTACTGTGTTTTGTCCCTCCAGATTAGGCCTTCAAGCACGCAGCTGCGACTTTGCGAGTGCGGAATCACTGTCCCCACCATCAGCAAAAGACTGTGACACCGGAAGCTGGCACAATTACCATTTGGAGAAATGCTTCCCCTCCTGCTGAGGTGCAAGCTACAGTTGCTCCAGGCAGCGAGACGTGGGTGCCCACAAGGTGCTACGAGACCCCTCAAGTCCAGTCACAATATTCTCCACAACAGAGTACCTTGCCGCATGTGGAAAAGGAGCCAGAGACTGCTGACTGAGGGCACACTGTCAGGCACTGTCGTCCTCCCAATCTGGATGCCAACTTCCCCCAACACCCCTCGGACACCACACGCTACGGAGTGCAAGCTAGCATAGATTTCTGGTTGCAAGCACTGATCCCTCAGACTCTGCAAACTTACTCCGCACTCCTCGAACTCCTCACTTTCTGGCACCTGAAGTGGGCCGCTGATCTTTACGAGAACACTCTTGTGCACAGTGTGAATGCTGCGTACTTCAGGACGGTCCTTGTTGAAACCGATGATCACTTCCACCCATTTCCGCCACACCCTGCATGGTCCTTATGATCTTCTCTAATGGGGAGATCCTTTTTGTCCCGTGGCCATGACGGTTGGCAATTAGCTACAGGACAGCAACATCCAGGCAAAATCCACCAAGTAATAGTCCCCTTCCTAAAGCGAGACAATCCCCAGGCCACCACAAGTCTGCGGATAATCCAGGTGCAGTCCCTCCTGCCCCAATAGTCCCTCTTTTCGATGTCCCACCATTGAACCAGCATATCATAGTTCCAATCCCCAAAGCATCTCTAACTCCTTAGGGTAGAGCCTCAGTAGTTATACCCACAATGGCCTTTGAAGATGAGATCAGTTCAAAAGGCCACGTTAGAAATGGACAGGCCTTCTTTAAATTATGTCCTGTTTGCCATTCTACCCAGGGAGGCTAGATAGATATCTTCAATGGGGCCAAGACCCTGCCCCTTGGAATGCAGGTGCCAATATACCACCACCTATCCGTTCCAAGAGTGTTCCTCAGAGTGAGAGGTCTGTATTTTCCCTTGAGCCCCTAGCTTATGGCTGGCTCATCAGGAATGCACAGATGAAGCTTTCCCCCTAGCATCCAAGTGCCGGATGGAGACAGGCTGACAGAGCACACAGAGCCATGAGCACAGAAATGGCCACTTTCCCAAAGTGGTATTTCCACGTTAGTAATATTGAATCCAGTCACAACACTGGAGAGGATTTGTCATTACTAACACAAGGATATCTAACACTATATTGCCACTCTTCTCCATGTAGGAAATACCGCTAAATAGCCTTTCCACAAATCCGTCATATCAATCCAATCTGAGAAGCAAGGCCCTATCGCACTGAACACAGCATACGGTGCCATTCAGTACTAGGGTATGTAGCGCACACTCGCACATGCCCTACCCATTCCCGACACTGCACCCTGTCCCCAGGTAGTACTCTGCTATGGCAAGAAACTTACAGAACCTTGGCAAGTAGCTTTTGAATGCCAAGCCGAGTAACTAACCTTCACACACTGGCCCTATCATGGCAAACCTGTGGCAAGTTTGAAGAGCTACCTCCATGGGTGGAACAACCAGTGCTGCAGGCCCACAGAGAAGCATTTGAGTTACATGCCCTAGGTATATGTCTCACCCTTAGACAAGGGACTTATAGCAAGAACGCTTTGCCTTGATTGTTATCCATCTGCTTTAGTTGCTTAAAGGTGCAATGGCTGCAAGGCGGTACCAATAGATGGGATCATGTTTAAAATCTTCTAGGTCTTAAAAAAGACATAACCATAACTATCTACAGGGAGGCAATGAATGCATGGAGTAATGAGAGAAAATAGGTAATATTGTCAAGTATTTTGGCTGAGTCATTTTGATCTTCAAGATTTGTTTTGGGAGTATGCTATTGTATTTCAAATACTGTGTTTTACCCTGATGACGGCTTCACACAATTGCGAATACTCAGCTGAAACATACGTTTGTGTAAACAAATAGCAATTACATGATTCTGTGACCCAGTATCATGGGACATTCGTTTGACTGTATCAGTTTGTACCAGTTGATCCATGTGAGGATGCTGACACGAACGCAGCCAGCACTGGCAGTCTGAGGCAATTTAAGTACCTAGTTGGTGCCTTACGTGTAACATGAGTTAACATACCATGACACAACAACATGACGTACATCTATAACATACTATAATGTAGCAACACAGCATACCGTGATGTAACCAAGCACCATAAAATAACCGAAGTTACAGTAGCATAACAACATAACATACTATAACAAAATAATGACATAATGCATAACATACCATAAAGACATAGCATTACATACTCTGACATTACAACTATGGGTACGGTATTCATATTTTAAATTCGTTACATACATATAACTGGGAAGTGTGAGTGCTGAAGTACAACTTTGGTGAAAAAGCTTCTGTGAAAAATGCAAATTAAATGAAAAACTAGGAAGAAGCGACGGCGTCAGCCCGGAGGGAGAGGCGCGGGTTTCATAGAGTCCCAAAGGCTGGGCAGGAGGGGGCTGGTCAAAGCCACCTGCAGAAAGACTGAAAGAGTTAGGAAAAGTCCCTTCTCTTCGAGAAACGCTTCGACGCCGGCTCAAGTTCCTGTCAAAAACAAACCCCGGCATGGGTGAGTTTCTAATTTTTTAATAGTTAAATGAACGCGATGACATTTTGTCTACTTCATAATTTGAGCTTTGCGTGGGTAAGGGAAATAGAGTGGCGCTCGTTATCGTGCGCCGTTCTCTCGCCTGTGCAGATGCAACGTCGACAAGATTGTGTCACCGCTTTGACTTTTTTACGATTGTTCACTAGCTCCCGTTAAACAATAGATTATCAGGAATCAAGTACAGCTACGAACCAGTTTCACTTTCCGCTGTCAGTACACTTAAAACACCAGTGCCACTGATTGAAGTATTTGAAAAATCTAATCGCAGATTAAAGGAGGGCTCCAACTTTTAAGGAGAGTGATAGTGCAGGTCGCATGGTTTTTATTGCTCGCAGAGCACTCTTCAGACACAGAGTGTTAGGACAGAGGAGAACCTGTCCACAGATGGAGGCTTCTCTGTGAGACAAGGCGCTTTTCATCCCTGCCTGCAGACTGTTCTCTGGTTACACTGCGCCGAGAGTGGGGGGATTATCACGCGGTGAAGGTGAACGTTTAACTCTCTGGGTTTGGGGTTGTAAAAACCTGCGCAATAACTGTGCCATTCACCAGCTGTAGATTGCTCAAATTCGTACGAATTCGTATTGTTATGCGAGGGTCAGGCAGCATTAAGATTGGTGCACTTGTTTACAACGTGCAATATGCCTCCCTGTTGAGGTGTGTCCGCACCACAATATACAGACAATAGCGTCCGATGACGGGAATTATGTTGAGACAATCACAGTTCAATGTTATTGAAGCAGCATTGCCACATCCGTGTGGACCGCTCCCAAAAGTGGTAACGCTGATGGGTCTGTTTTCATATGCGGATGTGTATGGTAATAGTGTGTCTGTTGCCCGAGCTGTCATAGATATTAATCAGCATCGTGGCTCATACCAATATGGAAGCTGCAGGAGGGGGCTCTTTAATTGGCAGACTTCATTAACTATGTTAAGATGTACCCTCAAAGCGGAGTGCTCCTAAAGGAGTCAAGGTGAAGGTTGCGTTGTGATTGGTGAACTTAAAAGACATGCTCAGAAAGGTATTACATTGTACATACGTTATACAAAGTGAGAGTATTTTAGGTACGCATTTAAGAAGGCTTATGTGAGTGTACAACTTTAATTTGTGAACAATAAAAAAACTGAAGATGCAACGTGTTATCACGACAGTAATGTGATATGAATGAACACACAAGGGTGATTTGTGACTAGCACAATGACTTTGTAACAGGCATAGGCTTTTGAGAAGGACACACTTTCTAAACAAGTCATAAATCAGCAACTAATATGTAATTGTGAAATGATTTACAAACAAAAGGGTCTAGGATATGACACCGCACTTATTTGTATAATGGGAAATTTTACAACCATGTGGTGCGTTGATCAAAGGAAACCGGACTCTTTTAGTTTCCTATGTCGTGAAAACTTCCACAACAGACAATTACAAGAAATATTTTGAACCGCGCACACTACAACCAAAATGTCAGTTCCACCAGTTAAGAAAGTTCACGAAAATCTTTATTCTTTAAATCTTTCTTTTCTTCGTGAACGAACATAAATTAACTGTCACAACACCGCTTGATAATGTATAAATGTATAAATGAACCTTAAGGTTGTATTTGTAGAAAGATCATGGCCTCACAATTGGTAAACTCTTTGGTTGATTGAGCAATAATGTAAATATGTAAATAGAGGAGCTATGTTTAACCCCTTCAGCGCGGCGCGGATTACCGCGCTGTGCTGAAGGTTCTATTGCGCGGGCGGGGCCATGATGGAGCGGTTCCGTCATACGCACAGCGCAACCGACGCGCATGACGGAACCGCTTCATCACTCGCATCGATGTGGATAAGTAAATGTTTTTATAAATATGTTTTAAAAAGATTTTAAATTTATTTATTGTATACTGTCTGTGTCTTGTAGCCCTGAAGAAGTCCTTTAATAGGACGAAACACGTTGGCTACTGTGAAGAAAAGAAAAGAAAAGAAAGATTCAAAGAATAAAGATTTTCGTCAACTATCTTAACTGGTGGAACTGACTTCTTGGTTGTAGTGTGTGCAGATCAAAATATATCTTGTAACATGTAATTGTGTCAGCAATTTAAATACACACTGACTACAATTATAGGCTACATGTCATGTTAAATCTGAAGTTTAAAAAACACACTGCCAGACGTGCCTTCACCAAATGTTATGGGAACACAAACATGACAATGTAATCCTCTATAAAATGGTATGGCTTCATTGGTAGCCCTTCCAATCAGTAGGGAAGCTTAAAGAATACATGAAAGTCAATGACTGCAAGGTGCTGACTCAAAGCCCACAGACTAAACCGAGAGACCTATAATGCCAACATTGTTAATTTGCTACTGTATGGCTCTGAGGTTCTACCTGTAAACTATTTGCGGAGGGTACAGACCTTTGAAATGAATATCTGGAAAAAATGGCTTGGCCTGCCCAGATGATTTGTAAATAGTGCCCTGGGGTAAGAACTGGGTCTTACTAGAGTACTATTTAATAACAAGGAGCGGTTTGTTAATTAATTTTTTAGGCAAATAATAAAATCCTTCCTATAGGAGAAGCATGCTGGCAAATGGGATGCTAATATCCTTGATAGTAAAGCCTCCCTGGATATTCCAGTAGGGATAGAACTCCCCACAATGTCTGTTGTTCAGCAGAAACAAACATTAAAGCACTTTGCAAAGGAGTACTCCAGGAGGAGTGATATAGAGGACGTGTGTAATAAAGATAATTTGTCTCATCTAAAGGAGTCATATTAGAGCGGCATATTCAGCCTTACCTGCAGGATATAAAAAACAGTTGCATAAGAAGGTGGGCCCTGAAGGTTAGGCTGGGGCAGAACCCACCCTTTATGAGATGGATGTTGGCTAGACAGGTAGGGGCAGAAACAGTAGTGTCCCTTTTGCCAAAATGCACCATTAACCTTTTTGCATTTACTTATATTTAGCACATGCTTTGACAAAAGTAGAAGAATATTGCTGCTTCCGGTTTTTAGAATGCTACAGCCATACAAGTAATCTAATGACAGTAATCTTAAAGTGCGATAAAATATCATTGTGCTATGTGGTAGGAAATTTTTGCCTGTTGGTGACGAACGGTCAACAGAGTGGAGTTGCCCGGTGTATTAGAGGTATAGAATGGGAACATTGAGCCTTGTTCATTGGGGTATGAGAGATGTTTTTGTGGAATAGATGTCAAGGATTCGTGTTCCAGCTGGAATTAGGAGTAGGACGGTCCCCCACCGTTTCTCACTTGAAATGAATTCAAATTGGGCCCACGACGTAACACAAAGTGATCCTTTGGTTCCTCTCTAGCTACAATTGCATTTTTGCTCAAATGCAATTGTATGTTGCACTGCTACGGTTTTATCCTGTACAAAAGTAATGTTGTTTTGCACAATGTCAACGTCTATCTTGTCAATTTGCATTCCACAAATATATAATTGTATTTTGTCGTACTATGGCTCTATTTTGCATGAAAAAGAACTGTTTTTGCACAACGACAATGCTTATCTTGTTTAAATACATGATTAATTACATATTTTTGTGAAACTGGTTTTAAGGAATTGGTAGCTGGATGGATCTTATTGTTTTCCTCTTATTGGCTCACTGTGTTGGCTTTATTTTTGTTTAAAAGGAATTGTACTCTGATGATAACTGAAGGTTGTTGAAATATGTTATTCATCACATTAAAAAAAAATAGGTTATACAGTAGGTAAAACCTAGGTTCTTGGAACTTGGATTATCTTTTTATGAGAAGTGGGAGGTGTTTGGATGTAAGATATTTAAGTGTAAACATGTATATGTTTATAGGATGATTGGAGTTCTATTTTAAGCAGTACCTTGTACTTCAATCCTATCATCTGTATGTATATGGAATGTTAGTATTGCATTATTGGCATGACATCAAATAATAAAATCAATCCTGCCACTTTATTTGATTGCATTTCAAAATGTGTAACTATTTTAAACCATGAATTTGCATTAAGACTGAAGAACTGTGGTAGAAAAACCCTGTATTTAGAGATAATATGTGCCTTTGTGATCAATTGTATTATACAATCTCTTCATTTGCAATGCATCTTTAAAGTGCGTTCAAATCGCTGGCATAATATTAGCATGCTGTGTGTTACAGTATGTGTTTTCTTCTCAACAGGACAGTTTCTTTTCCCAACATTAAAATGACCCTCCAGTTATAATAAACAATTGGAAACTCATTGCAGATCAGTAAAATAATGCAAAGACTCAACGGGGGTACAAAGTATCTAATCACTATTTGTTGCTTTACTTAATTCAGCATGGTGTCCTTTGAGGGATTATGGAACCAAGCAGTGGAACACGGGCACTGCACAGAGATGGGCTCCTGGTAACATAAGCGCCCTCTGTGGAGTCCCAGACAAAAAGTTCTCCCTGGGGTTATCTTTCTGTAGGTTTTCTCCCAGTGTATTTATTGTCAGATAGTTTGGCTCTTTAACCCCTTCAGGAGTGCTCCGTATTTAATTATGTTAAATATGACATGGTGAGCTAATATGTTAGTTTCCAGATGTATTTTGCTTCAGCGTGCTGATGCGTACACATAAAGAGTGTTTACTTTAATGCTGCTCTCAACTCAAAGTGCGGCCAGCTGCTTTCCGTCCATTATATGCTTTGGCCCTGTAGAACCCCTTTCAGTGGGCCACTGGCCAAGAAGGAGTTACTGGACCCACCTGTTGCGGCTCAGGTCTTTTACTCCTGGTGTCCAGGGGTCCGACTAACTCTGGATCCTTCTCAACTGGGCCAAGCACATCTTCTTCACCTGACTCTTATTTAGGTAGCGTTGGCTTAGCAGTCGAGGCTTCTTCGGTGGGATATGCAGATACAGATCAGTGAACACAACTCATAACTCGACATGCAAGCAGGGCAAACAATAAATCAATGTCCAGTCAAATACGTGTTTTTATATAAAAGGAATTATCTTAATTCTCATGCTACAGAAGTAAAGGTAAATGAGATTTAACAGCAATATCACAATCCCCTTTGAGGTCGGGGCTCTACTAGTTGTCAGGCCACTGCCTGTCCCACTGACTTTAGTGCAACATGTTCAATGTTATTTCCCATTCACTAATGGACACATTCAGGGAATGTAAACGATTAGGCCATACTCAAGAGTTCTCCTCTCTAACTCCTTTCAGAAGTTCAGGCACAAGAGTCTACGGGGTCGCAGTACCAATGGCAGCACATCCCAAAGGGCCACAGAGGCCCAGTTCATGGCTTACCTGCTCTGGCGGTATGGCACCCCTCAGCGGTGCAGCAAAATCCTGCTACGAATCTGCAAAGTCAGGCTGTGTGCAGTCACCAGCACCTGGCAGGTGCAGGCTCTCCCAGTCACACTACTGGCTGGTTCTAGCAATTGGGTGTCTTCTCGCTCCGTTGATCACACAGTAAGGTTGATCTTGCTCCAACAGGGCTCCAGTGATGTCCTTCCTTCTGCGCAGTTCGTAGTATGCGGTCTGGACCCTCCTTGGTCACAGCAGCAGCTTCTCGGTCCCAGGTGGTGACCCAAACCCTTAGCCTCAGCATCTCAGGCAGCCCCACCTGACATACGGAGTCGCTGCCATGGCACTCACAAATACGGTCACGCTGACCTGCCATTAATGTTCATGGTGGCCCCCTCTCTGGCACATGGGGGCATCCACCACAAGATTGTGCAGGTCTGGCATCCTCCACACAACCCTCACTCCTTGGCTTAGGCTACAGAAGCACCTTCTGGCACTGGGGTCACCCAATAATTCGAGCACACTGGCTACTGCCTGATTGGTGCAAGAGTGGATTCCTCACACCTCACAAAGGGAGTCCACATGATAGTGCTCCCCCCTTGACCTTGCTCCTTCCAATGCTCTGCTCATCCTCACAGGGCACATTGGTCTTGACGAGCAGGCAGGTGCTGGTGCTCTAGGCTCCAAGGCAGGTGGTGGTCATGGTTTCCCTGGGTGATGTCCCCTCACTGAGCAGGGAGACTAGCAGTCCTTAGCCCCCAGTCGTGACCACAGGCAGAAGTCTTGCTGAGATTCCCCTCCTCACACAGTCCATCAGGCTGCTCAGCAGATGACAAAGTTTGGGGTCTCAACCTCCCCTACTTATAGTACTTTTCCAGACACAAAATGTAATTAGTGTCTGAGTCTTTAACGTTTTTTGTTAGGGTTCTGCTACTTTGAAATTAACATCTTTCTCCTTTCTTCTTCCTCCTGAAGAATGTGCATCACAAGAGGCAGGACCCCAAAGCTAATTTCCCACATCAAGATTCATGGGATTGACCGGAGTTTACACCTGTATGTCGGCCACAGTGAAATGTTGATCAACAGGTTGATCCTGAGCTCAGAGCCCTACCCCTTGTGATTCCCTTATCAGCCCCATCTTTCTCTTCCTGGGATCTGCCCAGGCACCTTCTTTGAGATCTATCATTGAATCAAAGAGCCCTTTGAAATACACAAAGCGAGCCTGGCTCTCCTATCCTCCAGTGGGTGTCCCTCCCAGCTCACAGGAATGCAGACATACACAACTCTGTCTGGGGGGATTCCTCTACTCCTCATGTGTGCACAAGAGCAGACACACTTGCACTTAGTGTACATCCACAGTGCACGGTAATTCCCACTTCCCTTGGCAGGGAGAGTTGATCTCCTTGTTCCGATGGGGCTCCGGCGATGCCTTTTGATCCTCGGACTCTGTTCGGTGCAGTCCACAGTTAGCGGGCCAGACCTGCCTTGGTCACAGCAGCAACGTAATTACCGCCTAGCTTACAGAAATGCTGAAATACACAAATTTGTCTGAGGGGATTCCTCTACTCCTCATGTAATACACCAGAGCAGGCACACTTGCACTTAGTGTACATCCACAGCATACTTGCTGCATAGCACTACTATCCTCATAATATACACCACCACATGATCACTACATGCAGCAAACGGATTCAGTCTGTGCACACTGTTCAGTACTGCAGACTTTCTGTATTGTACCTGAGTGTGTTATTTTAAAACCACACACTACCAGTATACATACATTTACCATGCACACACTATACCACTCTTCACCCCTTGTGTAGTGTACTTCTCGCGAGAACACATGCACTCATCACGTGTTTCCATCTAGCACTCTCTTCCACATATACCTGGTGTAGTCCAGGGGTAATCTAAGCACACAGCAGCAAAACTTTTAAAAAGGGCAGTGGGCCTGTAGGCCTCACTTCAGTGACACAGGGTAAAAAGGTCCTAATCACTACTACTGATCACTACACAGTATGCTGCCATCACTGCTTCTTAACCCCTGGTGCTGGCGGTAGCCTTCCACCACTATGAGGGTAGTGCTTTAGGCTCCTCTCCTGATCCAGCAAGACCGCAATCCGTGAGACAGGCCTTTGTCATGGCACACATGCATGATCCATGTTTGCCTATGGCAAAAAATCAGAAAACAATCCAGGGTTTCTGGTTTAAGGCAGCAAGGCCAAGCCTAATAACATCAATTAACAAAAAAAGCACCAATACTGCACTCTTATTCCTAATTTATTTCCAGTGCAATGAATAAAACAATGACACACTTAACCACTTTCTCAGTTGGATTTAATCCAAAAAGCTTTTCACAATCTACATAAATTCTTTATCCAAATTACAAACCGACATCTTAAGCCAAAATGTACATCCTCCCATTTCTCTAACATACACCCAAGCCTATATTGATTCAACAATGATATTATTTATGTGCATTCTCAATGTCTCATTCAGTCTGTCAATACCCCCATTCACATCATTCTAACATACCACACTTCTCACTACACACTCTACTCACTATCCAGACGCACTCTATACAAAACATTTACATAGTATTTACATAACAAATATTTAATTCAGAATAAAACAAAACTCGGGCCATCATTATCATCAATTTAGCCAAATTGAAGACAAATACACCATTCGTTTTTTTTTCTTTTTTAGATTGGCCTAAAACAACACGGACCATGCTGTCCCACGGCAGCTGCATGGAAGAGCTGGGGGTTGCCCAAAACTAGTGCATCCCGGGGCAGCGCGGCCCCTCGGCCCCCCTCCCTCCCCCTTGCTACATCACTGCATACATGAATTGTTGTCTGCAGCATTGGAATTGCTATCGATATTAGCAGGATCACGTACACAGATTTCTATTTGAATTTGTCAGTGGTAATAAAAGCAGCGCTTAATCATATCTAAATCACACAGTGTAGTTGTCGCTGTTGTCATAGGTGTTTAAATAAACTTCATTCTAAGCAAAATTCAAATATTGCTTGCAAGTTTTTTGCCAACAAATTCAAACCCTGTCGAAATTAACTATTGATAGAATCGGCCCCTACTTTCTTAATTTGAAGCCACCAGTTGCCTGAAAATCAGTGGACGAGGAGGCTTTAGACAATGCAACTAATTGTATACTTTGCTGTGAAATTGTGCTACTTTCTAAATAAAATAATTACAACATATTGTGATTGGCAGTAGTGGGTCGTGGAGGGAATGCTGCGGGGCGGTGGGGCAGGGCGGGGGAGGGGCAGGGTGGTGGGTAGTAAACTACGGCATATCGCCGAACAGAGTTAAGTAACTAAATAAATAAATAAAACAAATTACATTTTGTGCACTGCATCGCAAATGGCGATGCAGCACACGCAATGTCATTTGATTTATTTATTTATTCAGTTACTTAACTCTGTTCAGCCGTATGCCGTAGTTTACTACCCCCCACACCATCCCCTCCACACCGCCCTGCACCACTCCCTCCACTAGCCGCTACTGGTGATTGGTATTAATAAACAAATGCCTCAGAATTCAAGCCATACCCCAGGAAATAATGCAAGCCTTGCATTGTTGTTGGATGCAGGCTTAGTTTCTAATATATATGCATTGGGAATGTCATATGATTTTATTACACTTGGAGAAACAAATATCTGTGCATTAGTAATGTTGTGATAGTGTTGGACACTGAGAAATTATATACTCTTTAAGTGTACTTGGGAAAATCAATCTCTAGGTACACAAAAGACATGTTTTGCGATCACAGCTGTTCTACAATTTAGGAACTCAAATAAGAATATCGGCAAATTGCTTTTGCTTAGACATTCATTATGTTTGCTGCCATTGTATGCCCATTTCTTCTAAATTAGCTTTTTGATCTAAATAATCACAGACCAAGTTTAAGATCACACCCCCAGCATTAATATTCCTCCTCAATTTTCCATCATACAATTAGCATAACAATCATTTGCAAGCCATAATGAAATAGAAAGCGCTGTTTGTCAGTCACGTCTCGTTATTTGTAATTTGCATCATTGTATTCTATTATTTAGACTTTGTAGGTCCTCACCCACGTTCGCACACCATTGTGTGAGGCCAAAAATTAATTAGAGGCAAGTTAGTAGCTGGGAGGGATGTAATATGTGTGATTGTTGAGAAACCCACCCAGTGGTCCCTTCCTTCCTCTGCAGAGTTGATCTAAGAGTTCCAATGTGGAAATAACAGTTACTGTTGGAAGGGGGTTGAAACCCTACACAAACAGCAATCAGCACTTGTCTGTCCTAATGGGCTGAGGAGCACGCACCCTCACCTTTTGCCTACTAGATGCCTGTCAGGCTGAGTAAAGGTCAGCCTAACAGACACTCAAGGGTGCCTGAGCTGTAAACTTTGCTGGGTTGAAGAAATCACAGCTCCTGTGGGCGTGGCATTTTCAGCCTAGCAAAGCACCTCGAGGGCCTTCCCCCTCGTGATGAGCGTGATGAGGGAGAGCATCACTGACTGCTCCTGATATAGGTGCTTCAGTTCTAAGACCTGAAGTGCCCAGGGGTGTGTAAATTACTGACACCTCATTACAGGGTCGGGTCAGCAGTCTCACTGACCCCATCCCACTATGTGATGAGTGAGGGACTGCTGCCTTCCCTCATTTGCTGAACTAAGGTCAGCCAATGAGGGAAGGCAGCAGTGCCAACCCTCCTGGGACCTCTGGGGCTTGGGACTGCTGCCTTACCTCATTGGATGACCTTAGGTCAGTCAATGAGGAAAGGCAGCACTCTCAACCCTTGTCGGATCTCCGAGGCAGAGCTGTGCATGTAAGTATGATTTTCTTTTTAATGTTTGATGTATGCATTCGTGCATGAATATATGGGAGGGAGTGTTGTGAGTGGATGCGTATGTTTGCATGCATTTGTGAATGCATGCGTGTGAGTGCTTATGTGTGCATTTGGAAGCCAACCACCCCTCTCCCTGTTAATAGTACATGCCACCACTGGCAACAACCACAACTCTTTTCAAGGTGAAACACAAGCAATCCCCAAATTAGCCTCAGCTTAACCGTCTGGTAGCTTTGCACAAAAGCAGTCAGGCTTAAGTGAGAGTCAAGGTGCAAAGTATTTATGCAGCACTTCCATCACAAAGCAAGAAAAATCCCACAGAAAACTAGTGTAAAATATAACAACCTATTTGACACCACAATGACAAAAATACAAGTTTTTGTGAAAATTAAATGCTATGGATCAACTGTTGCGGTAGACAGGTGTCAAACCACAAGTTCAGGCGGACCCTAATGGAGCGCAGTCTCGATACAGGACTGAGATCATCCCAATTAAAAAAGTACAGTGTGGGCCTGGGCGTTGAGATGAGAAGTCCTTGCATCAAGAAGGGAGACCAGCATCAAGGAGCTGCAAAGTGAGATCTGGGGTCAAGGTGCAACACAAAGCGGGAAAGTCGATGGGCGTTGATTAGGAGTCGGGATGCAGAGTCCTGAGTTGTTGTCGAGGAAGACAGTGCAATTGCTGAGTCATTGCTCTGCAATGTGTCGGTGCAGGGGTCAAGATGTGTCATGCTGGGCCGGTGTTAGCGTCAGGCATTGGAGAAGCTGCTGGTGCTTGTGAGAACTTGCGATGAGTTGCACCAGCGCCAAGGACAAGCTTCTTCTCACTGGGCTGGAGATGATGGTGGGCTGCGCCGAGATGTGCGGAGATGTGTTGACGTTGAAGTCGCTTGTTATGTGGATATAACTTGGAACATGGAGCCAGCTAACTGACCCTTTGAAGTATGCTAGAGTTCTGGGTGCACACAAGCAGTCTGGATTTGACAGGGCAGCCCAAAGCAGCAGAAGAGTCCTGGTGCAGCAAAAGCAGGCCTTTGCAGCAAAGCAGTCTTTGGTCAGCAAGCAGATCTACAGGGAAAGCTACACAGCTGGGCAGTCCTTCTCTCTGGAAGAGTTCACAGGTCCAAAAGCTATCTGAAGAGTTAGGTCTGAGGGTCCACTATTTATACTTGTGGCCCTCTTTCAAGTGGTAGAAGCTTTTAGAGTCCTCCCTCTACAGAGGTGTCTGGAATTTCCTGCCTTCCTGCCCTGGCCCAAGCTTGTCTGGGGGGACAAAAGACTAGTTGTTGTAAATAATTTGTTTTGGAAAATTAATTCCTTAAAAACATAAGAAAAATATATTATACAATTGGATCATTATACAATAGTCTTATAACCGTTTGTTTAACATACATGCATATTCATTTGCAGAAAACAGCTCCTGAGAAAATCTTAATCTTAATCATCATGGTATTTTGGACTTTGCTTTTAAAAGATCTCTTAAAATCAACAAAGTTCACACGGCTATTGAAAAATCATAGTAGCACTCAATATCGTTTAAGATAATAACGCCCCACTCTGCTAAGGCAAACATTGCATAGCAAAACAGTAAAATCTGACAATTACGTTAAAAACTCTGGTCGACCACAAAAACTTTTGGGTATATAAAGCACAGTGAACACTGTTTGTGACTTCTACTGGTTTGTCTCCCATTTTGGAATGGATCCCTTTTAACAAACCCTTGCTAGCAGCTATTGATATGAGAATTGACGTGCAAATGCTGTAAATTAACTCCAATTAATGTCATGTAGTGTCATAACCTTCATGCAATCTTTCGCTCGCATCGGGCGTGGTCCCTTCTCACTGGAAGCAGGCAGTGGTCAGCCCAATTCTAAAGAAGCCTAACCTTGACCCCCTATTACCAGAGAACTACCGTCCCATCTCCCTCTTGCCCTGGACCGCCAAGGTTACTGAGGCACACGTGAATTCCATCTTGTCTGCCCATCTTTCTCGAAATAACATTCTTGACCAGAGCCAGAATGGATTTCGTGCTCAACACAGCACCGAAACTGCACTGCTCTTCATGACCGAGCACTTGCGTACGGTGCTGGATGCTGGGCAGACAGCGGCGCTCCTCTTGTTAGATCTGAGCGCCGCGTTTGACACGGTGTCTCACGACATTCTGATCCAGCGCTTAGAGGAAGCGGGAATTGAGGGGACTGCTCTCCAATGGTTTCGCTCCTTCCTTTCGGACCGGTCTTTTAAAGTAGCTATTCCACTTTGTCAGTCCTCTTTCCATCCACTGGGGCTGGGGGTTCCGCAGGGATCTGCGTTGAGCCCCACTCTGTTCAACCTATATGTGAAACCGCTGGCTGCAGTTGTCAGACAATATGGCCTAACCATGACATCGTACGCCGACGACACGCAGCTGGCGGTGACACTCAGCGGTGACCCCGAGGTGAACGCTCCCAGATTCCGTGTAGGACTCATAGCCGTGGCAAATTGGATGCGAACTAACTCTTTGCAGTTAAATGCCAAAAAGACCGAGGTCCTGATATTAGGAAAGCAGGCGGAGCTCTGGGGAGACCAGTGGTGGCCTCCAGAATTGGGGGTGACTCCCATCCCAGCTGCCGAAGTTAAGAACTTGGGGGTTTGGCTGGATCCCACACTCTCTTTCACCAGTCACATGAAGTAGGTTGCAGCTACCTGTTATGGTATTCTGCGAGGGCTGAGACTGGTCCTCAAATTCTTCGACCCCCCTACGCGGCAACTGGTGGTCCAAGCCTCCATTCTTTCTCGGCTGGACTATGGGAGTGCGCTGCTGCTTGGAGTGAATCAGGCGGAGGCTACCAGATTGCAAAGGGTGCAGAATGCCGCGGCGCGAGCCATCGTTGGCCTGCCAAGACAGTGCTCTGTCTCTGCAGTTTTGACCTCTCTCCACTGGCTGCCGGTCAGGCAGAGAATTAAATTCAAGGCTCTTTGCCTGACATTTAAAATCTTGAAGCTTTCCTCCCCTCCAGCCCTTGCTAAGCTTGTTTCCTCTTATGCTCCTACGCGGTCTCTTAGATCGGAATCTCTCCATCTGGTGGTTAATACACGGTTTAGACTGAGTAGGATGGGAGGTCGCTCTTTTCGAGTGTTGGCGGCAGGATTATGGAATTCTCTCCCTGTCCATATTCGAGCCTTGAACAGTCTTATTTCCTTTAGGCGTGCTACAAAAACTTTTTTGTTCACAACCACTGACTGATTCCCTCCTTTTCCTTCCCAGCATCGATTTGGCTGGGGCAGCTGTGCGCCTTATAAAAACTATTAACATAACATAACATGCTATTTCAAGGTTATCATAAGACACAGAAAGCAGTACAGTGAGTTTCATTGACAACTTTTCATAAAGTGTGCAGGTACTCAAACTGGACACGGTAAGTGGGAGCTAAATCAATTGTGTCTCAAAGGATTCAGCATCGCGTCTAATACAATGAGGATTAACTTTGAGGTATGATCGCCAAAATCCGATGAAGATATGCATTAAAACTTCATACCCCTCTGGCTCCAGAGGAGCCATCCTGGAAATAAGTAGCTACTTTGGTTGAACAATATAAAAGGGGATGTTTCACTTTTCAGCACCCTTATGGCTTTAAGATATTGCCTGAAACCTAAACTAAGGCATAATGGGCAAAGCCATTTCTTTCTTGGACTTGCATAGGATGGACAGAAAAACAAAACATGTGCTATGTTTTCTTTGGCATTCAGTTGGCATAACATGCAAATATGGTCTCCAGGATCAGAGTTGCTTTGTCTCCATTTCATAGTAAATGACCCAATTTCTAAGGTATCATAACAGAACTTTGTATAGAGTCTCTTAGCCAACTGGGGTTGAATGTCGTCCATGAGCATCACAAAGTGTGGTCTAGGTATATTTCCAGAAATTGGGCTGACAAACTCCCTAGCCCTGAGCATTGGTATGAGTTAATGATAGCATTTTACCAGAAGAAATTTCAACTGCTTTTTAGCGAGGCTGGACAACGAATAGGGATCTGAACAGAATGACCTTGAACCTAATTTGGTAACCAGTGTTTGATGTATGGAAACCATGGAAAGCTCTTGTTCCTATGTAGCTCCAGGAGTTCTTTCATTTCCTCTCTGTATGGGGCCAGCTCTTGAACAGTCCAAATCTTCACCCAAAAGAGGATGGGTCTTAAAGCTGCCACATGCTCGACTCTCATGAGTCCTACATCATAAAACAAGGGAATGAGCGGTGTGCTTTTGGGGAGATGCATTAAAGATCTTATGAAGTTATTCTTACTCAGTGTCATTTTTGCCACATTATCAATACCCCAGAGTTTATCCTCATACAAGGCAGATGCCTGAGATTTTGACCTATAAACTTTGATAGCTTGAGAAATAGCTCTAGATAGCATTTCCTGTTGCCTTTTGAGAATTGCAATAGCGTTGTGTTGGAGTATAACCCTCCGTATAGATATGTTAGGAGTCCAGGACAGTTTGCTATCAGGTATTATACCTTAATAATCACACTTATTAACACATTCAAGCCTCTTCTGTTGCATACATATATTCCCTCTAAACAACTTATGTGGCCCGATCATCATGCATTTTGTCTTGTTAGTGTTGATCTCTAGTCCCTTGTTTTCACAATATACAACAACTGTGATGATAAGATGATTTTATCTTCCAGCTTGGGGGAGTCACTATGACACTCAATGAGGGCATTTGTGACATCATTTACATACGGTGAGAAAAGTGTACACAACCTTGTCTCACCCTTCTCCGTATTGGAATACATTCAGTTAGTTCACCCTGGATTCCCCAGCTGACTTGAGTGTAGTTATTGTGGTGAAATCTTATTATGATATTAAGGAGGTTTTCAGGAATTCCTTTCTCCTGAAAGGAACAACAGTGAACCCCTTTGGACTAGGCCAAATGCTGCCCTGCAGTCAACAAATTCTTTTTATACATGGCCATCCCTCAGCTTTATGTACTTCAAGATAATTAGAATAAGCCTGAATACCTGGTCTATTGTGCTCACTCCTGTTCTAAAATCAGCCTGTTACGCTTACATAATCTTATTGAACTCCATCCATTCTGTAAGCTTGTTCAAAATCTGTCTGGCACAAACCTTTTGATCGGTGTCAAGGAGATTAATTGTCTGGGTCATGTCAGTCACCTTTTTTGTATTTTGAAATTATCTCAGCCCCTTTACATGTTTCTATAACCGGGGCTCTCAAAGCTATAGAGCTGCATAGGAGGTTAACTTAAGGGGCCCAGACTGTAAGGTAATGCTGTAATAGATCCCTTGGATTTTGTCAGGACACAGGACCTTACACAGTTTATTGGTTTCTAAGGTCAACTGGGTCTCTTCCATTGAGAAGTATATATGTAAAGATTTGTCACTAATAGGAAGATTGCTACAAAGTGTGTGGGAGGTTAGAGTGAGTAAAGTATCCTTGTCATTGCTGTATAGGTTCAAAGAATGTTCGACCCAATCTTTCGGATTTAAAAAACATTCAATCTGTGAAACTAATTCCTTGCTCCCATGGGCTAGAATTTTTCAAAACGTCAAGTAGTCCCCAGTTTTTGCTGCCTCAGTTAGGTCTAACCAGTTGGTATCATCCCAACTGCATTTTGCCAGTGCTAATGCTCCCTTGCACTGGGCCATGACCGAACAAATGCCAAAAGGGGATTTAGATTTTAGGGCTGTGATTAGAGCCTTTTTTGCTTTTTAACAATCCAACTAAGGGTTTCTCAAGTTTTTATGATTGGTGCTTTAGCCAAACTCTGGGAAGGCACTATGGTTGATGTTGTTTTTATTTTTCGACTAATAGATTATGAATATTGGTAAGCGGGATGTCAAAAATAGGAAGGTCGATAAAGGGAGTCAGAGCATTGGAATAGGGATTATGGATTTCAGCTAGAACAGCCGTATTGACTAAAATCTTTGGCAACTTAACAGATCTACGGTTGTTACCAACAATTGGCATAACAACAGGAGTCCTGACGGAGATGGACAATTTCTCAATCAAAGATCTTGACATTGTTAAATGAAGAGAGTGATGGCCACTGTCTGCACTAGGATTTATCCTAAAATCTATAATTTTGTCCCATAGAGGGACACCTTGTAATATATAGTCGATCTTGGATTCGGTTGTACCTCTGTGGAAGGTGTAAGCACCTGATTGATCAGATTTAGATCTGCTATTACAGGCCCGCAGGCCACGTGATACAGATAGATGGGCCACTTGAATAGCAGCCATCTTATAGGGGACATTTAAACTAGTGCCTAGAGAGAGTATGCTCCATATTTCATCCTCCTGCTTAGTAACCAAGTTAAATGTGCAAATAGGCTCATACATGATGTTAAATCTCCCCCTATAACTATCATGCCCTTTGATTTGTGATATTTAAGTAATTTTCCAGTATAGCTAAAGTGCGGGAATCCATGCTTCTCTGTCTTGGCTTGATGTAAATATTGAAAAAGTATAAGATAAGACCCTTTTGTGTGTATATTCTTAGCCCTAGAATATCAGAGGAATCAATAGTCAGTACAGCTATGCCGACATTCAGTGATATTTTCACCTATATGACAAGACCCCTGATGACCTTCACAGGAAGATGGTGTGGCATTTATGCTATATGTTTTAAGTCCTGGTTTTTTGTGAGGTGGATGTAATGACCAGGATTCATGCAGCATAAGATTTGGAATTGTTTGATGTAGACCTACCAATTAGGGTCAAGGAGTTTGAAACCATTTGTGCGTGTGCTGTGGCAGAGTCTTTGTGATGTTCAAGTTTGGTAGGTGACAGTTCTTCCACCCTATCAAGTCAGACCTGGCCCAACACCTATTCTCCCTTTGTCTCACAGTCTGGGAGTAGTACACAAAGACCAACTGCCAGCTACACCTAGTCCTGTGCCAATGTGTACAGACTGCAGGCACCAAATGGTCAGGACAAGAAAATGCCAACTTTCTAAAAGTAGTTACAAGAACAGTGGCCCCTAAGTATTAAGTATAAACACAATTCTAATGCAAAAATAATAATTCCCAAAAAGAGTTCGAATGACTATAAGGAAATTGATTTATTTTTGGAATAAAAATATATATTAGGGAATGTAACCCCACTGGGGTAAATCTAAAACAAATATTAAAAACAGACAAAACAAAGAACATACAGGCAAAGAGCAAGGTGTGACCAACAATCATGTACAAAATTAGGGTCACTTATTTAGAAAACAAAGCACTTCTGCACCCAAAAAGGAAGTTTATGGAAACTCTAGTGGGTCAGAGTGTGTGTCTACGGCGTTTCGATCCCTTTTCAAAATGGGATCATCATCAGGACAGCTAATAATTGCCTGAGACATGACTAAATAGTACACTAATTAATATAACTCACGTAAGGTAAAGAAGGGGAAGGATGAAGAAAAAAGAAAGAAAATATTAAGTAAGGATACTGCGTCCTAAAATAGTATCAGATCATGATAGTTTACAGACCATGCAGAGACCAGAGGATCATGCAAAACAGTCCAATGCGAGCGGATAGGACACGGTCTATTGCAGCGGCATGAGCCAAACATTCCATAGAATACACAAGTGAAATGTGATGGCACATACAAAAACTGTGTGTAAACTAGACCCATGCATGTGAAAAAAAAACTCTGCTGACCTAGCTTTAAGTAAATTCAGGGAGAAACAATGGAGCTGGGTTTGGCAAATAACAACTATCTCTGTGAAAGCAAAAGCTATCATAAGCAAGTGTAGATGGGAAGGAATCTAAAACCACGGATAACACAATACGTAATACCTACTGCAAGTTGAAGTCATGATAACTTGGCCCTCTGTTCCAACCAATTATCTAATCCGGAGAAATAGGGACTCTAATTATACAATTAAGTATTCTCTTTGTGACAGGTGCCTGGTGTGCGGCTTAATCCCGCATGAGATGTTTTTACTTATCAGGATTCCCTTGTTTCTATATATTAAATATATTTCTTAGGCTTGAAGCAGTGACAACCTATTGAAGTATGGCTGGACCCTAACCGGACGGTTTGGAGTCCACATTTTTAATGCGTAGAGACCACTGTTCCTTTAACTATGCATTACCCTTTGTCCCTGATGATCCTTGGGTTTCCTTTGTTTTTAAACAAAATTTCTAAAAGTGGCATTTTCAAAATTGTGACTTAAAAACTAACTTTAACATTAAAGAGGTTTCTACATTTCAATTCCTTATACTCCAAACTCAAAATTCCTACTCACTCCTAATTAAAAGTTATCACTTATTAAATGTAATAAGGTAACCGAATGTTATCCTATGAGAGAGGTAGGCCTTGCAGTAGTGAAAACACATGTCCAACTTTTTAAATACCTCACCATGCCCTATAGGCTATTTAGGGCCTACCCTAGTGGGTGGTCAGGCTTATCCCAGAGGAAATGTATAAAGCATTTGCACAACGCACACACCAGTGACACGCTAGGCACACTACAAGAAGGGACTCCGCACAAGGCTATATAAAAATATCCTTTGTATTGTACATAAAACACTTTAGACCATAAACACATAAATAACTGTGCCACTAGGCACTTGTCATGACATCACATAGATCATACAGTCACTTTGCAAACCAGCCAATTGTCATAACATTACTAGTTGGTGCAATCCAGTAAATCCTTATAGGTTGCACATGCCCAAAAATACCATCCCTTTACATAATAAGTAGATCCTGAAATGCAGGGCCTAGAATGACAAATATCATAACATCAGGGCTTAAAATGCAGGTTGGGTTAGAGCAAGTCCACATAAATCACCAGGTAACATCACACCTGTGCAGTCTGTCGTAATAAACACCTCACCACCCAGTATGACCATAAATCAGAAACACATGAAGCGTATGATAAGTAAAATACATAATCACCAAGACACATCACAGCACATTGGTCACCAAATGTTCATAGAGGAAAGAGCTTCTGTGCTTCTAAGGCCCATAATAAGGTAATGAACACAAAGCTACTGGGCACAGCAGCAGATTACGGTACTTGATGGACTCAGCAGGACCGGGACCTCCGTTGAGGATTCCTTCTCATCCTACCAGCTAAGTCGTTACTACTCCCCCAAATGTAGGCCACAAGAGGAGGGCACACACGCTTCCCCTGTCAGCGGGTAACCCCCGCATTTTAAACAATCAAAAAGCAGCTACCCGCAAATGCGCAGTGCAGATGATGACCCCGGTGACATCTGGTCACTGTAGCATGTTTTACTTTTTCAACACAGTGAAGGAGTACAGTGATGTGCCGGATACTTTCTTTTGTTCAAAACACCAGCACCTCAGCACACGACCACCAACAGCAACTGTTTACAGTCCCTGAGGACCATGAACACCAAGGCAGTGCTTCTGACCAATAGTAAGGTGGCCCAGTGCTGCTGACCAGAGTCTTGCCGTCCTCTAGAGCTGCACTAGCGAAGGGGCGGCCTGAAGCACCCAGGCCGGCTGAGTCACTTGACGATGGAGACTACCTCCGTCCCCGAGGGTACCTAGGATCTCCGAGGCAATGTGGGGTCTACGACCCGTCGAGGAGGCTCACAGGCATGCAGAGCAGCTGCACATAACCAGAAACCTTTAGCTCTTCAGGCCTTGGGCAGCCTCATATCCCCAACAAGTGGTAGCGGAGGGGCTAGGCCCTCCAAGGTGGGTGTTGGCTTTGTGTCGGCTCCGGCACCCGGGATCCGACGTCACGGCGAAGCCGGAAGGTTACCACAACAATGCAGAGGGAGGGATATCGCTCCCAGCCTTCTCCCAGCACTGCAGTGTCTATGTGACCCAAAGGGTCAGCGAGGTTAACCGTGGCACACCACAAGGAGGCTTCACTGGGCACAAGCACCCAGTCTGCACCAATATCACCCCACTGAGAAGCTAAGTGCCTATCAAGCAGTATTTGGTGGTGCAAGGCGAGTAAAACCGGTGGGCTCACTGCACAGTGACCTTTGGATCTTACCTTGTGGCAGGGATAGTGCCCCTCATGCACTTTCTCAATATGCCCAGTTGTAGGAATAACAAGCTCTAAAATACAGTGCTTCTCATGCTCTGATTGCAGGGAAAAGGCGCCTAACTGGCACTCCTTGGAGAACACAGGGAGCCCAAGGCACAGGCAAGCAGGCGGGTAGGGCAGTCCATCAGAGCCCTTGAAAAAAAAGTGGCAGCCCTTCTAATAGCCTCACAAGCCACTGGTCAGCACAAGCCAGGGAGTCCAATGGTGGTTCCCTTCTGGCAGCATCACAGTTCCTTCTGCCCAGGTGCAGTCTGTAGAGCCAGCAGCGTCCGGTTACAAGTCCCACGCAGTGTCCAAAATCATGGGGTAACAGCCCCTGTACTTATAGTCAAAAAGACTGTGTTCTGGGGGCACTGTAATCGCTGTTTAGAATTGTACAATCCCAAGCCCTGGCTCCAGTCACACTACAGGGGGGCAGAGACAGCATGGCGAAAGTCAGGTGCAGGCTTATTCAGGCGCAGGTGCAACTCCTCCTACCACTCCAAATGCAGACCAGGCCTATTCAGGTGGAAGGGAATCTCCTCCCACCTCTCTAAATGCCGCCAAGGTCTATTCAGCCCAGTGCTTAGTCACCCAGGAAAGGTAGGACACACCTCTACCCCCCCCCGTGACTGTCCAGAGTGAAGGCACATCCCCTTCTCCTGTCAGTCTAAACCAGATGTTGAATACACAAGCAGGCAGGGTAAAAAGAGTCATAAGCACATAGAAATGTCTACTTCTAAAAGTGGTATTTCTAAAATAGTACTAACAAATCTGCTTTCACCATAAGTCGGATTTATTACTACTATTCTAAACATACCAAATATGGCCACGCTACCCTTTTCATATTCAATATTACCACTGAATCACTTATCAGGGAATTTCCAATGCAAACCTATTAGATGGCAGCCTCACAGCAGCGAGAAACCAAATAGAGTGCTTGTCACTACCAGGACATGCCACACAGCTAAAGCACATGTCCTACCTTTTACCTACACAGCACCCTGCCCATAGGGCTAGCTAAGACCTACCTCATTGGTGACTTCTATGTAGTAAAAGGTGACTTTCAGATGTGGCAACCACTTTAAGTTAACGATCAAGATACATACCTTCAATTGACAACGGATCCCACCAAAGAATTCTCAGCTGTTTTACTGGCAATTGTAAATAAGGCACTGGAACAAGGAACCATCAATGATAGAGACAAACGTTTCCTCATCACAGACCATCCTAAGGTACCATATTTATATATGATACCTAAAATTCATAAAAATCTTGAGAAACCTCCATTCAGACCAATTGTCAGCACCAGAAACTCCATCCATGAATCAATTGGGAAATACATTGATAGACATTTACAACCTATTGTCCAAGCCATGTCTACATACCTCAAAGACACTACAGACTTTCTTGTCAAACTCAGCCAAATTCAAGTTCCAGACTACGATCAAATAGTATTGTGTACTATTGATGTCAAATCTTTATACACCTCCATCCCACATGATTTGGGCATGCAAGCGGTTGAATCGTTTCTTGTAAACACGACTATGGATGAGGACCTAAAAGTTTTTTTACTTGAACTGCTACACTTTTCTTTATACCATAGTTACTTTGTTTGGAATGACAACTATTACATCCAATTGTCGGGGACATCGATGGGCAATTGTGCCGCACCAGCCTATGCCAATATCTTTATGCATCGCTTTGAGATTGATCACATCTTGTCACAGGAAACATGGTCAAAGAATCTACTTATGTTTTACAGGTACATTGATGACATTTTCCTCATTTGGAAGGGCACACAAAGGGATCTGGTGACAGAGATTACCCACCTCAATACCATCAACGACCGCATCCAATTTACCCATGAACTAAATCAGAAACATATCAAATTCTTGGATGTAGACATCGCAGTACAAAATAATGAAATTATTACCTCCGTCTTCACGAAGACGACTGATCGGAACAATCTTTTACACTTTTCAAGCTTTCACCCAAAATCTCTGAAGAAACACCTTCCATACTCACAACTCTTAAGAATAAAACGTATATCTTCTACTGAGGAGATTTTTCAGAAACAAAGTGACATCCTCATGGATAAATTCAAAAAGAGATCTTACCCAGCTCCTATTTTACAAGATGCCAGAAACCGCGCTGAAACTAAAGACAGATCTACCCTTTTAAAAAAATCTACCTACATGACCTCTAACGAAAGATTGGTATTTGTATCCAAATTTTCCAGACAAAGCCACAAAATTAAGAACTCTATTCGGAAATATTGGCCACTTTTGCAGTCCGAGCCTGATTTTAAAGGCATTTTTGATCAGTTGCTGATTTTTGCTTACCAACGGACTTCAAATCTTCAACAACTTTTGAACAAGACCTCCTCCGAATCCAATACAATACACAAAGGAACCATCCCATGCCACAATTGTGGTGGCTGCAACAACATCATCAGGGGAACCAGTGTCATGCATCCCTCGAAAGGAACTTCAATTAAACTAAAAGTTACAGCCACTTGCGACTCCAGCAACATTATTTACCTGCTTAAATGCCCATGCGGTCTACCATATGTAGGCAAAACTGAAAGGAAGATGAAAACCAGACTGATAGAACACAAAAGCAACATTCGAACTCTCAACACGAAGTCTACGGTTGCGAAACATTTCCATGAAAACAGACACAACTGTAGCCAACTGAGATTTCTCATTTTGGAACAGGTTCCACTGTTACAAGGAAGAGATAACAGTGCCTTTCTATTGCAACGCGAACTATTTTGGATAAATAGACTTAATGCAGTCCATCCCTTCGGAATGAATGAACGTGTTGAATATAGTTGCTATCTGTAAAGGACTTTCTGAATTGTATGCCTTTTCTACCATACTGATTTTCTGACACTGATTGTAAGAGTGAGATAATTTTGAGTTATTTTCTATGCAGCCGCAATTGTTCATTGTTTTTTACGTTGTTTATGCATACGCGTTATTGCATATTTGGATACCTTTTTCGGTTACCTTCACTTTTACTTGTGGTTTCCTTGACTACCTCACACACGTTTCAGTCTTTTTTTCACTTGCTTTTGAGCACACGTCACTTTACGCAGTACACGTACCTGTCACTTCCGGGTGAATGGGCTTTATCTTCCGCCGTTTAAACTCCGCACCGGCATCACCTTTCCACGCGTCTACATTGTAGAAGCTCCGGCGGTTTTTTCAGGTATTTAATGTTATTTTAATTCACCCGCATGTTTTCTTCACCTTTCGGACGCACTATTTTGACCGGGTTTCGCGCAGTATATGGTTCACCTGTTGGTCTTCCTCTGTCATAGTTTTGCATTACATATACCTTGTTCTACCTCTCTCTCGACATACCAGCCCCTTTCCGTTAACCTATTGCTGACCGCATTACGACTTTCTCTTCTGATTAACATACACTGAGGTATATTTCCCTTTTTGTAATTCACCACCGATCGGTTTACTAATCCTACACCCTCTACGTCCTGGACCTCTGCTTATTTTCCCTCTTTTTCTTGTAGAAACACACCCCCCTGACGAAGGGCGAGTCCCGAAATGCATCGGGGATATCTGAAAAACCATGTTATAAATATTGATCTTCTTGTCATCAATATGGAAATCCTAATTTGAGTATGAGATGTATCATACGTGACCACTGATGGATTAAAAGTCACTACAAAGAGCTACGAAAAGAGTTTACTTTTTCTCTAAAGCGGAGTCTCCGCTCAAAGAGTGCTGACGTGAGGTCGTCTTTCCCATGAGACGCTGCTTCTACTTGCAACCACTTTAAGTGCCATGTCACTACGACACTAAACTGCAATCACAGGCCCTGCAGCGGCAGAGGCCTAAGCCAGGTTTGAAAGGCTACTTCAGTGGGTGGCACAAGCAGCACTGCTGGCCCACATGTAGCATTTAATTTACAGGCCCTGGGTATATGGGATACCACTGTACAAGGTACTTACAGGTAAATTAAATATGCCAAACAGTTGGAGACCAATCTTACCAAGTTTACAATGGAGAGCACATGCACTTTAGCACTGATCAGCAGTGGTAAAGGGCCCAGAGTCATAAAATCAACAAAAACAGGTCTGACAAAATACAGGAGCAAGGCAGATTGTTTGGGGATGACTCTGCAAAAAGGGCCAGTTTCAACATATATTAATAACAAAGGTTTAAGCCCGGCAAAAGTTTTTTTTTGCCATGTCTAAAATGTAGTTTCAGCTGCGCACACAAGCTGCAATGTCAGGCCTGCAATGACAGGTTCTGTTTAAAAGGGCTACTTAAGTGAGTGGCACAATATGTGCTGCACGCCCACTAGTAACATTTTAACTTACAGTCCCTAGGTACAGGGCCGGAAGTCCCACCTCCAGGCCGGAATCTCCGGCCCGAGTGCGGACGTAAAGTTAGTAGTCGTAAATCCATTCTTTGAATACCAAAAGTAGTAAGTGCGTTCTGTGAATATCAAAAGTAGTAAGTTTAGGATTTTGAATTAAGTTAGTTCTGTGAATCGGGCCCTCAGAGATTTAGTTAAGTTTTTTGGCCCGAAAGCATAAACAGCGCCACTTGTGGCTATCTTGTCGTGCTAAACTGGGGGAAAGTCACAAAGTACATGCTGACCGCGATGAAGCACGGGCTGAGTAAAGGGTCCAGGTTAGTCCAGCTGAAAAAGTTACTTTCTCAAAGTCAGACGCAAAGAGTCTAGTTCATGGTGGAGGAAGCCGCAACAGGCAGGAAGAGCGTCACAGAGGGTTGTTGCTGTAGTGAGAAAAGCAGGCCGGACGTCGCGTACAGTGTTTGTTGTAGTGCGAAGATCCTGTCAGGCATTGTGGATGGTCATTGCTGGAGTTTCACTTTGGTGTCACCGCAGGCTGTTAATGCTGTGGCACGAAGTGCAGATCTCGTATTGGTAGTCATTTAGGGCAGCAAGATTTCAGTGAAAACAGGCCCGTTCTCAGTCATGAACAGACCAAAACTTCAGGACTTCTGCTTTTCTTCACAGAAGGAGCTCTACTGATGCCAGCCAATGGTCACAGACCTGGGGAGGCACCTCTTGGAGATTAGGAACTCACTCTAGCACAGGCAAACCGAGCTCAGGCCGGTTCAGGTGAATGTCCAGGTAGGTCCTGTGCAGCTGACGATGGGCAGTTACAGGTAGGCCTCTGAAGCTTGTAGTTTCCATGTAGCTCAGAACAGGAGATCAGCCAGCTAACACTTGGAGTCATTCTACCAGGGACGAAGGGAGCAGGTCTAATCTTCTTTCTCAGAAAGCAGGGCAGGCTTAAAGCAGCATGGCAGTCCTCTGGCAGAAGAGTAGTCCTTCTTCTGTAGTATCCACAGGTCCAGGAGTGTACTGAAGAGTTGGTCTTAGGGTCCAATATTTATACCCGGTGTCAGCTATGAAGTGGGAGAAACCTCTTTACTTACATCTACATCTGGTTCTAGAATTTCCTTCCCTCATCTTGCCAGGCGCCAACGGGTCTGGCGTGACAATAGGTTGGTGTCAGATTATTAGTGAGTGTGCTGGAGGCAGTCCTTTGAAATGTAATTGGGGCAGGGAACAGCTATGCCACTCCTGTCCTGACAGAATGGCCCATGCAGCAAACACCTAGCCCCCTTTGTCTCACTATCTAGGAGAAATACACAAAGGTCAACTGCCAACTACACTTAGTCATATGACCCAGTACACAGGCTGCAGGAGCCAAATGGTTAGGGCAAGAAAATACCAATTTTCTGAAAGTGGCATTTTCATAATTGTGACATGAAATCCGACCTTACCATTAAAGAGGATTTTAGTTTACAATTATTTTGAGTGTAAACATGTCATTGCCACCTGTTCCCAATTAAAAGTTATCATTTATTAAATGTAATAAGGTAGCCTGTTGTTATCCTATAGAAGAAGTCAGTCTCACAGTAGTGAAACATGAAATTGGGAGTTTCTAACTACCAGGATATGTAAAACAAATACATGTCCAACTTTTCAAACACTACACCCTGCCCAGGGGGCTGTTTAGATGCTAGGTTGAAGGTGGTTGGAGCTTTTTCTCTCACTGAGGCTCCGATCAGGAGGCCAGCCAATTTGCCCTTGGAGTCAATCTGTTGGCTGTCGGTTCCTGATGCAGGTCCAGTCTTCCCACATAGGCAGCAGGGAGGCAGAGTAGCAGTCTGTAGTAATAAACACGGATGAAGAGAATGAGGTTGGGTAAGTTTATTACAACGAGCTACACAGCAGAGACAGCAAACAGGACCAAAGTACAGCTGACAACAAACTGCCCTTTTCTTGTTCAAAACCTAGAATGTAGTGACAGTGTACCTAGGCAACCATCACTAACATTCCACCTGACATAACCTGACAAGCAGTACAGTGCTTTACATGCAGTACACTTCAACCAAAGGTTATTGTAGGGTTGTAACACTGAATAATGGAAATGTGAGAATATAACATATCCTCTCTTCTCAATAGTAAAAAAAGAAAAAGAAAAAAAAGAAAAAAACATAATAATAGGTAACATCACAGAATCATAAGATGACAATGAAAAACTTTCATGAATAAGACAGATATCTCTTATACAAAACAATGGATAACTTTCATGAATCACAACTGATACCTTTTAGGAATCATTTTCATTCTAGTGCTTCTTCTCAGAGAAGCTTGGATATCAACATTCTTTGGAGATGGAACAACATCAGAAGATGTACTTTTAACCTTTACGACCCTTCCCACGTTCCACCAGTTGCCACCATCAACCTGCACCGCATTTTTCCCAACACGGATAACAAGGACATGTGGTCCAAACTTGCTCTCACCCTTCTTAACATGAATGGAAGATTTAACACGAACCAAATCCCCCACATGTACAGCTACAATCTTAGCACACTTCTTCTCATCAAACCAGGTTTTTTGTTTAGATTGAGAGACAAGAACATTTTCCCTTACAACTTTCATAAGACATCATGAACAGATTTAATCCACTTGTTCATCTAACTCGGCTTGAAGCTAGTGTTAGCTTTTCTTCCTCTTAATAATTCAAAAGGTGAAAACTTAGTTGTAGAGTGGGGGGGGGGGGGGTGGTCCTGTAGAACCAGAGCATGCTATTAATAGCATTGAAAATGTCAGAGTTAGAGGATTTTTCCCATCTGATACAATCCCCTACAACTCAATTCATGCATTCGACCAGACCATTAGATTGAGGGTGATATAACGAACTACGTACATGTTTAATGTTGCAAGACTTAAAGAAAAATTCAAATTCTGAGCTGATTAATTGAGTCCCATTATCAGTCACTAATGTTTCAGGAAAACCTTCCCGCATAAAAACTTCTTTTAAAAAGGAAATCACACTTGAAGAAGAAATATCCTTAACAAACTTTAACTCAGGCCATTTTGAAGTGTAGTCAATTAAAACAAAAATATAACAACATCTTCCTTTTAAAATTTCTAAAGGACCAATGATGTCCAGTCCTAACTTGGACCAAGGAACAGGAGGACATTCAATGGGGTGAAGGGGAGGGGTGACAACTTTCAACCCTTTGTCAGCACACTTACAAATAGAGCAAACATCAACCACGTCACAAATGTCACTGTCCATACAGGGCCACCAAAAACAATCACGAACTCTGCGTTTAGTGAGTGTTAAACCCAAATGTCCCTCATGGGCCTTAACAATGATGTTCTTTCTTAAACTGTGTGGAGGAATAGGTTTGTCAGCATACCACCTTCAATCAAAATTTCAGACTCCACTTTCCAAAAAGGTTGCAAATAATGTGGCAAAACACGCTCTCTCGGCCATCCACCCCTCACATATTCACACACCTGTTGCACGACTTCATCATGAGAAAGAGCATCAAGCCAACACTCTTCAATTCCAAGACTGTGCTCGGAGAAGTCAATGACAGCAATGAAACAATCATCAGAATCATCTTCACTATTCTCACTAGAGGGAAACTAGAGGGAAACCTAGATAAGAAATCCGCTCTAATGTTTCTTCCCCCAGACACATGATCAACATCAAACTGATATTGCATCAGATGGGAGAGCATCCTAACAATCCTCGGTGAGCAGCATTTACTCGTGCCTGCACCAAGAATATTAATGAGTGGTTTATGATCCGTCTTTAACAAAAAGTGTCTTCCCCAGACAGAGGAACGGAACTTTTCAATAGGCTAGAGACAGGACCCTAACTCTTTTTCAATTACTGAATAATGAAGTTCCCCATCTCTGAGAACTCTAGACGCGAAAGCGATAGTATTTTCACCACTTGGAGAATCTTGTGTCACCACACCCCCCAAACCTACCTGACTCGCGTCAACAGTGATACAGGTGGATAGAGAGGGATAATAAGGCTTAAGAGCATCACTGTTGGCAAGCTTAATTTTAACAGTGCTTTAGCAGCACATTGATCTGACCAACAAAAGGAAACCCCCTTCCTAAGCAATGAACTAATCGGGCGTACAATTAAGGCATAATTTGGGATAAATTTAGAATAATATTCTAGTAATCCTAGTAAAGACTTGACACCTGTTTTGTCAACTGGAACGGGAGCACCAATGATCGCATCAAACAAACCCTGTCTAGACCTGATTCCCTCTCTGGAAATGTGATGTCCTAAGTACTCAATTTCATTGCTAAGAAATTTGCATTTTTCTGGCTTCACAACCACTCCACGATCTTTGAAAATCTCAAACACTTTCCTTAAAAGAAGGTTATGTGATGCGATGTCTTTGGTGTGAATTAGTACATCGTCTTGAAAAACAAGAACGCCGCCAATTTCCCCTAAGATGCTTTGCATGACACATTGGAAAACTGATGCCGCTGAAGCACGTCCGAACGGCATCCGTTTATATTGAAATGTTCCCAATGGAGAAATAAAAGCAGTAAGGGGGTGGGATTCTTGTTCTAACTCAATTTGGGGGTAAGCGTTGTCCAGATCCAGTTTCGAAAAATACCGAGAGCCTCTGACACTTGAAAATAGATCACAAATCTTTGGTAGAGGGTGAGAATCTACCCAAATCTCTTTATTAAGAAATCTCACATCCACACAAACATACAAGTTCCCACATTTCTTGTGTGCCACCACATGGGGAGAGAGCCACAAAGAGGACACTCGGTTGGTTCAATTATACCTTGTTCACACAAATGTTTCAGTTCAAACTCAAGATCCTCTCGGACACTGAAAGGTACACCTCTTAATTTGTGTTTGACAGGTGATGAACCTTCCTTTACAATGATTCTATGTTTAAACCCACGAATGTTACCCAGTTCACGAGAAAAGACAGTAGGAAACTGATCTTCGCACCTGACAATCTCTTCCCCTTCAAAAATCACAAGCACCTGTTCAGCACGTCCCGGCTTTAAGATCATACCAAACAAACCTTGGTGGTACCATCCCAGTATGTTCAAACCCTTGACGGCAACATAGATCTTACCACTAATTTTCCTGCCTTTAAAAACAAGATCATCCTCAAAATATCCCATGAGGTCCATTTCCTGAACTTTATAGGAGACGGGGAACGGTCGGGCAGTAAAAGAGCTCTGTCACCCCTTGTATCCAAAAACAATTCTTTGGTTAACATAGTGATTCTTGCTCCTGAATCTACTAGTAGATCTAGAGGTTTACCACCAACAAGAATCTCAGCAATGGGATCAATACATAGGAAACATGTTCTACATTATCAGTTACTACAGATACAATTTCAGAATCAGATTCATAATCTGACTCCTGGTACAAGCAACAGATCTTTTTTGATCATTGAATTTTTTTTTTAAACATTCTTTCGCAAAATTCCCTATTTTTTTACAGTAACTGCACACAGCATTTGCACCAGGACACCTTGCGCCCTTTTGATGTTGAAGATTACCACACCTGTTGCACATTTGCTTGACATTCTGAGCAACGGCAGAAGTTTTCACTGAGCTCGTTTTTTTGAATGTAGGGTTTTTATTGTCCGACTTCGAAAATTCGCTTTGTTTCTGCTTAGAGTTAGATGAAACTTTATTGACAGATTCAACTTTTTTCTCCTCTAACTCTTTCAAGGATACTTGAGAAGTCTCTATGCGTTTAGCAATTTTTATCGTTTCATCTAAGTCAGGATTTGAAAGTGATAACAGTTTCTGACGTATTTGCTACAATGACAAACAAATTGGTCGCTGAATGTTTCAAATTGACAGTCAATCAATTAATCAAAAATATGTTTATTGTGACCAATTGGTCTTTAAACTACATATACCAACATGACACAAATAATAAATACAATTGTTAAAATTTTTAAAATAGACTAAAATCAAATTTCATTATTTTTTCATTAAAACTTTTTTTTTTGTATAGTCATACTATAAGCCAAGACAGTATATCTAGTTCAATACATAATATAATTACAGACATTCAATTTGCCTCTGTTTATCCCCCTTGGACCACCCTTTTCATTTCCTTATCCCATGAGAAATCTTTTAGCTACTTGTACAAACTTCGCCAAAGCAATTGCGATATCAAAGAACTGCATGTCAATAAGGAGCTTAATTGCTTGTATCCTTGAGCTTATTCCATATTTTAAAAAGAGTGGCTTTAAAATCATCCGCCATATACATAGCAATTTTTGACAATCCATTACAAAATGAACACAGGTACATTTAGAATCTAGCCCGCATGTACATTTACCACAGTCATCCATTAATATGTTTTTTATTTTCTCATTTGAACGGGCGGGATTAATACCTATTCTCACTTTTAATAATTCCAATCTCAACCCATGATTTGGTAGAGTATCTAGATACGGATACCAATTATCATTGCTCCAGGTATTTAACATAAAATGCACAGACTTTTTTTGATTCAAGTAATCCATGTTGATCTATCAGGATTTTTCATTTCCCAAAAGTTTTAGAACACTCTTCCGTTCTTCAATACATAATGATTCTGGGTCAATTTTTACTTTTAGGGATTCACAAATGGAGAGCAGTTTATTTCTGGTAGCTTTTGCCCACTTTAGTTCACTCTGTTGTATCTCCTTCCTACACCAACATGACACTTTCTCCTCCTCTCCTGATCCCAACCGTTTCCAAAATCTACCCAGATTTACCTGGACTATGTTCCATGCTGGCCAATCTAGTTCTTGCCTAATAGCCTGCAACATTGAAGAGCTAGGCAAGGAAAGAAGAGTTTTTAAACATTTACCTTCCTCCTTATCCCATGAACATTTCCCCCCCAAGCACAAGATTTCTGCCCCATACTGCATCTGTGGGGGGATCATAGCCGTAAATGCTTTCAACACTGGTCTATGTGACATGTCTCCATAATTACTATTACATTTTTCAACCCACAAATTCCTGCTTGACCTTTTATTTTCTGGGCCTGTTGGTGCATACCCCAGTTTAAAGCTCTGTCAAACCATACTCCCAAATATTTATATTCATTAACGACTTCCAATTTTGTCTGACCCAGGCACCAGCTATATTCATGTTTTTTCTTTCCAAAACACAATATTTTTGTTTTTTCCATCTTTACCATTAGATGTTCGGATAGACAATATGTCTCAAAAACATTTAGCTTTCTTTGCAACCCTAATTCCATTTGGTCTAAGATAACTAGGTCATCTGCGTATAGTAGGCAAGACAGATGCTTTCCATTTACCTTTGGGCTTGCTCCTCTTTCAGTTATTAATAGTTTTGGTAAATCAGCAAGAAAAATAGAAAATAGAAGAGGAGCCAAGACACATCCCTGTCTTAAACCATTATTGATTTTTATTACTCGGGTTAAACCTCCTGCTGTATCTTTATTAACTTGTGCCCAATTTTCGCTGTGCAGTCCTTGAATAATTTCTAATAGGTCCTTGGGGATATATTATATATTCTTAGCGTCTCCCATAAGCATTCTCTATCTACTAGATCAAATGCCGCCCGGAAGTCGACAAAGCAGCAGAATAATCTACCCTGCTGTTCTACTGTCTTCCTAGCCACGGTCCACAATGCAAAACAATGACCAAGTGTTGAGTGCCCCTCTTTAAACCCTCCTTGTTCTACCGGAACAATTGTATTTAATTCAACCCATTCCTTCAGTTTTGCCAGGATTATTTTAGAGAACATTTTCACACCGATATCTAATAGATTGATTAATCTATAATTCTTGGGGTCCTTTCTATCCCCTTTTTTATGCAATGGCCTAATTATGGCTCCCCTCCAAGATTTTGGAATTATACCTGTGGTTAATACTGCTATGAACATTTTTGAGAAAAATTGGGCCCACCAATTTAGCTCTGTTTAAATTATTACTGCAGGTAAATTATCAGGCCCTGCCGCACGGGTTAGACTTAAAATCTTAATCGTATTCTTTACGTTTTCAGGCGAATATAAAGGAATTACATTTTTTACTACTTGTCGCCTCCAGGTTTTCTCTCCACAAATTTCTGGCCCATATCTAGACTTATATAATTGATTTAGATACTCCTCCCAGGATGCCTCATCAACTTCACAGCTCATGGTTCCTGGGGATCGACCCGATGCATCTTGGATCAGCCTCCAGAACCCTTTAGTATTTTTACTTTCTATGGTTTCTAGTAGAGAAATCCAGCATTTTTCTTTAAAGCTTCTTTTCTTAATTCTCACTAACATTTTATATTCCTTCCTCAACTTTAATAAATTATTGTAGCTCTCCTGGTTGTATCTTAACTTCAACTTTCTTTCTTCTCTCCTTAGTAGCTTTTTTTTCTCTCTACATGCGGAGTCAAACCAAACCATTTGCTGTCTGTCACCCCCTTGCTGAGCTTTGCCCCCTTTGTTTGTCTTCTTTAAATTGACAGATAGACATAGTACAGCCTGCTTGATTTTTTCTTCAAACCATGCAACACACGGGCTCCATACTATCTCCGAGTCTAAATTTTGTTGAAAATTAGACAATTTTATAATATATTCCTCCGTCAATTTTGTGGTTTGTCTTTTTGGGTAATCCATAGATTGTGGTAAAACTTTTTCACAAACTCTTGGGCAAGCTCTCGCTATTTCACAATACAGTGGATAATGTTCACTTTCTTTGCGTTTAATTACTTTAAACTTCTTACTGAGACAAAATTCCAGGCATGTACGAAGAGATAGTCTATAGGGCACAATTGGTTGCCCCTTCTGAATGCTTGTTCTGCCGGTCTATCGAGTTCCGATCTACCATTTAGACTAACTAGTCCATCCGACCCTAGGAATCTCCCTAACTCTTCATCTTGTTTGTTCATTTTACCAATGGGAAAAAGGGCTGGCGCTATCTCATATGCATCTAAAATTTCCTTCATCCAAGGGTCCATCTTTTCAGGATCTAACTTATGATTAAAATCTCCAGTAATAATTAGAAAATCCTTCTCGTATTTATCATTTAGGGATATCAAATCTGCTTTAAAGAACCCCATTTCTTTTACATATTCTTCTCGAGTACCGCACTGCACATATATGTTAACCACGATCACATATTCATTTTGCCTTCCCTGGTCTTGTAGTCGTACCTCACATGCCAGTATCCATTTGCAAGAGGTATGTATCAAAGACACCTTGTTTGTTGTTTTTGTGGAGATTAGGGTCAGGATCCCACCCGATAGGCGACCAAATCTAACTTTCGTAGCCGCTTTATGAAACTGTGTAAAGCCGTCAACTATCTGGGTACTGTCGCATAGCCAAGTCTCTTGCAGACAGACAATGTCTGCCTGTCGTGAAACATTTTTTACACATTCCATTTTTATTTGTTCTTTTAATCCATTAATATTCCACGAAATTATTCTTAGACTATGCGACGCGACGACCCACTTTCCTAATCTATTTCGCTCAAATGACCAGACTCATTTACGGCCCACCAGGATTCATTTAGTTCTCTGTCCTCAATACTCCAATTTCCCCAGTCCTTATCCAACTCATGGTTTTCAACAATGATTTTAATTTCCTCTCTTACTCCACATGACCCTGTTATTATTCTAGCTTGTCTTTTCCCCAATCCTGCATGACAGTTCAAGAAATTACATCTGGTTGACTTACATTTTCTATTTCAGCCTCTGTAATTAATCTTATTCCTTCCTTAGTATCTCTTTTTTGGCATATATTATTGCGGATTTAATCATCCCTGAATATACTTCAACTTTTGTCAATTCCTTCCCTTTACTACTAGGTAAAAATCCAATCTGCCTTAAATCCTTTGATTCAATTTTACGTAGGCTTGGGCATTTTGCGAAGGAAAATAGTAATTGTGAGCAATTTAATGGTATAATTTTCTTTCGTTTTTTCCTGCCCTTCAGTATTCCTGGGGTTCAAAGTATAACCACTTTTTATCACTTACATCAACAATTCCCCGATCTCTAGTGTTTTCTTCACTTATGTCTCTTTTTCTATTTGGGCCTATTATCTTAACACCCGCTTTCCCTAATTTTTTTGGGTTACTTTTTACATCTTTTAAGTTTGCCCTTTTTTCAATCCTTTTCTCCTCCCTTGCTTCCTCCCGGGGATTTCTTTGTTGGAACCTTCTTTCCCTTGTTTCCTTCAAACTTACTTCTTGCCCACTTTCTTGGAGGCTCTCTTTCCTCTTCTTCCTTTCCTTCTTACTAATTTTAGGAGGAACTCTTCTTACAGTAGGGGGCGTGGCCAAGCCGCGAGCTGTGATGGCTGCACGGCGTTGAAGCTCCGCCGTCGACCCAGCACTTACGCTGCCTTCCCCTACCACCTGATGCGGGCGCTGGATGCCCGGCACCGCCGCTGATTCTCCTGAGGCCCCGGAACACTCCGTGATAAAGATCTGGCCCCGCATGCACCCGGGGCGTCCGGCAGAGGACTGGGACTCGCCGACCTGAGGCCCAAGATGGCGGCCTGAATCAGCGGTTGGGGACGCGAGTGCGGAGACGGCGGCCGGCTGGGAAGCAGGTACCCGGGGGGGGGGCGGAGGGGGGGTATTGAGCGCCGGGGTGCGGCCTGGCGGGGGTCTGCCTTGCTCCCTGCGCTGCTGCTGGCCGGAGGACGGCCTGGCGCTCGGTTTAGGCCCTGCGCTGCGGTCGCGGCCTCTCTCGTTGTTTCCTCCCCGGAGCCCCGGGCTAATTCGGTCGGGGGGCCGGGGGGGTGGCGGGACGGCCTGTTGGCGGCGGGGGTGGGCTGGGGGGACTCCTCGCTGAGCCGAGCGCCCGGGCGGCCTCTGCCCCTGTCTTTGGGCCCTCTCTGGGGGGGTCCTGTGTTCCGCGGTCTGTGCTGGCCATTCTCCTTCGCCCCCATCCTTCAACGCCGGGCCGAGGCTGCTGGTGGCACCACTGGGACTGCCCCTCCGCTCTATCTGAATCCTGTGGCCCCGTGAGGGCGCTCCTTGGTCCGGCTGGCTGAGGTGTCGCCGTGTTGCTTCGCCTCCCATGGCGGTGGCCCTGGCCTGAGGTGCGGCGGAGTCGAGACTGGTCGGATTCCCCGGAGAATACTGCACCGCCCGTAGTACTAGGCCGATAAGTTGTGGATTGGGCCGCCCTGCTGAGCTGTCGCTGCACCGTCTTTGAGCCACCTTTGAACTAAGACAAGCGGGCTGGTTGCCGTTCAGCCGTGTGGGGGCATGGGTCGCAAGGACCCAAAGCAGAAAACGCTGCCGTTTGAAAAGCGACCTGAGCAACCGGCGGAGCGACGCCCAGACATGCCGGCCCCTCTGGAGGGCGCGTCCGGTGCCCCGACGGCCTGTGCCCCACCCCCAGACTGGCTGCAAGAGATACGTGCTGGGTTCAGGGCCCTCGATGGTCGCTTCGACGCTCTGGATAAAATGCTGGAAACGATGGGGGCAAAGATCCAGGCCCATGATAAGCGTTTGGTAGAAGCTGAGGCCCGGATCTCGGCCATGGAAGATAGCGCTGTGCAAGAAACCAAGCGCATAGATAGAATGGAACGCATATTGAAAGAGGTGGCCATCAAGAACGAGGACTTGGAATCGTGCAGGCGGCGCAACAACGTGCGAATCACTGGGGTACCGGAATCCACGGCTACTGGCAGACTGGACGTTTTTGTGGAAAAACTGTTGTCGGACATTTTTGGGAGAGAATCCTTCACACCGGGCTTTGTAGTGGAGTGGGCGCACCGCTCCCTGGGGCCGCGACCTAATCCGGGGCTCCCGCCTCGCCCGCTGATTGCCCGTATCATGAACTTCCGGGACCGCGACACGGCCCTGCGGCTGGCTAGGGAGAAGGGTGAGATCACTTGGCAGGGCTCGAGACTCTCATTCTATCCTGATTTCACCGCCATGGTCCAGGAGGCCAGACGGAAATACGTGGGGGTGAAGGCTGCGCTCCGCAATCTAGGCCTAAAATATGGCATGCTCTACCCGGCCCGGCTGCGGGTTGAGATTGATGGCCGTGTTCGACTCTTTGACAATCCTACTGAGGTGCAGGAATTCTGCCGCACATACAAGCCGCGCAGAGGCCCTCCGGGGGGATGAGGATGGACAGTCTCCACCGTGCAGTGGATCAGCAATCAGCCAGGACCTGTTTGCGGGCTCCGGGGTCGGCTGAGACAGCGCCCGTGTCCTAGCTTTGTTCTTTCTAACTCTTGCTATCGGGGGACTTTAGAACACTTTGTGTATAACTGTTTTGCAGTGCTGGGTTGATAGCGGGTCGTTGTCATCCCCCTTTGGTTGAAACCGCTGGGAATACTTTTGGTTACGATGCTCTGCTTTTTCTTGTTTGCTTACAATTGGTATTGCTATTTGGAGCTATGTTTTTTTTTCACAAGTTGGGGTTTGCCTCACGTTTGCGTGATTTGGCTGGGTGGGGGGAGGGGGGCAGGGGTAGGCAACTTTGATCTTATTGACGTGGCTGGGGGTGTGTTGACTTTGCTGATACACGGAGACACTGCTGCTTTCTTGCGCCCATTGCTTGCTACATGGCATCGATGGCTCACATAGGCTTGAATTAAACTCCCATCGGCCTATTGTTAATGTCTTGGAACGTCAGGGGCCTGAACAACCAGCGTAAATGCAAACAGATACTACACTATTTGAATCGGCACCGAGTTGACGTTGCTTTTATTCAAGAGACACACTTACACTCCTCTGTTGACGCCCGCTTTGCGGCTTCGTGGGGCGCTCACAGATACTTTTCCAATTTCAGTAATTATGCTAGAGGCACCGCGGTACTGATTCATAAGAGAGTCCCGTTTCACTGCCAGACGTTCCTGGGGGACAGGGAGGGACGCTACTGCATAGTGAGAGGGGTGTTGATGGGTCATGTGGTCATTCTTGTATGTGTGTATGCTCCGAACACTGATTCCCCGGAATTTTTTTATGCGCTTGCTGCCCAGCTTGCATCTCTCGAACCAGCCGGCCTCATACTTGGCGGCGACTTCAACTTATTGCTGGATGTGGGTCTGGACAGTACTTCGGGGGCCACTGATTCTAAGCCTAGGGCGCGGCGCGCACTCTTAGACCTCTGCCACCAGTTCTCTCTGACTGACATCTGGCGCAGACGCAACCCGGACAACACTGCCTACACACACTTCTCGGGACAACACAACACTTGGACCAGGATTGACTACTGGCTCCTGTCCCCAGGCCGGTCCCCCTGGTTCCGTGAGCTGAAGACTTTCCCTAGAACATACTCAGACCACTCCCCGGTCTTACTGTGTTTGGACGTTCCACGGCCCGAGGGTTTTGAGCGGCAGTGGCGATTCCCCGGGAGGGCGCTTTTGGACGACCTCTTTGTCCACGAGATTACCGAGGCGATTGAAGACTACTTCACGATCAACACTGGATCGGTGGACTCTTGGGCAGTGCTCTGGGAGGGGTTTAAGGCGTATATCAGGGGGATTTGCATAGCTAAACATGCTGGGGTCCTAAAGGCATTGCGCACGACTCGATTGACGCTGAGGCGCAACGGGCGCCTACTGACAACGTGGCCACTGGGCGGCTGCGCCTCCTGACTGACTACCGGGAGGCGGCGGACAGGGAGATCCTGTATCTGGGGAAATACCATGCCGCGCGTAGGTACGGGGAGGGGGACGGGCCGGGACGCTCGCTGGCGCAGGCTCTGAGGCCGCCGTATAGTAAGTCCTTTATAGCCGAGGTGAGGGGCGTAGACGGCTCGCTCTGCAGGAAGCCCGCTGAGATCCGGGACAAATTCCTGGCCTACTTCTCAGATTTATATACGACCAAGTTAGGCGACTCCTCGGCCTCATCGTGAGGCCTACTTATCAGAGATCGCGCTCGTATTCCTGGATAGGGGTATGCAGGAGTTCATGGCGGAGCCCATAACGGTGACTGAGGTACGGGGGGCAATTAAGGTGCTTCGTGGCTCGTCCGCCCTTGGCCTTGATGGCTTCTCCGGGGATTTTTAAAAGGCCTTTTCTGATCTGCTGGCGCCCAAGCTCATCGAGGTATACGCTGAGGCATTGGAGCGGGGGTCCCTCCCGTCTACCCTTAGCGAGGCGGTCATAGTTCTGCTCCCAAAACCAAACAAGGACCCGGCGTTGTGTGGGTCATATAGGCCCCTCTCCCTCTTAAACATTGATTACAAGATCCTGGCCAAAATAGTGGCCAACAGACTTTCCCAATTGACGGAATTCATTATATCGCCTGCACAATCGGGCTTCGTCCCCCGTCGTTCGACGTCCTTGAATCTGCGGACGCTATTCACGGTTCTGCACAGAATTAATCCGGCCACGTCTGCTGCGGCGATCCTCCTCGATACCGAAAAAGCCTTCGACTCCTTAGAATGGCCCTTCTTTCTTTCCGTCATGCAACGCATGGGCATGCCGGCGAACTTCCTCGCCACCACGCGGCTCCTATATAGTCGTCCCACGGCCCGTCTGCGTGTCAATGGTACGCGGTCCCGCCCATTATCTCTAACGCGCGGCACGCGACAGGGCTGTCCGCTTTCACCGCTATTGTTCATTTTGGGCATGGACCCCTTAATCCGGCATTTCCAGGAGTGACATCTCCACAGGGGCCTCCAGTTTCGGACGGGTCCCTTGTTGGCCTCCCTCTATGCGGATGACACTATACTGTATGTCAGAGAACCGCAGGTCAACCTTGCTCCCCTGATACGGGAGATCCTTCGCTTCGGGGCCCACTCGGGACTGGGCATCAACTGGCACAAGTCTATAATCTTCCCGTTGACTAGCGGCACCTCCCCCTGGCAGTGTGAGTTCCCGTTGGAGTGGTGCTCCGACTCGGTACGTTACTTGGGCATACAGATACATCTGAGCACGGACGAAATTGTCCGCCTCAATTATGGCCGCGCGATTGCAAGGCTGGAGACGCAGGTGGATGGGTGGCTGCGGCTCCCGCTCTCCATGTCAGACAGAATTGCCATTATAAAAATGATCGTACTCCCCAAATTTTTGTATCTTTTTAATAACATCCCTGTTCCTCTCACCCGGGCCTTTTTCTCCACCCTACAATCCCACTTGATTAGACTGGTATGGGGCGGGAAGCACCCCCGGATCCGTTGGAAGACTCTTACGCTCCCGCACGATAGGGGCGGCTTCGGAGTACCGGATCTGTATTTATACTACCTGGTCCCTCAGTGTGCACACGCCTACGCCTGGTACCATCCTGACGCACGGATCCCGTTTCTTCGACCGGAGGCTGACTTCGTTCTCCCGGGTCGCTTGTCGGCGGTGTTGCCCAAGGGGGTCCCCCGGAGCCCAGTGGATATTCAAACGGTATCCACCACCAGCTGGGCCTGGAATAGACTTTCTCGCTACTTAGCCCAGCCTCTCCTTTATTCCTTTTCTCTCCCAATTCCTAACCCCGGTTTGTTGCCAGGCACGGGCGAGACACTTGTGCAGCGTACATTAAGAAAGTTTAACCTCACCAAGATTGGGGACTTATACCCTGGAGGACACATATTCTCGTTGTCAGAGGAGGCGCGATTCAGTGAGGCTACGTTCATGGACAAGTTTGTCCTTCGCCGGCTTTATTGTGCGGCGAGGTCGGAAATTGAGGGATTCCCCCTCGAGCCTGCGTCCTTTGAACCCCTCACTATCCTCATTGACAAAGATACAGGGGCCCATATTGTCTCTAAACTGTACAAGTCATGTGCAGCTTTGGTTCCATGTGCGGATGACTGGTTGCGGGCGGCGTGGGAGACAGACTTGGGCAGGCCTATTACGGACGACCAATGGACCGCTTGTTGCAAAGTCACTAACACGATCTCACTTAATAGTCGTCATAAACTACTCCATTACAAATGTCTTCGCCGCTGCTACATGACCCCCGATAGACTCCATGCCATTGATTCCTCGCGGCCACACACATGCTGGAAATGCTCTCCACCACATGCTGATTTTGCACACATGTCCTGGACATGTCCACGACTGCAATCATTCTGGACGCAGGTACACAAGATCCTGGAAGATATGTTGGGGCTTACACTGGTTCCCACGCCTGAGGTCGCATTGTTAGGCTACACAGTAAATTTCCCTAAGAATGTTCGAAGGCTTGCCTCTCTGGGCCTGCTACTCGCCAAGCGGGAAATTGCACAGCGCTGGGGGGGTAGAACGGCCCCCACGGCCAGGACGTGGCTCACTGCTATGGCTTCCTGCAGCACTAATAGCGAGATCTACTCCAGTCTCCTCCCCACAGTGGCGCGACCCAAGGACATCTGGGGCCCTTATAAAACATATATCGCAAACCTGCCTAGCTCTTCCCCACCACACTCAAGTTCCGGGATAGTGCCCACGGGAGTGGGGTAGACTATACAGCGCCAGAGTTACGCTTGTGGGGGGGTCATGAGGTGGGTGTGGAGCTGCGATCCTCCTTACTGTGGGTCTTGGGATGTTGTTTGCACGTGCATTGGCGATTGCGTGGGTGTTGATCGAGGATAGGGGTTGCGGTGGAAATCGAATGGTGGGTCCATTGGTCCGAGATTTTCATGTCTGAGTTCGGGCGGATGGGATCGATGGGCTGGTTGATGGAGATCTACTGTCCGATGCCTTGATTATGTGGTATTTATTGTCTATGGGACGAAAGTGTTGTAGTGTATCTCTTCACTGGTTATCTGATGAACACACAGCCGATGTCTCTGTATTGTTTTGTTTTTCAAAGATAAATAAAGCTTTAAAAAAAAAAAAAAAAAACTCTTCTTACAGTTTTTACCTTTGATACAAATGATTTATCTTCTTTACACTTTACTTTTTTACTGGCTGTTTGTTTCCCTTTGAGCTTTGCTGAATACTGGGTGAGTTTCCTTGATGGGAATCTAAACTTTTTCCACCTATGTTCATTTCTTCTCCTAATTAACATAGGTTGTTTCGATATATACACATCCTGAACTTGATTCGATAGATCCAATGCCTCGGTGTCTCCTGTGCCCCATCCAGTGGGGGTGTCCGATACAGGTCTAACCACCGATGGCATTAAACCCCTAAAACCCTGTAGTTCACACACGGTGAGCTTTAGGCTAATTTATTGTGCCTTTAATATTTTATTATTAAAGAGTGTGACTTCTAACAGGCCCTGCAAAATCTTTTGTAACATTAAAACAATATCCAACGTTGAAGCTGATGGAGTTGCCAACAAGTCTAAGTTCTCAGTACTATTACGTAACATATCTTCCATAGACTTGGAGACACCATTTATCCATTGGCCCAAGCTTTTATCCATAATTGTTCCTTCCTCCCGGGCAATACTGTCATTCTGAGCTTGGCGCTCTTTTGAAAACTCCTCATACTCTATGTCTCCAATATCATGCTCGGGGAAAATCCTAGGCGATGATGAATGTCTTGGTTCCAATTAATGTTTATATTGGTTAGATCACAGTGATTGGAAAATGAGTCTTCTACACATTCAATACATTTCTCATTTGTTTCCTGAGTTAAGATTAAATCCTTCTCTACATCTTGAATTTTGTTTGCGGTAGGTTTCTTGGTGAAATGTTTTCCCACAAAGTTTTTTATTGATCTAGATACTGGGTTGTTTCGTTTCGTGCTCACATGTGATGTGTTCGGTATGCTTGGCGTATTTTCCTTCATTAATTCTTTATTTTGTCCCCTCCTATTATTTGCTTCATTTGCTTCCTTCAAAATCTCCATGGGGGTTAACTCACTTATTTCCTTATTTGTAGACTGGGGGTCTTTTCTTATTTTGTTAATTCTTGCTTTTTTAGGGGCCATCTTACAATAAAAAGAAAGACTCAAATCCGATACATCCTTAAACTTTGAGGTTTAAGTTTTGGTGACTACTAAAACTATAAACTTCTATCTAGAAAGGATAAGTATAAATCCGGCACATACAGCAAATCAATTATGTCTTGCAATAAAAATAAATATAAAAGGATAAAATGCAAAAATCACTTTCACTTACCTTTGCTGTGTTGTAGTAGTACCTCAGGCTTGCCGTGGTCGTTCCCCATTTTTTTTTTTTTTACTTTACTCCTGGGGGGTAACCTTTCTTAAACTGGTGCTATACCATTCGGGTTACTCCTCCCCCCTTTTTGGCCTCTGCCTCTGCCTCCCCTGTCTGTTTTGCAGCTCAGCCAAAGTACAAAGTACAGAGTACGGACTAGCAGAATTCAGGCATCACTCCCCACTTAAGTGCTCTCCTTTGCGCTCGCTCCTTTCTCCTTTCTGGGCACTTGCTCCATGCTCTGTGCCTCACATCTGAATTGGCGAATCTCCGCATCTGCTGCACCCGCTCCGCAATTTGAGCGTGGTTTCTGGCACCAGGACCCCCGTACAGTATCGTCAGAGACCTACGTGCTTTCCTCAACCTTCAACTTCACCGAAGACCGCGGACCGCGGGGCGGGAAATGACGCGTCTCCTCACGTCTCACGTCACATCACATTGCACGGCAGTCCGGAAAAACAAGACAAACACAGCAGAAGGTAAGAGTGTCCCAAGGGACAAATCAAAAAGTCAGATGCCAATTTACGTAGGGCAGAAATATACGTATCAACATCTTCTCCATCCTTTTGCTGTCTCTTGAAGAATTTGTGTCGCAAAACCATCAAACTAGGTTGCTTGTGAAATCTTGTTCTCAGTTTCGTAATAGTGTCTTGGTAGACATCAATATCTTCACCAGGAGGATGAACAACATCTGGAAGATGCTTGTAAATGGACCTTCCTTCGAAACCAAGAGAATGAAGGAGGAGAAATTTCTTTGTTGGTCGACCTAAGGCGATGGGAAAATTGCTGGCAGCAGAACACTTAATACAATTAAGTGTGCGAATCACTGTGGTGGTCCACTGTAGACGATGGTAAAACAGTGTGAGCAGGACACTTTTTACAAATAAGTGTGCGAATCACTGTAGTGATCCGCTGCAAAAAAAAAAAAGAAGAGCTGTAACCACTCCTACGAGAGTTGTGCAGACAATGGCCAGGAGCGTTTTCGATTCAAGAAGCTGTTCCTCGTATGAATAGAACTCGGACACTGTGACAGTAGACAGCATTGGGTTGCTAGGCAAGCATTGCTTAACGCTCTGACGTGTGTATGAGCATCACAAAAGGAGCCGATGTGAAGATCAGGCAGCCAGGCAGCGTTGTGCGCATGCGCTGGATTTATGGCTCGGGCATTTAAAGATAGGCCTAACTCCAGCCTGAAGCGGCAGTGCGCACCTTCTCGAAACCCAGAATCATCAGAGGAACAGAGGATTGAAACTGGCAAGAGGTCTGTGAGCGGTTAGATACTACTGGAGACCGTTTTGGTGCTTCAAGGATTTTTATTGTTTTGTGCACACGTCGTCGTATAGGAGTGGGTCGGTAATATGGTAGTGTAGTCTCTTTCTCGCTTCCTCGGGGTTCCTTCCTTCCTGCCGTCCTCCTCCTCCCAGGGTATTGTTCCAGTTTGGGCTGGCTCGGTCCTCGGGTGGCGGCGTGGTACCGATGATCCCGGGAAGAGAAACAGAAAGTGTTCCAAAGGTCAGTGGCCTGTTATCTTTCAGTTAAAGACGTGAGGGAAGGGGGGTGAGGGATCACTCAGTGCTCAAGATAATGCTTATCGTGAGGGGTGGTTCTCGGGGTGGGTTATTACCGGGATATCACCAGGGTATCACGAGTACAGGCTCTGGGGTCCCCTTACGCTGCTACAGGCGGCGCCCCTTGTTCCCCACCCAGCCCGTGAAGCGCTCGCATACCTGCGAGAGCCACGCTCCTCCGGGAACGTGGCTGGGCGGCTCACGGGTCGTTGGCCTCCTGGCTTCGATGCCTCATAGTCGACTTCTCCTCGATATCCCGTTCGCTGCTTTTCTCCTCTCCCACCGCCGTCCTGTACTGCTTCCTCCGCTCCGCTGTCACCCTCTCGTCCACCTGTGTCAGCACACCCCTGTGATAGCGCATTTCCGGGTATTTCAGCCCATCCCTCATCGTCGTTACTGCTGGGGGCAGGGTTGAGCGATAGGCCTTCCCAATTAAAGGAGCGGTGTCCCTTTTCTTCGGCTGGGACGGGGAACAGCGGCCCCGAGGGAGTCCACTCCGGTTGCTGGCGAGAGAGAAGAGGGGAAAGGGTGTCGATCACCTTCATTGTTCTGAGGGGGTGCTCCACGGTTGGTTTCGCCTCGTTACAAGGTCCTCTGCACAGTAGGGTGAAAACTAAATTACTTTAAAATTTTGCGAAATCTTTGGGTTTGCTCATAAATTGTAATAATGGTATGCGGTAAATGTGGTGTGAAAATGATACCGGAACAGTCCTACCGCATTTTGAAGTCTTTCCGCTTGTTCATCCATAAGGTCGAGGAAATTCTATTTCGCGGACTTGAAACAGCTGAAAGCGCTGATCGAAGGATGAGCTTGACGTAGGGTTCTTTGTGTGGCTGTGTAGCAGGAATCGTCGCCAATCAAACTGTAGTAATAAGCTCGGACGAAGAGAATGAGGATGGGTACGTTTATTACAAGCGAGCTACACAGCAGAGACAGCAAACAGGACCAAAGTACAGCTGACAGCAAACTGCCCTTTTCTTGTTCAAACCCTAGAATGTAGTGACAGTGTACCTAGGCAACCATCACTAACATTCCACCTGACATAACCTGACAAGCAGTACAGTGCTTTACATGCAGTACACTTAAACCAAAGGTTATTGTTGGGTTGTAACACTGAAGAATGGAAATGTTAGAATATAACACAGTCCTTCTTGCAGAGTAGCACAGTAGTCCTTCTAAGTCTTCCACTGGTCCAGAGGTGTACTGAAGAGCTGGGTCTGAGGGTTTATTATTTATACTTGGTGCCCACTTTGAAGTAGAAGAAGGTTCTAGAGGGTTGTACCCCCAGAGGTGTTTTGAATTTCCCGCCTTCCTACTGTGGCCCAATCTTGTCTGGGGTCACAATATACTAGGGTCAAGCCCTAGGTGAGTGTGATAAGGCAGAGCCTTTGTGATGTGCAATTGTGGTAGGTGACAGCTCCTCCTCCCTCATCAAGTCAGAGATGGCCCATCCTGCCAACACCTATACTTGTTTGCAGTCACGGCCTGTGCAGGCAAGAACAGTAGGGCCGGCTGGGGGGGGATTTCTACAGACGATGAGGAGGGAAAATTAAATATGTAATACATTTTCCATCCTCATCGTCAGTCAATCCCCCACCTACTGGCCCCACCAGCCCACCGCTCTTACCAGCATTGGCCGCGGCTGTTTTTTTGTCTCACTGTCTAAGATCAATATACAAAGACCAACTGCCAGCTGTTGGTTCAAGCTGCACACGGAGGCTGCAATGGCAGGCCTGGGACATGTTTATAAGGCCACTCAAGTTGATGGCACACTCAGTGCTGCAGGGCTACTAGTGGTATTTAATTTACAGGCTCCCACAACATGTATTACCACTTTACTAGGGGCTCATGGGTAAATTAAATGTGCCAATTGGGTGTAAGCCAATTTTACCATGTTTAAAGGAGAGGACACCATTACGTTAGCACTGGTTAGCAGTGGTAAGGGGGGAAAAGACTTCAAAGGCAACAAAACGAATTCAGGAAACAGGAGGGTGAAAGCAAAATGTTTAGGTATGACCCTGCAAAAAGGCCAAGCCCAACAGAACAGTAAAGAAAAAATACCAAATGTGCCAACTAATGTGATACAATACATGCATTCATATTTTAGAAACGTTACTTTACAGTTTACATTTATTTAAAAACAAAGAGTATTCTTACCAAGTTTTGTGCAATATTCTCTTCCACAATATTTTTAACACAACAATTTTGTTATTCTCATTATACATATAAAACACAATATTATGGTGAACAATATTTGTGGAAATATGTATGTGTCTTGAAATTTTTGCACACAATATTTTGTCAGAATAATCCTCCCCTTTACCTCCATTTCTCTACAATGTCATCTCTGCATACCTTACCTATCTTTCAACACACCATTCTTTACCCATCACTCACATTCTGACTGAGGGGTTAAGCTAATGTACAGTTTGGAGATATGGCACTACAGATTTCCTCAGTCAAAGTTTCCGCAAGCAACCAAGGGAGCTCAAAAGCTCCTGATGGCTACCATTACATTACAGGAGTTTCCACTTCTAAAGATGAGAACAGCTCAGGAACGCACCAAACAAAACACAAGTGCCCACACAGACAAGGCCACTAAATAGTAAATACACTGACAGTCAAAGCATGTTCAGGGGCTAAGAAACAGAAACACACACTAAAGACAGAGAAAATCTTGTTTAAGTCCAGGTCTTTTGAGATCTCACAGTTCTCCTGGATGTCATATTCTTCTCGCAAGAGTTTGAACTCTTACAGGTTTTCCTAAAGCTTGGTGGCCACCTTGAGTGTGGTTCCCTTATATAGCATCACACATGTTTCTATAGTCTGCAATCCTTGTGTTTAGAGCACAAAGAGGCACGTTGGTTCCGAGTACAGCACTGGTAATTCCAGATGAGAGGAAACATGACAGTGGTACTGCGGGAAGAAATCAGAGCCTGCAGAACAAAGGCATACACTTATGTGGTGAATGCAAGTTCTAGACAAGGGTAACTCCAAAGTATGTCTTTACCAAAGTATTCAAAGATAACTGCTGAGGTGAAAGAGTATAAGCATATACCTTAATGGATAGAAAAGACTTCGCTTGGGCACCAAACAAGAGTGCTATGGAATGTGCAGAAATGTGAAACTAACAGTGGCAAAAGAGGAGCCAACACAGTACAGTTGAAACAGATGCTTGAATTTTGAACTTTGAGTTACAGACTTATATGTTTTTTTTCAGGTACTTAAAGTGTGGATATGTGTGATAGGAACACCCAAATATTTCTGGATGCGGGATACAGAATATACTGAAGCCCAGACATTTGCAGAGTGCGAAGGAACATAATAACATAGAGAACACAGGCATGTTAAAGAAAAGACTATTGCCCTTTACCCTGAAGCTTCTATTTCATGAACCCACCATTTCCCTGCTGTAGGTCATGGACATTAAAATGGTCAATGCAATATAGAGTGTGGAGCTTATAAGGTATGTGTTGGACCTGGCCCTTTTTGTGGGGTCATCCCTAAACTTTTTGCCTTCCTCCTGTATTTTTCCTGACCTGTTGTTGGCTGATTTATGACTCTGGGCACCTAACCACTGCTGATCAGTGCTAAGGTGCATATGCCTATGGTAAAATGTATACATTGATTGGTGTCCATGATTGGTTTATTTGGTTTACTGTCAGCCCCTAGTAAAGTGCACCAGGAGTGCCAGGGCTTGTAAATACAAATGCTGCTGGTGGGCTTGCAAAAACAACAACAACAACAAATGCAAAAACAACAATTGATGGACAGAATGCAGAACAATGTCATACATTCACCCCAGTACAGAGATCTGGGCCTAAATCCATCGTTTTTTTGCTCACCATGCCATTCCAGTTTGAACCCAGCCATATGCAAATCAGTCTTGACCCTGTGCCCCATGGGAACAGTCCAGCCCGAACTGCCAAGCCAGGTTCTCCCTGGACTGGAAACAAGCATCCTAGGACCGGTTTCGGGCTTTCAGCCCTCGTCAGCCAGGATAGCTTGATTCCAGTGGCATGGAGAGCACGGGACTCACGTCTGAGCATACCCTTCTCACTCAGGGTGACACATGCAAAAACAACAATTGATGGACAGAATACAGAACAATGTCATACATTCACCCCAGTACAGAGATCTGGGCCTAAATCCATCGTTTTTTTGCTCACCATGCCATTCCAGTTTGAACCCAGCCATATGCAAATCAGTCTTGACCCTGTGCCCCATGGGAACAGTCCAGCCCGAACTGCCAAGCCAGGTTCTCCCTGGACTGGAAACAAGCATCCTAGGACCGGTTTCGGGCTTTCAGCCCTCGTCAGCCAGGATAGCTTGATTCCAGTGGCATGGAGAGCACGGGACTCACGTCTGAGCATACCCTTCTCACTCAGGGTGACAAATGCAAAAACAACAATTGATGGACAGAATGCAGAACAATGTCATACATTCACCCCAGTACAGAGATCTGGGCCTAAATCCATCGTTTTTTTGCTCACCATGCCATTCCAGTTTGAACCCAGCCATATGCAAATCAGTCTTGACCCTGTGCCCCATGGGAACAGTCCAGCCCGAACTGCCAAGCCAGGTTCTCCCTGGACTGGAAACAAGCATCCTAGGACCGGTTTCGGGCTTTCAGCCCTCGTCAGCCAGGATAGCCACTGGAGTCAAGCTATCCTGGCTGATGACGGCTGATAGCCAGAAACTGGTCCTAGGATGCTTGATTCCGGTCCAGGGAAGACTTGGCTTGGCAGTTCGGGCTGGACTGTTCCCATGAGGCACAGGGTCAAGACTGATTTGCATATGGCCATGTCTGAACTGGGGTGGTGTAGTGGGCAAAAGAACGATGGATTTAACCCAGATCTCTTGACTGGGGGAGAATGTCTGCATTGTCAGCATTCCATCCATCATTTGTTTGTTGTAACGCTTTTCGCCCTTAATGGGATGGGTATTCCCAGACGTGGGACCCGTGCTCACTACGCCACTGGAGTCAAGCTATCCTGGCTGATGACGGCTGATAGCCAGAAACCGGTCCTAGGATGCTTGATTCCGGTCCAGGGAAGACTTGGCTTGGCAGTTCGGGCTGGACTGTTCCCATGAGGCACAGGGTCAAGACTGATTTGCATATGGCCATGTCTGAACTGGGGTGGTGTAGTGGGCAAAAGAACGATGGATTTAACCCAGATCTCTTGACTGGGGGAGAATGTCTGCATTGTCAGCATTCCATCCATCATTTGTTTGTTGTAACGCTTTTCGCCCTAAATGGGTTGGGTATTCCCAGACGTGGGACCCGTGCTCACTACGCCACTGGAGTCAAGCTATCCTGGCTGATGACGGCTGATAGCCAGAAACCGGTCCTAGGATGCTTGATTCCGGTCCAGGGAAGACTTGGCTTGGCAGTTCGGGCTGGACTGTTCCCATGAGGCACAGGGTCAAGACTGATTTGCATATGGCCATGTCTGAACTGGGGTGGTGTAGTGGGCAAAAGAACGATGGATTTAACCCAGATCTCTTGACTGGGGGAGAATGTCTGCATTGTCAGCATTCCATCCATCATTTGTTTGTTGTAACGCTTTTCGCCCTAAATGGGATGGGTATTCCCAGACGTGGGACCCGTGCTCACTACGCCACTGGAGTCAAGCTATCCTGGCTGATGACGGCTGATAGCCAGAAACCGGTCCTAGGATGCTTGATTCCGGTCCAGGGAAGACTTGGCTTGGCAGTTCGGGCTGGACTGTTCCCATGAGGCACAGGGTCAAGACTGATTTGCATATGGCCATGTCTGAACTGGGGTGGTGTAGTGGGCAAAAGAACGATGGATTTAACCCAGATCTCTTGACTGGGGGAGAATGTCTGCATTGTCAGCATTCCATCCATCATTTGTTTGTTGTAACGCTTTTCGCCCTAAATGGGATGGGTATTCCCAGACGTGGGACCCGTGCTCACTACGCCACTGGAGTCAAGCTATCCTGGCTGATGACGGCTGATAGCCAGAAACCGGTCCTAGGATGCTTGATTCCGGTCCAGGGAAGACTTGGCTTGGCAGTTCGGGCTGGACTGTTCCCATGAGGCACAGGGTCAAGACTGATTTGCATATGGCCATGTCTGAACTGGGGTGGTGTAGTGGGCAAAAGAACGATGGATTTAACCCAGATCTCTTGACTGGGGGAGAATGTCTGCATTGTCAGCATTCCATCCATCATTTGTTTGTTGTAACGCTTTTCGCCCTAAATGGGATGGGTATTCCCAGACGTGGGACCCGTGCTCACTACGCCACTGGAGTCAAGCTATCCTGGCTGATGACGGCTGATAGCCAGAAACCGGTCCTAGGATGCTTGATTCCGGTCCAGGGAAGACTTGGCTTGGCAGTTCGGGCTGGACTGTTCCCATGAGGCACAGGGTCAAGACTGATTTGCATATGGCCATGTCTGAACTGGGGTGGTGTAGTGGGCAAAAGAACGATGGATTTAACCCAGATCTCTTGACTGGGGGAGAATGTCTGCATTGTCAGCATTCCATCCATCATTTGTTTGTTGTAACGCTTTTCGCCCTAAATGGGATGGGTATTCCCAGACGTGGGACCCGTGCTCACTACGCCACTGGAGTCAAGCTATCCTGGCTGATGACGGCTGATAGCCAGAAACCGGTCCTAGGATGCTTGATTCCGGTCCAGGGAAGACTTGGCTTGGCAGTTCGGGCTGGACTGTTCCCATGAGGCACAGGGTCAAGACTGATTTGCATATGGCCATGTCTGAACTGGGGTGGTGTAGTGGGCAAAAGAACGATGGATTTAACCCAGATCTCTTGACTGGGGGAGAATGTCTGCATTGTCAGCATTCCATCCATCATTTGTTTGTTGTAACGCTTTTCGCCCTAAATGGGATGGGTATTCCCAGATGTGGGACCCGTGCTCACTACGCCACTGGAGTCAAGCTATCCTGGCTGATGACGGCTGATAGCCAGAAACCGGTCCTAGGATGCTTGATTCCGGTCCAGGGAAGACTTGGCTTGGCAGTTCGGGCTGGACTGTTCCCATGAGGCACAGGGTCAAGACTGATTTGCATATGGCCATGTCTGAACTGGGGTGGTGTAGTGGGCAAAAGAACGATGGATTTAACCCAGATCTCTTGACTGGGGGAGAATGTCTGCATTGTCAGCATTCCATCCATCATTTGTTTGTTGTAACGCTTTTCGCCCTAAATGGGATGGGTATTCCCAGACGTGGGACCCGTGCTCACTACGCCACTGGAGTCAAGCTATCCTGGCTGATGACGGCTGATAGCCAGAAACCGGTCCTAGGATGCTTGATTCCGGTCCAGGGAAGACTTGGCTTGGCAGTTCGGGCTGGACTGTGTCCATGAGGCACAGGGTCAAGACTGATTTGCATATGGCCATGTCTGAACTGGGGTGGTGTAGTGGGCAAAAGAACGATGGATTTAACCCAGATCTCTTGACTGGGGGAGAATGTCTGCATTGTCAGCATTCCATCCATCATTTGTTTGTTGTAACGCTTTTCGCCCTAAATGGGATGGGTATTCCCAGACGTGGGACCCGTGCTCACTACGCCACTGGAGTCAAGCTATCCTGGCTGATGACGGCTGATAGCCAGAAACCGGTCCTAGGATGCTTGATTCCGGTCCAGGGAAGACTTGGCTTGGCAGTTCGGGCTGGACTGTTCCCATGAGGCACAGGGTCAAGACTGATTTGCATATGGCCATGTCTGAACTGGGGTGGTGTAGTGGGCAAAAGAACGATGGATTTAACCCAGATCTCTTGACTGGGGGAGAATGTCTGCATTGTCAGCATTCCATCCATCATTTGTTTGTTGTAACGCTGGTGGGCTTGCAGCACTGGTTGTGCCACCCACAGAAGCGGCCTAGTAAAATGTGTCTAGGATCTGCCACTGCAGAACCTGCGCACGGTCTGGTACTGTCGCGCTGACTGCGCAAGTGCACCCACTTGCCAGTCCCTAAACCTTCCGTTAACTACATATTATTCACCCCTCTGGTAGGCCCAAGGGCAGGGTGCATTGTAGGCATAAGGTAGGACATGCCCTGATGTGTGTGGCATGTCTTAATAGTGAATTACAGCCATTTTCGTTTTTCACTATTGAAGGCTACCTGCTCTCCATAGGCCAGCATGGGCTACTGGAATTACTACACCCTGTAATCCCAGTGGACTCATAGAGCATGGTAGAAAGTTATGTTTAGTATGCCTGAACTCAGAATAAAAAAATACTTATTTTAGTAAAGTTTATTTTAATATCCTGCGTTTGTAAATACTACTTTTAGAAAGTTAGTATTCACTGACCTGGCCATTTCAGTCCGCCTCTGCTGTGTGTGTGTGTTCTGCCTAGCAACAGTAAGGAGCAGGGTGGGGGAATCCCCAGAGACAGGCTGGCTGCCAGGTGGTGGGTAGAGAGATTACACCAGGATGGGTGGGAGGAGTCCACCCTTGACTCTGAATATACCTGTGCTCTGACAGCACAAAGCCGGCTCCGCCCCCTGTGGATCGGCTGATGTCTCTGCCCTGCTGCTGAAAGGAAAAGAGCAGAGTCACCACAACAAAGTGCTCAAAAACTGGACTGAGCCAGGCCCAGGCCCCCTGGCGCTAAAGAACAAAAGAATCGCACTATAAAAGTAGGAGCCTGGCTCCTAAGAAATCAGATCCTGTTTACGCAACGACGAACCTCTGCCTGAAGGAGAAGGGCCTGGAGAAGCTGAAGGAGGAATACTGTCTCTCTGCCTGAGAGACTGGCCTGCAGTGGGTGCCTGTCTGCTGGAAGTAGAGGAAAAGACTGAAGGAAAAGACTTTGAATCAACTTGTGCTGAACAATCTCCAAGGGCTTGCTTGTGAACTTGCCCCCTGATCTGCGCCCCAGGAACAGTGGGCGCAACCTACCCCCCAGAAGAGGAGAAGTAGCTGGACGCAATTCCGTGACGCTGATGCCCAGAGAACCTGTGTGCCTCTCCCCCTTTCTCTACACCGCGACATCTGCCACCTGGGACTACCACGAGCACCGCAAGGACCTGCCTACCTGGTCCAAGCACCGCAAGTACCAGCCCCTCCGAGCCGTAGCTCGCAACGCGAAGAAAGGCACCTGAAGGCCTGCGCGCCGAGCCGTGGCGACCCTGTGCCGTCAAGATCATCGCGAGGCCCTGTGCACACTTGTGATCCCCTGAAAAGCTGATCGCGCTGCAACAGCGCTGTGGATTGCCCCGGAGCTGCTTCCCCCTCCTCTGCCCTTGGTCGTGTGGCTGAGACCTTCTTCGGGTGCCCCACGAAGCACCGCCGCCCACTGACTGCGAGGGATGACACCGCGACGTGGGACACCGCTCCGTCGAAACCCGAGGCCGCCGGGACCATCCCCGTGCAGAACAAAGGTATTTTGGACGATCGCGCTGAAATTACGGTCCGTACGTGCCTTTGTACGGACCGTCCTTGTCCCCAAAGTGCCGTGGTCTGAATCGTACTACCTGTGAAAATATTCCTGTGCGCACCGTACTGCTTCGTACTGAATCGTACTGCCTGTGAAAATATTCTTGTGCGCACCGTACTGCTTCGTACTGAATCGTACTGCCTTGGAAAATAGTCTTGTGCGCACCGTACTGCTTCGTACTGAAGCGCACTACCTTTGAAGATATCCTTGTTCGCACTGTACTGCCTTTAACAATCATTGTGCCCTGGGCCTAGTTCGACCCATACTGCCAGGACCGTAGTCCGACTCGCACCTGCTTTTATAATATTCTGGGTGACATTGTACGGCCCGAGTCCGAGCCGTACTGATTGCAATCCTTGCCGCTTTTGAAACGTACTGCCTGGCCTTGGTTCGAACCGTACTGATCTCGGTTTGAACCGTACTGGCCTCTGGAGCAGTGTAGTTAAAATCGTACCTGCTCCGGACCGTACCCGCATTGAAAACCATTGCCGGTGCTCACGCGAGAAGCGTGGTACTCGGCAAGTGTACTCCGGCTCAAGCGGGAAGCGTGAGAAACGGCAAGGTCCTGTCAAAACATTTCCCAGAGCACCCCAAATGCGCTGCGAAGTGCCCCGAAGACCTAAAGAACTTATTTTAAAGAGAACGGTGCCATTTTAAAACCTGTGGACTGCCCTTAAGCATTTGAAAGTAACTGGATTGAGATTCGCTAAGAGAACTGTATTTATGCAACCTGCCTGAAAGAAAACCCTTTTATATAAAGACTTCTACTTTTGATAAATACAGCCTTGTGTCTTTTGTGTGGTGGGGTGGTGATTATTGTGTGGGACAACTTGAACGCTTAACCTTATGCCCTCTGGAAATTTAGCCTGACTGCTCGCGCCACGTTACCTAGAGGGTGAGCAGGGGTTATTTTTAAAGAGGTGATCCTTTACCCTGACTTGGATGAAAAGGGTCCCTGCTTGTCGCAAGTGCATACCTGCGCCAACCAGAGACCCCGGATTCTAACAGTATGGATAGTAATTTTCTCATTTTTTACAGGTATGACAGACTACAACAGAAAACAGAGGGACAGGGGTCAAAGTAAAAGCACAGGAAGATGAGGGTATGCTAAAAGAGATAATTGAGAGAAAGTCTAGAACTTTGGGAGGGGAAGCCAGGGATTTGATCAGTTATGTTGTCTTGCAGAATTTCTGGTTACTGTTATCCAAACAGTCCAACACTTCTAAAATAGAGATGTAAAGACAGAAGTAAACATCTCTCATGGTGTGGATCCAACATTGGTGTCCCTTCTCCTTCACCTTTCTCCTGAGGACTCCACCCTAGATCCCTTATCATTTGGGGTTGGGGTCTTGGTTAAAGACTCCTGCCACAGGAGGGCAGTATTCAGCTGAAGGTGTTGGGCCTCTGGGGTGAATTGACAGGTACCTTGACACTCACCTCTCTCATTGCCACTCTCTGTGGCTACCACTTTATCTTTACCTTAGTGCCTTCTCTCTCTATGGCTTTACTTCAGTCCTCTCCACATAATTCCTGCCTTTGCATCTCATTGTTCTGTTTCCTTTCCCATCTAATTCACCTCTCTCTCAACCTCATCTCACTTACTTAACTTCTCTATCTCTTTCCAACTCTATATACTTCACATCTTTCCTTCCATCTCTCTCTCACCTCTCTCTACCTCACCATTCTCTATCTCACAACTCTCTGCCACATTTCTCTCACTTTCTCATTGCTCATCTCTCCCTACACCTCCTCTCACTAAATCACATCTTTACCTATCCACCCCAACCTCTTTCTTCCACTCTGTCTCTAACTTACCTCTCTACTTTACTTACTTCTACACCTCATCCCTTGGTGCTCCCCTCTCCTATGTCGAGCTCTCTGTACCTCACTCTAAAGATCTACCTATTTCTCTACTGCTTTTCCTCTACCTTCTTTTTCTTTTTTCCTTTCATTCAGGTTACCTCCCCCATTACTTTTAACATACAGCCTTCCCTACCTCCCCCTTCTCTACCAATCTATTCTGTGTACTTCTACTCTCTAGCTAAACTGTTCTCCATACCATCCTAACATTCTCATGTATCCTGCCCCTTCCCATTTCTCTTGCGCAGCAGAGCGGTAGGTATCAGTCTAGTCAGAGAAGCATGTACATGGAAAGAAAAGAGACAGAAGAGAATTAAGGAGAAAATTATCAGATTTCACCTGATGGAATGGTGAAAATCTCCAGAGCATTCCTTACTCTTCCTGTTGTCAAAGCGGGTTTTTGCAAACACGGATTTGATATTCATAGTTTTCAAGTTACTACTTAAAGCACTATGGGCCCAATTCACAGAACTAACTTAAGACAAAATCCTTAACTACTCCTAAACTGAGAAAAATCCTAACTTTAAGACTTTCGGTATTCACAGAAGGCAGTTAGGAGTCCTAAAGTTAAGACTCCTAACTTCTGTGAATACCGAAATGAGTAAGTGCCTTCTGTGAATACCAAAATGGTAGTAAGTTTAGGATTTTGTCTTACATTAGTTCTGTGAATCAGGCCGTATGAGTACATGTTTTATTTTAAAATTATGCACAAGTCCACTAAACATCCACCAAGTCACCCTTTTCATACAATGGGGGAAACACGGAGAAACAGGCTGGTGAGATACTGAATTCAAAGTATATGTCATTATTGGAAGACAAACAAATTCATAATTTGAATGCAAAAAGAAATGAATTTTGCAACGCTTGTTCAACCTTTTATTGGTATTTATTGGTTGCCAGACTCTGGACAGCTTGAGCTCGTGGATGTTTCCTTATGCCCCCATTTCTAAAAGTGTAAACCATAATTCACTACTGTTTATCTTCATGAACATTTGAATGAGCTAAAATTGGGTAATAAATTTGAAGTTGTTCTTAAGTGGGACCCCAAAATATGTTTTTCCCCGGGCTCTATAAATCCTTACGTTGGCCCTGTCCAGATTGAAGCCATAAACACAGTTGGCATAAATTCTATCTGGCACTCATTATACTACTGTTAGTGCAATAATGTTCTTCTTCCATGGCTCTATACGTGCCTGGGTGTTTGCAAAGACAGACCAGATGACATGTAATGTGAAAATACATTCTTGATGACAAAAAAGAGTGAGCTTAATCCACCCTCTTTTATCATCTTTGGGAACTAGATCATGAACCACTTTAGTCAATCCAAACTCCTCCTCCCTCCTTTACTGAATATCCCTATACCATAAAAATGGGACACTTCACCTTTTCTGGAACATTCCATTTTCTCAAAACAGATTTGAGAGTGAATTTGTTAAGCAGCATTTGTGATGACACTGGTTGTTCATACCAGATCAACAGGACATGCCCTTCTTCTGAGTCAGCCTTATGTACAGGGATTCAAGGATTCTCTCTCAGGTATGCCCCACTTCCAACAGCATGCCTTTGCTACAAAGCTGAAACTTGTTTTCTCACTTTTCATTCAGCTCTTCTTCTCTAGAAGCTCCAGAGGAACTCTGTCTGCGAGCATGTCTCATCTATTTTTCAGCTTGAAGACAGACTGCTTCAATAGCTCCCTTTATATAATGACTCTAAAGTCAGGTCCTGTTTTAGGCAACAAAGGAGAACAAGTTCATCTTCTCTCTTCTAGTTCAGACCCTCTCCACCTTTCATGTCCAAAAAACGGAGATAGAAATGTTGGTGTTCTGCCTTCTTCTGTCCCTATTTTTCTATTTCCATTGTATTTGGGTACCTCTGTTAATTTGGCTGTTGTCACACCAAGATCGGACTAATCTACCTGTTCTGCTTATAACATGTGACCTACTGTTCAGCTCACAAGTCACATTTTAATGCCACTGCTGCATCATTGCTTTGGTAATGACCCCGCCCTGCCAATTATTCCTGCATCCCAAACTCAGTAATTAGTCTACGTCCTACCTGTGTCAGTCCAATGGACTTCTCTGGTCCTTTGACTCACTGCATCCTACATTATTGATCTCTTTCTCTGCACGCCTTGTAAGCACACCAGATATATAAAAGTAATTAGGAGCCTGCTCTCTACAGGAACCAGATTCCATTTACAAGCAGATAGAAAAGGATGTCTATTCATAAGTTGCATCCCTCTCCTGTGGCCCCCAAATGGAGGAGCTAGTAGGATGCCCTCAGTCAGGAACATAGGAAAAAAAGATTGATTGGTGAAAGTCTGTCTGTAGGTCATGAAAGGCTCAAAGAGTAAGGACTTTGACAGGGAGAAGAGGCAAAGCGTAATACAATTTTCCATAGAACCTTGTTAAAATGGCCTCAATGAAGTCCAGTAGTCGATTTTCTGTGAAAATAAAATTAAACAATATCAGTATAAAACAGTAGTTAAGGAAAAACTTGGGAGTGATGCACAATCATGTTTACCTTGCTAAGACTGTTTTAGTAGCTGTTCTTAGAACTAATCTGTTGCATGGGTAAGTACATGCGGTGAGTCCATCAGATAGCTGTGTGATATGTCATAAGGCTTAGGAATATCATTCATGCATATAACTGGTGAGTTGTGGAATGTTGGGATTCATTAAGTCCTGGATGTTGATAAGAATATGTTGTTGTATGTGCCGCTGTCTTGTGGGCCTAATTAATATATAGGAATAAAATCTCATTTGATGAAGACTTCTTGTGTCTATACCATAAATACCAATATTACAATTTTGGTGATGAGCTGTGGAACTTGACCTACACCACAGGCCCACCAAGAAACTAACGCTGGTCATCTGATCTCTGTAAGTCTGAGGTGACTGCCATTAACTCGAAATCTACGGTGAACATATGTACTGTTTGACATTGAATGAGTTCGTTTTGGCAAAGTGAATAGGTCTACGCGTCAGCCGGCGTACACGTGCAGAGCGCAATTGCAGTTTGGATTGGAGGTTTTTTTTGGTTTAATATTTGCAAAAATACCATTATGCTCATGCGCCGGCCTAAGTCTAGTTGCTGTATCCATGGAAACGCAGAATGCATGTGTTCCTGGCACTTGTCTTCTCCCCATCTGGTGCATCAGGAGCTTTGTGACATATACGCGGTCAGCGAACGGGAACTTTGTGATGTTTGCATCCTCAACCAATCAGGTAGTTTTGTAGCAGAGAAGTGAAGATACCTGTGAGTTGCAGCCTGCGTGCTAAGACATGTGCTCAATTTGAGGCACTGATAATAGCCAAGTTGAAACTATTGACCTTAACGCGCACAGCGGAAACAGAGTAGGGTTTGTCTACAGCTACATGCTGATAGCTGAAAGTCTTGTATGAGACTGCTGTGGGTGCACAGAGCACAACAGAAGACGAGAACTTGCACAGTCTTGACAAAGCGTTTACCTGGTGTTATTTTTTTTTTTTTAAACTAAAACAATCACAAATAAACTAAAAAATAATTATAGCAAGAAAAAGAAAAATAACAGCATAAATGGCTTATTATTCAGCTATGCAATTTAGATGAAATGAGATTTGGTGCTATAAAATATTCAGTACAAACATAAAAAGAATATATCTTTTGTAACAATTCAGACTACAACATGGCCAGCTCAAATGTGTTTAACTAACCTACATTATTTTTATAAAACACCAGGAAATCTGTAGTGAATGGAAGACTTGGCACAGGTCATTTAAAAACTACTTGATAGCTATTGACTGTAAAAAGTATGATTAGGAAAGGAAGAAGGCATTAATGTATGGTTTACTAGGAATTGAAAGCCAGGAAATGTTCGATAACCTACCAGAGTTTGAGGTGGCAGCAGGACAGTTTGTCCCACTGAATGAATATGAGGAAGCACTAAAAAGGTTGTAGAGACATTTCACTGAAGTACCAAGTGTGATGGTAGAAAGATATGGTTTTTATATGAGAAGCAACACAAACATGAAAACATTGAAGAGTATATTGCAAGTTTGAGCATATTGCTGCTTCATGTGAATTTGGAGATATGATAGATATGATAGATATTCCTCTGAGGGATCAATTTTCTTTCCATTGTCTTAAAAACAAATACAGGAAATAATTCTGGCTTGCTGGAATCCATATGAATTTAAATGAAGTCATAGGCATAGCTATAGCAATTGAAAGGTCCCTTCTTTCAACAATAGTGTTGGCTTCAGAAAATTCATAAAGGCAAGCAGTTTGTGCTGTTCATGAAAAGAAACATGATAAGAGAAGTGGGGTGCCATCTTTTACCACTGTTTGTGATAAAAACAAATATAGCAGATCTGGTTTAAAAAAAACCCTGATGTGTTACAGGTGTGGGTCAAAATCACATATAGGTAATCATGCTGGATGTCCAGCATTAGGGAAGTAATGTGTGAAATGTCAGAAAATAGGACATTTTGGGTCAATGTGTAGAAATGCAAAAATGTCTAGTAAGATTAAAGTGAGTTCAATAGAGGAAATAGATGAAGAGATGTGCTCCAACATAGTATTTACAATTGCCAGTAAGCAAAGTAAATTTAAATGGCTACTAGGAAGGGTTCATATTGTGAACAAAGAATTAAATGATTTGGCTGATTCAGGCTCACCCATTTCGATATTAGCAGATCAAACCTTTTATAAAATGTGGGCAAGTATGAAACTAATTAAAACAGATGTTGATCCAAAAGCTTTTGGAGAATTTGACATTGAAATGTTAGAATATTTCAATGATATCCCGGAATTTAAGGTACGGCCCATAAAAACCAAGATATACGTGGAAGCAAGTGGCAGAGATACTGTGGGGTGGGAGGACCTTGGTAAACTTGGTGTATTACTGAAACCAGGAGTTCAAGAACCAATAATATTAAGTGACTTACTTGTTCTCAGTGTGAAACATGATTTTGAGAATGCAAATGTTGAGATTTTAGAGAAACATTCCAAAGTGTCTTTGTAACATATTCGATGTGTGAAAGGGTTTGAGCACCATGTTATATATTTTTTTAAAATGCCATTCCATTAACCCACAAGGTTAAACATCTTTACGCGGCGATGTTGGGCTTGATAATATGCCCCTATGAGTTTAGTACTAGTATCACCACTGAAGTTGTAATTTATATTCTGCAGAGAATTTTTGCTGTTGAAGGTATTCCACACATTATCGTGTCAGATAAAGGCACACAGTTAACTTCAAGAAAAATTGTTGTTTTCTTGACCAGGAATGGTATAAAACAGACAAAAACACCTTTTCTAAAGTACTTCCTTTGACGACTTGGTTGAGAGAGTTAACAGGCACTTAAAGGAAGTTATACAGATGGCATTGTCATCTAGTTTGAATGCATTATATGGCTTGAGAGAAAATGTTTCTAGCTTTAACAATACTCTGCATTCAGTTACTGGGTTTTCACCATTTCTTTTAAGAGAGGGAGAGATGGATGTACTTTTTTTACACCAATATTTGAAAATTGGAGGAAGTCAAATAATCTGACAGAAATTAAAGATTTTCAGTTAAAAGTATAGGACAGAATATCACAAAAACAATGTAAGAACAAAATGTACACAGAACAAACACCAAACGAAGTTCTGTTGGTGACTGGGTCCTAGTTAAAAAACCTATGAAAGTATAAAAGTAGGGTTTTTCTGTATATTGCCCACTAAAACTGATGGTAAAATGCAGTTTTGTGGAAAGAAAAAGGACAGTGGAATAAGAGTGTTCTTGTTTTACTTAAACCAGAGAAGGAAAGATTGTTTGATGACAAGAGTATAGAAGATGGTGGGGTTAATATGCATACTTTTGGAAATATTCCTGATGAACAACAATTTAATGATGTGGAAAGTTTACTGGAGGTACAAGATAACAATACTACTGTAAATGAAGGGTTTGACGAAATTGAAAGTAGTGGTATACATAATTTGTATAACCAAAAACAAAGTGTTGCAGAAGATTCAGAAGGAGATCACTGTCACAACACTGTTAGTGACAGAAGGAAAATAGTTCTTCCTGCAAAACTGAGTGATTAAATTGAAGAACAGTTTTTTTTAAGCAGTGTTTCATTAACTTATTCCCATGAGTAATTTGATAGAGTTTTGAGTGTTATTTTTTTGTGTGTAAGGAAAAGGATGTGTTGCATGAGTAAGTACATGCAGCTAGTTCATCGGATAGCTGTGTGATATGACTTTAGGCTTTGGAATGTCAACCAAGCATATAAAGGGTGAGTTGTGGAATGTGGGGATTCATTACACCATTGATGATGATAAGAATAGTTTGTTGTATTTGCCGCTGTCTCATAGGCCTCATTAATATAGGAGGATAAAATCTCATTTGATGAAGACTTCTTGTTTACAGATCATACATACCGCAACTACACAAGCACTACATGTATTCAATTGAAGTGCAGAGAAAACTCTAGTGGAATTAGCTCTCGGCCATAATATCCAGGTTTTTTTCTGTGCATTCCATTTTAATATTTGTTTTCCAGTTTGTAATAAATTGGGCTACTAGTTGTGGGGTGCGAAACACTACTCAAGCAGCAACCACAAACCTTGCCAGGGTGAAGTCACAAGCAACCCCCAAATTAACATGTGCTCAACCCTCTGCTAGTCTGGCACAGAGCAGTCAGGCTCAAATTAGAGGCAATGTGTAAAGTATTTATGTAGCATTTCAAATAATAATAAGGTGAAACCACAACGGGAAACAGTGTTTGCAACGCTGTCGTTATATCGCAGTGCTATTACAGTACGCGATACCTTTACATCGCAAGTCATTAGAAGGACTTGCTGTAGGGGGCGCTAAGGTATTGGAAATTAATTTTAACACCATCCCTACTATTGCGCAAATTGGAGTAGGAATAGTAAATAATACTATTCCTAAGTCCAGCGCGCCCCCTACAGCAAGTCGTTCTAAAACCTTGCGATGAAAAAGTATCGTGTTTTAACAACGCGGTTGTAAAAGCACGCTATGTAATAGCATGCGTTGTGACATGCTATATTCAACCACAACACAAGAAAATTCCTACAACAATTCATATAAATAAAGTAAATGTATTTTAATAAATAAATCAAGACCATAATGGCAGAAATCCTATCACCAGAACCAGAGATGTGCAAGTTAAACGTTTAAGTGAAAAAAGTGCCAAAACGCAGAAAGCACCTACTGTGGTTATCTGGTCGTGCTGGACCGGTATCACGTCACAAATTCAGACTGGCTGTGATGGAGTGCTGGCCACCTACAGTGACCCAGTTAGGCCCTCTGAGCATGATTATCTTAAATTCTGGTTGCAAAGAAATGCGGAGTCTCATGTTGGAGTGACACCCTTATACCGCTCCCAGGATGCTTGTTTCTGGTCTAGAGAGTACATGGCCTGGCAGGTTGGACATGACTGTTCCCATGGGGAGCAGGATCAAGACTGGTTTGCATATGGCTGTGTCTAAACTAGGGTGACTTGGTGAGCAGTCACAACAGATACTGAAGTCATTGAAACTAATCGTATTAATACTTTGTCAGCTCAAGCCGCAGAGCTTATCGCTCTGACACAAGCCTGTATTCAAGCCACAAGTAAAAAAGTCAACATATACACTGATTCACGTTATGCATTCGGAGTTGTACATGACTTCGGCGTGCTGTGGCGAGAGAGAGGTTATTTAACTTCCCACGGTGCCCACATTCAGCACGGACCCCTCATTCATGCCTTATTAGATGCAATACATCTACCTACTGCAATATCAATTATGAAATGTAAAGCTCATACGAAAGTTACTGATATCATTTCTCAAGGCAATGATTTAGCCGACAGAACAGCTAAACAGACTGCTCAAACCCAAACATCCGACATGACAAAGACAATAGTCCCGATGCCGACACATTGTATGACAGTTAAAGATCCTACTCTTGACGTAATTGACATACAGACACATGCTACACCAGACGAAATAAAGAAATGGACTGAATTAGGAGGGATCCAAACGCACCAAGGATGGATGATGAAAGAAAAGTCTGTATGGTTCCTTCCTGATTCAATGGTCCTAGTCATAATTAACACTATACATAGTCCAGCACATCTAGGAGAAAAAGCTATGCTAGACAGCATTCAACACATTTGGTTCAATAAACATTTACGAGCAGCAGCCAAACAAAAAGTCCGTACCTGTATGATCTGTTGCCAGTTCAACCCAGGAAAAAGCGTTCCCGTAGAACAGGGTGGATTTCATCCTCCTGATCACCCTTTTGAAGTCCTCCAGATGGATTATATCCAGATGGAACGATGTCGAGGATTCAAATATGTTCTCGTAGTTGTCTGCGCTCTGTCCCGTTGGACGGAGGCATACCCGGTTTCAGATTACACTGCCCCGACTACTGCCAAACAGTTAGTTCGAGAATTCTTCCCACGCTACGGTTTACCACGTGTTGTCTACTCAGATAACGGCCAGCCGTTCTCATCCGAATTAATGAAACATGTTTCACTTCTGCTAGGATATCAGTGGAAATTCCACTGTGTCCGACACCCCGAGGCAGCAGGTCTCGTAGAAAGACATAATCAGATACTGAAAATCAGACTGTCCAAAATATGCAGAGAGAAAGGGGTCGACTGGATAGTAGCATTACCAGTTGCACTTTTTTACATGAGAATGGTAGCACACTCTAGAACAGGGCTATCCCCGTATGAGGTGATCTTCGGTAGACCACCAAATATGTGGGGGACGCCTATACCACGCAAAATAACTGATATTGACTGTAATATGCTGACAGATTACTTGGCTTCCTTGATGTCTGCACTACAATCTTGTCGTTCACAGGTTGCTGCAGCATTTCCCGACAACACTGAGGTGAAACCCCATGACATAGTGCCGGGTGATATTGTATTTGTGAAAAATTTCGACCGAAAGGCTCAGCTGGAGCCCAGGTGGAAAACACCCAAGTTGGTTCTGCTGACCACAAGAACAGCCGTGAAGATCGAGGGCCGCAAGGGATGGATTCATTCAAGTCATATCAAGAAATTTCATGGACAATCCTCGGATATAGACATTGTGCCCTGCACTCCCTCACAGACTGATTCAAAACTTCCTTTGGTAGAAAAAACTGAAAGCGAACTTTACAAAGTTAAGTTAAGGCCTAGGACGTCAGACGGTTTGATTGTTTAAGTCCTCTCCTAGGTGAAGCGGTTGAATCTGTCTCTGACATGTATCCTCTAGACCTGAATCATGAACAGTCGCGAAAAATGATGAAACGACAGGCGTATTGTAAATCACTGTGTAGCCATTGTATAGGGACATTATTGATTTTGTTTTCCTTAAGTCTTTTAATAATTATTACCAGTATGTTGTTGCACATATATTACCCTATTGCCAGAAATGTTCACAATGTTATTGCAGAACATTCTTTTAGTGACTTACCCCCGCATGAATTGTCCTATAGACTTGCGCTGCGCAATAACACTTTCATTAGTATGTTACACCATTCCCATCAGACTAGTAATGCAACTAATTGTTGGGTGTGTGGCCGACTCCCTCCCTATCAGAATTATGAAGGAGTCTTGCCTTTCTTTCCACACCCATTTACACATAATGGCTCCTGTGGAGCATGGTTTAGTTTAATCAATTCCATAGACTCAGACACAGCAGTTTACCAAGATCAGTGGGTATGGGGAAACCTAAACCTAGTTTTACTCAAGGTCTGCTATCCTGACAAGGAGGGTCGCCCCAAAAGAACAGGAACTGATCTAGAAAATGAAGTATATGGATTAGGTAATTTTACACCTAATCTCATGATTCTAAATGTCGTATCCGAAGTTGAACTAGTCTTACCCACTATGTCAGTATTCCCAGCAAAAGGTGAATTGCGTGTAAGAAAGGTTGGTTCCATACATATGGGCCATAGTCAATGCACTACTACAGTAGAATTCAGTGATCAAGGCAAATCTTCATTCAGAGCTTATCGCCACTCCTACTTTATATGTGGTCAGACTGCATATATGCGTCTACCTCTAGATTGGGATGGTACCTGCTACATTGCATTCCTTTTGCCACCTGTTTTCCTAGCTCCTCCTGATTATTATAGAAATATTCATTTAGTACACAATAGAGAGCGGAGAGATCTCCCAATTGTCGATTATACTGAGACAGCATGGGACAAGTATGTAGATTTCAATAAAGGCATCTTTCCCTATATAGGTACAGTTACCAATAGTAAGCTGATACGTAGATTAACTAGAACCCTTGAAGCAGTAGTGAATGAAACTATTTCCGCCTTAGGCAATTTAACAGAAGAGCAGTCTGCTATGCGGATTGTTGTGCTTCAAAATCGTCTTGTCCTTGACGTCATCCTGGCTGATAGAGGCGGAGCTTGTAGGGTCATCGGATCAAGCTGCTGCGTATTCATACCAGAAAATTCGCCATCTGTATATAAAGCTATAACTCGCCTTCACAAGATTGTAAGCCAGATACACCAGAATCCAGGCACTTGGACTTGGTCCAGTTGGTTTTGGAGTGTGATCTCAGCCTGGGGATGGAGAGTTCTATCCTTCCTAGGTATTGGCCTTCTCATACTATTCAGTTGCTGTCTATGTCTACAATGTGGACCAGCGATTTGTGGTCTGTGTGCCACATCGTGTATTCCACCACCAAGATTTCATTCAAGATCCCGGAAGAAGAAAGAAGAACAAATGATGCTATATGAACAGATCAATGGATTAATGAAGATTGATATCTCTTAACGGGCAAGTAGGGGACAAGGAGGGAATGTGGAAATATGGATTTTTCTGGTCAGTTATGTCCCCTATCTTGGACCCCAACGGTTCTATGTGCATGTCACAAGTACATGTATGTTCCCTCCAGTTCCAGTTATGAAGACGCAAATACATGTGCGTCCACCGTCAACATGTCCTCTGTCAGATCCGCCATGAATAGGCCGGATATTCCATTCCTAAGTACAAAAGGCCACCGGCTTTATATGGCTCACTTATGCCATTTTACAGTCCAGGCAAGTAGGCCCTGATTCTGTCATCAAAACTCCTCTTGCCTTCTGCCTCTGAAAGCTCCAGTCTGAGCCTGCATCTGTGACCATGAACTTTGTCTCATTCTCTGCGCGGCTCACGAAGCCTGACATCAGCCTATTCTCTGCCAAGAACTGTATTTCACCTTCGAGTTATCTGCTTCCCCCTCAGCCGATGCATTCCTGCCTAGTAGTTTAAGTAAACATTCTTCCAGTTACCAAGCAAAAGGCCCGGCTTCTCTGTCTTAATACAAGTAATTCATAGCCCTGTTACTATGGAAGATTCCTGCCCTCGCATTTAGTGTAGACACTTAGACGCTTGTACACGCACACACAGCCAGTATAGAATAGATTCTGTCCGAGAGTCCTTCTTTATGGATAACATAGTTCTTTAAACATAGGATGTTAGATATGATTTGGGATTAGGTTGACTTGACCCCTCAGACTTCTTGTCTCCACATGTAGAGCTAAATGTCAAGTCCCCTTCACCCCCTAGTTACACGTCAATCACACGTCATGCTGCTGCGCGCGCATCTATGCCAAATATTATCTTATAGATCCACCTATATATGATCTCATAACCAATTATGTTCCTTTTTACTCCTTATTACACCCATTTTCGGTTACGTAGACAATTCGTCATTTTCCTTATCAATTGTTACGCCTATTGCATTCGCTTCATTGTAATGTATGTATTATAAAAGCCATTTCATGTCAATAATGTGTGTGCTTCACTTCCTGAACCTTCGTGGTGACGGAACATTGGGAGCAACCGATTATAATCGAGTTAATGGAATAAAGCCCATTCCGAACCTCTAATACCACGGATTCTGCCTCTCATTTTACTGAGCTATTTTATTATGTTCCTGTATCAAATTCAGTCCAGGTAAAGGAGAATTATTTACCACACCAGAACCAGAGATATGCAAGTTAAACGTTTAAGTGAAAAAAGTGCCAAAACGCAGAAAGCACCTACTGTGGTTATCTGGTCGTGCTGGACCGGTATCACGTCACAAATTCAGACTGGCTGTGATGGAGTGCTGGCCACCTACAGTGACCCAGTTAGGCCCTCTGAGCATGATTATCTTAAATTCTGGTTGCAAAGAAATGCGGAGTCTCATGTTGGAGTGACACCCGTATACCGCTCCCAGGATGCTTGTTTCTGGTCTAGAGAGTACATGGCCTGGCAGGTTGGACATGACTGTTCCCATGGGGAGCAGGATCAAGACTGGTTTGCATATGGCTGTGTCTAAACTAGGGTGACTTGGTGAGCAAAACAACAATGGATTAAACCAGATCTGTGAATGGGGGTAAATGCTTGATTGGCTCAGCATTATGTCCATCGTTTGTTGTTTTTGCTTTTGCCGACCTAAGTGGGCAGGGTATGTCTGGACGTGGGTCCCATTCTCCCTGTGCCACTGGATTCAAGCCAGCCTGGCTGGTAAGGAATGATACCCCAAAACCACTCCCAGGATGCTTGTTACCGGTCCAGGGAGGGCTTGGCGTGACAGTTTTGGCTGGACTGTTCCCATGGGGAACAGCATCAAGACTGATTTGCATATGGCTAGCTCCAAACTGGGGTGATGTGGTGAGCAAAACACAATGAATCAAACCAGATCTGTGACTTGTGGTGAAAGCTTGATTTGTTCGGCATCCGTCCATCATTTGTTATTTTTAGGTCTCGGCTGCGAAGGCTGCGCTTGCGCAGTCTCGCTCCGAGATTTAATGACTTGGAGAAGAGGGGCTTGAACCCGCCCCTCTTCTCCCCTGTTCTCCATTGGCTGGCCTCGTAAATGCTGGCCAGCCACTGGAGAAGAGGTCAGTCACTCCCATTAGGCCCCGTCCTTTTCAGATCGGGGGGCGTGTTTTTTGCGAGAAGTCTCAGGGAGGAGACAACAGCAAAACACGCCCCCGAATCCGAAAAGGACGCTGCCTTTCTCCGAGGCAATTCTGCTCTGCCTCGGAGAAAGGCGGTGGTGTGCTTTAGGTGGTGGTGTGCTTTTAACATTATTAACCTTTGACGATGGCCAAATAGCTCATCCGGCGGAATTAATAAACATGCAAATTTCCGTCTGCTTTTGTTAACGGACTGGCAGGCTCTCGACAATAAATATTTCATGCCCTTCCCGCACGCCCCTGGGTGCCCAGTCTCGCCGCATCCTCTGGGCCATTAGTTTCGAAGCTGTCTCTCAGGGGCCACTTTAACCCCCCTCATATGGTCTCCCACAGGCCGCGTACACTAATTGAGCCCGTACCGCCTTAAAAACAGACATATTTAATACGATTTTGGGACTTCTCCTATATGCACTACCGGAGGAAGGCAGTCTGGACGAGATGGTGACTACCTGCAATACTTGCACAGACCGGCAGTAAATCCACACACGTGTCCACCGCCCGTAGCTGATTCTCTCACGAAAGTAGTTCAGTCGAAGTTTAGCACTTCCGATTAATAATAACCAATCCCACGGCAGAACATATTCAGGGAGTTTTCTGGCAGTGGGCGTTCCGCTGATGTTTAAAATGACCTAGGATTGGCGTATTAGGACACCCCAGCCAATCCCAGTGCGTCATGCTGTATTTAGAGGTATTGATTCGCTGTGGAGTCTGCGCGGCAGAAGCTGCCTAGCTTCGACAGTGACGAATTTAGCGGGAACATAGATCCACCGGAAGTGATTTAGCAGCGTTTGGGGGAATTGGGACATGGCGGGATGCACAAAATATCGCCTGCCCTCCTGGATAGGAGAGAACGGGAGGAAGGGGATCGCTAGGCAGAGCTTACGGTGATGCGACTGAGAGATGGTTGGACTTTGTCACCGTCTGCTCACGAATAATAGCCGGGCAGAGCGTTTTGAAAATCATTTTTATCTAGGGTTTAGGCTGGGCTCGAACGGGATCGGAGAGGATGTTTATTTATGCATTTTTTATAGCGCGTACCTTACCCAAAGGTGTCAGAGTGCTTCCCAGTAGAGCGAAGAACGTAACATAAGAAATTCAGAGTATCATACTCTGAATTTCTTATGTTGTGTTCTTCGCTCTACTGGGAAGCACTCTGACACCTTTGGGTAAGGTACGCGCTATAAAAAACGCAAAAATAAACATCCGGTGAGGGTAAGTGCGGCCGAGCGGTGAGGAGTTACAGGGGGGGGGAGGGTGACAGATAACGGAATAGGCAAAGGAAAATAAATAAACAAAGCCACTTATTTTGTGCTCGCTGCACAGCTGAGTGGGTGATGCGGTGAGCGCAAGGTAAGGGGTTTTATTTATTTATTCCATTTTCTGTCACTTGCCCCCGCCACAGGCGCTTACCTGCACCGGCCGCCACTGAGAGTATGATGTGACAATACGTAATTACACTATGGTTATTCATGGTGAGAGTTACATATTTACAAATTACATATTCACTGAAGATTATATGTTAAGATAAATTGGAGGGATTAGGGTTGCACAAATTCATATGACATATTTACTGAGTTGAAGCGAAAGGTCGTAACATCTCGAGTGTCAGGATATGGAATGGGCTGTTAGTTTTCAAAATTGCATAATGGTTTCTGTGAAATTGACTATGGATACTCAGTTTTTTAGGTGACAATTCTTCGATTGCCACCACGGTGCTACTTTGTTTTCTTCTTTAGAAGGAACTCGTCACACATTTGCGTCTTGGCTGCTCTGTGTTTGCCCCTTTTCTGCAGTACTCGGTCCTCGGCGCGTGGACGACATGGGGCGGAAGAAGAAGCAGCAGCTCAAGCCTTGGTGCTGGTATCCTTTGTTCGGTGCACGCGGCAGTACAGGATGACGCGGGGTTGGTCGTGTTTGGGGATGCATATTGGGAAGGGAATTTACTTGTGTGTGAGGGGCAGCATTGCGGAATGGAGGCACAGTGTTTGATGAGGGAAGGTCTCTTTGTTTTAAGGTTAAGAAGGGTCGCCGCGTTTAGCAGACTGCTCAGTGTAAGCTGGGTGTACTTCCCGGTTGCAGCGAGTATGGTACTTGGAGTATGACTGTTTAGGGTCTTCGTGGTTGCAGGAACATTGTGGGTGTTAAGGAGGTGATAGTTTAAGGTGTGACCTGGTGAAAGGAGCAGAAACTGTGTAAGAATGCTGCGGGTGTTGTAAGTTGTGGTCTTGCGGTGCTTTGTAGATTGGGAACCTTGTTATGTTGGGATTGGTTTGCTGGGTGGAAGGTGTTGGTCTTGAGATAGTTCGTTTTACCATATGTTCTCTTAACACCCTTTATTTTGCTGTTCTCGGCCAATTTAAGCGTATCTGTGAAATACGCGAACTCCACCCATGTTAATATTGTTCACTTTCTTGGTACTCCAACACTGCCATGTTCTCTTCAGGGTACTCTTGACAAGCCCTTCGCCCTTGCTGGTGTTAAGAATTCCCCCTACCCTGCCCAATTCTTGGTGGCTTTCTCAGACTACTTTAATTTCACCGACTTCTGCGCAGAACCCTTCCTAGCATCGGAAATTTATAATCTGTTATTGCACACCCAATTTTGTACAGTATGTCCCCGTACCCAGCCCTAAAAGGATAATGTGTGTTAGTTGGATGCAAGAAAAGGACTTGGTATATGTGTAAGAAACTAAAAGGTTCTAGAGCAGGCTGCGGGCTTTGTGTGTTTTATGTGGTTCTTGGATGTAAGGTAGGGGAAGTCTCGCAGGGTGCAAGAAGCGGGATTAGATTCGGGTGTTGGACAGAGGAAAGTGCTTTCCTGTGCGAGTAGTGCATGTGGCGCTGCTGTAGATGGTGCACGTAGCTTAGCAATTGTTGAAACTTGGGCCTGCTGTGTTGTGCGCCCCTTAGTTTCGAGATGCGAGAATGTATTTACCTAAATATGCCAGCGCACGTCACGTAGTTAACATTACCTTTGAGACGGTTAATGGTCCCAATTAATACCATAGTGCTGTTGGTGCAAGATGGTACCTGCAAGGACACTTGACTTATGCAACAGTAAAGGAGCCAATTATATTGCAGGATTGACTAAATTATGGAGCACAGGGCGGCACATTATGCTGCATAATTCGGTGCATTTTGTGATGGTATTGCTTCATTAGTTTGTCATTTTTACATGTTAATACTGCATGGACAAAGCTTTTACACCAGTTTAAAACGTGAGTACAGCCATAAGCAGCAAAGAGACCAGTCAACGTTTGAAAAGGGCCATCCAATGTGCAGCAACAGTTGCTACAGCTTTTTTTTCTAGTAACTTTTGACCTGTTTCAGCTAGAACCTACATTTCTGCTGAAATCTGCAGATTGCGCAACAGATGATGCGTTATGTGGCATAGGAGGTAAACACATAATTGTGCAGGAAAATGCACTGCCGCAGAATCGTATAATTAGTGGCCCTGGGTACCAGCTCTTTACACCAATATTTGCATTGACATTGTGGAGCAAACATATATGGGATACATCGTTTGATATTTGTCCCATGTATAACTTACATGTATAACTAGGGATTCCATTTTTATGGTATTATTTTTTTCCATTTCTACATATCTGTTTTTGCTAATGGTATATATATTTATCCATATTTGGGTTTTGTGAAGAAATGTTGAAACTAGTATATTTACACATTTATGTAACCAATAAATGTGCCTTCATGCTTGAACTCCTGGTGAGTTTTCATATGTCCACCCACAGATGATACATCAATGCACATATGTTACATGGCTCCCTCAGAGTCCTTTAATATAGCCTGAGAGATTGCATAGCATTTTAGACAAGAAACCTCTATTTAAGAAACTCTGCCTTGCAGCTTGGATTACTTGTAAATGCCTGGCCCATACATGCCATTATTTTTGTTTATGTTTTTGTTTTTAAAACATGTAGAGAAACGGCATTGTTATTTACAATGTCAATAGCTTAATCAGTGTGTGTGTAGGTGGCTCTGTGTGTGGGTGCAAATGCAATAGGTCTCGCATTTGAGAGTGATTAAGCTATTGACATTGTAAATAACAATGCCGTTTCTTTAAATGTTTTACAAAAAAAAACATAAACAAAAATAATGTCATGAGCAATGCCAATAGCTCTAACTTTACCAATGCCGAGACCATTGCATTGTAAATGCTTGTTGCTTATGTTTTAAGGAGACAGCTCAAGCACTTTAACACTGGTTAGCAGTGGTAAAGTGTGCACATTTCTATACCCAGCAAAAACAAAGTCAGCAACACAGGAAATTTGAAGGCAAGAAGTTAGGTGAGAACCACACCAAGGATGCCAGGTCTAACACAGTTACACTGAAAATTAAGCAGTGCAAGGACATGCAAATCTGGCTTCAGTCCTGCAAACAAGTATTGGCAAAGACAATAGATCTAACTTTATTGGTCTAACACATGCAAACAGCATTTCAGCACGCCTATCTTAGCATGGCTTTGTTTGAATGTGTTAGCTTAGTAAATCCAGACCTATTGGTTTTACCAATGTTTGTAGGTTCTGTGTATGGTTAGAGTTATTGCTAGTATGAACAATGCTGCTTCTGCTCATTTTAACATAAATCAGTTTCTTTTTTTGCTGACTACATCATTTATGTACATTTTGTGGCACACTACTTCATATTTCTGTAGCCTGTTCCTGTATGAAAACAATTTTAACTGATATCTTTCTTTTGCACTTGTTAGACAAGTTTATTTTTATGGATCGCTAACAGAGTTGTGAAACATTGGCAAATGTGTGCCTCGTGCCATGTATGCCTACATTTGCCAAATGTTCATTGCACTATTTCTAAGCATGGTATGGTAAGGCCACTTGGGAGGACTCGTCTTTCTTTTCTGTTGTATGTTTTTAGCTGAGGGACAAAATCATGAAATCTCTCATTGTGATAGTGCACTGCATTGATGGGAAATCTTTCACCTGGGTGGCAGAAGATTTGGTGGAGCTACTTATGAGACACATAAGAGATTTCTTTAACAAAAGAATGGTAAACACATTCAGCTACCTTCCTGCAAGTGTTGGCTGATAAAAGCAGTACAAGCATTGGTTGGAGATCGGATGGCTTGTCCCCAAGATGGCCACCTAAAGTCTTGAAAGCCTCATAGGCTGTGTCTTTGATATCACAATACTTTGAGGGAAGCCATCTTGCAATCTTGATTTGAAAAAAGACAACCCAATAAGGTGACCATCCTAAAATATGGCTTTTACTCTTGTATTGACAAACGCATTGTATAGAATGTATTCTGTGTTGTATGTATTTCAGAGGTAAAATCATCCATCATTCAGGCCAACAGAAGCACTTCCTAGCAGGTGGAATGATACACCAAACAGCTAATAGCATGAACAGTGAGATAAAAGAACTCCTCTGTTCTAATCCAAGATGTGACTGAAGCTGTCTCAAAGCAATACCTGAAGAGGGCTGACCCAAACAAGCCAATGACTGAAGGTTGATAACTAAAAGCTCACTCTTCGTATAATGTTAACAATACAATGCTGCTGAGAGAACTGCCACTCGGCTGGACTGCTGCTCTAAATGACTGCTGCCCTACTGTGTTGACGTGCTCCCCTCTTGCCTGGGTGAAAAGTGCTGGACCTGCATCTCTTGAACCCAGAGTACTCCAAGGGCTAGTTGGCTGGCCTCGTGATCTGAAGCCTCAGGGACATAACAGGCTTCCAACAACCTTGCTCTAGGACCCTGCCACGTAGTGCACTCCTAGTCCTTAAGGTTCTCTGATATTCTCTGTGGGACCAACACATCTCGTCTTCAGTGCAGCACAAACCTAAGCACAACTGATGCATTGCAGCTGCTGTGTAAATTGGACCTATTGCAAAGAGTGGCATCACCTTTGCAGCTCCATCAGACCCACCACTGTGTGACGCATCCTCAGCACAGGTCCTCGCATCCCTCACCGGTGGCAGCCTTGATGACGATGTTGGAGTCTGCATTGCAGCCCTGCAGCTCTTCTGAACCAACGCAATGCCCCGACTGCACGCCGCATCCACAACGCCAGACTTTGCATTGCAAGCCCCATTGACAGAATCCTCAACGACAACGCAGGCCCTTGCATCGCAGTCTCTAAACTGACACATCGATTCAGCTGCGCGACACATCTTTGAAGTGGATACTTGCAATGCTCCACAAACCAGGATTTAAGATACTTTGTTCTGCGGGCCTAACTAGGTCCCTGTAGCTCCATTGCGGTCGGCCTGAACTTGTGACTTTGCCCTGGTCTGGCATGACCAGATATCCACAGTTGCCACTTAGTGCTTTTTGGCAGTATTTTCACTAAAATCTTTAAAGTTGCATATCTTCAGATCTACTGATTGGATTTTTGTTGTTTTGGTCATGTTTTATTTATTAAAGCTTTAGTTTTCTAGCTTGGTGTGGGATCATTTCTGTGTGGTGTTTTCACTTTACTACTGTTTTAAATGTTGTACAAATGCTTTACACATTGTCTCAAAGTTAAGCCTGACTGCTCTGTGGCAAGCCACTAGAGGATTGAGCACAGGTTAATTTAGGGGCACTATGGCAAGGTTTGCGGATGCTCAACCAGGGCTCCCAACCAAGAATCCAATTTCGTGCAGTGTATAATTCTGGTTTGAAAGTGTTGCTCAAGTAGTCAGCAGTTATAATATTCTTTACTGTACGTGTCATCTCCACTAAATGCAATAGATTCCTGTACCCCTGAACGTTTAATAGCAAGACAAACGAAATCAGCTGCGAATAATGCCAATAACAGTAAACTCTTACTAAAAGCACAGCTCAGCTGGATCAAATGATCCCGAGCAAAGAACCAACACAAACAAAAAATTGCATCACTTCACAAAAGCAGCATCTTTTCTCATGTATAGCTATGTTTAGTGTCGACCCCCGCACGTCGGCGTTTGTCCACTGCGGAGCGCACGCCGTCATGCCAGGTTCTGAAGCTCCGACCGCGGTTGTGATGCTCAAGTGTTTCTTCGTGTTGTATCGTACTGCGCGTACAAAATATTGTCAGGTATTGCTATTTTAACAAGATACATCACAGAAGCAGTGTAGTGAATTTCCTCACAGTTGGCAACCCACGCAGCCGTCCTTAGGTTTCCATGGCAACGGTTGCCTGCAAGTACACTTCCATTGCCCACCCCTAGTTAACTCCATTTATTATAAAGAATATTTGAAAAATAAAAACACCTAAACATAATACATTGATTCGAAAGAGTATCTCGTTGTTAATATCGATTAGACAAAACATCTATACACATGTAGCAAAATGCATGCATACATTCTTGACCAATACCACAGGAGGTAAAATAATTGTCCTGCTCCTTATTAACTCATTACTATATATACAGCAGTATGACCTACTATGGAAGGCCAGGTTTACTTGAGCGTCATTTTCATCACTCGCATTGATGGAAGAGCTTTACTATTCTAATAAAGCGTGCAAGCAGAGCTGTTGTCACAGCCAGTGCAAAATGATATTGTCCCACTGCAGGAAATATCCCGAAAACAATCCTTTTTGAAATCCGAAATAGAAATGACTAATTCTAATTCCAGCCTCCCTTTCGTCTTTCCCCGCATCAAAACCATCTTACTTTTCACTTTTTGCTGATGTAGATCAGAGGGTGGCATATACTCGGCGAGTTATGGGATGCATTGTGTGTTTCTTTTCTTGCAATAACCTGCGAATTTCAGGTTTGTGCTTGCTGAATCATAAATAACATTTAACTGTGTTTTTCAGTGAATTCCAGAGTTTAGATATGAGGTAAGGGCTTTATCTGGCATGTTTCTATTGTGCTGTGTGCACCAGAGTTTGGCCACAGGACTTTGCCTATGACCAGGCACTGATGCCAAACCGCCACGGGTGGCAAACTGCTGCACACTAATGTAAACCAGATTATTTGCAGTGTGAATATTACAATTGTGTACAAAATTGCAATTTTAAAGACCGCAGAAAAAAAAATAATCACATTCATCAGCCAATCAAATTTGGCAAAATATTCAAACGTGACTGACAGGAAACCCGATTCTCAAAATACAATTTCTAATGGCCAAGATATACAAATCTGTTAACCCTTTCAAGTGTACCTTGCACCGTTTTCAGTGTCTCAATTGATATATCTCAAATACTACTGAATATCTAAAAGCTACTGAATGGATTTACACCTATCTAGAAAAAGCACGATTTCCGAATAGAGTTCAGTGGTTTTTGCTGTAGCTGTGGGCAAGTTTTCCTGGGCTAAAATGAATTAATTACATTTATTTTGACACCCCCTTAACTTTTTTGCCACACAGAGCTGCACAAAAATCTAATACTAAACCTTAGCTAAGTATGCTCTGGGAGTATCTTAAATTAGTGTAGATCAGCCCATGAGGGCCAAAGCTAAAGGAAAAACAAACAAGCATTGGCATAGCCAATAGGTCTCAGCTTTGGGGACCTTATAAGTGTTTAGTTATCCAGCACAATTTCCTTGGTGCAACAACATCAAGTGTTGCATGGCTAAACACTTATAAGGTCCCAAAGGCGAGACCTATTGGCTATGCCATTGCTTATTTAAAGGAGGCCTCGAAAAGGGTCTCTATCGGGCTCTGTTTTGTGCCAGGTCACAGGCGGTCCATTTGTTTCCAGACTGCGGTGACAGCAGGCACATTGATGTGTGCGTGCTCACACTGCTCACTTCTCAATAGTGGAGAAGTTACGGCATGGCGTCATGCCAGGTGAGCATTGTAGGGGAAGGGAAATCCTTTAAAAATAGTCATTTTCTCTCAGAATTTCCCTTCTCTTTTTGAAACTCAGAAGCAGCAACATTGTCGTGGTGTCACCAGGGCTGTAAGTGGAAGCTTTTTCAATATTGTATTCAAGCCATGGTTGTTATTTATTTATCTAACAATCATTGACAAAGCCAATAGTCCTGACTTGTAGGTATGATGTTACTTGTATCATACATCTAGATGCAATGACAGAAACAGCAAATACAAGTCGGGCGGCAGGTGGCAGGCGGAACACTATGCTCAGCACAGATTTTTAGATCAAGTGCATTTAAGCCACACCCTTAATTACATTGGCTACGCCCCTTTGAGAGACCCTCCAGTTTTTTCATCCCACTTAAAGCCCTGGTGCGAATTTAATTGAGATTTAAACAAAGCTGTCTTATGTTTACTTGGCACGCATCAAGACAATGCTGGCTTCTGCTAGATGTCAGGAAGCAAACTATGATGTCACCACTCTGCGACAGTGTAATATGCTTTGTGCGTCTGATTTTTATGGTGGAACTGTTTTTAAAATAGAGCATATGTGATAGTGGCGGAAGGTGATTGGAAATATTGTGGGTCAAGAAACCGCAAATACCCCAATCAGAATAATATGCCAAGAATTGGAACATGGGGCCCTGCAAAAATACGAAGTAATCTACTTAAACAAAAAAGTATTTTAACCCAGATCTCTGCAAGCCGAACTCCTCCATCCGCTCACACCCAGCACCTAAATAAAAAATGATGCCATTTTGAAATATTCTTGACAACGTCAAGACCAATTTATCGTACAGGGGTGAGTTCAAGTCCGAGCAATAGAGAGCTGCCAATTCCGCTCAAAATCAAAGTTAGTCCCAGGTCACTTCAGAAATCTGCGTTTTCTTAGCCGAGCTAAATCGGTGGCAACTAAAACCGGGAGGCAACAAATACTTCTAATTTTAAACAGCCTGCCAGAGAAAAATCAGAAAGAAATGGCACCTTTCTGCCTTTCGCTTCCAATAATATTTCATGAACATCAGGGTTATTGAGGGGAGTGCATGGAAAAACCTTTCCACCGATAAATGTTTAGATTTCTCACTAACAGAGAAGGGAAGAAAGAAAAAGCTGAATGCGAAAAAAACAAGCATGCGAGTGGTGCGTGCGCGCTCGCCACAGCAAGCCATGTGTTTTGAATTATCGTGCACGCATCAGGGATCGATAATTCAAAACACATGGCGCCCGTGCGTGTAACCGCAAGCAATAGGCCACACACGCACGAGCATGTGGTCAGCTTTTTGAAGCTCCCTTACAGGAAGTCTCGCAGTGCAGCGCATGCACGCTGCTCAGGCGAGACCTAGAAATGTATTTTCAATAAAAAGTGATGCGGCACTATAATGACATGGGGAGACCTCATTACTGCACTTGGTGCCTGCCACTTGCCACCTGCCTGCCACCTGCCACCTGCCGCCAGAGACTGCCAGAGACCGGGGAGACACCGGGACCACATTTCCCAGGTTGCTTAGCGGCGCTCACGCCACCAATGGAGAATCCACACGCCAGGAGGCGCTTAAGACCGGGTCAGGTCTCCTGTGGCGCGGGAGACCTCATTACTGCACTCGCTGCCTGCCACTTGCCACTTGCCTGCCACCTGCCGCCAGAGACCGGGCAAGCTCATTCAGACTGTGAGAAACTTCAGCCAGCATAAGCCTCAATACACTTCATGCATTTGCATGTCCACTATTTTGGGCAAATATTGTGCCCAAACCCACTGGGCTGGCATCCATAAAAATCTCTGTATGCAATTTTGGATCAAAGTAAATAATCTCAGTAGCATTTTGAATTGCATCCTTAATCAAATCAAATAGTGCTTTATTTGATCACTAGTACCATAAAAGCAATATGCAACAACATACAAAAAACATTAAAATACTGTAATGGTTCACATCAAGTTAAAACATGATTAAACTAGGTTTTCAAGTTGCTAAATTTATAAGAGGTTATGTGATAAAATAGGAATACTTGTAAGGGAAATAAAGTCCTGGGTGATGATATTTTATCTTTATAAAATTGTAAAAACCTGAATGTATAACACAGTAAAAGAAGAGGCATTAAAACTCCACCAGACAGTAATGCGTAGAACGTGAATATGTGCAAAATATAAACGAACTCTCACAAACAAAGAGAATGTATCTCAAGATAGGACACTCGATTTTTTAAAAGCACGTACATTCCTCCCAAAGGAGAAAAATGAATTGTATTGTATTGTATTGTATTGATTCTTATATAGCGCTGCTGTCACCCCGCGGGTATCCTGGTGCTCCGATATAGGCACATAAAACCAGTACTGAGAGATTAGGGCAGGGCAAGGAGGAGCCATGTTTTGAGGCTCTTTCTGAAAATCAGTTAGAGAATCGATCTGTCTGATGCTCTGTGGTAGCTCGTTCCACAACCGAGCACCCACCACGCTGAAGGCCCTCCCTCCCAGCCTGGATCGTACCAGCAGACTGGTGCTGGAGGAGCGGAGCTGTCTCCGAGGGAGATACCAGGTAAACCTTTCCTGAAGAGGGACCGGGCCCGTCCCGTGTGTTGCTCTGTACACCAGACAGAGGGATTTAAAAAGGACTCTTTCCCTGATTGGTAGCCAGTGAAGCTCTCTCAGAGCCTGAGTAGAGGATGAATTACGCCGCCAGTTTAACGCCAGTTTTGCCGCGGCCGACTGGACTCTTGCAGCCCCTGAAAGATGTATTGAGGGGCCCCTAAATACAAGGAATTGCAATAGTCCATTCTACTCATCACTGTGCTACTTACTATCAGGGCGCGCAAATCCTTTGGTAAGATCGGAAAAATCCGGCGCAACAGGCGGAGTAGACCGAAACACACACTGGCTGTCTTGTTTGCCTGCGACTCCATCTGGAGGTTCTTATCTATTAGGACCCCCAGATTGCGTATCGTATTGGCCGGAGTCAGCAGGTCCTCCTCAGGGGTGAGCCTAAACTCCACCGGTGTATGCAGAGGCATCCTCGCCAGTGAGCAGTACAGAACCTCAGTCTTCCCTCCATTGAACTACAGAGAGTTCCTCCGCAGCCAATCTACGGTCTGACGCATGCACTCTTGGAATAGTTCCATCGGGACTGCCTGTTTTCCCTCCAAGGAGAAAGCCAGTTGCGTATCGTCCGCGTAATTAACCCCGAACGATTTAATTATAGAAAAGAGTGGCTGTAAATAGATGTTAAAGAGGATTGGGCTGATACTAGAGCCCTGCGGTACTCCATGGACTATGGGTGATTTACGAGATGTGAATGGTGCTAAAGTTGGTATAAAGATAGAATATCGACGGGAAAATATCGACTAGCATTAATATCGTGGTAAGAATATCGACTGTGAAAAATATCGTTATAGAAAATATCTTTTTAAAAAATATCGTTTCGTGAGAATGACAAAAATATCGTCATAAAAAAATATCGATGAACAGAATATCGTTGAAGAAAATGTCGTTTCATATAATATCGACAGAAAAATATAAGTTGTTATAAAATTTATAAAAAAATATGTATTATGTTTTTAAAAAACTTACAAAACTCCTACTAGTAATAATATGTGTTAAAAAATATTTTCTACAAAAGAATTGTTAAAATTTTAGTAGCGGGTTATTGGTATTATAGGGGATAAGGGTGGGTAGTAATTTAAAATTTGGTTTTTAAAAAATTTATAAAATATAAACAAATTAGAAAATATTTAAGAAATCCAAATTTTAAATTGAAATTTCGAATTCTTCACGAAATTAAATTTGTAATTAAATTTTATAATTTCAAATAAAAATTTTAGGAGCGGGTTTTTGGTATTATAGGGGATTAGGGTGGGTAGTAATTTAAAAATGTAGTGTTTAAAAATTGTATAAAATATTAATAAATTAGAAATTTATAATGAAATCAAATTTTAACCTCGAAATTTAAAATTTTACACGAAATTTATATTTTAATAATAATAAAAAATATTACATTAATATTGAAGAAGCGCTATTTTGGTATTATAGGGGAATAGGGTCTAAAAAATAATTTAGATAGAAAAATTTATATTGTTTAGTAACCTGCACATTTCCTGACTTATGTTGGATTGGAGTTAGAATAGTAAATTATTATAAAATATAAACAAATTTGAAAATAATTAAGAAATTAAAAATTTAATTTTAAATTTCTAATTGTTTACGAATTTAAATTTGTAATTAAATTTAAAAATTTCAAATAAAAATTTTAGGAGCGGGTTTTTGGTATTATAGGGGATTAGGGTGGGTAGTAATTTAAAAATGTAGTCTTTAAAAATTGCATAAAATATTAATAAATTAGAAATGTATCATGAAATCAAAATTTAACATCGAAATTAAAAATTTTACACGAAATTTATTTTTTAATATTAATAAAAAATATTAAATTAATATTGAAGAAGCGTTATTTTGGTATTATAGGGGAATAGGGTCTAAAAAATAATTTAGATAGAAAAATTTATTTTGTTTACTAACCTGCACATTTCCTGACTTATGTTGGATTGGAGTTAGAATAGTAATTTATTATAGTTTACTATCCAGCACTTTCCCTGAGTTATGTTATGTTTGGAGTTAGAATAGTAATTTATTATGGTTTACTATCCAGCACTTTCCCTGACTTATGTTCGATTGGAGTTAGAATAGTAATTTATTATGGTTTACTATCCAGCACCTTCCCTGACTTATGTTGGATTGGAGTTAGAATAGTAATTTATTATGGTTTACTATCCAGCACTTTCCCTGTGTTATGTTATGTTTGGAGTTAGAATAGTAATTTATTATGGTTTACTATCCAGCACTTTCCCTGACTTATGTTGGATTGGAGTTAGAATAGTAATTTGTTATGGTTTACTATCCAGTACTTTCCCTGAGTTATGTTATGTTTGGAGTTAGAATAGTAATTTATTATGGTTTACTATCCAGCAGTTTCCATGACTTATGTTGGATTGGAGTTAGAATAGTCATTTATTATGGTTTACTATCCAGCACTCTCCCTGACTTATGTTATGGTTTACTATCCAGCACTTTCCCTGACTTATGTTATGTTTGGAGTTAGAATAGTAATTTATTTTGGTTTACTATCCAGCAATTTCCCTGACTTATGTTGGATTGGAGTTAGAATAGTAATTTATTATGGTTTACTATCCAGCACTTTCCCTGACTTATGTTGGATTGGAGTTAGAATAGTAATTTATTATGGTTTACTATCCAGCACTTTCCCTGACTTATGTTATGTTTGGAGTTAGAATAGTAATTTATTATGGTTTACTATCCAGCACTTTCCCTGACTTATGTTGGATTGGAGTTAGAATAGTAATTTATTATGGTTTACTATCCAGCACTTTCCCTGACTTATGTTGGATTGGAGTTAGAATAGTAATTTATTATGGTTTACTATCCAGCACTTTCACTGACTTATGTTATGTTTGGAGTTAGAATAGTAATTTATTATGGTTTACTATCCAGCACTTTCCCTGACTTATGTTGGATTGGAGTTAGAATAGTAATTTATTATGGTTTACTATCCAGAACTTTCCCTGACTTATGTTGGATTGGAGTTAGATTAGTAATTTATTATGGTTTACTATCCAGCACTTTCCCTGAGTTATGTTATGTTTGGAGTTAGAATAGTAATTTATTATGGTTTACTATCCAGCACTTTCCCTGACTTATGTTGGATTGGAGTTAGAATAGTAATTTATTATGGTTTACTATCCAGAACTTTCCCTGAGTTTACAATTTATTTTTGATCAAAAGGGTATTTAGTCCTCTGGAACGCGTAGACCCTCGGTTTGAGTCGTCACATACTGTAACTACATATTCTGTGGGAAAGTTATGTCAATCCTGGCTGCGACATTCCACCTTAGCATCTGTCAAAGTTCATTTATCGAAGTTACATGACAAAATAGATTTGAATTCTTTTGTTAAAGGTCCTGTGGGTGGCAGAACCAAAAGGTGGGCGTATGCTATTTACAACGAAGTGTGGAAATTTTCGCAAATTGAGGCGGCTTCAAGATTGAGAGCTATTGACCAAGCAAACATGGAAAAGGTTTTAGCCATTATAGATAACAGCATTAGCACTCTCTCTTCCAGAATTTATACATTAGATAATATTGTTTCGTCAGTTGTTGATATTGTGCATGATGATATGTCTGTGTTATATAATGGTCAAAACCAGTTGCGTTCTGTTATGCAGTTTGCATGGACATTGCAGACGTTAAAGGCAGGGAGGGTCCCTTGGGACTATTTGAGCACTACATCGTTATTCATTCCTTTTAACATTACTGATAAGCAGCTATTTATGTCCATGAAAGATGCTAAATATTCATTATTACATATTGAAAAATTAGAACCGTTACCTTTCTCTGTGGCGGAAATCAATTCAGTCACGTGGCTTATATACGGGTTGATAACTCTACCGTTCGCACTTCTTAAGTTTACGTCTTGTATGAAACATTATGCTCTGGGTAGATATGAACAGCTGGGCACCGCTTTCATACATGAGGTTTGGTCCCTCCCCTTTACGTATAGATGTACTAGGGACGGAACTGAGGTTTATCTGAAGGGTGAGGAATGTACCACGACACCAGATCATTCCTTGGTATGTAGGCACATTCAATTACACGGTGCATGCAATGTACAAGCCCCGATTTTGGCCTGCGTCCTACGAGGTGTCCCAGTGCCTGTGATTACGCCTTCTTTGACGCTGCTTGCAAACAGTAGTTATTTAATTTTGAATAATGAAGCTTGCTGCGGGATGTTAGTGGGAATCCCATATATAGTAACTGTATCGGAGAGGGTTGTCTCCTGCAATAATGTATTCTTTTCACCCCCGCACGGGCGGCTGGATGTTTCCATCTGGCCTTCGATTCTAACCTTGAAAGCAGAGTTCAACAAGTTGAGCAGAATAAGAGCTGTATTGTTCCAAAAAGAGGTGTCATTGACTTCCTCTTGTGAAACATTTGTCCTTCACGTTGCTAATACGCGCACTGAGGTACAGGCGGTTTTGAATACTGACCTCCCCCTACATTTCGGAGCTTTGATCCTAACTATTTTCAATGCCTCGTCCACGACCGGCCTGGCTCATTTTTTTAAACTTGTAGGCTCAGGCCTCGTGACCTCTTTCCAAACTATTTTTGGTGTGATTCCGGCATTTTTTCTAACCCCGGGCGTAGCACTACGCTTCGCCCACGTAGTGTACGTAGCGCTGCCTGCTTCGCACTTTCCGAAGTAGGCGAAGCAGGGCAGCGCTACGCACACGCCGAGGGCGAAGCGTAGCTGCTTGCCACCCGCCACCCACCTCCCGCCTGCCCTCCTTTTAATAATATAAGCATTGAAAAATAAATTAAAAAGTAAGTCGACTTACCCGTAAGCGCGGCGTCTCCGGGGCTCCCTCTTTCTGTTTCTGATTTCTTCTGGCAAATGCGCATGCGCGGACACCCGCGCATGCGCATTTCTCGCGAGAAATGCGCATGCGCTGGCGTCCGCGCATGCGCATTTGCCAGAAGAAATCAGAAACAGAAAGAGGGAGCCCCGGAGACGCCGCGCTTACGGGTAAGTCGACTTACTTTAATTTATTTTTCATTGCTTATATTATTTAAAAGAAGGGCGGGCGGGAGGTGGGTGGCACGTAGTGGGGCTACGCGAAGCGCGTAGTGTGCGTAGATTTGGGCACACTACGTGCTGCTTCACGTAGCCCCACTACGCCCACTACGCCCACCCTTAATTTTTTCATTCGATTCTCTCGAGCATCTTTGGAGGTGTTCCGCTGCTTCTGGCGCTGGTGGCAGGTGTGCTGCTTTTACTTTTCATACTACGGAATGGCTGCTGTTTCTGTGCCACACGAGCACCTGTCACGTCTGCATCTTCTTCGTGATAGGATGCTTGACTTTTATGGTACTCTGCCATTGGCGACTTTAAGCCTGGCATATGGATTATCCTTCAGGTATTCCTACTTCACCTGCGTGCAACCTGTATTTCACTGCCTGGATTGTCCCTTTGAATGGCCTCTGGATTTGTGCTTGACCAACACGGTGTCTCCGGTGCCGGATTTCGATCGACTGATGAGGCCCTTAGTGTCTCACGAGTTGGCCTGTTCTGGTGTCCGGATTATGGCTTGTGGTGCGGCGCATGGTATCCTGGGTAATTGGGACATATCAACGGCTGCCTACGACTTCTTGGCTATGAGCTATTTAGAGGAACATTCCGGTTGCCCTCTGATTGTGCTAGAGGCTCCGATGGTTGAAGAACACGTATGTTCCTTTTCTTTAATTAATTGGATGGCTGAGACTTTTAGTGGCCCTGCAAACGATTTTTTGTTGGAAGCAGTTGCCACGTATGCTGCCTATACATTCATGGATTAACTGAACTATCCTCCTTTGCGCCTGTGCTACTGGACAGCAACCTAGTGCAGCATTCATTTTTTTTTTCTAATCATTGTGTTACTTATAGTATTTGGATGATAGTAGTTGTTAATATATGAAGTAAATTGTACATTTACTTAGCAAGTTTAAATAATTTTTGTTAGCTATCTAAGTAGACATGAATAAGGTAGTTAATAAATGTTTTTACATGTAAGTTTCTGGTCGTTGTTGATAAGTTCAACATGTTCTTTTTTCACTCTAAAGAAGAACACTTTTTAATTTAGGGAGTTTATCTACTTTATGCTAAGTTCGAATGAAAAAAGCAATGGGATTTTACTTACTTCAAGTGTAGTATGACGTTTTGTAGTTGCAGTCGTAGGTTTGTATTTTCTTCCCTCAGCAAGGTAACTGTTTTTCTCCAAGTTTGGCCCAAAAATGGTAAATTACGTTAAGTGTATAATTGTTTTTATATTAGTGAGTTAATTAATGGTAGCTTTTGATTGGTTCAATTAGTGAAATTTCAAAATCATTGGTCGAGAACGTTATTTAGAATTAGAAAACCGTTAAATAATTATATGTGTGAATAGTTTTGTAAAGTTAAATAGTTAAAAAAAAGTGTGTAAAATAAAAGAATAGTGCATATCGAGTTGGTAATAAAAAGACGATATTTTTTGTATATTTCTATAAACAGATAGGTCGTCGATGTTAGTGTAGTCGATATATATGTCTAAGGTCATGTTATTTAAAATAAAGTCGATCATGTAGTAGTCGATATTTATGTTGTCGATATTAGTGTGAACGATATTAGGGTTGTCGATAAAAAAAAATCGATATTTGTGTGAATCCTTGTTTAAGTATAGGATGACGATATTAATGTAAGCGATATTTTAGTGACGATATTTATTTCTGACGATATTTATGTTAACGATATTCCATCATGGAACCGCTAAAGTTACCGTCTGTTGTCTCCCGGTCAAGTAAGACCGCAACCACTGCAGTGCCCGTCCCTTCACCCCTATTCTCTCCAGTCTCTCCAGCAGGATTGAGTGACTCACTGTGTCGAATGCGGCCGACATATCGGGGAGCACCAAAACCGTAGCATTCCCGTTGTCGGCCCGCATCCGCAGGTTGTCCATCATAGTGGACAGAGCTGCCTCTGTCCCATGTCCGGGGCGGAAGCCAAACTGATCCTTATCCAGCAAATGGTGTTCCTCCAAATAGCCTGACAAGGATCTGCTTACAGCCTTTTCCAGAATTTTAATTGGAAAGGGAAGGAGTGAGATTGTCCGAAAGTTAGCCGGGTTTGTCGGGTCCAAGGAGGGCTTCTTAATTAGTGGTGTCACCACCGCCTGCTTCCATCCCTCCAAGACGGTGCCTTCTTCCAGGGACTGGTTACACATCTGTAGTAGCCAGGGAAGAGTCATAAGGCCGTAGGTCTTCCACACTTTTTGAGGTAAGGGGTCGAGCGGGGAGCCTGAGGATATACTTTGCACCACTGTGTTAAATGTGAGATCTGTAAGGGTCGGAAAGCTATCCAAGACGCATAGCTGACCCGGATCCCCTTCGGTTGCCTGTATGACATGAGCCTGGGCGGCCGTTCCGTTGTCCTTAAAGGATCCAACAATCTTTGCCACTTTTTCCATGAAATGGGAAGCGATCTCATCACATAATTTCTGTGAAGCCTCCACTTTATTTCCTAGGCAGGTTGGAGCGGGGATATCCCTAACAATCTTAAAAAGTTCTTTGGTCCCGTTAGACGCTTGTAGGATGGCATTGGCATAGAAGTTTGCTTTGCACTCTAGAATAAGCATCTTATACTTGATCTGTGCCGTCCTTAACTCCAATTTGTCCCCCTCTAAGTACCACTTCCTCCATTTCCTTTCCGCCTTTTTGCATAGTAGACGTGACTGTTTCAGTTCGTCATTATACCATGATGCTGAGATTTTATTTCTAGTTCTTATTTTTTTTATTGGGATTAGTTGGTCCAGAGCGTCCGTAATATATTTCTGATAGGTGGTATAGTTTTCCTCTACCGTACTAGAGACGCAGAAGGGATTCGCAGTAGGTGGTGTTAAAAGGGCACCCGTCCTGCATAATTTTGCCCATTCCCTGCCTCTCCGAAAGGTCGCATGGGTTTTGACTTGATCCCTCCGACCGAACAGCAGAATTTTAAAGTGGATTAGGTAGTGGTCTGTCCAATTTTGGGGTATAATATTCAATATCTCGACTTCTAACCCAGTGGCGAACAGGAAGTCAAGAATGTGCCCTCCCTGATGGGTCGAGGAGGTGACCAATTGTTGAAGGTTAAAATTAGTGCAGGTGCACTTCAGATCTCTCAGATAATTTCCCATATTTGCATTCTCCCACAGATTGAAGTCTCCCAGGATAATCATTCTGGAGTGTGTTAAGGATAGGTTGGTGATGGTATCCAAAAAGGATTGATACAGGGTGGCGCTCCATGGGGGTCGGTAATAGACCAGACCCGTATATAGGCTGCCTTTAGATTCCTGCAGCAAGAATCCCATGAATTCGATCCCATCTACCTCATCCACCTGTAGGAGAGAAAAATTAAGCTCTTCCCTGAATATCACTCCAACCCCTCCCCCTCTGCCCTCTTTCTTCGGGTTGTGTAGAATTTTGAATCCAGCAGGGCAGGCAAGTCCTATTTGTACCACAGACTCAGCTCTGATCCATGTTTCAGTTAGAAACAAAACGTCGGTTTTCATATTTTCAATCAGCACTGAGATTTTCGCGTAGTGCTTGACTAGCGACCGACTATTAATCAGCCCGCAGTTCAAGCTATTAGTCGTTTTAGTGCTCATGTTTCCCATGGAAGGTCCGTGGTAGACAGCATCGGTGCGTGCCCTTTTGCCTACTTCCAGAAGCTGTTCTCTTATGTAGGTGCAGCGTACCTCATTGCCTGGACAGGCAGCATGGCCAGCACTAAGCACGTCCGAGGCGCGGACGGGCACAGACGGGCTTGCCTCTGGCGCGCCTACGGCGCGCCCACTGCACGCGCGCGCTGTGCACTTGCAATGCCTAGGTTAAATAGGCAGGCGGCGTGTTCCCCCTGGCCACTAGAGCGCTCACCAAAATGGCACCCTGGCGTGACACAACCACCCCCAGGATGGCGCTCAGTGAAAAGTGTGGAGGTGAGCCCCGCTCAAACAGCAGGTGATCGATTCAATTTAAAGTGCGGGTATGCTGTGGGCGATGCTAAAAACAGTTACAATGTAATAAACCAATTAAAAGACCTCAGTCTGCGATTAGCGAGTTGCGTGCAGCAGGTGGTTTTCAGCCACTGACAGCCTGTAACCGTCACTCCCGTGTCCTTCTCAGCTCGGCACCTGGCGAGCTATATCTTTAGTAAGTGCGCACTTGCATTGCCCAGGTTAAATAGGCAGCCAGCGTGTTCCCCCTGTGTTCCCCTAATGAACTCTTCAGCATATTGTAATGAATGTACAATGGGGGAGGAACTGCCGTTATTACTTGTCACTCGGCATATGGGAGCCCTTCAACTCTTTGTGTCTGATAATCCAGGCGCGACTCAAAAACTTAGCCACCCCACAAATAATAAGCGCGCCTGAGTCAGTTTTGAAAATACACAGGGCAACCCTATAGTCACGTGTGCCCATGGATTTACAGATTGGTTTTATCCATTTGGACCTGATGGTAGAATAAGCCAGGAATGCAAATAAAACGTGGGACACACTTTCCAGCGGGCTCTGCAACAAGGACAAGCCTCGTTTCGATATTCGGGAGGCTCCATTTGGATGTTGTTGCATGGCCTGGGAGTGTGCCTAACCTAAATTGGGTGTATAGCAGCCTATCGCGTGGAACCTGGATAATATCCAGGTAAGGCTCTAAGCCTCTGCACTGTTTATGACTGAGGAATTCATCTGTCAATCTCCCCAAATTTGTTTTGGTCAGCTCGTTGGAATCAACCTAGATTCAATAAATATGCTTCAGCTCTGGCTTGTTAGGTGGGACTTGAGTGTCCCATGATTCTGAAAGACCCAGCTTTGTCAACGTCTTTCTAATATTGAATATCCACTTGACCCTGTGCCCCACATCAAGATTAGTCACTTCAGTCAGGGCAGCAGCATAATTTGTGAGCTCAGGGGTGCGCATTATGCGTGCCCAAAAGAGCAATGGGTGCAGCTTAGCAATATCCCTGATCGACCATCTACCCATATCGAACATTAAGGGGGTTAGTGGGGTATTACGAGGGAGCATCACCAGGTCCCTCAAGAATTTATGCTAGGATCTGCAGATATCCTCAATGTTGTCAAAGCCCCCTAGCACCGCACCATACAGTGTGGTGCTAACTGCTTTGGCTTCATAAATTGCGAGGGCTGGTGCAACGGGCCTAATGTACGAGGACCGGTGATCTTTACTTAATGCCCCGACTACACGCTTATGGTTCATGAGCATCTTAGCTAAGTGGGGCTTCCAATGCATTTTGTCAGAAAGCTGTATGCCCAGATAATCAAACATGCTTACTCTCTCCAATAAGGTGTCTTTTAACGTTAAGTTGTTTTTAAAAGACTTATGAGGATTAAAAACCATACATTTTGTATTGGTGGTGTTTATAACTAATGCCCGAGAGTCACAAAATTGTTGGTATCTATTTAGCAGTTTTTGCAACCCAGATGGAGTTTTTGACACCAACAGGGTGTCGTCAGCAAACAAGAGGGTTGGGACTTTGTCGCCCGCCAAGATTGGCACGTCGGCTGAGACCACCTGAAGAAATCTCACCACCCCATTGACGCATAAAGGGAACAGGGTGGGGGCCAAGACGCAGCCCTGGCGTACTCCTCTGCTAAGTGGTATCTTCTCCGTGACTTCCCCTTGGGGCCCCCATCTCACTTGGGCATGCTTAATCAACTTGAAACTTAGATCACACTCTTGGCACCACTGAAATAAAACATTTATTTTCATTAACTCTCACAATGAGGCACCAACAGTGGCAAAGTCACAGATGTATCTGGAACAGTAGCTGGCCATACCAATAAAAGAATGCACCATGGTTATATATTGTAGAGGAGAGGTAGATGACAAAGCCTGAAACCCTGTTCGAGTCATTCCCCCTTCTGAGAAAATGTGCACAAAGAATTTTAATTTTGTTTTGCGAAATTCACACTTTTCATCATTCAACATAAGACCTGCATCTGTAAGTGGATGACACACTTGTGTAAGGGCTCTATCATGTTCTTTTTGCATGGCCCCCAAATACTAGTGTAGCATCACTGTAATTGAAAGCATGCGTGACAGGCCAACCAATGAAATCTTGGAAAATTCCAGCAGCTGAGACACTCTGAATCTCAATCTTTTGTATCTGAACATAACAACATGAGTTGAAAAAGTAGTAATGTACCTGCAATTTTCTTCCATTTTGAGCTGATGATATCCTTTGTTCAGATCAAGGCGCGAAAACACTTTGGCACCATTCTACTGGGAAATCATATAGGAAATTTGCAGATCTGGGTGTCATTTTCTTTCGATAGCTTTGTTTGCTTCATGCATGTCAACACAAATTTGCACAGACGCTCCAGTGTCCTTTTTAGGCACCTCTACTATCGGCACCACCAATGGCATTAGACTAGTAAAGCGCTGAATGATATCATGTTTTAGCAAAATCTCAATTTCTTTTTCAACAGCCTCTTGTAGATGAAAGGCAATTTGACAATGTTATTGAGCAACAGGGCGAATGATCTCATTAATGTGGAGCTGCACTTTCATTGTCTTAAGTTGTCCTAATCTATGCAAAACTGACGGAAACTGATTCACTATGTTGTGATGAGCAATGACAGTGTAATTCACAGAAAATAGTCCCATGTCAGCAGCACTGCTGAAACTGAGCAAACATTCACTCAACAAAGTACCTTGAGGACATAGATTGGGGCTTGTACATTTGTCTTCCCATGCTTCATAGTCACCATAAACGAACCATGACTTTGCAATGATGTTGAAACTGCCCACGTGTAGAGTTTGGTTTTCGATGGTGTGAGACGGGCCTCCGCAGAGGGTTCGTGGTACTTTTCAGCTGGTATGACAGTTATCGACACTCCACTGTTGCTGATAAACATTATATAGCAACCAATAACCTTCAATTTTATTTTGGGACAATGTCTAAATGAATGTTGTGATTTTACTTGTCAATGCTTTTCTGACTTCTATTCTTACTTGCAAGATACCAGACCCACATGCGCACATCTTTCAGCAGTCAGCATTGACATGGCACACCCATCTTCACTGTCTCTCAACAGTTACGTCAAATAACCTTTTGAAGAGGAATTAGATGACAAGCAGCCTCTTTCAGTTTCTACTTAGCTCAACTGATGTTGCGTTTTCCTTCGGTTGACGTGACTGGACTGCTTCTGGAACTTTCTGGCTGCCATCATCTCTTCACAACGTGACGCACTGGCAGCCATTTTGTCTTCACAACGTGGCACACTCACTTTATCTCTCACTTTGCAAACATTACCACAGTCTTTACATATCTGCCCATGGCGGGACATTTACCTTTATGTGAAAAGGAAAATCCACATCAAAAACATAGCTTTTTCTTCTTCAGAGTCATTACTTTGCATCCTTCTGCCTTGTGTTTTTTTTTATACTTTTCATACTCAATGCCAATTCACTCTGGGCTCCTCATGCTTCCATGTTTGTTTCTTCAGCTCTTGCCGTCATGAGCACACGCTTCAGACTGAGCATTTCTCTCAGCATTTGGCATCTGAAGGAATCGGAGAGGCACCCATCTATGACTCAGGGATGAATGCCTTCTTCTTTCATTGAATTCTTTGAACTTACAATGTTCGATGAACATTTCAAGTCTTTCAACAAATTCATCCACCGTTTACCCATCTCTCTGTCTATCCTGATTCAAGATGCACTTTTCATAGTTAACTTTTCGCATCAGATTAAATCTGGTATTCAGTATTTATTTTGATGGTACGAAGTTCCTTCACTGCTGGGTATTTTCTTTATTACTTCTCTCACTACATGACCTGCTTCTTCCAGTGCATCAATAAAATCATTGAAAACTTCCATCCAGAAGGCCACTAAGCACCAATATTCTGCTTCTTGGCAATATCGAAAGCAGACGTGGTTTTAGGACGGCTGCAGTGCCGTATGAGGTGCTCTCTTCAGCAGTCATAGGAGGGCTGAACGATTGCACTATTCTAACCCCTTTCACAGCATCCTATGTCAATTTGGCAGGAGTAGACAACCTTGTAAGTACAGCCCCTGTGCTTATGCTTGGGTCGCTGCACCTGGTGCTGAGGTGGAATGGCTCTCTTAACTTTAGATGTTGGGTAAGTAGGTGCTCATTTCTTGTTTTTTAGGCGAACCACCATTTGCGTTTCTTCACACTTTCTTATACCTGGTTGATCTCTGCCTTTTAGTGATTCTTTGTGCTTATCTACTTCTGCTCTCAGCGCTCTCTTACACATGGCCATTGCCACTTGTTGTGCTTTCTTTACCTGGTTGATACTGCCTTTGACATATCCGCACTTTATAAATGAAATCTCTGTGTTAGTTTGTGGTGTCGCTCTTGTTATCTCGGTCATATTAGCAAATATCTCACTGACAATAAATGAAAATTTCTGTAGGGCCTTTACTTTCTTTGAAGGTATTGTACTGGCTGGAGTTGTGCTTTGATTGCACTTGGCTCTTTCTTGGGGACTCTAACCCCCACCTGGCTGTGCGGCAGGCACCACCAATGTTTGTCACTTGCGCCAGGAGGCACTTAAAGGCTGCCGTCATTGCACTTGCCACTTTCCTGAGTACTGCAGACCCCACCTGGCATTGTTGCAGGTGCCGCCAACGTTCGTCACTCATGCTAGGAGGGCGCTTAAAGGCTGCCGTCATTGCACTTGGCACTTTCCTGATGACTCTAATCCCCAACCTGGCTTTGTGGCTGGCACCGCCAATGTTTGTCACTCGCGTCAAGATGCGCTTAAAGGCTGCTCAAGGCTCCCACAGCACGGGACATGTGGGGGCACACCTGGGCCAAGAACAGGCCCATCCATGCCTGCCAGAGACCAGAGGAGGCTGGGCCCCCCTCTAACTTCTATGCTCCCAGCACCAGAATTACAATGGGAAAGAAAAAGTTGCGAGCAACTGAGGAGGTAACTGTTACTGGCAAGAGCAACATCGTTATTAGAGAAAGAAATTTCCCTCACAGAAAGGAGACTTTTGTTGAGCCCAGGGGTGGGGAATCCATCTACTTCAGCTGTTCATCCAACACAGGGGGATGCAATAAATATAGATGGTCTTGCCCCTATAGAACTGCCGGCGGTTGTTAAATCACCCATGGAACGATCCAAACTTTTTGCTACATATAAATGGAAACCGATAGCCCCCACCTCAGTAAATGGGAAACGTAAAAGAGGCAACACAACATTACCTCCCACGTGTCCAGCTATAAAGATCAGAAAGGTCGCTATGCCACCAATGTCATCCTATATGAATGGTCAGCAACACTTAGATTCTACTTCTCCCCTAAACTGGATCGAACTCCTGGACAATTTTAAAGAACTTTTGCAACCTATTTATGCCTGTTTAGATTCTATAGATTGTATTTTACAAGGTTTATCTCAGATCAAGTTGGTTCAACAAGCGGTGGTAGACCCTGTTGGCTAGTTCAGCCACCTTTAGCGTTCAGCCTCAACCTATGGTTATCTCTGAAGCTTGTACAACCTCTAAAAACAATAACTGTGAAACTCACAATTTGTGTACTAAATGTAAAAATACTATTTTTGTGTGTGTGTAAGCTAATTCTCCTTCTATCCCTATTGCGACGGGCCAGCTTTGTGTAGTTAATGAGATGGCTCCCAGTAGGGCTTTAAGTGCCTTCTGGCGCAATTGTATGGCTCCTATAGGTGCTAACCATGCAAGTTTGGTTCCCAAGTGTTGCCCCCCACATCAACAATTGATTTTAAAATTAGTCAGGCTAATAACAAGAGTAGCATTAATTATTCTAAAGTAGAGCTGACAGAGTTCAGTGATCATGCTCTCCTTGCTTTCTGTTTTGACCAGTCTTTTCCTGCTAAGACAAGATCTCAATGTGCTGCAAAACCGATATTGAGTAGGAAAAATGGATACACCCTCAAATCGGAGTCAATTGATCCAACTCACTTTCTCCCAAAATTGTTAAAGAGGTATTACCTGAAATTGAGTCCTGTCCAGACACTAACACTGACAGTTACCAGGTAGTAATATCATTTAAGAAAATCTTAACATCTATAAATTCTAATCTTACACGCCCACCCATGAGAAATACTCCTTCCACGAAAAGGTGGTTTGAGTCAAACAGTTCAGCCCTTAAAATAAATCCCAGAAACAAAGATTTAATAAGGATGCTGAGAGCTGACTATAGGATAGCTAGAATAACTATAATGTCCTTGAAACCTGTGTTTTTTAGGTAAATTTCTAAGGTTTTTTAAATGCTATTTTCTAACTATAATGTAGTAGTCGCGTTTGCAGAGTGGTGCAGAAAGGGCGCTGGGCCTCTGACCAGCGATCAGGAATTCCACTGCGTAGGACATACAGGAGGTATCAGGAATGCTTCCTGGCCCCCAAAGTCCCTAGAGAGTAAAGTGGACTTCATCCCCAACCAATAGTTTGCCAGGAGGCACGTTTGCAGAGTGGTGGAGAAAGGGGGGCGTGGCCGCCGAAGACCTCTTAGCAATCCCACTGTGTGGGACTTACTGGAGGTAACAGGAGGGTTAGTTGGCGCCCAAGGACATCCTTGGGGGTCAATACCCCTCGTATTACCTCCAGTAAGTTCCACACAGCAAGTTTTGTACAAGTAAAATTTCAGCCTTACTATAACATCCCTGAAACCTGTGTTTATTTCAATGACTTTCTAAGGTTTTTAAAATGCTAATACCTAACTATAACATCCCAGAAACCTGTGTTTTTTTTCAGTAAATTCTAAGGTTTTTTAAAAGTTAATCCCTAACTATAATATCCCTGAAACCTGTGTTTTTTTCAATGAATTTCTAAGGTTTTTTTTAAATACTAATCCCTAACTATAACATCCCTGAAACCTGTGTTTTTTTCAGTAAATTTCGAAGGATTTTTAAAGAGGCCACTGCTGCTCGGGGGATGAAGTCCACTTTAGTCCTGAGGTCCTCAGGACACAAGAGGACCTCATCGCCCCACCAACAGTGTGCCAAGTGGCGCGTTTGCAGAGTAGTGTCAAAAGGGGCATGGCCTTAGACCACCTCTCAACAATCCCACTATGTGCGGCTTACTGGAGGTAACTGGTGGGCTAGTTGTCCCCTAAGGACCCTTGGGATTCAAAGGGACTGAATCCCCCAACCCAGAACGCGCCAGGAGGCATGTTTGCAGAGTGGTGCAGGGAGGGGCGGGGCCTCCAGCGAGATGCCATCTTTTCTTTTCTTTTTTTAGAAGGGGGATGTGTGGACCTTTTTCTCTTAATACTTTTTGGGCCCTAGTCACCTCATCCCCCAGGGCCTGAGAATTTGTTTTGTAAAAAACTGCATGAAGGGGGCCGCGCGGCCCCCCTTCCAAGACTGATTTTTTTAAAAAACATGTACTCTTTTATTACTGGAAGGGGGCCGCGTGACTCCCATTCCCTGGGCCACTTTTGGCCCCGGGGACCCCATTCCCCGGGGCCTGGCCTCATGTTGGGGACCGCGGGTGGAGCCCCAATGCCCTGGCCATCCCTGCCGGCTAAAAAAGCAATTCTGCTCTGCTTCATGGAAGCGAGAGCAGGTTACCTGCTCGCGCTTCCATGAAGCAAAGCAGTGTTTACTATGACATGTGCCCATAATTAACAAAACCCCGGGGAGGTGGTGGTCCCTGGGGCTGTGGGGGCCCGCCAGCCCCTGCCGGCCCCTACTACATAGTCCGTCCCGGGGCCATAAAAGAAATGAAGCGCAAGAGACAGTGCTCCATTTTTTTTCAGCGGGAATCCTTCACCAAACGTGAATCTCACCGAAAATATTTTAAAAAATGCTTTTTTGGGCTACAGGGATCCTCTGACCATGCCTAGGGGGTCAGGGTGTTTCTACCCTGCCCCCTTTTCTTGTTTTTTTATGTTTTTCTTACCTTTGCGCACACTGGCTAGGCATGAGGGGAAGATTTTGTTACATGCCTCAGCGATACCTTTATTACATTACCCAGACAAAACGGAGACACAGGAAGATGGATCGCTCCAGATGTTAGGCAGGACTGCACGCTATGGGTGATTTGTCTGTGAATGGTAAATTTCAAGCACAGTCAGAGGTGATGGCGCTGCGGGTAAACATCCCATTATTTAACTCTCTATATTGCCAACTCCAAGCAGCTATACGTGCGCACAATCCACACTTCCCCAGTGAACCCCTTACTCTCATGACACCACTGTGGCTGCTCGCCAGTGTGACACGCCAACACCTTATTACCAAACTAAATGCTTCAGCACAGAATGATGGGGCACGGGGAGATCGTAAAACATTGGCGAAATGGAATGCAGTATTATCACATTCCATGAGAGAAGAAGTCTGGTGGTTCTGCTATAAGCAATTAGGCACACTGACATTGAATTGTAATTCAAGGATAATTCGGTTTAAATTCCTACACCAAATGTATTATACCCAGATAAGGTTATATAGATATGGGTTAAAGGGAGGCTCAAATTGTGCCCACTGCGGTGCTGAAGAGGCAGATTTCATACATCTAGCCCAGGTTACAGACACACTATCTGAAATTATTGGAGCGCGGGCGGTGTGTGAGCCAGCGATCTGCCTGCTGGGACTGCTAAGAGACTTACGGTCACTAAATAAGAAACTACTGTCGGTAAGTTTACTGCTAGCAAAACATAGTGCGCATTACACTGGGCAAGTAAATCTAGCCTGACAAAAGCGGCTTAACTGACAGACATGACACATTGTAAGACACAACTGGAACTGTATGCTGAGGAGCAACCAATTAACATCAAGACCAAAAGACTGTTAGGGGCCATTAATCAAATACTGGGAATGGTGAGTAGGGCGTTGGACAGAAAACACCAGGGTGCTGTTACTAAAGATTTGCATCATATCTGGAATCACTATTTGCACTAGGCATGTATGTGACGGTGCTTGTGAGACTTCTTTATTAGCAATACGTGGAGACAACGAAGGTATGTTTTGAACTAGTAAATGATAATGTGTTGGGTACTGTTGGTATATGACATACATATGTTGACTGTATGTTATATATACTATGATGAAAATGACCCCTAAAAAATAAAAAATAAATCATCTACTATTGGAAAGACTTCTATAAACTTTCATTTATTTCCTGGTGGAATTGTATCAATGCAAATTTAAAACAAAATAAAGCACATGCTTCTTCCACCCAAAACCTTATTAGAAGAGATATCTTTTTATTGCAATTAACCAATGTTTATACAGAAAATCTATCTGTAGTCAATCTTCTTGTTCTCAAGAGGAAATCGTTATACTCTCACAAAATATTTAATTCACGCTGTTTTCATTTTGCTACTCACATTGAATAGATTTCTATTTTCCTTCTCTTAATTCTTTCTTAATACATATGTATATGTTATGCTTAGGGCTCAGGGATGGGTAACGTTTAGAGGGTTTTTAGGATTCAGTGAATAGTAGCATATATGGGTAGTAATGCATTTTTAGGTTACAGGAATGATCAGTTTACATTTAAGTTTAATTGACATTTAATTTAGAATGCCATTAGTTTAAATATAAGAAGTTTCATTAAATTAAAGGTAACATTAAATGGGGAATAGGTAGTGTGCCACATTAAATGGGGAATGGGTAGTATTTCACATTAAAAGGGGAATGGGTAGTGCTTAAGGGCACTAGGCATTTTTAGGGTGCACAGGTTGATGGAGGAAAGAACTTGTAGAAAAGAGACTTGTTCGGAAGCAATCCTCTCATTTAACTTCGAACATTGTATTAACCATGTATTGTGTAAATTAATACGCACAACATTGAACATAAAAGATAGAAAAGCTTGCTTATGTGTTTCAATAATAAGTAACTGGAACGAAATCCTAAAATGGCTGCTAACGGAAAATCTTTATTGCACATGCGTCAACTTCATCTACGCAGTATGACGAGCTGTCTCTTGGAGGGAATTTCTGGCACACGCGCGTACGCTATTAAAATGGCGGCTTGAAAGCTCACATGCTTGGCATCTGCTTTGCTGAAACTAAACCAAGCTGCTTTACTAATGCTAATGTGGGAAAGCATTAATAAGTAAATGGGTTTAGAGTAGAGATAGATGGTATACAGTGAAACCATTTATTCTTGAAATTAATATTTTTCTTTCTGACTCTTTTATTAGTGTGATTTGGGCCTCTCGTATGAGTCAAGAGTCTGTTAACCACCTGACCTCCGTGCATGGTTAGTGGGAATGAGCCAGAAGAGGTGACAATATACTTGAACACAGTCCAAGGACACAAGAGATACATACCCTGGGAACAAGCATTGAAAACCACTGGATGAATAGAAATACATGATAAAATAAACATTTGTGTCTAATAGGATGTGATTGTGAATACGGGTAGGAATAAAGATTTGTGAATAAAAATTAAGGGGTGGGATCTTTGAACAATGGACTGAAAGACTAAAATGAAAAATAAGTATGGTGTGATGATCATCTCCCATTGCCTGTCCAATCAGAGTTAGTACTTTTACGATATTGAAACATTAATGGGTGGTACATAATTTTTGAAAAGTATAATTGAGGTAGTTTTAGTTAGTTAGTCAGACGGAGATTTGCTGAATGCTGCAGAGCTAGGGACGCTGTCGGAGATGCTGATGAAGAATCGAATGCAGAACCATTTACTTTAACCAATACATTTAGAAGAAGATCGCTGAAGAATCTCGAGGAGGAAGAGAGTGTCAGAGAGGGGTGCTACGCAAGTGTCGGTGTTAGAGAGGTGTTATCCTGTCCTGATTCCTGTCCTGAAGCCTTTGTCGCCTGATCTTTCCTGGGGGACCCATCCCTGCTCCTTGGCCAGGGGGTTGGTTTTCATACCATCCTAGGTAACTATCATTCTTGTGAATGTGCAAACGTTCCTCTTTCTCTGTCCTCTCCCTTCTGAGCATTAGTCATTGCAAGTATACTGTATGTGTTTGATGATTGATTAATTGAATCTTCCTTCCTATGAATGACGGAGACTGTACTGTACTTTGAAGTGGTTCACATGAAACAAATTTAGATAAAGACTTAACATTTTCCCAGAGTCTGTGGTTATTTCAGTGCAAAAAGAAATAATTCATGTAATTTCACCATCAACTAGTTACACTAATGGTCCATTGACCAGAGGAAAGAACTTTTTGATCAGTGAAAAGATTAGTTGAGAACAAGAGGTGACTAATCTTTAAATGGTATAAATCATAAACTTTGACTCCAGCGGTTAGTACCAGGCTGTGTGAATGTGTGTTTATGGCCCCAGGTGAGTATATCGTATTGGAATACCTGTTGCTGGTTCACCTCTGGATCAAGGTGGATAAAGTAAAATGACATTATATTAATTAAAATGAATTAATTGAAATGAGATACGAACAAATATTAACAAGTATGTAGTGGGGGATAGAAACAATGTTTACTTGTGAAGTAAAGGCACTCCCAAAGTTGCATACTACTAAGTAAAGTACTCCTGATGAACTTTCCTTGATGTAATGCTTCACAGTGTGAATGCATGCAAAGTAATCACCAGCTGTTCGGGCAAATTTTGCACATGTCCCAGTTTTTAGAAAGGATCAACAGGGGAAAGCACATTTTTATGTTCTCCAAAATAGGACTCGATAGCAGCTCTTAAGAGAAAGCAATTAAACTAAATCATAAGAGGTAGGGATTAAAAGGTGCCTTTAATTTAGGGGCCACTTAAAGATTTTTCGGAGATTACACATAATCCCAAAGCAGACTCCTAGTACCTGGTTGATATGAGCTTTCATGGACAAAGAATTATCAATAATGGTACCTAGATTACGTACTACTACGTAAGACTATTATTGCTGTACCAACTAGTGGAAAGATTATTTGACCTATAATACCTTTCCCACGATTAGTAAACCAAGTCCCTATTGAAGAAATACCCTTTGTTAGTCTTTCCCATACACTATCAACCTCCAGTGGTTTCAATTCTCCTTGAAGTTTCATAATATTCTTAATATATCCTTCAATTTCCCTGCTTTTATCCGGTATTTAAGTGCAACAATGTTGTACTTTCAACATTTTACAGACTCCGCCTTCTTTTGCCAATAATATATCAAGCACAAGTCGATTTTGTAAAACCATAGATCTGATTCCAACCATTTTTGTATTAATCATCAAGAAACCTCCAGCAGTATCAGGTGATAGACGATCAACTACTGTTGACAATTGACAAATTCTATGCAAATTCAGAATGACTCTCACTGAAGGTATCAATGCATCAAATATGTCACCTATTGTTTCTGAAAAACTAGCTCTCTTTCTTCGTGTTAGTTCATAAGTATTTTCATTGCTTCCAGTGATTCGTTTTACATGATATATCTCCGGAAATACTATTCCGAAGTAGCAACTCCCGTACCACCGTGCAGGCAACTTATAGTAAGCATTATTCCCACACATGTAGTAAACACCAGGAAATACTGGATCTGTTGCCCCTTTTAGTTCTCAACCTCCCAGAATTAGGAAGTTATGTTCACACTCACTGGAACCAAGAAATAAATTGCTATAGTCTGTCTTTAATCTATGGAGGCAGGCTTTCCCTGTCTTTACAAAGTTTAGGGACATCACAGTATGAGCTTTGCCAGCTGTATAAATTCCCTCTTTCTCAGCCCATGGTGGTATATGAGTTTTCTGTTCTGTAGCTTTTCTTTGGAAATCCTGTCTCCTTTCTTCAACTAAATTCAAAAACACTTTCTCTTCTTCACGTAATGTGCATGTTAGGTTATTTTTGTGTGCCTTTGCTATATCTATTGACTTCATAGTTAAGAAAAATTCACACATAAACTGTGCATCTGGACCACTAAGCACTAGATTAATATTCTTTCGAATAGGGATTTCTGAAAATACTACATCTAAGTTTGAATAATAATATTGAAGTTTCCCTGTACTCAGGGCTTTAAGTGGGATGAAAAAACTGGGGGGGGGTCTCTCAAAGGGGCGTGGCCACTGTAATTAAGGGCATGGCTTAAAACACATAGGCTAAAAAAATCTGTGCTTGGCATAGTGTGCCGCCCAACTTGTATTTTGCTGTCACTGCATCCAGATATATGATACAAGAAACATTGTAGCTACAATAAGTCAGGACTATTGCCTTTGTCAATGGTTGTTAGTTGCATAAGATAAATAAGCAGCAACTATGGCTTGAATATAATTTTGAAAAAGCTTAAACTTCAAGCCCTGGTGACACAACGACAAGGTAGCTGCTTGTGAGTTTCAAAAAGAGGAGGGAAATCCAGAGAGAAAATGACTCTCTTTAAAGGATTTCCCTTCCCCTACAATGCTCCCCTGGCATGACGTCATGCCATAACTTCTCCACTAGTGAGAAGCGAGCAGTGTGAGCACGTGCACATGATATGCCTGCTGTCACTGCAGTCTGGAAAAAAACGGACCACCTGTGCCAGGGCACAAAACAGAGCCCGATAGAGACCCGTTTTGATGCCCACTTAAAAAAACTGCCGGTGCTCAGACCCAGTGAGACCCAGCCCACTTAAAGCCCTGCCTGTCCTATAAAATAAACTTGTCAATATGCTACATGAAATATCATACATTAATGGTAAATGGTGGTATGTGACTCCTGCTACTGGAGCTGGTAATTTCATACAAGCATACCAATCGCTAATCTCCATAGTATCTACATATTGAAATAATAATTTTGTGAATACGTTTAAAGATGTGTCATTATCTGTCACAGTGTGGTGTAAATCTATCTCATCTGATGCTTCTAATTCTACTCTATCTCCTTTCATGTTAGCTGTCTTTTCATTAGTGTCTGTGCCATTCTTCTTGTCTGTTATCATAAGATAAGGAACTGCTATTGTTACAAATAGCCATACTATGATTAATAGTAAAATGCTACACATGCAAACCCTACAGCATTTCTTTGCACAGTTTCGTTTTGGTCTTTCAGCAACCCTGTCTTCAGCCATTTTAGTCTAAGAAGATTCCTCTTTTTTCCTTTACTTTATGAATTTTATTTCTTTGTTACTTCAAGGAGGCCTCACTTTCCCTTTGTCAATATGTTCTGCATTTACTTCTTCATCTGTCTCTTCATTTATATCTAGATTCTCAAATTCTTCTAGAATTATGTAGGTCCATTCAGGACCCTTGAATTTATTGTTTTAGACTCTTAGTCACAGACTTCTTCGAGTGTTTTTCACAGTTGACTGCTCAGCCTGACTCGTAACTTCATTCTCTTGTTCAGGCGTTTTACTTGTTTTCCTTTTGACTCCACCTGGCCAGTTATCTCCTTTTCTGACCCTTTTAACTTGCACTGCACTTTCACCTTCTTTGTCTCTCGCTATGTTGTGGCACAAACTGATTTTCCCTGTCTTCAGACTCCCTCTCTATCTGTCCTTGTTCAGGTCTTGTTATTGCGGCTTCATCTGCCTGAACATGTTCTTCTTCCTCTATCTGTTCCTGTTCGAGCCTTTCCTCCCCCCCTGAACTCGTTCTTCTTCACCTAACTGATCCTGTTCAGGTCTTACCACAATTGGTTCTTCTGCTGCCTGAACGTGTTCTTCTATACCTGTCTGTCCCTGCTCAGGTCTTTTGATCAATCTGTTTGCCTGAGTATGTTCTTCTTTCCCTGTCTGGTCTTGCTCAGGGTCTCCAGTAGCTTTATTCTCCTTTTCCTGAGCATGTTCTTCTACACCTATATGGTCCTCTCTAGTTTCTTGTCTTTCTAATCTGGCTCTGCTTCTTGTTTGAATGATCACCTCAGGTATGTCAACCACTGGTATCCAGTCCTCCTGACTTGTGCTCCGTTGTTCTTTGTCAGCCTCTTCAGAATCTGTTTCTCTAGATTCTTCGACTGCACAACCTTCAGCAGCCTCAACTGTTTGTGTCAGTTGCGGTCTCTTTTAAGTAGGGGCTGGAACCTTTTTTTGTGTGGCTTGCATGAATCCAATTTGGCAAACCTGCACACTTCACTGCTGTAGTAGTGACCAGTATGCCCTGTCATGGATCATCCTACCTGGGTGCTAGGCACGACTTTCTGGTGTGCTTCTTCACTGCCACCCAGTCTCCGCAATTCAAATCATGTGCCCGATCCGGCTGCCTGGCAACTGCGTCTTCTCCCACCTGGTGAGAGACAGAACGCACTAGGTCAGCCAATCCTTTGCAATAGTCCAATACGAGATCATCAGTTATATTCAGCAATTCATGTCCTGGTATAAATGCTTGTCTCATTGCTCTTCCCATGAGAATCTCATGGGGACTCAATCCTGTGTTTCTGTCAGGAATACTTCTGAGTCCCATCAATACGTGAGGCAATGTATCTGGCCCACTCAGTGATGTGGATGCACACACCTTTGCCAGTCTTGACTTGATTGTGCCATTCAATTGCTCTACCACTCCAGGTTTTTGTTCAATATTGAATGCTTCACAGATTAATCGAATTACTTCATTATTAAAATGAGGTCCTCTATCTGATTCCAAAGTTACTGGAAAACCAAAGTGTGGAATCAACTCTCTTAACAACAATTTTGCAACTGTTATACTGTCATTTCTCTTAGCAGGATATGCCTCCACCCAGCGTGAAAACAAACACACTATGACAAGTACGTACTTCATTCCCCTGCATGGTGGTAACTCTATAAAGTCCAGCTGTAATTTTATGAATGGTCCTTCTGCCTTTCCGATTTTTCTCCAACTGGCCATCGTCTTCCTGCCTGGATTTATTTGTTGACAAACTAAGCATATCTGGCAAAGACTCTCTGCGACTACCCTAAACGTTGGGTTATACCAATCTTGTCTAAATAGTCTGATCATAGCGTCCCTGCCTACATGAGTGTCTCCATGGTACATTCTTGCCATTTGAGAAAGTAAGCAGTCTGGCATGACTGGTCTGCCATCAGGGTACACCCACACATCATCTTCTGCCCTCCTTTCACAACCTGATTTTATCAATTTTTCGCTTTCACTAACTTCTACCTCATCCTGCAACTGTCTCACCTCATCCCATGTTTCAAAAGCTGAGAATAGCATAAGTTGGCAGCTGATTCCACTTGTTTCAATTTTCTTGTTTATTGCCATATTATTTCACCAGCTGCTACATAGTCATTTCCTGACTGGTGAGCAGCACACTTGACCACTGCTATTTCCTTTGACAATTGTATTGCTTCCAACAGTTCTTTCACAAATTTCCCATTTCTTATGGGGGATCCTGAAGAAGTCAGACATCCCCTCTGCATCCAAAGCTGGCCAAAGTCATGCACAACCCTGTAACCATATTGGCTTCTAGTAAGTATGGTCACTTTCCAGTTTTTCCCAATTTTGCATGCTTTTACTAAAGCTATCAATTAGGCTACTTGTGCAGACTTGACTCCCGGTAAACAGGATGCTTCAATGACCCCAGATATTTTGCAAATAGCATGAGCTGCACTCGCTCCTCCTCCTTCAATCCTTAAACAAGATCCATCGACAAATGGTTAATTGTCGGGCTCTTTTAGAGGCTCTTCCTGTATATCAGGATGAGGTTTAGTGCACATTTCAGTCACATTTAAGCAATCATGCTCTGTTTCATCTCTCACTTCTTCACAACGTGGATCTGGCAATAGAGTAGCAGGGTTCACCGTTGTACACCTAATCACTGTCACGTTTTCTGCTCCCAGAATTATTCCTTCATATTTAGTCATCCGACTAGGGGTAAGGTGCTGTGTTCGAGTTCTTGGTAAAAGAATCTCGACTGAATGTGGAACATAGACTTTTACTTAATGTCCCATCACTATTGACTCACTTTGCTCTAGACTCATACAGGTAGCAGCTACTGCTTTTAAGCAGCCAGGTAATGCTGAAGCCACAGGGTCCAAAGTAGCAGACAAATATGCGACTGGATGTCGGCTTAATCCATGTCTCTGGGTCAGGACTGAAAGCGCACAATCCTCTCTTTCACAATATTGGAGTGCAAATTCTTTCGTATAATCAAGCATACCTAGGGCAGTATCCTCACATAGGCAATTTCACAATTTTACAAATGCTTCCACACTTTCATCATCCCAGACTATTGGATCTTTCACTCTCTTTCGTGTCATCTGAATCAATGGTTTCGCTAATAAAGAAAAACCAACAATCCACTGTCCACAGTATGCCAATACTCCGAGAAACATTCTTATCTCTCTTTGTGTCTGGTAACTGCATTTGCTTGAATATTTTAATTCTCTCAGGGGTCAATTTACTCACTCCTCTTTCTAATTTGTGACCCAAGTATTTTACTCCAGTCTGACAAAATTGTAATTTCTCTGGTGACACTTTATGTCCTCCATCAGCCAAATGGTTTAGCAATGCAATTGAATCAGTAACACAGTCTGCTCGGGATTTCGATGCCACAAGTAAGTCATCGATATATTGCACTAGAACTGAATTTCTGGGCATAACTGACTTTTACAGACACTTTTTCAGTATTTGATCAAAAATTGAGGTACTTTCTGTATACCCTTGAGGAACTCAGTTCCATGCCAAGATATGATCTTCAAATTTAAAAGAAAAAAGATACTGGCTGTCTGGGTGCAAAGGAATGGAGAAAAAGGCCTGACATAAATCAATTACTGTAAACCATCCTGCATTTCAGGGTATTTGATATAGAATCGCTGCTGGATTTTGCACTACAGGACAACAAGGCACTACAATTTTAATAATCTTTCTTAAATCCTGCACTATCCTTTATTTTCCACTAGGCTTTTTAAGTCCTATTATAGGCGAATTGCAAGGACTACTCATTATCTCTTTCAAGATGTCCTGTTTAATCATTCGGTCAATCTCGGAAGCTACTCCTGCTTTGACTTCGGGACTCATTTTATATTGTCGGGTTTTGGGGTAAATCGCACCTTCTCTCACAGTCACTTTCACTGGGTCTACATTTGCCATTAGCCCTATTTCTTTTCCAGTGAAATCCCATACTTCTGGATTCACGGTTGTTTTCAGCTTTTCTGGTAAGTCATCTTTTGTCATTAAGGAATACATTTCATCTATCTCTCTGCCCTATTTTGCGAGCATTATCTTATATACAATATCTTCATCAGGGGTTTGTAAAGCAACACCATCCGGTGTGCAATAAATTGTGTGTGCAGTTCATTTTGCACAACAGATCTCTTCCTAATAAATTAACTGGACTAGATTCGCAGACTACAAATCTGTACATGTCTAAATTGATGAAATTGGCAATTAGGAAGTAGCAAACGTGATTCTATGTACATCTTGCCCTTAGTCTCTTAGGATCAAATGTTTAAGGCATTTTACTGGTCACAAATGGCCCATTGGGTCGTTTGCAACCAGTAAAATGCATTTTGCCATGTACAGAAGGCAAAATCCAACTCGGAAACTTGTTACCGAATCACATTTTTCTTGTGCGATTCGATATTAGGAAGGGGCGTGTGTAGAGGGCATCCCTTTCTTATACCAAAGAGGACTCATATGTATGAATGTTTTGTGACCAGGAATGCGGTTGCAAAACATTTGTAGCTACCACCCATTCGCAAACATTAAGGGGTCCCTAAGGGAACCCTTCCCCTTTGTGCACCAACATTTTTAAAGAGCAGGCAGAAATGAATCTGTCCTTGTGTAACGCACCTGGTGCTCATATAAAGCGCTCCAGTACCTTCGGGTCAAGTTTGCTCTACATAAAACTCTCCCAAAAAAGAGATATCTTTGTAGGGTTAGCTGGTCCGTAGCAACTAATTGTGGGTGATCCCCCCCGGCAAAATAACTCATAACACAAATTAATGTTCTATTCCCATCATAAAAATTTAAGGGGTTTCTGCTCCTAGTACATAATTTTTGGGGTACGGTTGTGGCGATAAAAAGGAGCACTTATTTTCATCTAAGAACTCGTGAAATGTTGATGAAATGGGTGCACGGCTCTAAAAGTTAGACAAGAAAGAGGTGACTGACTAGTGTTTCTTTGTCTGTCTTTAACTTTCTGATCCCCTCTCCCAGTCCCCCCCTATGCCCCCCCCCCGCAACCCGCCTTCCTTGCTATTCGGCACCTGGTTGGAATTATATGGTGGTGTGATAGCTGAACCAGCCAGAGGCCCAACATTTATTTCCACGCTTTTCTTTTTCATAAGTCTCAACGTTCCATTTTTATTTGCAGATCGATAATTATTTTTTGGAATATTAGATGCGAGGTTGTGTCGAGAAAAGGAGCCCAACGCATTTGGTGGCTTTGCAGAATGTAAAATCGACAATCTTGGCTAGTTGGCTAAAGAAATAGGTCTCGTTCTTGTTAAAGTTATTGAGGGTGAAGTTATAAACATGGAGCAGTCTGACAACGTGCGTCACTAAGATAATAGCATTTTCCGGAATAGAGCATATTTATTTGTGACGGGTTGGTGAGCGTACAGAGCAGCAACGAGCAGCAGAAAAAGAACAGAGGGCTAGGGAGGGCAGTGCTAGGATTGGAATAAACTCCACTGGGCAACCCAGGGGTGTGAATTTAAAAAAAAAAATCATTTTGTGTAATGCTTCAGAAATGTACTTGTCCTGTAAAAATAAAGAAAATCCACTTGGACCAATTGGTGCTATGCAGTGATGTGACAAATTATTGGAGCCTGTCTGATTATGCTGATATTAGATTAATGTTTGGATTGTCGCAGGTCTCAGATTTTCACACATTATTGCAACTCTACATACAGTAGCTAAAAGAAGGTGTAAAGCGTAGTTGAAGGGTTCGAATGACCTTTGAGTTTGTGCACACCCACGAACGTATATGTTGAACAGTATTCACCATGTCCTCTCCACTCTCTTCACACACTAAGCAGGCATTTGCAATGCAATAGGTCTCGCATTAACGCGAGTTTGAGCTATTCACATTGTAAATTACGTTTTTTATTTATGTTTTGGTTTTTAAAACAAATAAAAGGCATTGTCATTTGCAATGCTAGTGGCTTAAACTCTCACAAATGTGAGACCTATTGCATTGCAAATCCCTTATTATTTTTGCAATGCATCCCATTTTTCTTTAAGGAAAACGGTCCTTAGTACCTCTTCTGTGTTTCGGTATTGATGAACGATATAAATAAGTCATCTGTGCTGAAGTGTTCCATGCTTGTTAAATGTCTTGGCTTCTTGTTTTTAAAATCTGGTCCCACAAAATATTTTGCTAGCCTTAATGGAACTATGAAGTTTGAGCCATTGAGGGCCAGGGTACAGCTGGAAACAAAAATCAGCCCAACAATGCAGCAGTCCACAACTAGAATGGGACCATGGGGCAAATTGTTTCATGTCAGCCCCTTTTGCCATGAAATAAGCCCCCTCGACTGCCGGGCACCAAGAGCATACCAGATTGACAGAATAGTAATTTCAGCACTGTTGACAGCTGCAACAAATCCTCGTTGCAGCAGTCATGGATTTAGCAATTACTGTATTACTGAGAGTAATTTCTCCAGTCTGAGTGTAGTTATTTATTTATTTATTAGGAGTATTGCGCTGCATATTTCATTTTAGTAACTTCAATGTGCTGTCAAGTAGGGAGATACTGTTTTGTTGTCAGAGTGGCAAACTAGCATTCAATCAGATACAGCAAATCATGATTTCCAATATTCTTTCATTTAATGCTTTTAATTCATGGCAACTCTAAAGAGTTCCGTTTTCCGAAATTGATGAATTTAAAGTGGTTGGGTTCAGCTCTTAGTTTGGGGTTGGGTTCAAGGGGGTTCTAGGGTCATGATGCCTGCAGGCCTAGCAGTCTGCCAGTATGTTTTATCCTCTTAAGGGATTATTGGGCTGCCTGAATAAAAGATGGTGTAATAGTTGAGACATGCCAGGACTCATGCTGTCATCAGCTCGATTGTGTGGTGGGTATAGTACCAGAATATCATGGATTATATAATGACAAAAACATAGGTTCACAAACATAATTGACAAAAATATTACCTCATTCAAGTTAATAATAGAAACTCTCCACCACTGGAGTGATATTTTTGTAACTGCTATTTAGGAAATAATATGAGCGTCAGGCTATATTTTTGTCAATGATGTTCTAATATACAACCTTGGGTCTGTGGAAATGTGAAGAAAGACCTCAATGTTCATGCTCTCTGAGAATGAATGTTCACACGCCTTACCACTACATTGACTTAAAAAGGTATGGTGTGGTCATTGTCAAAAGAATTATCAGATTCCTTTCTTCTGGGAAGCATTCATATGTTTGTAAGCCAGGTAAATGATAGCATGGTCGACTCGGTCAGGAGTATCTCAATCTTTGTACTGCTTATACACAGAAGCTCCCCTTAATGCATTGGAACACATGTTTAAGCAAGATGTGATGTTATATTTTCTGGTCCATATTGTTGGTGTAGATTTGTGTGTGGTAAGCAAACATTTGGGACTTATCAAGGAGGTTTGTCAAGAGGTTGTAGAAGGCACAAGAGACATAATCCTTGATGAACACCAAATATCCCCGAGTTGGGAATAATTACGTTGATCTGATTCTGAGTAATGGATGCTGCCCATTGTTTGAGACTTTCTAGAAGTCCTAGAAGTCCTATGTGGTCGAATGCGGCACAAACTTTGGACAAGCCAAGGAGAAGCAGGTTTTAACTTCCCCTCACACTGGCAGGATTGGTAGGCTTCAGTTACACTGCAAGTGTTTTTGGGATTAAAAGACGTTACGTTAAATGACGTACGTCTTTTAAGCACCCAGCTATGTTATCTTTGTGTGAAAAATGTTTTTGACATGAAGTGTTTGAATCTCAGACTAGAATCAGCATCAAGCCTGTCTCCCACAGTATCTGCCACTTAAAAAGAAAATTCTGCAATCCCAGTCTGGTCTCTAACAGGCTTATTTATGAGAGCCCTGCGTCACGTTTTCACCGCGGTACATGTGTGACGCAGGGATCTCATAAAGATTTATGAAGCCACACAAAGGAGAGGAGTTGGCCTAATTGCTAGTGCGCTCGACCTCGAACCTGGGGAACTGGGTTTGAGTCTCGGTAATGACGCCGAACATCCTGTGATTCTGGGCAAATCATTTAATCTCCCCGTGCCTAACAAAAAATGAATGTGTGTCCTCATGTAACATAACTGGTGCTATGTAAAGCGCTCTGATACCTGATTGGATTTGGGTCTAGTTCGTGCTATATAAAACTCTGCAAACAAAACACAAAGCCACCCTAGGAACATAGGTGTTCCGTCCTAATGTCCTACATGCCTACTTTCAAGAAATAAGGAGTTAAGTTTGAACATATAAACCAAGGATATACAGATGCCCAATTGAATTACCTTTTCTGTGTTTGTTGATAATTTCAAGTGTCTTATTATTTGTGGGATCTTGTTATGTAACAGTCCTGTGTTTTCAACGTTTATGTATTGTTCTGTATGGTATATGAACATTAATATATTGTGCAAAGTTCAAATATTTGGGGGTCCATTAGGATGGCCTGTCCCAGCACAGCTAGGGTGGTGGGTGGACTGAAGTCCGCCCGCCACCCTAGCAGTGCTGGGACTGGCCACCAGTGGTGCGCGGTCCCGCACCAGCAATCAGGATGCCACGGTGGCGGTGGCATCCCGCATATATTGCATTGTGGCGGGCGGTGCTGTAAGCAGCACCTGCCACAATGCTATATCTGCATGTTGTGCATTGGCATGCACAACGTGACAGGCACCGCGCGGTGCCTGCCACCTTTTGCATGCTAATGTTGGGGGGTACCATGGATACCCTCTAGGTATAGACCCCCACCCCCCTGGGGGCCCACTGCGGGCCCCCAAAGAGTCGCCGCCATGGAAAGGCATTGAAAATGCCACATCATAACATCATATCATGGGCCTTTTCTGCCCGGTAGGCAATTGTGACGATTGCCTAGCGGCGGAAAAGCAGCAGACGGTCTTTTCGTCCGCTGCGGTACCCCCAGCTGGGGGTAAAATGCCGACCGGCGGGGTGTTTTGGCGTGCGAATTGCCACCGCCGGTAGGGCGGTGGAGATCTGCACGCCATCCTAATAGACCCCTTGGTGTCAATTTCATTCTTATAGTTTCTGTAGGTATAATTTTTGATTTTACACCGTTGATTGTCTGTCTTAATTGAATAAGAAAAACTTAGACCTCTCAACAATGCTAACATACTTGTCAGCAAAACCCATTGTTAGTACATACTGTGGTTTTGAGTGATGCCATAAATCATGAGTAATGCGACGCGTGGCAAATTGCTGTGTTGCCTTACTCTGCACCCGGTAGGCGTTTCATGGGTGATGCAGTGGGTTTTCCCACACAGCATCCATTGAATAGAACGCTGTCCCATATTTACAAAGTGATGTCAACCTGGAAAATCATCATATCTGTTTGCCTCCTGAGGCGAGGTGCAACTAGAAGTATGTTTTCCTATTTCCATGGTGCTGCAGAATGCAGCACACATGGAAAGAGAAAAGCACCTAGTAACATTGTTTGTGTGCGGGAAGGAGCCCCTTCCGGCACACAACTAATCTTGCCTGCAACAGATGCACCCTTGCAAGACGGTGCAAGGGTGACTACGTTGGTCCTAGGCTGTCAAAACAGCACTGTATTGCTTAAATGTGGTGCATTCCTTCCCTTTTACTTTGGTGTGGGGCAGTGCAGCAAGATGCCATGCTGCGCTGACCCTAGTAGGCCACCATCCCCGTGATTTTAGCTCTTCCTAAAGGGTCGCAAATTGATACTTAGCTTTTTAATATAGAATGATTTGCGACCCACTTGGAATCGCTAAATGAAACTCTTGGAGTTTCATACATTAGGAATAGCTATTTCCAATAATGATGCATATGGCCTTATGTATTCTTGTGAAAATCCATCGGTATGTGCCAACGATTTTTGCAAAGTTACTCATATCTGTGTGAGTGGGTTCATTGGTTATATTTTTTCCCTGGGTCCTTGGGGTGACACAGTATTACGGCCGGAGAGCTCCTCCAAAATGTGGTATATTATTTTTGATGTTAATCATGAAGAGTATTTTTGGGAGGGACACATTTTTACAGGAATATTTTTCTCGGAGTTCTGTCCAAAACTCCACATCTCCAGCAGAAATGATTAATCTAAGATGTTTTGTTTGGTGTTGAACCTACATCCTTAAAACTGCAAGGCGTCGTCTTGTTAACAATCAGTAATCATGTGGGCTGCTGTCAGGATAACAGCGATTCCCTAAATAATCCACAATGGGGGCTTTGTGGGAGGCTGGTGGCCCATGGTAGGCGGGTTTATAAAGCCTGCAGCTGAGAAGACGCGTCTCCCATTGTCTGGGGGGAGCCAGACTGCAGTAATTAATAAAGCGTTTCACATAATCACACAGAGGAGCTGAGGCAGCATAACCCGCGGCCAAACATGCCTTTCATAAATGAGCTTTCTAAGTGGGTGGGAGAGCTCTGTGTTTAAACGCAACAATATTAAATATCCCGTAACATTTTTTTAAGTGTCTCATTTTAGAAGATATAATTCTTGCCGCCAAGTTTTGAACCCGCTGCGCCTGCAGAGGTGTCATCCTGCTTTGGTGGGTTATGGTCGCATTTAAATGTGTGAAGGGTTAAAACAGAACAAGTCTGGATTCAAGCTGTTGTTGCCTTTCCTGCACAGTCTTGGATGCTCCGGATCATAAACCTGAAAACAAAATACCTCGGATTGGCCTAACCAGTGCAACAACCATCTAAGTGAACTATGATCATTAAAAAACGCTTTAAATTAACCTATAGAGGGGATCTAAGCTGCTAGTTTACTGAAAGCCATAAACCACATGCGTGCCTCTCACACTTCTGCATCCACCACAATGCTAAACACTGTGTCCCATAGCACAATAACGCACACGACATGGAAACAGTTCCCACACAGGATCAAAAGCAAAGAGAACACACTTCCAACCACACACCCTATACAGTGCGGCATGCTGCCCATGCGGGCATTAGTATTACAAATAGAGATCTTAAGTACTACATAAATGTTGCAGTGCATAAAGTGTGTCGGAGACTGTTATTGAGATGGCACTATGTGTCACCTACGCATGCGTAAACATGCGTAGGAGATGTTCCTTTGGTATTTAGCTCAACGTCTTTTTATACAGTAATTGCCAGTCTGCTATAGGTGATGCATTTAGATTGCTGCCTTTTTTTTAAAATAAGCCAGTGGCATAAAAAAGACACTACATTTTAAATACTAGATGAACTGGCATATTTTTAGATAAAGTGTTTTCAATTATGAAGTCCTCGTTCTTCAACGCCCGCCCCCATCATCCCTCTGTCTCACTCCCACGCGCACATGCTTCACAGACTGAAAGAACCAGCCAATCAGCAGCAGAAAAATACACCAGAGGCAGACGGCGTTAATGATATAATCTACTTTGGGCAGATCAGTATGCAGGTTTGCTCTCAATTTGAGAATTCTATAGAATTAAAAGTGGACAATTAATTATAATGATAACAATAAACGAATTTTCCCGGAAACCGACAAACGTGAGAGACTTGTGTGTTACTGGAAGAATAATGCTGTTGGTAGCGTTTGTGTGTGGGAAGAACAGCTTGATAAACCTTCAATTATTTGCTTGAACCTGTTAACAATAATGTTACCTCTTTTACACATATAGGCTGCATCATAAATATTAATTGCAGTTGTACTTTGGAATCTGGGCAACTTCAATGAGCACCTACACGTCCAACTTCTTCAATATAGTTGTTTGGCCATTTAATGACCTGTGGACGTTCTAGTTTCAGATTGTAACATGTATTGATGTCTGATGAAGTCTATTGGCTTTAGCTGGAGTCCTCAATTAATCAATGAGATTTCCACAAATTGTCTTGTTCCTACTCACCCATAGAGCTCACCCTCACTGATTTAGTTAAACATCAGACAGAAATAGTGGTTTATACAAATACTTTAAAACATTATACGGAGGATGCCCTCTACCAGTCAGGGGTGGGTGATACAAGGGATTGCACCCCACTTCCCATTGGGATTTATGCTCTGTTCCCCACCCAGGGCCCATCTTTCCTGACACTCTTTCCCTAAAAATCACAATGGTCTTTCCCAGTTGCACCTCGATCTCTTGGTGATGCTCCTTTTTCCAGATAATCTCTTCTCAGGTGAAGGATTTCCATCTTGCTGAAAAATTCGCATTTTCATCCCAGCCCTTTGACCCCTCCATCCTCTGAGTAGGCCAAACTGTTAATTTCTGCCTAGGTTCCATTTATTTTCTCCTGGTTCCAGTACTTCCCTTGCTGTCTTCCCTACAGCATCAATGAGTAAAATGGAATCTTCAATATTACTGCATTTGTTGCTAAACTCAATACGGGCATCGTGGAGGGTGATGATCCAGTTTACGTGCCAATCAATCTGCAACTGTTCTATGTCAAGAACCTTATTTGTTAGCATCATCGATACTGTGAAAAGGCAGTTCTGACCATCTAATCAGGCATGGATTTTTTTGCTTTTTGATGACCTGATTTTTTACGTTTTACTGTGGGAAAGCCGCATAACCTGGAACCCACCCACGGTGAACTCACTGTAAAATGGACTGCGCATGTTTACCACCAGTGTCCCCCTTGTGAGATAAGGCCGCTGCGACACAACCAGGGTAAGGGGCACTGGGCTGCTTACATTAGGACACATGTGCACACTCATATGCACCCATGTGAGGGCTGCGTGGGGGAGACTCCTGTTGTGTGCAGCCCATGAACTGCACAAAGGAAGCCTGGTGCAAAAGAGACTATGCAGAGTTGGGTGGTGACCTTAAATAATGCTGTACCTTTCACTTTGGGCCCCGCGCTGCAGAACTCAGGATGGCGGCAACTTGACCGTGTATTCACAAGCAGCTTTGCCCTGCGGTTTCCATTTCAACTTAATAATTCCCTGCCGTGACAGCCATTTCATTCTATATTATCACGACTTTTGGAATCGCCGCCTGCACGTGTTGGCGTTGTTAAACACAGGAATGGTCATTCGATTTTTCGTCTGACCCTAATTGCCATCATTATGTCTTTGGTCTTTCCCTATAAAGCTCTTTATATCTGTTTTATGAATGCCTTTTGGAGGAGGCCAAATTGACTGCATGTGTCCATCGATATAATTTGTGTATTGGATTTCTTCTCAAACCAACAGTTTTAATGTGAGTGAAGCCCGGCATTAATCTGAAATTACTGTTACAGACAATATTATGGTTATCCTTAAAACAAACAAATAAATCGCGCCCTTAAGAAGGAGCTTGCTGAGTTACATGGGATCTCCGAAACGCGCGTCGGCACCTTTTTCCTTTTTTACCTTTGTTTTTTCTTGTATGTTTTACTGTATTTTGTCATTAATTGTCTTAATCATGTGTTGACTTGGGCGGTTACATGTATCTTCACCTATCGGCTGCCTAACCATTCTGTGTGCTGGGCTTAGGTTGTGTTTTCTTTAATATCTGTGTTATTTTATGGGCCGTATATGAAAATGAAGAAAAATGTATATACAATCATTGAGACAAATATATTTTGATAAATAAATGAATCAAATTTTTTTTCAATAAAAATACTCTTGGTCTGTGGGTGTATTTAATTCAATGGACTTAATGCCAATATTTGATGGACTAGTGTGATTGAAGTTTTGTGTTTTTTTGATATTGGTGACCTTAAATAGGCCTTATGGGGGGAACACATGTAGGGAAGTCAGTGTACCTTATCGTCTTAAATGTAGTAACACTCCGTTATACTCCTAAGATAAAGGCTGCCTAAGGGCACAGCTTCAGTTTCCTTTGGTCCACAAACTCCAGAGTTGCATCAATGTACACTGTAACCCATGGGAAAAGAACAAATCTGTAAAGTCCACAAGCATATCTGTACAGGTTATGGGTCATCAAGAAATGTCATGTATCTCTGGAACAGTTCAGGATCAGAGCCTAGGCCTTTTGTGACCCTGCTGGGCTAATTACTTTTCTCCCCAGCTGCAGGAACAAAGGCCTTATCCCTCCAAGAAAGTAATTGACAGTAGTTAGGTCAACTCTCAAGTAGGAAGGGAATGGGTGAAATTGCTCTGCCTCAATCATCCTGCTGTCATCCTGTGCCAGGGAGAAGGCCTGCCCAGGTCACTCCACAAAGGAGAGAATCCAGACCTCTGGAGCCAGACAAGAGTGGATGCTCCTAGGAAGGTTTTCTGGTGGGAGGCTCTGGCAGTGATGTCAGCAAGCGGGGGAGCTGAGACCCCCAGAGCACATGTGGCAAGTGACTCCTGTGTGATGCCATTTTGAAGTATCCCAGAAGCAGCAGTCGCCTGTGCAGGTAAGAGCATTGGGGCCGGGTGGAGGGGTTTTGACCGACGACCACGAGGAAAAATTAATTATTTATTTAATTTTCCCTTTTGATCATCTGTCTAACTCCAACCACCCCCCGCTTCACCGCCCCACTGCTCTTAGCTGCACGGGCTGCTGCTGCCCAGAAGCCTGTGCATGAAGGTTGAAGCAGGGGTGGAGAGGTGATGAGGCACCTCATGATAGGCCAGAGGTGCATTCCTGATGGCACCTCCCACTGCCCTTAAAAGGTCTTGCATGAGGGAAGAGCTCTCTCTTGAATGCACTTTTTCTGAGTAACCTGGGACTAGAGGCTGACACCATGGACAATTTGAAGGAGGAATCCCCTGGACTAAAGACTCTGTGTCTGATTGACCTCAGGGCCAGTGCGGTACTCCCCAAGGACCAGGAATGCTGGTCCCCTTACAGCCCCTGAGGATTAGTTGGGGGAAAGATTGGGCTTCTGCGCAGGGATGAGAGAGTCTCAGAAGGAGAGAAAGGCAAAAGGCTGATGTAGGGAGTCAGTGAAACCAGCTCCCTGCAAACTTTGTCTCCTGTGGAGGCAAGGAGCACTGTAGGAAGTGCTCCAGGTGGCTAGGGCTTTCCACGAGGAGCAAAGTCTGAAAAAAATGTCGAAATTGGCCTAAGGGGGCCTGAATTCTGGGCATTTAAAGATTTGGCAACCTTTAACCTTTTACCGAGCCGGCGACAAAGCCCTGGGACTCCGTCACCATAATCCAACTTTTCTCCAGGGTGGGCCAGGGCCTGGAGGCTACTCTCAAAAGAGAAAAACTGCAGGGGAAGCGCATTTGCGCTCCCCCATGATATCGGGGAATGGCCCAGGACCCCATAATGAAGAGAGACGAGGGGGCTCCGTGGCGCTTCCCTGCCAAAGTGAAATGGGTCCCAGGACCTCATCCCTGGGCCCCAAAGGTGAAAATGGTGCTGTTGCGCTCTCCGCGCTAGCGAGGGTGGCCCAGGACCCGTTCTCTGGGCCCCATAAAGAGGAGGCCATGAGGGAGCACAATCGCTCTCCCTTGTGATGGTGGGAGAGCGCCCTGGACCACATCTCTGGGCCCCAAGAAGACAATCAGCGAGGCCGTTATTCCAGCATATGCCTGCTCGCAGGAGCAGGCAGACCAGAGTAAAGGGCCGGCTCCTGCAGCAGCACTCGAGTGTGCTGGCAATGCGGGAAGCCGGTAAGAGCAGCCAGGAGTGGGCTCTCTGAGCTGCTGTCCACCGAGGAATTTCTCCACCAAAGAATGCGCACGCGGGGTGCCTAGGTGGGACTGGGCACCCCAAGACTCCAAATGTGGCGCAAAGCCACCAACAATATCAAAGCAGGACATGGCTCCCCTCTACCAGCTCAGAGGTAGAGCTGCTGTTCTAAATTTCAGCAAAGGCATGATGGAGTGCCCCATAATGCCCTGCAGGGCTTGCCCACATTTTCCCCTGGAAACCCCTCAGTGCGGTGGAGCTGCAGGGGCAACGTAGATTCCACACCAAAAGGAATTCACCAGTCCCCACTCTAGGTTGGATGGGATTCCAGAATGATAACCCCTTGAAGGTTTTAACCTGTAATAAGAACATCCTATGCTAGAACTTTTGTTCATTAATTTTGAAGTGAGGTACCCCCTTGAGGCAAAGACTATGGCTGCAGGGCTGTAGCAGTAAAGGTGATCAACATCCTCTTGAGGTGAAAGTTGGTAATTGCACAGTAGTGCAGTTTTAAATCTGATACGTCTTTTTGGGACCCTGTCTGAAGTACATAGTTTATTCAAACACCCTCTAGGGGTGAATGTCTATAATTGCATAGTAATGTAATTATAAATGTGATGCCTTTTAGGGGCTGTGATTATATTGTGTCGTGATGAGTACCCAGATCTCCCAATCATGCATAAACATTCCCTCATGCAATGCTTTATTTAAATAATGATACAGACAGCCCCTCATGCTCAACATTTGCATGCTTTATTGCCAGGATTAAGTGCCCTCAGTCATGGTTATAGTTGATTATTTAGTTTATTCCCATAATGAAATGTTTGTTGAAATAATGAGGCTTGCAGCCACTCGCTTTGGTGCCAGTATTAAGGGCTCTTACTCCAAGTTATGTTCAACCCTGGCGTTTAGGGACAAGATAATGTTTAAATATCTAAGCTGTGGTACTAGACCCCCCTCATTTGGGAGGGGTAAGAATTACTACACAATGTCATCCAAAATTAATTCTATCAGCTTGTGTATCTTTGTAAATTGCTGCATAGTATTGAGTAGTGTGTGTGTGTAATATATTTAATTTTTTCCTTTTTCAAAAGAAAACGCACAAACTGGGCAATCATTTGTCAAATACTAGCCCCCACCACTTCCCGTGAGTAGGGGTTGGACTGCTCTTCAATGCTACCCTATGAGAATCAAGCACTACAATGGAGCATTTGGCTCCCAATGGAGGAGAAAATGTAGCCCCGTCACACTTGCAGGCCACAGAACTAATGACTAATTTTCCAACAGATAATCAATTTGGGTGAGGTTTAAGGATTCTCATGGAGGGAATGTAATAGCAGTATTGCTAATTGCGATTTGGAGGCCAGGTGATTTAAAAAATCACTTAGGCCATCTGAATCCGCGGAGTTGAAAAAAGTGCCTCCGTTATTCACTGCATTTTACCAACACAACTTTCTTCAATTCTGAAATGCTAGCATGCAAGAACCCGGTCAATGGTATTGAGAAATTTGGAAATTGTGTTTCTGGTATGCACCCTGTCCAAGCAGGAACCACAATCCTAGTCAGGGTAAGTCACAATACACCCTAAATTAACTTAAGAGGCAATGTGTAAAGTATTTGTGCAACACTTTGATAGAAATGAAACGTGGTTTTAACCTTTTACTCGTTCTTTGCTTCATATTATGTTAGCATTCCTATAGCTAAATATACATATGTAGGTATTGTGTATAAAATGTAATGAGGTAATGCAGAATGTCACGCCAGCTAGATTGGCATCTGTGCTGCCATTTTAGTTAAAAGGAACCCATGTTCTGATGCAATCGAACTGTTACTTGCATGCTCGAAACTGTATTTTGCTCCTTTACGAGAAATGGCCTTTGGTAAGTTTTGTTTCTTCAATGCCCATGTTAGCTCGTTAGTGCATACCTTTCTATTTAGATCAAGGGCTTCTCCCACTTTTCTAGAGGGGAAGATAGGCGAGGCAACCTTGAAATGTAGATGGATTGTACCAGGCTGCAGAATCAAGACTTATGTTCTGTACCCCCTTTGTATTACAACACCTGCTAGTGTTTTTTCATGGTAGGCGGGTCTTTGTGGGCCCCACAACATACATAATGTAACCTTATGGTTGTAATGGTCAGTCCCTCGTCAGCCATCATAGGAGGCTGTTCTGATTGGACTCCACTGCAGTGAATAAACTAGTTTGCTTGTCTTCTCTACTGCGTGATCAACTCTTCAGTCTTGGAAGGCTATAGTAGGTCGAGAGTGGCCCAGGTGGCCCTAATCGGGTCACTTCCTCCAACTTCAAAGAGTAACTCAGTGAAAACACCAAACAAAAAGATTCCACCCATGTTAGAAAAACAGCTCCTAATTTAATAAATAAAACAAGCCAAAAATTACAAACATCCAATAAGTAGAACTTGAGATAAGAAGTTATAAAGAATAAACTGTAAAATAGCACTTAGAAGCAATAAGCCTTGTTTTTAACACCTTTTCATCAATCCCAAGTTCATTTGGACTAGATAATTCCTCCCCCTAGACATCCAATTTGAGCACAGAATTTAACTCTTTTTTACCCCATTCTCATTAGGAAGTAATTAGGCTTCCTAAAGCTGCTAGATCAGGTTCACATGAAGATCCCTGTCCACCTGAAAGGGTATGTTATTGCCCGCCAAGCTGGCTGACAACTTCCAGCTTTTGTGTCCTACGCAATTGGGAAAGTACATTTACAACAACTATCTCCTTGACGCCACACAATTTGTCTTCTGAGCTGGACACAGCACAGAGACCGCACTTATCAAGGCCACGGAAGAAATCAGTCAGTCTTTGGACACGGGTGGTCGGGCCACCCCGATCCTGCTCGACCTATCGGAAGCCTTCGATACGGTTGATCATGGGTTGCTGATAGAGCGCCTGAGTGGGATCAGGGTGACAGGCTCAGCCTGAAAGACACTGAATTTGTTCCTATCCAGCCAAGAGCAATCAGTTAGACTGGAGGGATGTTCCTCCCCCTCCTTTTCTCTACCCTGCTGGGTTCCCCAAGGGTCATCAATCAGCCCACTAATGTTCAATCTATGTCATCGCTCTTGCAGAACTCATTAGATCATTCAGCTTTGAAATAACGTCATACACCGATAACACCCAAATTGTCGTCTCTCTTGCAGCAGCCAACAGGGCGGCCGTGGAAATATTCTGTGAGTCCATGAGACCAGTGGGTAACCGGATAGCGAACAATTGCCTCAAATTAAATTCCTCTAAAACAGAGGTAATGGTATTCGGTGTCCACCCATCATTTTGGATGCCCAATCGGTGGCTTGTCAGCTGGGCCCCTCTCCGACTCCTGTTAGGTGCGTTAGGAACTGAGGACTGTTATGAATAATAAAGTGTCTTACACTGATCAAGCAAGTGCTGTTACCTCAGCTGCTTATTTTACTTTGAAAATGATTTTTAAAATATGCACTTCTTCCCTGTTCAACTCAAAAAAACAGTGGTCACCTCCTTAGCTATCTCAAAAATTGACTACTATAATGGGCTTTATCTTAATACCCAGGGTCAGATTTTGAACAAATTGCAACTTACAGAATGCGGCAGTGCGCTTACTATGTAAAATTCCCTAACACCAATCATTGTCCCACTTTATTGGCAATCTTTGTTGGCTCCAGGTGAAACAGAGGACAACATTCAGAGCATTGTGGCCAGGGCCGGACTGGCCGTAGCGGGTACCGGGCAATCCCCCGGTGCGCCGCACGGGTGGGGGCCGGTTTTGGGCCCCTGGGGGCCGTTATTGTTACAGGGCCGTTTCTGCAGCATAGCTGCAAAATCAGCCCTGTAACAAAATCGGCCGAAAACCGGCCCTCGCAAAGAGCTCGGCGGCCCCCCCATGGGAGGCCGGCTGAGCACTTTGCCAGGGCCGGTTTTGGTTCCCAGTCTGGCCCTGATTGTGGCCCTTTACCTCATACTCACCTTCTCACTCCCTTAGATCTGCATCAGCTAAACTTGTCTTAGTCCCTAGATTCAGACTTGCCAACTGGGGTGGCAGAGGTTTGGTGCTAGGAGACACGAAGGCTTGGAATAATCTCCCTTGGCACATTAAAACCCAACTGAGTCTCCTGGACTTCAAGAAGGCACTTCAAACTTCAAACTGAGGGGAGAGGATGTAGCCTTACGGCTAGAGCGGTCGACCTCTGAGGAAGCTGAGGAACCAGTTTTGAGTCTCGACAACGACGCTCAAAATCCTGTGATATTGGGCAAATAACTTAATCTCCCCATGCCTAACAAAAATGAATGTGTCCTTCTGTAACAAAACTAGTGCTATGTAAAGCGCTCTGATACCCTGTGTCTCGGGTCTAGTTCGCGGTATATAAAACTCTAAAAATAAAAATAAATAAATAAACTTGTCTTTTTGTCTTCTTTAAAATTTCTAATCTACTTTCCTTTCACACTCAGCTACCACCTAGAAGCACTTTAGGGCACATGAGTGCTGTACAAAAACAGTTAATATAATATAACATAAGCACTTATGTGCCTTATCTGGGCGTGTTGGACCAGGACGAAGTCAAAAGTTTGGGCCGACCACAAATGAGCACTGGCAAGATACAAGGACCCTGTGAGGCCCGATGAACAAAAATACCTTAATCCAGGTTGTGTCGAGCGATGCATAGGTGTTCCGTATGCAGTTGGGGTGATGTGTTGATTTTCTCCATGAAACGGCGGCGAGACACCAATTCCAATGGCTATGCGCTGGGTATGAGATGCTGTATGGATTTCCCCTTGCAGTAGAGGTGATGCATCGATCTTCTCCATGCAGTGGTGGTGATGCATGGTTTTGAAGAGGTGGTTCCGAAGGCAATGCACTGGTTCCAAATGCGTTGCACTGATCCTGTTTCCACAACACCAGCTATGCATTGATTCTGCTCTCACAGCAGAGGATGCGTTGATTCCTCATTAGCAAAAATCTTGGGCCCACTTCCATGGGTCCAGAACTGGGATGGCACCACTTGTCAGGACAAACTCACAGATGGCAGAGTCTAGGTGCAAGAGCATGATGATTGAAGTCCTTTATGACCATATGGCACCTCATACCTACGATGACCATGTAGGTATGATGTGCCATAACTATATTTGGCATTGAGTGGCTATCAAATAAAAGTACTCACACCCCTCTCTAGTGTATGACTCCACTGTTTCAATCTTTCTCTGTATGTAGCATCTCTGCAGACATACCCCACCACTGCGATTATGATCTACTTGACATCATCCACTTTGTATAAATTGTTTAAATGGCGGGTGTGTCACCCTCTGAGTCTTGTGTATCTATAAAAAAGCTCAATTCCCTGGAAATGTCCAATAGGATCTTAGGATTGGGGTTCCTTGTACCTTATAATAAATCATTATGCAATAGTAGTAAAAAAAGGAAGGCGACTTGAAGGCGACTTGAACAGCATCACCCTTTAACAACAAGTCAGGTCCCTCTATAAAAGCCTGACACAGTACAATTCAGCAGTTGCCAACACCTTTGTGGGCATTAAATGAGTCTGGCCACCTCAGCGAAATAGATTAGGGAAGTGGGTCGTTGCATAGTCTAAGAATAATTTCGTGGAACATTAATGGTTTTAAAGAGCAAATAAAGATTGATTGTGTAAAAAATGTTTCACAGCAGGCAGACATTATTTGTCTGTAGGAAACTTGGCTATGCGATAGTACCCTCGTAGTTGAAGGTTGTACCCAGATTTATAAAGCCGCCAGTAAATCAAGATGTGGGCGTCCATCAGGAGGGATTATGACACTTATTTCTACAAGAACAGTAAATAAGGTGATTCTGATAAATACTTCTTGTAAATGGATGTTGGTCAGTGAGGTATCCTTACAGGGCCCTGGAACGCTAAACGAACATGTGATTGTGGTAAACACATATATACAGTGGGGTTCGCAAGAAAAATATGCAAGAGAAATGGGGCTTTTTAAAGATAAAATGAAATCCCTGAGTGATAAATATGAAAAGGATTATCTAATTATCACGGAAGACTTTAATCATAAGCTAAACCCAGAAAAATTAGATCCTTGGCTGAAGGAAATTCTAAAAGCATATGAGATAATGCCAGCTCACTTTCCCAGTTGTATTATGAATAGGCAAGATGAAGCTCTAGGGAAATTATTAGGGTCACAGGGCTTAATTAGTTTAAATGGTAGATTAGAATTTGAGAGACCTGCAATGCAAACATTTAGAAGAGGCAATCAATTGTGTCCCATGAAGCGCAAAGAAAGCGACCATCACCTACTTTATTGTGAAATAGTGAGAGGCCCCCCAAGAGTCTGTGAAAGAGTTTTACCGCAATCAATGGATTACTCAAAACGTTTGTCCACAAAACTAACTGATGAATATATAACAAAATTAGCTAGTTTCCAACAAAATCTATCCTCTGAGGTAGCATGGAATCAGAGGGTCCCATGGTTTGAAGAAAAAAATCATTCAGGTAGTACAATGTCTCAGAGTCAACCTAACGAAAAAGGAAAAAGGCGGTAAAATTTTGCAAGGCTGGGGTAGAAAGCAATTGGGCTGGTTTGATTCTGTATGTAGGGGAAAAAAAGGATACTGAGGAGAGAAGAAAGAAGTATGAGGTTAAGGCATGATCAGGAGGGTTTTAATAATTTGTTAAATTTGAGGAAAGAATAAAAAATGTTAGTGAGAAAAAGAGCTTTAAAGAAAAATGCTGGGACTCCCTATTGGAAACGATGGAAACAAAAATTATTTAAGGGTTTCTGGAAGCTGATCTAAGATACATCGGGTCGATCCCCGGGAACCTTGAGTTGTGTAGTTGATGAGGCATCCTGGGAGGAGCACCTAAGCCAATTATATATGGCTGGCAATGTGCCAGAATTAAGTGATGAAAGAATCCCTATGTGGTGGGCAGCAAAATAACGAATTCCCTTATGCTCCATTGAAAATGTGAAGGACATCATTAGGAAGTTAAATCTAACCTGAGCAAAAGGACCAGATAACCTACCCGCGGTTATAATTAAAACAGAGATAAACTGGTGGGCTCAATTTCTCTCTAAGATGTTTACCGTCGTACTAGTCTCAGGTACTATCCCAAAATCATGGAGGGGAGCCGTAATCAGGCCTCTGTACAAAAAAGGAGACAGAAAGGACTGCTAGATATTGGTGTGAAAGTGTTCTCCAAAACAATTTTGGGCAAACTGAAGGACTGAGTTGAGTTACATGCGATTGTCCCTGTGGAACAAGGAGGGTTTAAGGAGGGGCACTCAACCCTCGATCATTGCTTTGCCTTGTGGGCTTTAGCTCAGAAGTCGGTAGAACAGCAGTGTAAATTATACTGCTGTTTTGTTGACTTCCGGGCTGCATTTGATTTAGTAGATAGAGAACGCCTATGGGAGACGCTAAAAAGATATAATATTCCTGAAGAACTCCTAGTAGTCATCCAAGAGCTGCATAGTGAGAATTGGGCTCAGGTTATTAAAGACACAATAGGGTGTTTGACACAAGAGATAGCAATCAATAACGGCCTAAGACAGGGCTGCGTATTGGCACCTCTCCTTTTTTCAATTTTCCTTGCTGATCTGCCTTCCTCTTTAATGACTGAAAGAGGTGCAAGCCCAAAGGTAAATGGGAAGCATTTGTCCTGCTTACTGTAAGCAGATGATCTAGTTATTTTTGATCAAACAGAACTTGGTCTGCAAAGGAAGTTAAATGTGTTTGATACATATTGTACATCCAAATATCTAACAGTAAATATGGAAAAAACAAAAATATTGTGCTTTGGAAAGAGAGACCAAAAATGCAACTGGTTCCTGGGGCAAACAAAATTAGAAGTTGTTAATGAATACAAATGCCTGAGAATATGGTTTGATAAATTTTTTAATTGGGGCACCTACAGGCCCAGTAAACAAAAGGCTTAGCTTCAGTTTGCGGGTTGAAAAAATGTAACAGTAATTATGGAGCTATGTCGCACAGACCCATAATGAAGGCCTTCAATGCAATGATCCCTCCTCAAATGCGATATGGAGCAGAAATGTTGTGTTTAGGGGGAAAATGCTCCTGGGACAGTGAGGAAGGGAAATGTTTAAAAACCTTGTCGTCATTGCCCATCTCATCAATGATACAGGCCATTAGGTTAGAGCGAGACTTGTTAGCATGGAACATACAGGTTCAAGTAAATTTATGTAGATTTTGGAAATGGCTAGGGTCAGGGGAAGAGGAGAAAGTGTCACATTGGTGTATGAGGGAGATTCAACAGAGTGAATTAAAGTGGGCAAAAGCAAAAAGAAAGAAACTCTACTTCATCTGTGACAATTTGAAGGTGAAACTTGACCCCGTGTCGCTACTTATTGAAGGACGGAAGAGTGTACTAAAATCCATGGGGAAGGAAACGTCTAAACAAATTGATATGGATTATCTGAAACAAAAAGAGAAAGTGCATTTTATGTTAAATAGCAAGAGAAAAAATAACTGGTACCCGTATTTAGACACCTTACCAAATCAATGGTTGAGAATGTAATTGTTAAAGGTTAAAGGTGAGTGTAGGCATTAATCCGGCACGCGCAAATGAGAAAATAACAAATATATTAATGGACGGTGATAGTAAATGTACATGCGGGAGGGGCATAAAATGTACCAGTGTACACATCTTAATGGATTGTCAAAATGTTTTAACTCTGCGTCAACTGTTTTTACGGCCAGTTTTTAAAAATATGGTGCAAGGTCAAGGATGCAAGCAATTGAGCTCCTTATTGATATGCAGTTCATTGACTTTGCAATTGCATTGGCGAAGTTTATCCAAGCTGCAAAGAGGTTCCTTATGGAATAGGAAATGAAAGAGTGGACCAGGGAGTGACAAATAGAGACTAATTGGACAATTTTATTTGTTTAAAGTAGTCACTAAAGGTTTGACCTTTACGCATCTGGATCGTGCTCACAATTTGAGTATGAAATTGGTTTAATAAATTAAATTGATACTAGGAAAACAAGTTTTTATGAGACAAAGAAATAATGAATTTGTAATTGTACCCTAATCCAGGTTTATGGTTCTTTTCTAGAATTTTAACTCATTGTATTCTTAGCTGTTTTATGGTGTTTTTGGTAGTTTAAAGACCAATGGTCATAATAAACTTATTTTTTTGATTGATTTGATTGAGCAGGTGCCATCATGCTCATTCTGTGTTCTTGTACAGGGTTACGGAGCATTGTAATGTTGATGCTAGATGAATGCAAAAGGTAGGTTGGACCCCTTACCAGTGCAACCATTTAGAAACCTCTCCTTTCTTGATGACTATGGAAAGTATGGGAAATGTAAATTCTGATTAATTCCCAAAGCAGTGCACATTTATTCACCAATTTGTTCTTAAAATGGGTGCTTTATGAAGACCAGTGTCTCAAGGAATGCCAAGCTCCTTGGCCCTTATGCTAAATCTTTCATATCATCCAACAGCATGGTGCACATTTTTAACACAGAATTTCCCTCACAATATCAGTTTTCCCTATTGATTTGGTACGATGTACCAATGAAATCCACATGTAAGATGTGCAAGACCTTTTTTGGGGGGTTCCTTTTGAGCTCTTCTGATCTTCTGACAAGATTGATTGAGTTATAAACAGGGCATGCAACATGCCTTAGGGTATTTTAAATCAACTTTCATGCTCTCGTACAGTGCCATTTTTAAATGTATAAGGAATCACCAACATATTCCATACCACCAGTTGTTTGCTGTCCCTTTTGTGTCTTGCCTCACCAAACCCCTTTTATGAGCCCACACATGCATTTGTCTAAGAAACATTAATTGTGCTCTTCAGCATCTACAATAGGCCTGTCTTCTATATAAAAACTGTCCTCAATGTCCATACAGTAGGATCCCTCTGATGCACTCTTTGAATGACTACATTCCTATCCACTATTCTCATGGTTCTATTGTTGTTTGTAAAACTACTTGTTAGATGGATTACTCATTTTATGAAATTTTCTTAGATCCATCTCAACCCCTACTGCAATCCACTCAGGACAATCTCCTACTGCAGACTCCTTATTTTCTTTGTCAGTGACTCTATTCTCATGCATCCAGATACTCCTCCTCCAATGTGCCTTCATTTTCATCAATCCAATGTGCTCCAGCTCTGGACTAACTTCTCCCCCTCCATCCATAATGGACCACATTTCACCCCACCCTATTCTGACCATATAAATCAATGTATGTCCTAGTGGTACAGATGTATTACAAGAGACCTGAATGCATAATATAACCATTGTGTTATGTAGACATACTTGTGGCTCTCCTTCATTGTGTGCTCTATGGTTACTGACATGGCTATAAGTTAGGTGTTTTGAACCAACTAATGTATCATATAGACCTGTATTGTCATCCATGGGACATTTCATAGTAGTGCTCCTAAGTGTACACCACCACCATCCCCAACCCCACCCCCACAGTGGTAAATGGATTATGGTAAGAAATACCAATGGGTAAAAGGCTAAGGTTATGTGTCAGGGAATAGGCGGGAGTAGAAGTACTAGATTATATGTAGGGATAGAAATGATAGGAAATAGACAGGAGTAGACAGACTAGACACTAAGGGTCAGGTGAAGGTATAGCACTAGGCTATATAAAGAGGTACACAAGGGAGGGATAGAATTTAAAAGGTATATTATGTAAGAATCCTAGGGTATTAGTTATAGGTAGGGGATACTAGGGTAGATATTGGCAGTGGAACATAGGTATAGGAAGTGAAGCAAGGGACATGGATTGAGATTGAATTGAATACAATGGGGTAGACAACTATGATAAAAGATAAAACACAGTTAAAATGAGGATAATAGAAGATTGATGAATATTAGCAGAGCAGAAGAAAGAAATTAGGGGAAGGGTAGAAGATACAGCCCCCTTTGGGAAATGTGATTATTAGTTCTAGGAAGGCATCCACCAGCGAGCAACATGAGGGAATAACACTGTGTTTAGTTCTCAGTAGCTTTTGATTCCCTCAAGCTCTTTCTGTGCTGGGACACGTCAATCCTCATGTTATGCTCTTCAAATCAACCTCCTTCAGAGGACTGTTAAAAATACCGTACTGAGGTAGGATGATAGGCCTATGTCACACTGGGTAGGAATTGACGTTCTAAGGAATAAGTGCCACTGTTAATTCAACCTACCACCTGTTCTCCTTATTGGAGAATAGTCCCCTCTTTTTTCTCAATATCTCTTCGATCCCAGGCATCAAGATGTAGGTGCAGGCACCCTCAATCCATGGGGATGTTTGTGGTGTCTGCACCTCTATTATGGCAGTTATGAACATTGTTGTGCCTCCCTTCCTTCCATCTGTCAACAGCACCATGCATGGATGCCACCTCCCACTTACATAAGGCAGTGAATAATTTCAGCCACAGGGCACTTTCCATATGCTCTGCACCTCAGTTGACCAAACCACCACCTAGGCACATTTGATATTTCACTCACAGACTGCTCCTTTAGCCTTTACCATCACATGTCTGTGCGCAAGCAATCACAGGCAACTTGCAGTTGCCCCTGCAGTCACTATTGCAAATCTAGCCACATTTAAATAGCTCTCACCAGCACGGCATCTGTTTCCCATCCATCCTGAGTGTCTGCGTGTTCAGCACCCTCAGATTGCACTCAGGCAGGCAGCACACAGATAATACTTAAACTGTCCACAGTGGTTATAAGCCAGTGTCATAGTTCAACACAACTATCCAGCTGCTCCTCCTCTGAAACTCATCCCACATCCAATGACTAGGTTCACTGACGAATCACGAGCAGATCCCCCAACACAGACGGACAGCTCTACTTGACCTGATGACTGCGGTGCTGTCAAAGAACTGCAAGTCTGCACCTCTTCCAATCACTGCACAGCATTAGCTGATCCACCGATCTCCCAGAAGCCAGACGCACCTACAGATGCCTGGAGAAGAACTGGAGAAACACCAAGACAACCGAAAACCATACCACCTACAAGGACGCCATGACGGACTACCACAACCAGATCAGAGCCACCAAGAGGAACTTCATCCACAACAAAATCCTGGCGAACTCCACTAACTCCAAGGAACTTTTCAGTGTCATTCAAGAATTCACCAACCCACGCAGCAAAGCCACAGACATCACCCCATCCCAAGACCTCTGTGACAAGCTTGGAACCTATTTCTACCTCAAGATCAAAAACCTCTACGACAACTTCATTGACCATCTACCAGGAACCACAGATGCCTCCCACCCCAGAAATACCGGCCAGCCCACCATCTCCAACTGGACACCGATCACGGCCGAAGACACCAACTCAACCATGAAAAGCATCCACTCGGGGGCCCCCACTGACCCCTGCCCCCCTCACATCTACCACAGAGCCGCGGCCACCATCGCACCCGAACTACAACGCACCATCAACACCAGCTTCAAAACAGGCACCTTCCCAGATGACTGGAAGCGCGCAGAAGTCAGAACCCTGCTCAAGAAGCCCACGGCTGACACCACCGACCTCAAGAACTATCAGCCCATCTCGCACCTCCCCTTCGCAGCCAAAGTCGAAGAGAAAACAGTCAACAAGAAACTGATACAATTAATTGAAGAGAACGCTGTCCTCGAGCTGTCCCAATCCAGATTCCGAAGCCACGACAGCACATAGACCGCCCTACTTACCGCCACAGATGACATCTGCACCCTCCTGGACCAAGGCCACTCCACAGCCCTCATCCTACTTGACCCATCAGCGGCCTTCGACACCATCTCCCACCACACACTAATCGCTAGACTACACAACGCAGGCATACAAGTAACAGCCCTGGACTGGATCTGATCATTCCTCACCGGAAGAAACCAAAGGATCAGACTCCCACCCTTCCTCTCCGACCCCACGACAATCACCTGCATAGTTCCACAGGGTTCATCACTGAGCCCCACCCTCTTCAACATCTACATGGCTCCCCTTGCAGCCATCGTCCGACAACACAGCCTCCACATCGTATCCTACGCTGACGACACCCAGCTCATCCTCTCCCTCACCAAAGACACCACCACTGCCAAACTCAACTTCCAGAAAGGAATGCAAGACGTCGCAGTCTGGATGACCAACAGCTGTCTGAAGCTCAACACCGAGAAGACAGAAGTCCTCATCCTCGGTACCACCCCTACTGCATGGGACAGCACCTGCTAGCTGACTGCCCTCGGAAGCCCACCTATCTCCTCAGACCACGCCAAGAACCTCAGTATCATACTCGATTCATTACTCACCAAGAACCGACAGGTCAACACCATCACCTCCAGCTGCTTCAACACCCTCCGCATCCTCCGCAAGACCTTCATGTGGATCCCCCATGGGTCAAGGAAGACAGTCACCCACGCACTCATCACCAGCAGACTGGACTATGGAAACACACTCTATGCCAGCATCACCAAGTCCCTACTCCGCAAACTCCAGACAATACAGAACACCGCCGCCAGACTCGTCCTCGGCATCCCCGACACGAACACATCAGTCAACACCTACAAAGTCTCCACTGGCTCCCTGTGGAGAGAAGAGTCACTTTCAAAATTCTCACTCACGCCTACAAATGCCTACACAACAACGGACCCAAATACCTCAACAACAGAATCAACTTCCACGTACCCAAAAGAAACCTCCAATCTTCCAACCTCTCACTGGCCAAGACCTTGAACAAGCTACTGGCAGACATCAGATGTGCCCCCTCCCTGAACACCTTCAGGAAGACCCCCAAGACCTGGCTCTTTGGTTAAACAGATCTGCAGACCCCCCTCAGCGCCTTGAGACCCTCACAGGTGAGTAGCACGCTTACAATTCACTGATTGATTGATTTATTGATGTTGCTGATTCAAATGAACAACATGGACACTGTTCTCATGCACTAGGAAAGGCACTGTTCATTTGAAGTGCGGGCACAGTTCAGCCAACATGAGTGTGGCAGCTCCTCCGCTAAGGTGGAGGAGTGTCACCCCACTTCTTTGCAGCAGTGAAATAAAGGAACATTTAAATGATAATAACTCAAGGGTATTATCATTTTATTTTTCCCACCTGCAGCAGCTTTGTGGGTGGGGCAAGGCTGCTCTGCTGACAGAGTAGGGTAGGGGTGGTTTGCACTCCCCAAGCGGGCATGAATATTTGGCCAGCTGTCTCGGGCCGGCCAAACAGTCATGCGTACTTTGCACATTCTCCACCCAGGCTGCGTTAGTGCCTGGGTGGAGGACATGCACAGACTTCCATTTTCTGCCTCAGCACCAAACCACGGTGCTCAGACCAATCACAGTGCTGCATTGCAGCGTTGTAATTGGCTCAATGGAGCATCAGCCTGGGTGAGGCTCCCCTGTTCCTGGAACACCGGCCTGAGAGACAATGGCAGGACAACAGAGGATATGCACGGCGAGGGGGTGGTAAGGTTTTTTTAAATTTATTTTTACACCCCTCTTACCCCCCAGCAACCCCTGATCCGTGGTGGCTGCTCCTGTTGACACTGCACCAAACTGCACCTATAGTGTAATAGCCCAACCTTGTGCTAACTGCCAGCCTCCCACTCTGTCAAATTTTCAGGGCTTGCCTAATGATTCATGTAGCTGTTTACTGTTTTTGTAAAAGGCAACAAGCCTGTACAGATACCTCAGAAGATACATTATGTCTTTGCTTACACTCCACTCAGTATGGGTATTTTTTTCTAGAAATGCACACCCTCTTGTTTTGAAACGGGAGCAAATATGTGTGCTTTTCCAGGGTTAGAAATTACCTGCAGAGAAACACTTACAAGTCTACCACTAACCATAAATGTACTAATGCAGCAATCTCGCCAGACTTGTGGATTTCTGGACTGATATGTGTAATTTACGAGCACAAACGTCCATTAGTCATGAATTTGTGAATCAGAAATGGGATATTATGAGCGTAAAGGGCATATTTTGCGTGCCTAAGTCGTTGGGAGGACAAATGCTTTGTTACTCTAGCCATCTGTGATGCCGGCTCACCGAGAGCAATATTAGACACATAATTTCAACACATTTTAATAGTCTCAGAGCATCTTCAGGGTTCTTTTTTTACGATAATCCATCTCAGAAATACGAGAAAACACTCAAAAGTAGTAAGAACAATTGTGATAATCATTTTACCATTCATTCAACTTAGAATTTATTTTTCCAGAATATTTTATTGTAATTTTGTTCTTTTGCAATATATGCATAAATAGCTGTCAGTGCTATCCTGGAAACTAAAATCAAATTTGGCTAAACCAATCACACTAGCCTCAATCTCTAAAAATCCTTGGCTAGAATGCTGCCATAAAAAGATGCTTTGGTCATGGCAACCCATCCTGTTGTGAATCATCCTCCTAAACTGCGGCCTACCAGGGAAATGCCGGACAGTACGGAATGACTAGTCACAAAAACCCTGTTAGGCTTGTTAACCTGGAATTGTGTGAAATTGCTACGCCTCCCACAGGATAGAGTAAACAGGAGAAAAAACTTTTTTTACTCCTCGTTATTTCCTCTTTCTATGTGTGCTGTAGGTTCTGCAGCACCCATAAAAAGAGGAAAATGCCTCTAGAAATTGTTTTTGTGCAGGAAGTTATCCCTTCCTGCACAAAATATAATTCTCCTTTTAACGCAAGCAGCCTTGGGCTATGGTGCAAGGATTCCTACAATGGCGCTAGGCTGCCTAAAGAGCACCGGCACAAGGAGAGAGCAGAAATGCTCCATATCATTTTAAATATGGAGCACTTTTGCCCTCCCCCTTTCACGCAACACAGCACACCAACTTTCTTTCTGCCATGCATTGCATTAACGTTGAGTAAATGTGACTCCCCTCCCTCTCCCTGGTTATTACAGGACTCTTTTATCATGTTTCACAGCCAGAAGGCTCTGGCGTTTCCTCTTAAGTACGAAGATGTTATGCTGCCAGCCATCCATTCTTCCTTCTTCAATTGAACTTCTTGGCTCTTAGGGTTACACCAAATTGTCCAGTCTATACTGGCGTCTTAGTCACAAAGCACAAAGAGTTATAAATTGGTTTAGTGGTGACTAGGAAGGTTGTGAGCATGTAATGTTATGTTATATTTAGTTATGTTATGTTACGTTGTGTTTTGTTATGTTATGTTGTGTTATGCCATGTTACGTTGTGTTGTGCTATGTTATGTTATGTTACATTATGCTGTGTTATGCTATGCTTTGTTCTGTTGTGTTATGTCATATTATGTTGTGTTAAGCTATGTTATGTTAAATTATGTTATGTTATGTTGTGGAGATTTTAGGGCGCACTCGTCACCTTGGCACCAACAGATTACTGGGTTGACGGGAGGTGCAGAGGGGTACCTACTTTTAAGGTCTCGCCTATGCAGCGCACATGTGCTACTTAGGAGACCTTTAGCCATCGTGCAGCTCTTTTTCAAAGCACATACTCGTGCTTTTGGTGGCATACAGCTTGCGGGAGTGCACAGCGGCACACCACAAGCACGAGTATGTGCTTTGAAAAAGAGCTCTCCCTAGCACGGGTGCACCCCTCCGCCTCTCTCTCCCGCTGCAGCCTGCACGCCATTGATTTTTTTTTTGACTGTCAGCTCGAGGCAGGCGCGCTTGTCTCTCTGAGCCTCCGTTTCACCCCTCTCACTCTCTATTTCTTTCGTCTCTCCTTATGTCTTCTTCATGTCTCTTTCTCTCTGTGTCTGTCTTTCCTCTTATCTGTCATTCTCTCCGCCTTTGTCTCTCTCACTTCCTTTTCTCTGCCTATTTTCCAATCTCTCTCTTTTTCTTTCTCTCTCTCTCTCTCTAGCCCTATTTGCTCGCACTTCCTTTTTTCCTCTCACGCTTGCTCTATTGAAGCTGTTTCCTATGGAAGGACTGTCATGGGACTTGAGGTGTCAGGATAGTAAATCTGACACACTGTGGAAATCTCTACTTATACATTTAGAGGACGGATCACTAGCCTTGGCTTGTCCCAGGTCACTTGGCCCTTTGATAGTAGGAATAGGCAGATGCATAAATATGAGAGGATTCTGAGTCGTAAGAGATGTATTTGGGCACAGATGGAGGAGACAGGTTGTCCTCAGCTATGCACACATTTATTCTCTCCGTTTATTGTTACTGACATGTTTTGCAATCCGTGAGTGAAAGGTGGGAAGTGTCTTGTCACTATGTAGGTATATTTTTCTCCTATGGAAATGTCATGTAAGCCAGTGACTTGATTTTATTCAATGTTGGGAAAACTTAAAGGAAATAAAAACTATGGCTTTTTCCCAAAATATATTTGTGCTGTAAAATTCCCCTTCAGAGGTAATGACCTTTGAGCCTGTTTTAAGGCATGGGCGGGCTTCTTGGCCAATTGCCGAAGGCCCCCATCTTTTAAGGCCTACCCTGTTAAAGTGATCAAAACAGAAGACTAACTCTCGCTCTTTCTTGTTCTCTCTCTTTCTGTGTGTTACCATCTTCCCCTTACCCCTTCTGAGTCATCCTTTCTCTACCTATCCCACAATTCTCAACTCTCGATCCACCTCTTTCTCTACCTCACCTACATCTTGCTCTATCATCCATTTGCCTGTCTTGCTATCCCTTCTTTACCTCTCTACTTTCTGTCTGCCTCCCATTAACTTACTCTTAGCTCCTGTTTTTTTTTGCCTCTCTACCTGAAGGACTGGGCTATTCTAAGACCCAGCGGTGCCAGGGGACAACACCTGAAACCTTCGTGGGTTACCTGTTCCGGCGTACAAAACACAGAGACACGGGACACTTCCTGCGGCATCAAAGATCAGCGTTTATTTACTGCAGGGATACAGAAATCGCAAGAAGTACACAACGTGTAGGTTCTGAGAGACTGCTTCAAATTGCAAAAGTGGATCGCTCCTTTTATACACATTTTCGTCATTTGAACAACATAACAAACAAAAGGTTACAACTCAGTTCCCACAGTAAAGTTCAAAAGGTCGCATTCATGTTTTCAGAAACCCGAAACATAATTACAGCAGCATTGCCGGTTCCCAACTGTAAAAGCACATTATCCCCACATTAAGCACATTCTATTCTGACCGTAACAAATTAGAGGAAGGGACAGAAACAGATGCAAAGGGAAAAACAAGGATGTGCACAAGTTTAGAAAACAGTGTAGAGAGCAATATAGGAAACTTGATTGCAGGATCAAAGGACTCGTGCCTAATGTATGCACGACTGAGACAATAAACTAGCACGGCAAGATGAGCCTCGAGCGGGGCCATCTGCCCTTGCCGTGTCATCCCCCTCATCATAAAAACACCTTCAAAGGAACATGTGTCCTCCGCGAAAGTTTGGGAATCCCAGGGTCACGAAGCGGACAGTGTCCGTTCGCTGGCTACTTGAGGGCAAGAGACAAGATGGACGCCGTATCTAAAATGGAAGCCGAGGGTTGAGATGAACATACCTACAAATGAGACGAACCATACATAGTAGCGTAGCGAAAACGCGTACACCCACTAAACTCGTCATTTGCGGTTCGTAGATACCAAACTCGTCCATATTCAAACAACCCAAAAATGTCGTTCCGACTCTCACGGAACCTCAGACGCTCCTTTTGCCCTCATGTAGGCAAGCACTAGTCGAGATCAGAATCGATTTCGATATTCATCAAATCGTTCAGTTGCTGCTGGAACATCATTCTATCCATCAACGTCTCCTTGGTAACAGATGGCCGTCTTATACACGTTGTAGCACAGAGGCCACATAAGGCAGGACCACACTGTACGCAAAGACAACACGTGAACAGAAACGTTACAACAACCCCTACGATCATCAGAATCTTCCAACCCCAGGTTGATATCAGGCCCCAAAACCATCCTAGAAGCGTCCAATTACCTTCGTCGACGTGTATGGACTCGGAGATCTTATGCAACTTCGAGATGGCTTGGTAAACAGTTGGAGCGTTGTCAGGAATGAAAATGCAACAGCTCGAATGAATCACTTTGCACACACCACCTCTGTCTGCAAGAACAACGTCTAGAACCATACGGTTCTGCAACGTCATGAGTCTATCCGCCTGAAGTTCCGCTGTTAAATTACCAAGAGCACTCACAGTTATGTTGGCAGTCAATTCTACCACACGGGTCAACTGTCTCAGGTTCCTACTATTAACCATAGGTCCCCAAAACGGCAAGAAACCCTTAAAGAAGTCTCCTGCTTCTTGACCGGCAGTATCCTCTTCACTAATAATGCCTCTCACAACTCTAGTTTTGTGATAGTCTGAGGCGACCGAAAAGGTCGGTGGCAAAAGATTCGCAATATAACAGGTACCCGAGAAGTCACGGGGCAACCATGTATATGCACGCTCATAACATACGAAATAGGTACCCTTGGCAGTCAGGAAAACAGGGGAAGAGAGCATCGGTAAAACGTACGTGTCAGTACAAGCACTCTCCCCAAGCTGGGCTCTCGGATTTCGACCAAGACCTTTCAAGCAGAAATTACCGAGGTGGGGTACGATCCATATTGGAGACGAGCTCTTGAGCTGTCTATCACCCACTGACATACTATACTCAGCCTCACTCAGATCTTTATATGCTTGTACCTCTTCATCTGGAATAAGCGATGCATCAAAAATATCTCTATCTAGATCAGCAATTGCTATCACCAATGGCTTGTGATGCGGACCAGGACCAGAGTTTGCAGAACGTGGTTCTCGACTGGGGTAGGAATCTAGTGCACTACGGAACATAGTTTGGAATGCTTGAGCTGAGCCCTGGGAGCTGTAAGGAAGAACCAAATACGGAATACCTCTATCCATGGTATGTGGCATTAACCCACACACCCAACAGTTGGTAGTATTCATCACCAACTGATGCTGATGTAGGAGTTGAACGAAGGAGTTATTCATAAATTCCGCACGTCTAACCTGCTCATGTTGGGGCAGAAGATGAAAAGAATGTGGGGAAACAGTGGTAATAGAACTTAGTTTAGGAGAAAAAGTAGGTGAAATGGAAGGCAATAACGACTGTATTCCAAAATACACTCCGGCCACCAATAGCATAGAAACAGTCAGAAACAGTAGAAATACCTGAAACAAAAAGCATTTTGTTCGTACAATCTTATGCAATTTTGATCTTTGCGCCGACATCCTTTCTACTTCCAACAGCTTAGAGAACGTCATCCTCTAAAAACCGTCCGTGACGTCCTTGACGCACTTCGTTCTGAGTAGCGATTATCAATCCCCAGGAGTTCCCAGGAATCGACAAAAGGTAACTGACCTAATGTCAGGAACCTGCTAAACAGGAGGAAGTACCCGCACAGCCCTACGGTTAACCCGGATGATAGGTTTTCTTAAACAAACTGCAATTGTTCTTAATATTCGTAGCAACAGTAACGATAATATGAGTCCAAAAAGGTTTATTAGTCTTTGTTATGTTAACGAAGAAAATATCGACTTCTTCCAGGTCGAGTCTGCTCTTCAAATAATTGTTCAGCTGATGAAACAGTGTTCAATCGATCAGATGACAATTCAGACCTCGAGTTCTCCAAAACTGATGACTCAACAGATGTGTCTGGCTGCAATGAATTGTCTACTACAGGTTGAGCATCGCTACACGGCACGTAACACAGAGGGGTCTCGGTTTCCGTTGTCACAATACCAGTTCTCACCCAATTATCTGCTGGTGAAGGGATCGGAACCTTCTTAGTATGGGTGGCATGCACCCAGTTCTTTCTGCCTTCCAACCGAACTGCAGTCCTTGTAGCCAACAATACTTGAAAGGGACCCACGAATCTCGGCTCCAAGTTGCGTTTTCTGCCAAAGTTGCGGGTGACAACCCAGTCACCCGGTTGGAGCCGATGTCCAGGACCCTCTGTCTGTGCCGGTAAAGCTTCAAGGACCTGTTGATGAATTAACCTCAGTTTAGCAGTCAGATCATGAAGATAATCAATTAACATTGGATACTCAAGGCTATCAAAGGCCTTAGGCCTCGGGACTCCCCAAATGTTCGCAGGGCGGCCGAACACAATCTCGTATGGGCTGAGCCCTACTCGAGAGTGCACAGTCGCCCTGGTTGATAAGAGAGCCAGAGGCAAAGCATCAGGCCATGACAAACCAGTCGTAGCTTGTATCTTTGCAAGTTTCAGTTTCAGAGTACCATTGTACCCTTCAACCAAACCCGCTACCTGAGGATGATTGGCGATATGGAATTTCTGTCGAATTCCAAGGCCCTTACACACACTCTGCATCACACTTCCCACAAACTCACTTCCGTTATCTGACCACACAATCCGTGGCATTCCATACCGAGGAAAGTATTCCTTCAGTAGGACTTTCGCTGTGGACAGGGCAGTATTATCCTTAAGAGGATAGGCCTCTATCCATCTGGAGAACGCACAAACCACAACTAAAACGTACTTCAGATTATTGCATCTCTCCATATGGATGAAGTCCAGTTGGATAACCTCAAAGGGACACGTAGGAGGAGCAAAATGGCCGGGTGGAGTGGGGGTGCCTTTGCCAGGGTTATGCATCAAACACACCATACAATTCTTAACCACTCTCTCAGCACATTTAGCAATACCATCATTCTTCCATACAGGGGACAATAACTTACATATACCTTTCACGCTAATGTGTGACAAGCCGTGAGCCATAGTCACAACGGCTAGCACATATGCATCCGGCAACATCCACCTCTGACAAGTCGACCCAACATCCATGGGTGTCCAACTCCCCCGTACTTTCTTTCCACTTGGTCTTTTCAGTTTCAGTGGCCTCATTCTGAATTGCTTTCACGCTCTCAACAGTGTCTTCACACATACCAGTCTCCGTCGGCCACCTCACTGAACTCGTAACATACATTCGGGACGCAAGATTCTTAGCCGTTTCCTTAGCAATCTCATCCGCAAACGCATTACCACGACCAACATCATCCGTAACCTTTCGATGCGCACTACATTTAACGATCGCCACCTGTTTAGGCAATGTAAGTGCATCCAAAAGATCGTTCACGAGCTGCCCGTGTTGGATCTTCGTACCATGCGATGTCATAAATCCTCTCTCTCTCCACAATCGACCAAAACTATGTGCAACACCAAACGCATACTGACTGTCAGTAAATACATTCACTCGCTTTCTTTTAGACAGAACACACGCTCTCGTCAACGCAATCAACTCTGCTGCTTGCGCTGAATTCTGACTCAATCTCGCAGTTTCCACAACCGTACTCAATGTCACTACAGCATACGCAGTCGTCACATCACCATTCGGCAACTTAAAACATGAACCATCAACATACAAAGTGCCATCGGGGTCTGTCAACGGAGTGTTTTTCAGGTCCACACGACCTTTCGTTTCTTCCTCAGTTCGCAAATAACAATCATGTAGTGGTACATCATTTGATTCCATATTAGTCGGCAACAATGTCGCCGGATTCAACACATTACAACGCTTAATCTGTATATGACTTGCCAAAAGTGTTAACTCGTAGCCAGACAACCTTGCACTCGTCAGATGTTGAGTTTTTGTACGATTCAGGAGAGTGTCAACTGCATGCGGAACCATCACTGTGAGCATATTATCCATAACCAGACCTGCGGATTGTCGAATAGACACCGCAGCTGCCGCTGTCGCTCTCAAGCAACTGGGCAACGCTCTAGCTACCGGGTCTAAGGTCGAGGAAAAATACGCACATGGACGCTGCTTACCACCAAATTGTTGTGTCAAAACACTCAACGCACAACCTTCTCTCTCGTGAACGTATAGTGTAAATGGCTTACTGTAATCAGGAGTACCTAACACAGGAGCCGAACACAACGCATCACGCAGTTCAGAAAAACTCTTCTGACATTCTTCCGTCCATGGCAAAGGAGTCGAAACATCCTTGCACGTGAGAGCTATCAATGGCTTCGCTAACAGTGAAAAATTTGGGATCCACTGTCTACAGTATGACGTGATACCTAGAAAGGCACGCACATCTCTCTGAGTTGTTGGCACAGTCATTCGAGCGATCGCTGCAATTCTCTCTGGGGTCAACCTTCTTCCCTCCTTTGACAATAAGTGACCTAGATAGGTTACTTCTTGACAACAATATTGTAGTTTAGAAGGTGACACTTTATGATGTAAGTCACATAGATGCTGTAACAGTGATACTGTAGCAGTTTTGCAAATCTGTTCAGTGTCGGCAGCTACCAACAGATCATCAACGTACTGAATCAAGGCCGCACCAGCCGGTAACACAAACGCATCAAGTTGACTCTTAAGAGCTTGGCTGTAGATCGATGGACTCTCACAGTAGCCCTGAGGTGCGCGTTTAAACCTAAAGCTGCGACCACCTAAGGAGAAACCAAATAGATCTCTGCTTTCCTCAGCAACCGGAATGCTAAAGAAGGCATTCTTCAAATCGATTACCGAAAACCACGATGCCGAAGCTGGAATCAGAGTCAGCAAAGCTGTAATGTCAGGCACCACGAGAAACTGTGGAATTACAATTTTATTCACCTCTCTCAAATCAATAACAAAACGATACACAGGAAGCTTGGATGGATCAGTTTGTTTCAAAATAGGTAACACAGGACTATTACACACGTTACCCCGAGTTTCCTCAATGACATCTTTATCGATCAAATCGTAAATGATCGCTAATAGTGCTCGTTCTCCATCAAGAGAGATACGATACTGGGGAATGTGTGGCAGTCGTACATTTGATTTCAATTGAACAACATAAGGTGGAATATCCAGCAGGCCCATGTCATTGGGACCCGTTGCCCACAAAGACTCAGGAAGAGAACTCAATTCCGGTGGGAGTTTATCCATTGACAAATACATAAGAGAGATTACTCTCTGACCCAACATAAGCTCCACTCCCGCAGGAGAACAGTACAAAGTCGCATATAACCGCTTCAACAAATCCAAGCCCAAAAGATTCTCACCACAACCAGTAGTTAAAATCAAAGGAGCTTCTACCTCACGAGACCCTATTGTAAGAGGCAAAGGGCTAGAAACTGGATTGCTAACGGGGGCGCCGGAGAATCCAACGGAAACATTCGTTAAGCCAGACAAAGGCGCGCCAGGGAGTTTTGAATGCATGATGGAACTTTTCGCTGCACCGGTGTCCAACAGAAAAGGTTCAACTACGCCCAATGTGGCAACTGCGACGTAAGGCCCTCTCTGATCAACCGGAACTGATACCACTCCCTTTCTTTGTCTATGGCTGTCCTAATAATTACCGTCAGCAGCAACATCATGCTCGACATAATAGTCGTCCACATGATACTGTGCAGATCTACCAGATGATAAATTGCGCCGATCAAAGCAATTTTGCGAGTCTGCTGAAGTGGCAAAACGCTCATTCTAATTCCGAGTAACACCGCGACCTCTACCACGTGATGCTTGTTGAGGACCACTACGACCTCCTCGAGCCGAAACACCATTGTTTCGGTCACGCAAAACTGGACAATTAAACTTCAGATGGCCCTCACCCCTACAATATGCGCAATGATTATACCCCAGCATAGTTCGTGGTGTAGAGGAGTCAGTATGCGACTGCGACCTAGAAAACTGTGACTGTAATCGATTTTGCTGTTGCGAGTCATTGTGAATCGAGCGCGGGGGATACGCTTGCTGCAATAAGACCTTAGTTTTAAGATCCTTCGTTTTCCTATCTGCACGTTCGCTTTCTTCTTTCTCTCTATTTTCGTAGTATTGGGCCGTGGCTAATATTTGAGCGGTGGTAGAAACAGCCCACGAACTTTCAGAATTCTTCAATTTGTTGCTTAGTTCAGGCAACAGATTCGATACAAATTTATCAACAAACAGTCGCTGACCACCCTCAGTGCTCATATCCTGACCACTATGATCGATGAATGCCTCCTCAAATCTCGTAAAGAAATCGGAGACACTCTCACCCTTCTTTTGTTTGCACGCAGACAATTTGTCCCAGTTAACTCTTATTGCTGGCATAAGCGTCTTCATAAGTGTAATTATCCTCTGGGGCAGATTCTCAATGAGCTGTTCAGGTTTAGCCCCACCAACTTGCTGTGCGTCAGCCGCCGCAAGAGCAGCCAAATCAACGCCTAACTCAGCTACGTGATTCTCTTGACGGATTTTCGCCCAAATCGGTTGAGGTACTACATTACCGAATAACATGTCGATATCGGCAAGGTTCATAATAGTAGCGTCCACTAATTGGGATAACTCCTTATAATAACCTGCCGGATTTTTGCGGGGGTCAGGCAAGGTTTGCTTCACCTGCAAAACTTCCGATCGCTTCCATGGGAGGTGTATCCAAACTCTCTGAAAGTGTGGTGGAATAGCAGGGTTAGCAGCAGCATCACCTGGCATCCACACTGGGGGAACTTCCCGCATAGGGTACTGACCAGATTGTGCCATCCGCTCCTCAGTTCCATCCTTAAACAATGCTCGAGGTGGTACCGTAGATCGAAAGATAACAGACGCTCTAGAGCACGTCGAACATGAGCACCCACAATCATACCACTCGAAAATTGATGCTGAAGTTCAGTGAGCTCGGGCGGTACATTGTCTACCGCATCATTATCCCACTCGTCTCTCAAAGATTTACACATTTCCTCATACACAAATCTTTGTGTGGGCTCATTAAACTGAGAAAACGTCTCAAAAACTATACGCGAAGTGTACTTTGCAGGATGACTAATCCATTTACGTGCCAGTTTCACTAACGACTCACGTTCTCTACCATCAGGAATTTGACTGCGCCTCTGAGAGACATCAGAAAGATCGGACCCATGTATCGGTCCAAAAAGTGGAGAATAGAGATTAGCGACAGCATTAAATATACGACTACGAACGGAAGGGGAAGAAGAAGGAAGTACAGGAGTAACCATATTAGGGGTAACCGCAGAAGTAGTAGAAGTAGTCGAGATAGCAGGAGTAGTAGTAACAATAGGCTGATGAGGTACAGGCGAAGGAGCAGTAGGAAGAAAAGCGGGTAACGGAGGATGGACAATTTGCGGCACAAGGGGATTCGGAAGAACAGGAGGAACGACAGGCTGTCCAGCAGCCGCCAAGACAACAGGCTGAGGAGCAGGAGGAATCACAGGTCCCACAGTATCTGGTGCATAGGGAGGTGGCGATTTCAATAGATGAGACAATAATGGATCCTCTACCGCTTCTTCTCCCGTCTTATCAGAACTAGATGGTAGAACCGGATAACATTTATCCACCGCCATATGATGCAATCGAGCAAAAACTTCCTGCTCCTTCTCATCTTTGTCTCGCTGATACTGTTCTGCATTACGCGTCACCGCAATAACACCTTCTCTCTTATTTTTCTTAGATTGTTTGATTTCTTTCTGCTTGGCCTCTTTACGCCATAACCGAAAGGAATCAAACATGGCCGGCCTAGCCTTCTTTTTAAACAATTTAATTTCAAGATTATCTAATATTGCAGGTTCGAAACTACCATGTGGTGGCCAACTAAGGACACCATCATTTTTAGTGTAACAAATACAATATTCATTATATACGATAGGACCTACTCCGTGGCGACTATAGAGCTCATAAATTGGAGTTCCAACTGGAGGTATCGGGCATTAATCCTCCAGTCAAGAATCCGTGCTGCAACATTTAAGGAAACCAAACAAAGTACTACGGCCAGGCATCGTGCACACTGACCGAGTTAACAAACTTCAAGGGCTATCGAATTACGATGTCCTCGCAAAAAAAAAAACAAGACCCTCGGTTTTTGGCAATTGCAATTGTCAAATAAAACCCAACAACTAAGAACCAACAACTAAGAACCACAAATGCAATGGAACCATGCAAACAACCAAGTCTACTCTGGGAGCGACCCACAAATACTTAACTGAAAGAGCAATGGCGTCACCAGGAAGGCCCGTCTATCGTCTCGCCGTACAAAGGACTACGCCAGGCGCCAAAACAGGTCGACAGTCAGGGCATCAGTCCGTCGCAGCCGTCAGGAGGCGGGAATCTTCGCGGGAAAAGTCTTCGGGCCACTTATTTCGACAACTGGATCGATGAAGCGGGGTGCACCTTCCCTCGGAGATTTCACACGAAGTTCGTCACGATCGTCGGGCTTTGGACCGGTACCGCTGATGTCGCCCCACGTTGGGTGCCAACTGAAGGACTGGGCTATTCTAAGACCCAGCGGTGCCAGGGGACAACACCTGAAACCTTCGTGGGTTACCTGTTCCGGCGTACAAAACACAGAGACACGGGACACTTCCTGCGGCGTCAAAGATCAGCGTTTATTTACTGCAGGGATACAGAAATCGCAAGAAGTACACAACGTGTAGGTTCTGAGAGACTGCTTCAAATTGCAAAAGTGGATCGCTCCTTTTATACACATTTTCGTCATTTGAACAACATAACAAACAAAAGGTTACAACTCAGTTCCCACAGTAAAGTTCAAAAGGTCGCATTCATGTTTTCAGAAACCCGAAACATCATTACAGCAGCATTGTCGGTTCCCAACTGTAAAAGCACAATATCCCCACATTAAGAACATTCTATTCTGACCGTAACGAATTAGAGGAAGGGACAGAAACAGATGCAAAGGGAAAAACAAGGATGTGCACAAGTTTAGAAAACAGTGTAGAGAGCAATATAGGAAACTTGATTGCAGGATCAAAGGACTCGTGCCTAATGTATGCACGACTGAGACAATAAACTAGCACGGCAAGATGAGCCTCGAGCGGGGCCATCTGCCCTTGCCGTGTCATCCCCCTCATCATAAAAACACCTTTAAAGGAACATGTGTCCTCCGCGAAAGTTTGGGAATCCCAGGGTCACGAAGCGGACAGTGTCCGTTCGCTGGCTACTTGAGGGCAAGAGACAAGATGGACGCCGTATCTAAAATGGAACCCGAGGGTTGAGATGAACATACCCACAAATGAGACGAACCGTACATAGTAGCGTAGCAAAAACGCGTACAACCACTAAACTCGTCATTTGCGGTTCGTAGATACCAAACTCGTCCATATTCAAACAACCCAAAAATGTCGTTCCGACTCTCACGGAACCTCATACCTCCCACCTCTACTCACATTTCCCTCCTTCATCTCTCCCTCTTCCTCTCTTGTTGTAAGTTAACTCTCTTTACCTGACCAGAGACTAAATCCCTGCCCTTCTCTCTAACTTACTTCTCTACATACCCCACTCTGTGACTAGCTGTCACTTCTCTATACCACTCAATACATTTCTTTCTCTGTCGCACCTTTCTGTCAGATTGTCTCATTCCTTTACCTAAACACTCCCTTTTTACCTGTCTATTTATACATGGCTACGTACCTACCACACAATTGCTCTACCTTTAAACTCTCTCTGTAAGTCACACCTCTCTTTCAATAAACCTCAGTGCCCCACAGCACTTACCACTCATGACCTCAACTTGCCACCTCTCTCCGATCCTACCTCTAGATCTCTAGCTCTCAGTCAGCTCTCTGCCCCTCTTTTCTCCTCAAGTGCCCCTCTCTCTTTCTCTCTCTCTCTCTACCTCTCTTTCTCTCTCTCTACTTTCTCTTCTTTCTGCATCTTGCTGCTCTGTTTGCATCTCATTCCCCTTCATTTCTCTTCCATTTACTTCACCTCCCTCTTAATTTCATCTCTCTTTATCTTACCCTTTCTATCATTTTTGCCATCTATACCTTACCTTTCTCTACCTCTTGCATGCCTCTTTCTACCTCATCATTCTCTCTTTCTTTTCTCTCTCTGCCTCATAACTCACTGCCTCATCTCTCTCTTCCCCACCTCTCATACACTATCTAGCCTCTCAATTTACCTCACCTATTGGCCTTCTATGTCTCTCTTTTATTGATGTCCTCTTTCCCCCACCTTTCCCATTATTTTATTTATTTCTCTCTACAATGCTCTCTCTACCTCTTCCACTCCACCTATCACTCCCTTTGCTTTCATCTCTCTTTCTATCTCCTTCACTGTTTCCGTTCACTCTCTCTGCTTCCAATGTCGCGCTCATTTAATACATCTGTCTTACCTCTGTCTCTCTCTCCCAATTTCACCATTCTCTACTTCTCCCTCGCCCTTCCTCTGTATTACCCTCATCTCTCTACCTCATCTGCACCTCTTTTCTCTCCACTTCTCCTATCTTTCTATTTTTCATCCCACCGGTTCTACCTGCCTCTCTGCCTTGCTACTTTGTTTATCTGACCTGTCTTTCTATTTGTGCTATCTCATTATAACTCACCTCTCTTCCTATCTTATTTCTCTCTAGACCTTGCCCCTCGGGTTGGCACCTTTCATACCAGCCTACATTTAAAACTGCATGCCAGGCCTCTAAAAACAAACATTGGCATAGCCAATAGGTCTCGCCTTTGGGACCTTATACGTTTTTAGCCATGCAACAGTTGATGTTATTGCACCAAGGATATTGTGCTGCATAACTAACTACTTATAAGGTCCCAAAAGTGAGACCTATTGGCTATGCCATTGCTTGTTTAGAAAGCAAGGTTTTAAGTTTTTATTTGAAGATATCTTGAAACGGGATGGCAGTGCAAAGTGTAAGAGGAAGTCGATTCCAGTTCCAGCGTCTGGCTGACAGATAGGAGAAGGGACGCCGGCCAGTACTCGAGCGAAAAAAGAGTGGGGTGTGAGCATAATGGAGTAATAACCCAGCAGCCAGGAGTGATTGAGGAGAAAGACTGTTATTTACCCAGATTGGCCGATGTTGTTATAGTCTTTGTAAACATGGCAGGGGGTTTTAACGAGTGCTCATTTGTGCATAGTGTGCCAGGAAATATCCCGAAGGTGGTGAGTGATTGATGAGCATGCTGGAGGGTTTTGCTGCAGCGTTTTGCACCACCGCTAAACGTTTGACCGAGTATTCTGAAATGCCAACACAGATGTCATTAAGATAATCCAGTATGCTGGTGCACAAGTCTTGCGGTATAGGTTTGTAGATATAGATGGGCAGCCAGAGGGAGGTTTTACGGAGAAACAAACTTGAGGGATTTATGCTGGTGGCTAGGTCTGCCTTGGCATGATTGGCCATCCTAAACTGAGTGTTGTGTTTTTACTGAATAGGACCACCTCGGTCTTGTTGTCAATTTTATTTTAGGCAGTTGTCTAACATCTGACTAAATGCAAATATTTTAGCACCATAGTAGTGGCACTGTCTCCCAGCAGTAGGAGCACATCTTTGATGCACCCTATTTCGTTTACTGGGAGGAAGCTTGTACTGCTACTGTATCTCTTCTGTATTGCTTCAACCTGGACAGTGTGTGGGGTGGAAATTGCATGGCTGCTCCCTTTTCTAAACTACTCCCTATAATGTACTTCCTGCCTCACAGCAATACACTTGGTCTGTGCTATAGAGAAATACCTACTGCACATATAATACCCCTTATCTTTGTGTGGGGGAAACTTTACACCACTGCTGCCTGGGTGAAACTTGTACTGTAAGTGTGTGTGATGGAAGCTTTTACTGCTGTTGTCCATGTGATGATTGTTCTATGTTGGGCTTTTATGTGATTGCGGTGACCAACCATAAGAGAAGTCTGTGTCCTCCTGAGGCGTGACACCTAATCATTGTGGTATTCAGTGTCTCATCACCAAGCATTGGGATGTCCATATCTTAATGTTTCTGTTTGGGGGACCAATCATGGCACCAGTCCAGAATCCTGGTGTGCAGTAACAAATCATTTGCAGGGTGCACAGAAGAGGGACTCACAGGAAGGTTATCAGGAGCAATGGGAGAGGCGTGGTAGAGCAGGGCGAGAGGGGCAGAGCAACACAAGACCATGGTAAAGGTGGATAAACAACAAAGTTGTCATGTTATTTAGGACAACAAAAACTGGAACTGTCTAGAGTCCAAACCTATTCGATTGTGAGGGATATCCACTCATTAAAGAGCTGCATTCTCACAACGTGGTGATAGAAGGGCCATTTTAAATGTAGGCATTCTCCTCATAATCCATTGAGGTTTGCTTGACAAACTGTTTCAAAGGTCATTGCTCTAGTTCTTAGGCAGTTAAGCCACCTAAAGCTTGCAGAATCAGAACTATATACGCAAAACAGTGGCACTCATGATGCTCTGATCGCCGAACGGAGGTCCTGTGAGCCAATCAAAAACATGAATGACACAATCAACAAAGCAACAGCTGCAGGGGACTGAAGTATTTCCCAACTTGATGTATGCTGTCAAGTGGACTGATCCCCAGTATGAATGACACACCAGAAGAGCCGTGGCTGAAGTACGGTGACCTAAATCTCCTATTTATATATTTATATTTTTCTTCTTTTACATGTGCTGTGTCAGACAGCTGTTTCGCCAGTAGCTGTAGCTTCCTAATAAAAGCACGCCTGATTCCAGCAGATTTCAGAAATTGACACCCTAATTCCTATATTTACATTTTTGAAAATTGTAGAAAACGAATTAAAAGTACTGTGAAAAATACAGCTGCAACTATTTCTGAACTTAAATCACATTCTTTATCCATGTCCGGCAGACCGTTCTGCAGGGTTATCCCCAATCCTTTTCCCTTCACCCTCCTGTTTTCTGAACCCATTTTATGTGTCTTTTAGGACTCTGCATACTTTACCACTGCTAACCACTGCTAAAGTGCTTGTGCGCTCACTTTTAAACATAGTAGAATGGGCTTACACCCAATTGGTACAAAATTAATTATTTGTTAGTTCCTAGTAAAGTGGTACTACATGTACCAAGGGCCTGTAAATTAAATACTACTGGTGAGCCTGCAGCACTTATTGAGCCACTCAATTGAATAGCCTTTTAAACATGTACCAGGTCTGCCACTGCATCCTGTGAGTGCAGTCTTAAATTGCCAGTTCAGCCTGGTCAGCCTGGTCAAATAAACTTTTTGCCAGGCCGAAACCTTTCTTTTTAATACATATGTGTGGGAATGTATAGAGAGACGGACTCCGAGGATAACTTGAATGGGCGCTGTGTCCCCTTTTTTAATAAAGTGAGTTACATGCAATAACAAAAGGAAGGGGGTGTTTGTTTCCATCGACGTCTATCCGCCGCCAAGGTAGATATGGGTTCACTGTCTTTCTCCTGTCCTGGGTACGTTGGCGCGTGATCCCCTCTCGTTGGGTGGTGATGCGGTGTCGGGCCAGGAACCAAAAACAAAAGAAGAAAGGCACTGGTCAGTGCTTTAGGGTATCACAGCCTATAGCAAGGGTTACACCCGTGTTGGAAGTCCTATTTAAGCGGAGTGAAGGTCTCAGTGTGAAGTACATGAATTTGGCCCATCACCAGAGGTACAAGGAGAGGGAGGGTTTGGAGGTGTAGACGTGGGGAAAAAGGGAACCTCGAGTTCTCCCGGCAGGCCTAATGCCTTGCCCCTTCTTTACCCTGCCGTTTTCTTTACTCCCACCCCGCTCCCGATCCCGCGAACCCTGGCACGCACCTGTTCGAGCCACGTCCCTCCCGTGGGGCCGTGGCTGGGTGCTGCGTCCTCCTCACGACTGCTTTGCTCTTCTCCTCTCGCACCGGACTCCAGAGGGGCTCCCAGCACTGGTCTCCGCGTCTCCGTCGGTCGGGTCAGCCGGCGCTCGCTCTCTTCCGGGATCGTCGTTCCGTCCGCGTCATCAGGAGGCTCCTTCTTGTTGGTCTCGGGGCCGCGAGACTCCGCCCCCATGAAGAACGGGGTGGGAGAAACAGGCCAATCCGCGTCAGCTTCTTGGTGCGTGGCGGGGAAGTCGTAACCGCCAGAGGGCTGGAACGAAGAAAGAATGGGGGGTTCAAAGAAACCCTCAGGTAAGGTCTCGGTGGTACCAGGCACTCCCCGCACACCCCTCCCCTAGAGTCATCCCGATCGGGGAGGACAGGAAAGCGAGAGAGGAAGTCGGCGTTGGCGTTCAGGACCCCCTTGCGGTGGTGAATGTCAAAGGTGAAGGGTTGCAAAGAAAGGAACCAACGCATAACTCTAGGGTTGTTGCCTTGTTCCGAGCCAGCCACACCAAGGGAGCGTGGTCCGTAAAGAGGCTGAACTTGCCACCCTCCAGGTAGTACCTCAGTTTCTCCACAGCCCATTTGATGGCCAGACACTCTTTCTCGATAGTTGGATAAGCACACTCCCTAGGGAAGAGCTTTCGGCTAATGAACAGTATTGGGTGTTCTGCTCCATCCACTGTTTCCTGTGAAAGTACCGCACCTATGCCAACATCAGAAGCATCGGTCTGGAGGAGGAAAGGTCGGGAGAAGTTGGGCGAGAGTAGTACTGGGCTGTTCATGATAGCGGACTTGAGATCGGAAAAGGCTTGTTGCACCGCCAGGGAGGGGCATAACAAATCCTTGTTCTTGGTTTCCTTTTTCAAGAGATCAGTAAGAGGCGCCGAGAGGGTCGAGTAATGGGGAATGAAACGCTGATAATAGCTCAGGAGACCCAGAAATGCACGTACCACTTTTTTTGTGGTGGGAAGGGGGGCGTCTGCTATGGCTCTTACTTTCTCCCATTGCGGTTCAATACACCCATTACCCAGTAGGTACCCTAAATATTTAACTTTGGAGAAGCCAACCCTCGATTTTTTTGCATTGATATGTAGACCTGCTTGTTCCAGGGCCCCCAGGATTCGCTGTAGGTGGTCTAGGTGTTGGTCCCACTGTGAACTGTAAATTATTATGTCGTCCAGATAGGCGGACGTGTACCCTTGATGGAGTTTTAGGATATGGTTCATCAGCCGTTGGAATGTGGCTGGGGCGCCGTGTAGCCCAAAGGGCAAGACAGTGAACTGAAAAAGGCCATCGGGAGTTGTGAAGGCCGTTTTCTTCTGGTCTGTATTACATAGGGGTACCTGCCAATACCCTTTGGTAAGATCTAGCGTGGTAATGTAGTGTGCATCTCCTAATTGTTCTATAAGTTCATCGACTCTAGGCAGGGGATACGCATCAAGAGTAGAGATGGCATTCAAAAGTCGATGCAGAAACGGATACTGCCGTCTGGTTTGGGAACCAGGACAATGGGAGAGGACCAGTCGCTGTGGGAAGGTTCGATGACACCCATCTCCAGCATTTTCTGGATTTCCTGGGTCACGGCTGTTCTATGGTGGGCTGGTATGCGGTAGGGTCGTAGGCGAACCACTTTCCCTGGTAACGTATGTATGGCATGCTCAACTAAGGAGGTTTTCCCAGCTTGATCTGAGAACACGTGGGCAAACGGGAGTAGTCCATTCAATAAAGATGATTGCTGTTTTAGGCGTTCGTTAACCACTAAGTTTTCTAGGGTGCTGTCTGGTGTTTAAGGAACGCCTACCAGAAGGTTAGTGTGGCTGGAAGGGAGGGGTCCTAACCATTTTTTAAAGAGGTTAATATGATAGGACTGGGTACGATTGGGTCCGATTGCTAATCGGTAGGTGGTCTTCCCAAACACTGCCACTATTTTGAAGGGCCCTTTCCACTCTTTTTGTACTGAAGTCAGGGATTTCGGTAAACTCACCAAAGCCCAGACCCCCAGTTGCAGAGAACGCCATTTCTTCCCTTTATCGTACTGGGTTCTTTGTTTTTCTTGTTGTTTTTCCATATTGGTGTGCGCAAGGTCGCGCAATTTAGCCAGATGGGACTTCAAGGACTGACTATATTCTAGAAGGTCGCGGGCGTCATCGGATCTCTCCTCCCACGCTTCCCTTGTCATCTCAAGTAAGGTTCGAGGCTGTCTACCATATAACATCTCGAACGATGAACACCCTAGACTTGACTGGATCTGTCCCCGTATGACATATAAGGCGAGGGGAAGGAGTTGGTCCCAACGGCGTCCCTCTAAGGCCAGCATCTTTTTAAGAGTCAGTTTAAAGGTCCCGTTATACCGTTCCACTAGACCATCTGTTTGTGGGTGGTAGGCGGAGGTTCTTATCTGTTTGATTTGTAAGAGGGAACACATTTGCTTCATCAATCGAGACAGGAAAGGGGTCCCTTGATCTGTCAGGATTTCTCGCGGAAACCCGACACGAGAAAAGAATTCTAGTAAGCGATCGGCAATAGCCGCAGTGGTGGGGGCTCAGAGTGGAAAGGCCTCGGGAAACCTGGTACAATAGTCAACCAATAGTAGAATGTATTGGTGCCCCTTGGTGGTCTTGGGTAAAGGACCTACAAGGTCCATTCCAACGCGTTCAAAGGGTTTACCGATGATAGGCAATGGCTGGAGAGGAACTGCTCGTGGCCGATAGGGGTTCTTGACTTGGCAAATGGGACACTCCTGGCAGTATTTTTTTATGTGGGCGAAAATGCCCGGCCAGTAAAAATCCCGTAAGAGGTTCTGGGTCACCTTTTCTGGGCCTAAATGTCCCGCTAAGAGGTGAGAATGTGCGTAAAACATGATTTGTTCTGAATCGTTGGGGTACAAGTAGCTGAGGGGGGTCCCCTTCTTTGGTGATTCTGTACAACAACCCCTTAGTTATCCTAAATAAGGGATAGAGTGGCGTGCTGCTCTTATCGTTGTTTCGGGCTTGTTGCCAGGCGGCAGCAAGGGTAGGGTCGCTAGTCTGGGCCCACTGGAAGCGTGCATCCTGTTGCCAGGGTTCCTGGGTAAGAAGGGTCATCTGACCCTCTGTGGGTTTGGAAAGGGTAGATTTCAACCTGGCGTGTTCCTCCATAAGGGTCATGAAAGACGGGTTATCAGTGCCGAGGATCAATTGTTCGGGGAGGGTGTTCAAAACCCCAACAGAGATCATGGAGCGAGGGTTGTTTTTATAGATCAGGGGAACTATCGCTGTGTGATACTCCTTTACATCACCATGGACGCATCTGATATGTGTTTTCCCACCCGGAACGATCTGATTCTTTCCCACTAAACTCGCATGTATCACTGATTGTCTACACCCAGTATCTGGGAGGGCTTCCAAGAAAATGCTGTTTACCGTAACACTTACGTAAAAGCAGGGCCCTGCCTCAGCGGTTTAGAAGAGGCTGCGGGGAATGCAACTGACGTCCATGGGTTCGTTGGTGTGTTTCTTGGGACAAGTCCTGGCGATGTGGCCCCAACCCCCACAGTCAAAGCATTGAGGTCCCCGATGGGGAGGTAGGTTGCCTCAAGGGGGAGGTATCTTTTCTACATCTTGGATGGGTCTCAAGGGTTTCCGGGGTCTGGCTGGGGTCCGGGAGGCTCTATCTACCTCTACGTGGGGTAGGCGGGGTTGGGCCCCGGAGTATGATGCGGCCATGTCCACCGCTTGTTCCGGAGTTAGATGGGAGTGTTGCTTCAACCACCTTTGTGTGGGATAGGGTAAGGACTCAATAAACTGCTCCAAATAGATGGCCCTCATGATTTCTTCCTTGGTGTTTTCATTGGGTTTCAACCACTTGTCCACTGCCATTTTCAGCTTAGAGTATAAGGTCTTGGGGTTATCCCCTGGGGCCCCTCTTTCTTTTCGGAACCGCATACGATATGTTTCCGGATCCATTCCGAGGTGATCCAATATTATCGCTTTCACTTCTTCATAGGGGGTTACCCCTCCCGTGTTGGCAACCTGGTAGGCTGCTTGGGCCTCCCCAGACAACAAAGGGGCTAAATAGAAGGGCCATTTTGCAACAGGCCAACCGGATGCCCGTGCGGCCCGCTCGAAATTCATAAGGAATGCATCAGGATCCTCCCCCGAGACGTACTTTTGTAGGGAGACCGTGGGTGCAGAGGAGAACATTTTGGTTTCTCGGGACCTTCCACCCCCCTGGGCAGCCTCTTCCCCCACTCGTAGCAAGGCGTCCATTTGTCCCTTAATCAAGTCTTTAAACAAGTCCCGAGGGGAACTCTGACCTTGCACCAGCACGGACGCCACTCACCTGCCTGAATCACAACGGCGCATTCTTCTTGACGGGGCACCCACGCTGTTTGTCTCCCCCGCTGCCCTGACGACATCGAGGGCCGCGGTGGGGGGAGACTACAGCTCCCGTGAGCCTCCACTGCCACGCCCCCTCCCAGGAGATTGCGCGCCCGGAGGCGCTTTAAAAATCGGCGGCTCCCTCGGTGGAGCGGGGGAACTCTGACCTTGCACCAGCACGGACGCCACTCACCTGCCTGAATCAGAACGGCGCATTCTTCTTGACGGGGCACCCACGCTGTTTGTCTCCCCCGCTGCCCTGACGACATCGAGGGCCGCGGTGGGGGGAGACTACAGCTCCCGTGAGCCTCCACTGCCACGCCCCCTCCCAGGAGATTGCGCGCCCGGAGGCGCTTTAAAAATCGGCGGCTCCCTCGGTGGAGCGGGGGAACTCTGACCTTGCACCAGCACGGACGCCACTCACCTGCCTGAATCAGAACGGCGCATTCTTCTTGACGGGGCACCCACGCTGTTTGTCTCCCCCGCTGCCCTGACGACATCGAGGGCCGCGGTGGGGGGAGACTACAGCTCCCGTGAGCCTCCACTGCCACGCCCCCTCCCAGGAGATTGCGCGCCCGGAGGCGCTTTAAAAATCGGCGGCTCCCTCCGCGACGCGGGACGCGCGCGGGCGGCGCCGGGCTGAGCCCGGGCAGAGGGCGGGCCGTCTGTGGCCGTCAGGGGCCAAAGGAGGCCGGGCCGGGCCATATCCCTTTCGTCCAAAACATAACTTGTCCAGGAGGATGTCGTCTCCAGGACTTTGTAAACTGACTGCCAAGGAAGGGGGCTGTAACGCGGGGACATTGGACAAGTACTTTAAACCTACTAAAGATGATGTAGGTAAGGAAAAATCACTGGAGAAACGCAGGGTTGAGCGGCGGCGCTCCATTGATTCCTTGAAGAATACGCCCCTGCCAGAGATCATCCCGTATCCTATTACCCAAGAGGATGATACGCCCCCACCTAGCTTAAAATCTCTGACCCCTGAGGATTTTCCTCTTTTATTGCGGGACATTCCCACTTCCCCTGAGCTGGCCTCTGGAAAACCCCCAGATACAACCCCTTCTGGGACTTGTCCTACTTTTGTTAATCTGGTCACCCAAATCCCACCCTCGCACGCAGCCAAGAAATGCAAGCCTAAACAAAGAGTTGAGGTAGAGCTGCACAAGCCCCCACCGAGTAAACGGAGTAAAAAGTTAACAGGGGGCAGGGGGAAAATCAAACCGACGCATTTAGATTTCGGTAAAAAACTTACGCTTGTACCCCAACCTGGGAGGGATAATAAGAACGCTCCCACTGCTCTTCTCTCAAAGGTCTCTAGTTCAACTAGAGCCCCTATTCTAAGCACCCCAGTGGCTGATACATCTAACCCTCATACAGCTATAGGGAGCTTAGAATCGCTATTGCGTTCTCTTTTACAGCCCATTAGCGATAGTCTGATAAAAGTAGAGAGTAGGCTCACCTTATTGGAAACAGCTTTTACTAATTTGAACATCATAATTAGCAAGCAATCAAATAATATGGGACCCTATCCCCCCGCAGGAAACCTTACCAAAAAGGGAGGTACGAAGGGTAACAATAAAGTCTCCCCCCAGAGAGTGACTACTGCCCCTCCTCTACAACCATTAATGGCTGTTTCAGACCATGTACCGCGCTGCAACGCACCCAATAGGCCCAGAGAGACATCAAACCCCGCCTCTCAAAGTTCCAACTTGGGGATTATTGACGGCAACTTAGAAGCTGGTGGTATCTCTCTACCATCTCCGGGTCGGCTGGCCCCAAGTCCACGGAGACCAGACTTGCCACCAGAGGCTAATAGTCTAACGGTGGTTTTAGCAGGTGCCCCCCGCTTAAGACTAGGGGAGAACGAGGATTACCAATCACTAAAACATAAGGTCATTAAATGGCTGAATTGGAATCGACCCCTACCGTCCCATTTTAATAATGAGATTATTATGGTAAGAAGGGTCTCCTGGCTAGGTAAAACTAGGAAATCTATAATAGGGGACTGCATCCTGACAAGTTTTAAGGATCCGGGCACTGTGCGGCATATTTGTAAAGGAACAAACAGGTCATTGGATTCCACTATCCAGACCATGCCAGTATCCTTTTTCTTCCCCCCAACCCATATGCATCATACTCCGACATCAGATGAGTGGGTGAGGGTGGAACATAGACATAGATATAGGGATAATGCACAACGTCCAAACTTTCAGGTGCAAGACAGGCCCTACTTCCATTTTAATCATTTTAATCGTTTTAATTGCCTGAATGGCTTGGATGGGGTCGATTGACTCTCTAGTGATAAACCAATGGCTGTGGATTGTGGTGCCTGCAGTTCTCTTAAGCTACCTACCTTGACTGCTGTTGTATTGGATGGGCCACTGAATAATCGGGCCGTTTTGGATAATTTATCGGCCCATAATGTTACCAATGCTCTTGGAAGTTCGATCAACACACCATTGGTGGAGAATGTCTGTAGCAGGCCCTTTGACTCACCAGCCCCTAGTGTTAGCATTACATTAGTATCTCCGACATTAGTGGGGCCTGGAATTACATTTTTCAATACTGTCCCATTTCAATCTATGGCCACACAGCCTACTACTGACAGATCGCGAGCTGCATGTGAGGACGCAACATTAACGCCACAACCTAATTACAAGCAGACCACCAGTGTCAAACACCTAGGCAGGCAAAGTGGTTACGATCTGTCCATCCTTAGCTGGAATGTTGCAGGCATCGGATCAAGACTGTCTGACCCCCAGTGGGTCCAGCTATTGGATGGCAAAGATGTCATCATGTTTCAAGAGACTTGGGCTACAGGGAATGTGTACTTAGAGGGCTATCACTGTTTTAGTGTACCCGCCTCTAAGCCCGCCCATGGTCGAGCAATGGGAGGACTCTTTATAGGGATCAGAATATTGGCTGGCGGCACTTTTAAGGACCTATCATTGGGGAACCCAAATATTCAGGTCCTCGAATATAAACGAAAGACCTTGATTTATTTAATCAATTTTTATAATAATGATTTTAATTCGACACCAAATAGGAATTATGCAGCACTTTCTAATTTATTGGTACACCTTGATGCAAATATGAATATAGGCTCAGGCGAGAAGTCAGGGATCCTTATTGGGGGTGATTTTAATGCAAAAATCTCAAGTAAATACCAAGCAGAGGACAAAAGCTGTCCCGATCTAGCAGATCGCAGAGGCATTGAGCTTGTTAAGATTTTAAACGACCACATTCTTAGTAATGTTATGGAAACAAGCCAATCCCCAGGACTGACCCACGCCCCCACGTTTAGAGGGAGAGATTCAAAATCAACGATTGATTTTATTTTTACATCCCCCCACTTAACAGACTGTGTTACTGACTCAAATGTGGTAGAGACCCTATATGGAGATCATAACCCTCTTACAGTCACCTTGTATTTGGGCCCTAGCCCAATACATGCTAAATTCAATGGCGCAAGAGATATCACGCCATCGGGTGACGGTCTCCGTCTTAAATGGAGGAGAATTGACTGTGAAGCCATACTTGACCGCGTAAAAAATGATCACCTAGCATTGGTAAACTCTTGTCTATCAATGGATGAAGATTGTCACAGAATAGTCGCCGATTTTGGGAAATTATGCGTGGCAATTAAAAATTATTTGTTAGTCCCTATACCCCCTGAGACGAAGGACCCTAGATGGTTCGATTCGGCCTGCTCTATGGCAAATAGGGAATTACGTAGGGCACTAACCACCAAACCAAGGAACACAGCGGAGGTACAAACAGCTAGGAAATTTTACAAACAAAAAATAGCTGAAAGGAAGACGGCACTTCTGATGGAACAGTGGGAGTCCCTGGTTGATAGCGCCAATTTAAAGAGCAGCGGGCAATTCTGGCCCGCTGTTAGGAAAATGCGCGATATGGGTAAAAATGTATCCCCTATTGGCTGTAATATAACTGGCCCTACCTGGGAAGCCCACTTCTCCAACATTTATGCTGCTCCCGCTGAAGAAATAATTACCTTGGATCTGAAACAGTTGGGAGACTTACGGTTTGATCTCCCTGAGGTGACGCTAGCCATTAGAGAGAGTCTAGGTAATAAGGCCCCTGGACCAGATGGCCTACCTATAGATTTTATAAAATACAGCACAGACCTATGGGCACCAATTTTATATAATGTTTTTAATAGTATGACACGAGCGTCCATCCCCGAGACATGGTCCCTTAGTATTATTGTTCCAATCTATAAAAAGGGCGATAGGTCAGATCCAGCAAACTACCGACCAATTTCGCTTTTGGATAATACTCTAAAAATACTTGGGCGAGTAATTTACAATAGGGTGGTAGAGTGGGCTGAAGATTCTGACCTACTGGACCCATGTCAGATGGGATTTAGGAGTGGGGTGGGCACGGTTGAACAATGCTTGAATTTAAAATTAATAATTGATAAGTATACCGTTGCCCGATCCTCTCCTATATATCTCGCTTTCATGGATCTCTCATCCGCATTTGATCTGGTAAACAGATCAAAACTGTGGTCAATGCTTCTCGGTTATGGACTGGACGAGCCCTTAGTACACTTCCTGGCACATCTCCATACCGATCTTAGGGCACAAGTCAGGATTGGGTCAGGAGGAGAAGTCTCTGGTGCTATAAAAATTGACAGGGGGGTCAGACAGGGGTGCGTTTTAGCACCCCTGTTGTTCATCATTTATATTAATGGCATAGCAAAGGCCCTGAAACAAGTAACCAGAGATGTCCCAATTATCCAGGGGCACCCCTTGCCAGTTCTATTATACGCAGATGATGCGGTCCTTATGGGCCGCACCCCTAATGCCCTCCGTGTGCTTGTGGAAAATTTTGTACATCATATGGAGGGCTTGGACCTGCGTGTGAACTTTAAAAAATCCTTTGTTATGTCATGCGGACCTGGTAAACGGAAACTTAACACCATCCATATCGGGTCTGACAAACTTGACTCCGTAAACTCTTTTATATATCTAGGGGTGGCCTTCGCTGCGAACAACTCGTGGAGTGGGCATTCTGCCCACGCCACGAGCAAGTTCTCGAAGGCCATCAACTCAATATTGAGTCTCCCACGCCCTAAGAAATTAGGTGCAACCAGTGCTATTTTAAAAATTTTTAAATTACAGTGTGTTCCTGTTGCCACCTATGGGGCCGAAGTTTGGGCTACTGCTAAAAATCCCGGCATCCAACGAGAAGAGACACGTTTTTGTAGAAAAGTTTTGGGTGCCCCAATTTCGTCCTCTGAATTTATCTGCCATAAAGAGCTAAACCTCCCTTACGTTTGTGATTTCATTAGAAGCAGACCAGTTCTATTCTGGTTGAGAATTTGGAGGAATAATGCAGCCTCGCTAACACAAGACATAATCAAAGACTGTCTTAAATGTGATCATGGGCTTTTAATCCCATGGTTAGCGGGAGTTTCAAAATCATTAAGCGCCGTGAATAAAGGTGATCTCTTTGTAGATCCCTCCAGTATTGGATGCCAAGACAAGGTAGAGGTCAGACAAGCACTATATGCACTTTATGAGGCAGAACGGTTGGAAAGGGAAACATTGAAAGCTACGGTTATTAGATATATTGAGAATGACCTGCCCAGGCAACCTCTCCCACTTTATCTCACTCTACCTATGACTAGTTGGGAGAGGTCTCTGTTATTTCGATTAAGGGCCGGCACCATAAAATTCATGCTGGGTTTCCCTTTGGGTTACAATTTAATTATTGACCGCAACCCGTGCCCCTGTGATAGCACCAGTAAGCAGAATGAGTTACACTTTTTATTCTTTTGCAAATTTTACTTAAAATATATCAACTGGTTTTTAACACCCTATTTTAGGAAACACAGACCCCTTTCTCTTATGGAGTCTTGTCAAATGTTACTCTCCCTGGACTCTGAGGAACTGATTTTCCGTACTAGCACCTTTCTAAGACTAATAATCCGTGTACGCAATATGATGGAAAATCCCTGAAAGATTGTTGTTTTAATTCCTTATAAAATTTTTTAGAGATATTGTATTGTATATTGTAATGATGAATTGTTTTTATGTTTGTACTTTTATGAATTCAAGTAATTCGAATAAAGGTCTTTTGAATTGAATTGAAGTCCCGATCTGCTTGAGCAATATTCACTTGTCTCTCCATGGCCCACTCTAGCTTCTTCTGTCCCTCTGCTTAATGCTGTATCAAGTCCTCCATTGTCTTGCAGTGGAGTGTGAACTCCTATCTGGCTCGCCACTTGTGGGAATGTATAGAGAGACGGACTCCGAGGATAACTTGAATTGGCGCTGTGTCCCCTTTTTTAATAAAGTGAGTTACAGTCAATAACAAAAGGAAGGGGGTGTTTGTTTCCGTCGACGTCTATCCGCCGCCAAGGTAGATATGGGTTCACTGTCCTTCTCCTGTCCTGGGTACGTTGGCGTGTGATCCCCTCTCGTCGGGTGGTGATGCGGAGTCGGGCCAGAAACCAAAAACAAAAGAAGAAAGGCACTGGTCAGTGCTTTAGGGTATCACAGCCTATAGCAAGGGTTTCACCCGTGTTGGAAGTCCTATTTAAGCGGAGTGAAGGTCTCAGTGTGAAGTACATGAATTTGGACCGTCACCAGAGGTAGAAGGAGAGGGAGGGTTTGGAGGTGTAGGTGTGGGGTAAAAGGGAACCTCGAGTTCTCCCGACAGGCCTAATGCCTTGCCCCTTCTTTACCCTGCCGTTTTCTTTACTCCCACCCCGCTCCAGATCCCGCGAACCCCGGCACGCACCTGTTCGAGCCACGTCCCTCCCGTGGGGCCGTGGCTGGGCGCTGCGTCCTCCTCACGACTGCTTTGCTCTTCTCCTCTCGCACCGGACTCCAGAGGGGCTCCCAGCACTGGTCTCCGCGTCTCCGTTGGTCGGGTCAGCCGGCGCTCGCTCTCTTCCGGGATCGTCGTTCGGTCCGCGTCATCAGGAGGCTCCTTTTTGTTGGTCTCGGGCCGCGAGACTCCGCCCCCATGAAGAACGGGGCGGGAGAAACAGGCCAATCCGCGTCAGCTTCTTGGTACGTGGCGGGGAAGTCGTAACCGCCAGAGGGCTGGAACGAAGAAAGAACGGGGGATCAAGGAAACCCTCAGGTAAGGTCTCGGTGGTACCAGTCACTCCCCGACACAATGACACCCAACCTGGAGGCCCTAAATAATAGACTACAGGGCATGGTGCAGTGTATTTAGAGTTGTACATATACTTTTTAAGTTTTACATGTCCTGGTAGAGGGAAAATCTTCTTTTTTTTTTTGCTTCAAGGTCTACCTCTACCTCTAGGATAATATTGGGTTTTCCTATTACGTTTTATGAGTGCTAATGTTCGATTGGGAAATGTGGAAATGTCGAGTTTGGTGTCTAAAGAATTGTAATTTAGAATCCTCTTTAATGGTAATGTTGGATTTTAAATTCACAATTCTGAAAATGCCACTACTAAAAAGTTTCACTTCTTAAAAGGAGTTGGCCCTAATCCATACAGCTTGAAAGGACCTATACATATAGGAGAACAAAAATGTCTAGCTGACGAATTCCAATGCTGTTTTCTACTACAACAGACTAAGACCAAAATCTGATTGTATTGGTCTCCATAATTTGTTACATTATCTTTTTTGGGACTCCTTTTAGAAAAGCCATTTCATTTAGCTTTTCAAAGACAGAGCTAGAAACCACACTATTTGCTTTGACATTGAACTTATAAACAAGCTAACACAAAAATCCTAAAAAAAACATTACAAAGGTAACTCGCAAATTAATTGAAACATAAATTTGAATATTTAACCAGTCAATATTTACACAGCAGCTTTGATCTCAATTTGTGATTGAATTAACAATTCATCTGTAGGTTGCTGACCAGAGGGAACAAGAGTTCAAGCTCATCGGGTACACAAACTTTCAAATAATCCACTTGGAGAAATTCCTAATTCCATGCTAATGTTTCCTCAAAGGTAAAGGAAAGTTGGCATTTTCTTGTCCTAAACATTTGGTGCATGCAGCCTGTTTCCTGGGTCACATGACTAGGTGTGGCTGGCAGTTGGCCTTTGTGTATTGCTCCCAGACAATGAGAGAAGGATGGAATACTGGGTGGCAGCATGGGACAAATCTGATTTTATAGTAGGGCGGAGCTGTCACCTACCACACTTGGACATCACAAAGTCTCTACATGAGCACACTACCAAAGGGGTGTCACTAGTCCTTTGTGTCTCCAGAACAGCTGGGGGCAGGGCAGGGAGGCAGCAAATTCCAAGCACCTCTGGGGATGCTAACCTCCAGAAGCTTCTCCTACTTTAAAACTGGCACATAGTATACATATTGGCCCTTCGGCCCCAACTCTTCAGTACATCTCTGGACCTGGGGATACTACAGAAGGATTGCTGTGCGGCTCCGCTGCCAAAAGGACTGATAAACTTTTGCCCTGCTACTTTGCTGCTCTGCTGTCCTGCTTGCTGAGAAGGAAGACTGAGGCTGCATCCTTTATCCGAGGTTGAAGTGACTTCATGGGTCAGCTGACTGACCTCCTGTTCTGAGCTACAGAGACATAACTAGCTCCAGAGGCCTCCCTACTTCTGCCCAGCTAACCTCCTGCTTGGACCTGCACTTGGACCTGGACCTAGACCTGGAACTGCCTGAGCCATGCTGGCCTCTGCTGTAGTTTCTGATCCCCAAGAGCTGGCTCTCAGGTCCCGAACCTTTGGTGTGGCATCAGTTGAGCTAACTCTCCAGGGCGACTTTCAGCTGTTCTCGCTCGATCTGAAAACAGCGAGTGGGGCTTTATGCTATTAGGCTGAGTGCAGAGAGACATAGAACTGACAAGTGCACCTGCATAACAGGGCCTTCGTTCATGTTCTATTGCCTAAGCAGGTAAACCCATCAAGGTACAGATTAGGCTACCCTGGCTTTTGGCAGAAGAAGAGTCTTGTTGGTCTTGGCTCTTTCTGCAGGGTCACCTCTAAACTTTTTGCCTTCTTCTTATTGTTTTCTGAACCCATTTATGTTGGCTTGTAGGACTCTGCACACTTTACCACTGCTAACCAGTGCTAAAGTTCTTGCGCTGTCTCCTTTAAGCATGGTAAAATTGGCTACAACCAATTGGCACATTTTATTTATTTGTAAGTCCCTAGTAATGTGGTACTAAATATACCCAGGACCTGAATATTAAATATTACTAGTGGGTCTGCAGCACTGATTGTGCCACTAACTTAAGTAGCTGTTTAAACAAATCTCAGCTATTGGACTTGGCCTTTTTTGCAGGGTCATCCCAGAGTTTTTTGCCTTCCTCCTGTATTTTTTCAGACCTGTGGTTGGTGGTTTTGTGACTCTGGACACTTTATCACTGCTGATCAGTGCTAAAGTGCATGTTTTCTCTATTGTAAACTTGGTAAGTATGGTCTACACCTGCTTGGAATATTTAATTTACCTATCAATCCCTTGTACCGTGGTATCCCATATACCCAGGGCCTGTAAATTAAATGCTACTGGTGGGCTTGCAGCGCTGCTTGCCGCACCCACCTAAGTAGCCTTTTAAACCTGCCAAAGGTCTCTGCCACTGCATGGCCTGCATGCCCAGTTTTTGCCGCTGTAACAGGGCACATAAATGGTTGCCACGTCTGCAAACCGCATTTTACTACATATCAGTCACCCCTAAGGTAGGCCATAGCTAGCCCTATGGGCAGGGTGCGGTGTAGGTAAAAGGTAGGACATGTATCTTCACTGTGCTGCAAGTCCTGGTAGTGACAAGCAGACTATTTGGTTTCTCACTGTTGTGAGGCTGCCCTCTCATAGGTTTGCATTGGGGATTCCGCGATATGTGCTTCAGTGGTAATTCCTGACATGAGAGGGGTAGTGAGATCACGTTTGGTATGTTTGGAAGAGTAGTGATAAATCCTGCTTATTGGAGAAAGCAGATTTATTATTACATTTTAGAAATGCCACTTTTAGAAGTGGGCATTTCTGTGTGCTATGTGTCTTTGTGCCTGCCTGATGTGGATTGACTGTCTGGTTCTGACTGAGAAGGGATGTGCATTCACTCCAGCCAGTCCCTGGGGGGGTTCAGGTGTGTCCTGCCCTGCCTGGGTGACTCAGCCCTAGGCTGAATAGGACTGGTCTGCATTTGGAGCGGTAGGAGGAGTAGCACCAGCACCTGAATAGGGCTGTGCCTGCCTTCCACAATGATGGCTCCTCCCCTCTGTGGTGTGTCTGGAGCCAGGCTTACGCTAAAAATGGAGGTGGTGGTGCACTTGTAAAGATATTCTAAAGTGCCCCCAGAACTGGTTTGGATTGGGCTCAGAGCCCTGTGCCAGGGGAAAGAACAAAGACATTGCTACCAGAAATACTGGGGCTGTGACCCTATGTCTAGTGAACTGGAAAAACTAGGGGAAGAAAAGACACTGCATGGGATTTGCGAACAGAAGGCTGCTGGACTGCCAGGAGGAACTGCCTTGCTACTGACCTATTATTGGGGGAGTTGAGATAAGGATTGCCCCTGTGCCCTGGAACCCTTGTGCTGGCCTGCCTCGCTGCACCCTGCTACCACCCCCCCAGGGCTCTACCAAGAGTGCAGACTTGTGCATTTTTAACCATCAGGGCTTGTGGTCCTGAACCGAAGTTTGGGGGGCACGCTGTGACCAGCTCCCCTGAGCCCCAGGTGTGGGTTTTTGCCTCCGTAAACAGCGTGAAGAGCATCCTTTTGTGACTTAAAGAAGTGCTTGGAGGGTGCTTTCAACTTGCCTTGTGAGCCAGAGAAGCTGCCAGAAGTCAGGCAGAGGCTGAGCCTGGTTGTGGATGGGGCTGACTTGGAAAGGAGCGCTTTTTGTCCTGCAGCGTGGGCAGCGCAACCCTCTCTTCTGTGGCCTGAGCAGCGGAGGGGAGAGCCAAGTCGTGGGAAGGGTTCTCCCACTCACGGCCGTGCTCCCTGTTGTGCTTCCAGTTATTGGCATCCATGGCTCTTCTACGTGGCCCGGGCTGAGAGGAAGTACCCAAACCACAAGGAATCCCTTGCCGGCATTTCCTGGTGACATCAGGAGGAGGGGTGGAACCCACCCCCCTGAACCCGGAAGGAACCGGAGCCTCGCAGGCTCCCGACTATAGTACCACAGGCTCACGGTGCGGCCCCTGCAACCCTGTTCGCCTCCCCTCAAAATAGTACGGCGTTGGAAGCTGCCGAGGGAGCCAGACTGCCAGGGAAAGAAGAGAGTCGCCAGAGACGAAGAGCCAATTCTAGCGCAGCCGACAGTGATGCTGTGGGTCCCGCCCTCCCTGAGGAAGCCAGGGCTGCAGCAGGAAGGAAGGCGGTGGGATGTGTGGGGCTGCCCTGTCACAGCCTCCTGTGGATCCACAGTGAGTAGCGGGGGCCCACGTCTGCCTTTCTTATCAGCAGCCACCCGGTACGTTAGTTGGTGGCGGCCTTACACTGATGTTAAAGCGGGGTGGTGGAGGGAGGTCACCCTGCCACAGAGGACCGTGTGTGTGTGTCCCATATCTCTGCATACTTGAGAGCATCAGACCTTGGTATTAGGACGGGCGAGACCCCGACAGAGGCCCCGAGTCCTGGTGGAGGAAGGAACCTCCGTAGCATTACCACATTCCGTGTAGTAGGTGGGCAGGTGGCCCAAGACACTACTCAGGGAATGATAGTTGCCTCAATACAGGTAGCAGGAGCACAGGTGCCGCTCTTAGTTGGGATAACCCCCCCTTTTGCCTGGGTTACACCTTATATGTACCATAATGGTGATGTGCAGTACTGATGGTTATGCCTAATGCCTGATCTGTTTATAATGTGTGCACTTTGCAAGTGTTTTCTTATAGTGCTCTGCTGATGATGTCTAGGCCTAATGCTTTGTGCTAAAGGGAATCATACCAGTGGCTATTTGGTTGTGCTAACTGAAGTTTATGACAGTGGCCCGATTGGCCTAGTGATTTATGTAATCTGTGTGAAGTCATGGCAAGTGCCTAGTAGCACAGTAAAATATATGATTGTGTTCTAATGTGTTTTTATGGATAATACAATGGATATTTTTATATACCCTTGTGTGGAGTTTCTTTCATGGTGTGCCTAGTGTGTTGCTGCTGTGTGAGTGTGTTGGCAAATGCTTTACACATTGCCTCTGGGATGAGCCTGACTGCTCTGCCAAGCAACCGAGGTGGATAGCAGGGGTTATCTTCAGTGTGTAACTCCCTTGCCCTGACTAGAGTGGTAGGTTCTGCCTTGCTTATGTGCATACCCTAGCTTACCAGAAACCCAATTTCTAACATTGGTTGTCAGCGGTGAGGATAGGTCTTGCGTTTGCGCAGTACTACAGTGATGCATGGTTGCACTACAAACTCTGCATTTAGACAATCACGTGTTTTGATTTTTCTCCTGATATTCTCTTATTAAGTCATTTTTATTGTGTACTCCTGCTTCAGCCCTGACGCCTAGGTCTCTTATTTTGCATCTGTGTATTTAGTGCCTTGCCAAAATGGAATCTGCCTTTTACTTACATGATCCGTGGGACTACAGTATGGAGGAGCTACAGGGGTTCTGCGGGGAGAGGAACATAACAGTGAGTTGGGCAACCACTGTGCTAGAACTTCAGAAAGTAATGCTCCGGTGGCAAGAGGACTGGTGGGAAAAAGACTACCACAAGACCCTGTACTATACTCAACAGTTCCCTGAAGAGGCGTCAACAGAAGTACAGGAGGGTGGTGGTTCTGAGGTAGACCCTGAGGAGGACTCGGAGATTAGGGAGGGCTCTGAGAGTGAGGGTTCTCAGTCCATACCCCTCGAGGGTGGTAGCCCTGAAGAGTCTGAAGGGGAGGAAGGAAATGACAAGGCAGGGATGTCAGTAGGTACTGAGGACCCCATAGAGAGGGAGTCCCTTGCTGAGTCTTGATGTTCTTACGTTTTAGAGCTATCGCTCTTGTTACACAGCATATACAAGTTCAGACAACATGCAAGACTAATACACATGTTACACAGATCTCAAAGACTCCAGTTTCAGATAACAATTCTACCATCTGACACTCTCCGGTTACATTAATTTTACATGCTCTGGCTTCTGAAAGTAAAACCATATGTTAAAGAAATCTTACTGGCTCAGACATCAACCACATAACCTGTAATTTAGGGTACGTAAAACTTACCAGCCTAAGCATCAAATAGCAGTACATGTTACACAGATATCACAAGCTTCTTACAGCCAAGGTATATGTCAACAGTGGTTATTTTGTAAAAATATAAGTACCAGGGCCGAGAGTATTCCACTGCCAGTGTTTAAAAGTAGGTGTCAGTGCCAAACAAAAGTAAACAATAGCACAAATTAAGCACTGAATTGCCGTGTACAAATGTCTTGCAGATTACCATCTCAAATTGACAGAGAAGAACTATCCTGCACAGATATCACATGGTCATGTATCATACCGGACATGTAAATCCATAAAGCTATCCTTTAACTTATAATTTGGGAAATATCTAGCCAGTGGGGAGATGAATGCTCTCACTTGTTTGCAGCACTCTGAAGACTGGATAAGAGCACACTATAATGGATGTCAACCTTCAGAGTCAACAAAGTACAATTCACAAGGCAATTGATCCATGTCCATAACCCAAACATAAGTGAAAGACCATAGCTTTAATAGGTATACACATCTGGCACATTTAAGCATTGGTGGAATGCTGAATACTAAACTTTTATGAAAGGGACACACTAATGAAGCAGCAGTGTAAACCTCCCTGAGAAACAAAACAATCATAGTAGAGGTAACAGCAGAGATAACATCCTTTGGACAGCCAAGGTAGCAGTAGAACAAATTACACCCTCAAAAAGACATCAACAATGTGAGCTACATACAGGCACCAAACAGGCACAATGACAGAATTGACCAAGCAAAGGGAGGATCACATTTTCAAGATCCCTTCATATGAACAACAGACCAATTTGGACAGCAGCAAGCAAACATGTCCCTGAAACTAGGAAGATGCACCAAGATTTCAAGCATGTCACACAAAATGGACAGAGGCACCTGCATGCCTCACTCTCAGAGGTACAGTATGGGCAGCGTCACTTCAAACTTTATTCACGCACTCATACAGCTGGTTTCACCCACTGACAGACACCTACCAAGCTTCCCTCGCACATGACAGTCTCAGCAAATAGAGCAGAACAGCTATGCACTGCACTTGCAAGTGGAATGTGGACCCTGAACAGGACTAAATATCTTTCTTATTCTTTGTAGCAGACCTGCCAACTTATAAATATATTTAACTGTGCCATTAAGGAATGCCCCCTAAGTGCTGGGACCTCATGGAGAGAGCTACCTAAGTGGCACTCTGTCCTCTACAAAGAAAAAGACAAAGGGTGGCTGAGGCTGTCACTGATATCCTGGGTGTTTTCACATCCATTAAAGCGCATCAGCTGCATACAACCTTCAAAAACAAGCTGGAAAGCCGCTCTGTGCAGCGGTTGCCAGCTTTTCTAGTTTTGAACCATGTTGCGTTGGGGGCGTGATATTCAATAACAAACCCAGAATGTTGTGCAGGGATGTGGGCTAGTCTGTGGGCTGATTCAAGGAAGTGTCAGCAAAGGTTGAAGTGTAAAATGGCATCTCTGGAATGGATAGGGACATCCAACATCTAGAACTTTCCCCCTCCACTTTTAAACCACTGCAAAGGGGCAGTGAATTTGAGATGAAGGAAGGAAGGACCAGTTTGTTGACGAGCTCTTGTCAGGAGTGGAAGGACACTGGACTTGCACTTCATGGACTTTGTTGGCCTGTGTCTCAAGGGTTATTGGAACTGGGTCCCCTCAAGGAGGGTGGTTTTTCTGGGTACCCTCCAGTAAGGGGTTCCCTCTGGCTTCTGTAGACGAGCTCTGGCTGGAGATGCCCTGGGAGAGGGTACTGGAGACTCCTGAAAACATAGGTACCCTTCAAGTTGCCAGGAGGCATAGTATCTGTGGAATGCAGGCAGGCAGTGAGATCTACCTTGAGGACTGTGAGGTGATACTGAAGAAAGATCCAGAAATAGGAGACTACCAAAGGCTAGGGCAGGTCCCTAATGCTTTTGGCACTCCTCTGTCTAGGGATCGATAAAAAAATAATTTCAAAATCATTCAGGGAATCATTCAAGAATTCATTCAAGATATTACCAAAGCTTTAGAGGCCCTGATGTTTTGAAAGAAAACTCCTAGTGGCTAGAACAGTAACAGGAGCAAAACACTGAAAACACCCTTTGAAAAGGCCCAATACTACAATTGATATCAAGAGGCCTTCTCACACTTCCCAGAGGGTTTCATGGGGGTTTAAGGGACTACCGTGATCAACAGTATGTGACCACTAGGTGGTTTCTGTAATACAACCTGGTCTCTGTAATACACCCCCACTAGACATGTACACTGTGCATCCCTCAGGCTAACAACCCCAATCAGATGATACCACCATGCTTTTAATAAAACTTCCCCTTTGAGGTGGAACACTTGTGACAACCCTCAAGTCATGGAGTCCCCAGCCCTTTGATAGCTGGACCTGAGCCAGTTGGGCCCCAGGCGTGAAGCTCACCATAGTGTTTCCTTGAAGGGGTAGAGAGTGTGGGAGACTGCCATGTTCCCAGCCAGTGACATGCAAGTGAGTTCAGGGCTGGCAGGGGAAATAGAAGACCGCCTGGGACATGCTGCTCAATGTGTGTCTGAGAAAGGGTGTCAGGAGTGGGAGTGGAACTCATTCTAACTCCTTAATACCGATTTAGGTGCTTTGAGACAGGAGGAAATGATGAAGAAAAAAAGAATTTAAAAGCAAAAGTCACTTCCTAGATCCGAAATTCATAGCCTGGGGCAGTGAAGAACTGCTCAAGCTGTTGCTGGGCAGGAACAAAGTTCCACACTTGGGCCCATATTTGTCATTATTTTATGCAATGCAATGCAGCAAGCCACCTTGAAAAGGAGAGGGCAGGAATGTGCGGTATTTAACATTATACGCTGCATTCCTGCCCTCTGCCTGCGCTGATGCACAAACTGCTGCCTAATGCAGGCAACCTTGGACAATGGCGTAAGTGAGTCAGTGTTGTAGGCAGGATTTGTTTTTGTGCAGGAAGTGGGCACAACAATTCTCAGAGGCCTTTTCTTCTTTCTACTCGTGCTGCAGAATGCAGCACACTTAGAAAGAGTAAAAAACGAGGAAAAGGAAAGATATTTCTCCTTGTTGTGCCTTTGGTGGTTAGGCGTACAATTCTGACGCATTCCCATGTTAACCCGTATTGGTAAACCTGGGAATGTTTCAAAATGCATGGATGGATGCTTTGGAACACCCACGCTCCACCCATGGAACGCCTCTTTGCTACAGAGTAACGCAAGGCAGTGATTTGCACTGCATTGCGTCACTCTAGATTTATCAAGCCAAGCAGGGCCAACCAAGGTGGCCTTGCATAGTTTGACAAATCTTATGTAGGTTATGTGTTGCCCTTGCGTCCCCTTGCAAGGGCAACACAAAACCTTGATAAATATGGGCATCGATGTGGGGATGCCCAAGGAAGACAGATGCACACACCAATGGAGTTTTACTTAATGTCGGTGGCTAGATTTAACCACCCTAAGTTTCTTTGGGCCTAAGAGTCACACTGGGAGAGATTTCTCCTATTATCAAGAATATCGCTAACCCTGTTAGAGACAAAAAAGCAGCGCTAACCGCGGTTAACGCTGCTTTTTTACGTCTGGTATTTTTCTGACTTAGCCATGATATCCTATGGAAGGAGGATATCATGGCTAAGTTTGTCTGTCCCTATCAACAAGCTAACGTGAGATTATCGCTGGGTTTCCAGCGATAATCTCACGTTAGCCACTTAGCGTGAGGATTTTTATCGCTATTGAGATAAGCGTTGCTAATAGCACGCTATCTCAGCGATAAAAATCAACGCTAGCCGGCGATAATTATCCTAGCGCTAAGTGCGCTTAGCGATAATTATCGCCGGTTGTTGTTGATATGCCCCACAGTTGTTACGTTTTTGGCCTAGTAGCTTCTAGCTTCCCTGCGAACAGGCAAAGTTCACCAAGCAAATGTCAGGTGTGGATGTAAGCATTGGGTTGATAGTTTGGATGTCGTTGGATGACGGAGCAGCAGAAATGTATTACCCCGATACCTGTGTCATCAGAGGATAAGTGGAGCGAAGGGGCAAAATGCCTGCAGGGTTGATTGAACTAGGCAGTTGTCTAGCTAGGAGCTGTGGCGGTAGGTTGAATAGGGTGGACAATGGGACACATGAAAAACACCAATCATGGCAGAGTGGAAATGGAGAAAACACAACCACTGTAAAGATGAGGCTTCCTACAGAGGACTATTACATGCCTATAAAAAAAGTTATTAAGAAGGTATGAAAGAATGTAGTAGCAGTAGACCAAGTTCAAAACCAGTCCTCCAAACTCTCCAAATTAATTTTCTCAGCTACTAAACTAGACCAATACTGGCCTACTGACAACTCATTCCAAAATAGATGTAATAACTTAAATATCTTCATTGTAATCCAAATTACAATGTAAACCTTAGCTTTTGGTGGCTTTCAAATGGCACCCCTAGTCAAATGCATCAATCCTATGATCCATTCCACTCTGATTGATGAGGGTCCCAATATGCCATCGTTTGACGAAGAACCAATGCCGGAGGAGGCGTCTTGATCCTGCTCACGAGTATTTGGGCAAGGGCGTAGGGTATGGAACCACTCTACAGTGGGGTCTGAAGGGACAGTCTCTCATGCCTACAGTCCAGAAGCTGACTTTTGACGTTAAGCCTAGCACAAAAACCCTTGAACCAAACCATAACTATAACAGCTGGGCCCTTTACCCATGGACCTGGAAGCAGCGGTCTAGTGAAGAACCTCTCTCAGCACCTCATCGAAGTGACATTGTGCTGCTGCTTCTAAAATATTATTACAGAATTTGAATTATGTAATGTATCCACTGGGTAAATCATCTGTATTTTTCATATCTCTTTTTTGATATTTAGACATATATTATTAGTAGTGTACCGGAATTTATCATAAAGAACTATTCAGTTGTAATTTAATTATTCGGTTTGTCTCCGGATTTGTGATTCACAATATGATATATTAACTCTGAGTATTTGATCCACTTAATAATTATTACAGACCGATTACTGATTTAAAAATAAAATGTGTCTTCTTCCAGATAAAATTAGTCCTCACTAAATGTGTAAGTCACTTGTTTCTATGTTTGACAAGAATTACTGTACAGTGAAATTCAGTCTAAATAATGATTACTTTATGATTTTAGCATTTTCTGTTCACAAAGGATTACATGGAAAGGAACAGGGGAGGCTATTAGCTGTTTTCCCTGGCTGTCTTCTTTTTCACAAAATTCTCATCTGGCTTGTTCCCATAGCAACAAGCCAAAGCATGATGCATAGAGCATTTTCTAATTATATACCAGCATAAAATTAATTCTTTGAGTTTCTTAAGCCAAAAAATCGAAAGAAAAACGCTTGTAGCCGTTCCTCCAGCGCTTGATGCTGTAAAACAGATTTACACCGCATTTTCTATCCGTTTGATTTTAGTACAAATAAGATACGTCTCTCAGATGTATAGATGTTTCGTCCTATATCATGAGACGCCTCTCGACGAAAGAATGCTTTATTTGAAACCAATACATTAAATTCACGCTATGCAGCTCTTAAAAATGAATCGCCTGAAGTAGGCTTCAAGAAACCTTAATCGCAGTTCAACGCCATTTTAGACGCCGGCAGATCTCACCCACGTAGTTCTACGTTAATCACCCTGTGGCTCTGTGACAAAGCACAGGGGCCCTTCGTCACCTTTCTTGAGGGAGTCACTCCTTTAAAAATGCATTCTTCATTCTCCAGTGCTCTAATTAAACGAATGCCTCTTCCACGCCTTCTGTCCCTTTTTTCTCCTTTTACAACGGATTAACTCTGCTTTGGTGGCGAATGTGATATTTATTACACAATACATCTCTAAGCACAGAGAACCATTCAACATCACACACAGCTGCTATTCTGTATATGGAAAGTCATTTTCAAGGACCGTATCAATAAATATAATGTTTCGTTAATACTAAAAAATATAGAACCCACACACCTTTTTTTCCCAAAGGGTTCCTCTTTTATTTGGCAAGACAATGGAATTTGGACTGTACACACATTGGCTAAATTCACTTCCGCTAATGTGGTTGTCAAAGCAATATTTATATTCGAGGCTACGGCAAAAGATGAATACAAACCCTGATTTTTTTTTTAGCAGAGAACATGTTGCCAGGGATACCATGTTCTGACTTTTTCTACATAGATTCCACACACAAAACAGCACAGAGTACGTACATGAACAATGACCACAATGCAACACGTTTCAGACCCTCTCTCTCTTCCACAGCCTCCTGTCTGAAAATTCGCAATATTTTGCTTGCACGAGTTAAATATTCACCTTGAGAGATAAACGGATGGGAATTTGAGGACAAACACGCGAAAATAAAGAACATAGAACATGTTCAATGTTTTAGGTGAGACGACTATGGTTGTAAAAATTCACAACTTTCTTCTGTAAAGAACTGAATTTTAAATCTCTGCAAGGAAATCAGAGGTTTCGCTATCAATGATGCAGGTGGTTTGACACCAGGGCCCAGGGTTGTGAAGGGCACTCTGGACCATACTTACGCCTGTCTTTTACTACCAAAGTGTGAGTAAGTAGGCACAATATCTTCACTTGCCTTAGAGCCCTCACACCCTTGTTAGGCTACTGATAGAAACTCATCATGTTGCCACATGTCCATCATTTTTCTGCTCTGGACAGTCGGTATTTTGGGCTCTGTCTGCAGTTATTGTAGCTGCCAATTAACGCCTGACCCGCATGAATGCTCTTGGAATGGAAACTACTTTTCTGTCGAAATCTGCGCAATTGTCACTCTGGTGAGTACACTGTCTGCGCTCCGGTGTCCTGCTCTTCAATATTACTGGAGTCACACATGGTAGGTTTCCTAAACTCCATAACGAAACTGTGACCTCATGCTCGTGTGAGGAATGGAGTTAGGAGTCAGTCATACCTGTCTGAGTTCTCACATCTACCGGTGAAAATGTGGAGCCCACCTCAATTTCCGAAATCAGAATTGACCCACGAGTATAGGTATTTTGTAACAATCTAATACTTATTATGAGCTATTTTGCTACAAATAATGTAATCGTTATTGCCAAAATTATTACTAACTCAGTGATCAGAATGAATACAATTTGATGTATAGCATAATTTAGCTTAGAATATTTTTGCTGGGTCGGGTAACAGACCTGAAGTCGAAGAGTTATTTCTTAGCATCACTTTAGCCAAAGGTCCGTCTGCCTTGCACTGTCCTGTTTAGCAGTATATTGTATTTCGTTTTCTTCCATCTTATTCCGTTGCGTGAGGTGGGTCGGTTCATGCTTGACTCTTGTTTCTGTTACACTGAATGGTAAACCATCTTTTCGTTCAGCTTTCGGGAAGCTCACAGAAGCTGCTGCTCTTCGATCTTTTAGGGATCTGATCAGTGCTAAAGTTGAGCCGGTGATTCCGGTGCTCAGCACCGGCACTTAATTGTCAACCCTGGCGCTTGTGACAGTCTGACTAAATTAGAACTGAACACACAGTTCATTATTAATTCATTTTACATTACAAATGACTATTGCCTGCCGCCCAAACCAATCGTATTGCTACAGGGGCCTGGAATTATCTGAATTGTCACACTTGTAGCAGTGTGATGGTTAGCAGTTGTGTTGTTACTATCATTGGAAGCATGGCAGGGGCAATGTGTGGTGCAAACTGCAGTGGCCTCATGATAAGAGCACTGGCACTGGCACTTTTTCTTTTTTTACAAGTTAAGCAATGTTTCTGATGCAGGCCCATACACGTCAGTTATACTTGTGAAGCAGCACCGCTGCAGCTACTGCAGAGAGTGGAGATATCACTTCTCAGACTTCTTACCGTGTGCAACTTAGAATATATGACAATGGACCACACAAATTTCAAAAGCTGATTAGCCCACATTAGCGTGGAACGGGCCACTCCTGTGAACCATCAACTACTTCCATGCACTTCAATGCATTATATGGACCAGGTTCACAGGCAGCAAGGCCATCTCTGTAACACACCATAAACATTTAATAAAAACCATGCTGCACACATCACAGGGACTATGCAGAGTTCACAACTCTTGAAAGAAGCAAATATGTTTTCCCACCTACACCTAAAACATAACACTAATACCCTAAGGTGTCTAGGCGCAGCGAGATACTCCAGATTACAGTACAGATCAGACCGCGTTCTCATTGATTAAAAAGTCAGGTCTTCAATAATTTGCGAAAGTTAATAAGGGTGGATGCGGTTTTAATGTGCAAAGGAAGTAAGTTCCAAAGCACAGGCGTTGTTACCAAAAATCTCCTGTCACCCCATGTGGCCGTTCTTGTGCGGGGGACAGTCAAAAGATAGCTAGCTGCTGATCTTAGATTTTTTTTAGGGATGTACACCTGAAAAGCCTCTTTTAAAAACTTAGGTCCTATTTGATGAATGGCCTTATAGGCTATACAGAGAGCCTTAAATTTGATCCTGCTCTCAACCCTTAGCCAATGAAGATGGCGTATGGCTGCAGAAGTGGAATGTCGCCTAGGGATGTTAAGCAGGATCCGTGCCGCCATATTTTGGACGGACTGAAGCTTGTTTAAGATGTATTTGTGTGTGCCAAGGAAGAGAGCATTTCCATAATCTAATTTTGAAAATACTAGTGTGGTAACTAGCGTTTTTCCTGCAGAGACTGGTAAATACGGCAAGAGTTTTTTTATTTTCTTCAATACAAAGAAAGTAGCCGAAACAACCTTGTTAACATGGCATCCAAAAGATAACTTGTTATCAAAAATCACTCCCAAATTTCTGACCTTGGTGGCTGGCACCGGAGGCGGGCCCATCTGACTAGGCCACCATATGTGAGACCATTCTGGATGGATTGTGCCAAAGGTCATAACCTCAGTCTTCTCTGCATTAAGTTTCAGGCAGTTACTGTGCATCCATGATTGTACACCCAGTAAGCCCTCCTGAAACCTAGCTGCTACCACAGGGCCATTCTTATATACCGCCAGCACGAGCTGGGTATCATCAGCGTAGGTGGTTAAACGCATCCCATGAGATTTAATGACCCTCGCCAAGTCCGAAACATAAATGTTAAAAAGTGTGGGACTTAGCGAGGATCCTTGAGGGACCCCACAAGGCAATTCAGTAGTGGGTGAATAATAATTGCCCAGCTTTACTGCCTGTCCACGGTTGGATAAAAAGGAGGCTATAAGGTCTTTGGCCAAATGATTGATCCCGAAGGTTACGACACGGTTGACCAAGATGGTATGGTCGACCGTGTCAAAGACCGCCGATAGGTCCAATAAAATAAGAACTGCAGCTCCTCCTAAGTCCATAATCTCCCTAATTTCGTCTGAGGCTTTTATCAGTGCTGTCTCAGTTCCGTGTTCCCTCCGGAACCCGAACTGAGTATCATCTAAGAGTTTATGATGTTCAATAAACTCTGAGAGCTGTTTATTCATAATTGCCTCTATGATTTTGGACGTAAAAGGGAGGCAAGCAATAGGCCTGTAGTTGGACAAAATAGTGGGGTCCAAGGAAGGTTTTTTTATTAAAGGTTTAACAATGGCCTTCTTCCAACTCTCTGGGTAGGCGCCAGATTTAAAAATGGAGTTACATATTTCAGTTAGCGGCTGTGTGATAACATTCTGGAATTTATTCATTGTTGTAGGAGGGCAAGGGTCAAGTGGGGAACCTGATTTGATCTTACAGATCAGCGCACTGATCTGATCTTCAGTAGCTGGCTGAAACTGATCAAAAAAGGAGTTGATGGGTGTTGGATGGATGATGGGTGTAACATCAGTTTTTCCTATCTGTTCATTGGAAAAAGTAGAATAAATATCCGTTATCTTGGTTTTGAAAAAAGTGGCTAATGAATCACATAGTTCCTGCGAGTTATCAATTATAGGTCCCTTTGGACTAGAAAGAGAATTCACGACTTGAAAAAGCATCCTAGATTAATTGTGTGCTTGTTCAATTTGGCCAGTATAAAAGAGATTTTTTTGCGTGTTAATGGCTTTTTTATAAATAGCTAGAGCGCTCTTATAATCTTGCTTGGCAGAGGAACTGTAATTTTTTCTCCAGCGCCTTTCAAGGTTTCTGCAGTATTGACGTTGGAGGCGCAGTTCTTCTGTGTACCATTGGGCAGATGGCGTAGCTCTATTGGGGCGATAACATTTTTCAGGTGCAACTTGGTTGGCTGCCTTTAAGATCCAATCCTGAAAATTTGCGGACATGGTCTCAGTATCACCTGTGTTTTCTGGAATAGATGACATCAGGAGACTAGTAAAATACGGCATATCTGCCTTATTCCACCTCCGTGCCGCCACTGGCGGACGGACTTTATTCTGAGAAAGTTTGAGTGGTAACTGTTTAATCCTAAAAGTTATAGCTTGATGATCAGTCCATATCAAAGGAAATAATACTGATGTCTCAATTTTGGGATCGTTAGTAAATACACCATCCAGTGTATGGCCAGCATTATGCGTGGGGCCCCTCACTAGCTGCTGCAGTCCTATAGCCTGCATATCAGCGATGAGTTGGACTGTGTCCTGATTATCCATGTTTTCAAGCGGGAAATTAAAGTCCCCAAGAATCGTATAGCATGGTGAATCTATTACCGATTCCGTAATATCTGTAAGAGCTGCTAAAAATTTGGTACGTGTTCCTGGAGGTCTGTACACAAGCGTCCCTTTAAAAGCTTGTTTCTGGGTAAGATTAATAGTGAATGCAACAGCTTCGCAGTTAGTGCTGTGAATAAGGTCACATTTGGTCCGATAGGTATCCCTGTATATAATGGCTAAGCCTCCACCTCGCCCTGAGATCCTATCTTGTCTGGATACACAATAGCCTTGTGGGGTAGCCAGTACAAAATCCGGACCGGAAGCATCATCTCCCCATGACTCGGTAATAAAAAGCATATCCAGTTCTTGATTAATAATGGTCTCCCTTATTACCAGACTATGTTGGGGGAGTGAGCGTACATTGAGTAGTGCTGCTTTTACATATTGGTCGACAAGTGGGGAAGCGCTGAGGGTTTCCTGGGAATAGGATGTGATGTTAGTCGGCAGCCGTGGGGATGGCAAAGAAAAAGCGCAACCTACACAAGATATAGGTGCGGTAGGCAAATGTTCACATGGCAATAATAATTTACAAAACCTACCCACACCTGTTTTCCACTGTTTCAGCTGAGCGGAGGTATAGCATAGGGTAGATATGGCTTCGTGGGTGGTAGCCGAACCAGGGGGGGTGGCCCTGGGCCCGGATCTGGCACAGACGGGCACAGACGGGCTTGTCTTGGGCGCGTCTTGGGCGCGCGCCCGCTGCGCACGACCTCTGCGCATCCTGGGTGAGCAAGGACTATATAGCTCTCTCCCGGAAGTGTAGAAGAGCTAGAACGCGCCCCGAGCCAGCCCTAAAATGGCGGCTGGTACTCGTGGACGAGTTTGAGTGCCCAGTTCCCCCCGTTCTAACGGGTCGGGTAGGTGCCAAATGTCTATTTAAAACACACTGTGAAGGTGCACAAAGTATTACAGGGCGGCCAATGATTAAAAACAATGACAATTCAATTCAATTCTAAAAACATTAAATTTCTATTAATCCTCCTAAAGCAGCCTAATATCTCGCTTTTAGCAAATATCAGCGTTAGTAATTCTAAAGCTCGGTCGTGTTCAGTGGGATGTTAAATGAGTATCTCCGAGCAACGGGCTCGCTCGCTCTATCCTATATAACATGTGCTATTCAATTCCATATACTCACTGCAGCCGCCTTCAGGGCATTTTCATAATGTTTAGAATTATTTAAAATCTAAAATTGGTAACATTTGATAAGCAAGTGTTAATAAAAGTAAATTGAAAGAGTGTAGTGCTTCAGGTTTGAAAACAATAGTGCTGAACTTATTACCAGTTTAGCTGAGTACCTTCAAAATCAATACTTATTTCTGCCTGGGATCTCAACTCTTACACCTTCAGGATGCTTGACCTACCATCTAATAATTAGAAGTATTGCCCTTAAATATGCAGCAAAGGAGAGTGGATGCTCCAGAGAGATACCAAGGGGATACCATTTTGGTTTCAATAAAACTTTATGCCCTTTCATAAACAGAACAGGTTTACTTCTAACCTCGCTGAAGACATGGGGCCTGACTTACAAAGGTAATTTACACTTTGCGTATGTGATAAAACAGGGCTTTTTACAGTGTCACCCCACTTTTTGCTCCCATTTTGATCTAGATGGTGACTTTCTGACTCTGATTGTGCCCTGGGCTCTGCTTACCAGACCCAGGGCCAGTGCTCTGATTATAAAGATATGCAAATTAGGCATAATTATAATTGGCACTGACAGAATAGCTGTAAGTCCCTAGTATATAATAGGGCAGGTAGGTTTAGAGGACCAGTAGACTTAATGCACTTGTGTGCACTACTGTGGCGCCTGCTGTCATTTTATAAGGCAGCCATGCTTTCCAGGCTGCCTTTATCTTAAAAGTATATGCAAATTTGACTATTGATTTAAAAATACCCCCAAATCTCAAACTTCCATATTTTACATATAACTTGCCCCTAGGGTCTCCCATAGGTGCCCCAGGGGTAGGGTGCCTTGTATCTATAAGCAGGGGCACTATAACATTTGTTTTATAAGCCCATGTGAGGGAAAAATGGTCAGTTCTGTTTTTCCGCTTTGTAGTAAATGACTCCATGGGCTAACATTGAAATATTTTATTTAAGTATGAATATTGCCAGTCTTTCTGGACCCTGGCGGCAGATGGAGATTTACCAAGTATAGAATAGGATTTATTCCAGGAAGTATACCACTTAAGATTTGTCCCGTCTATCTGGGGGTTTCTAGGACTCACCGCCATCTGTGAACAGGGCGGTTCTGATAAGGTGACTGACCGCGCCTCTATCCACCTTTGTAGAGCTTTAAGGAGCCTATCAACCGCATTTTCCAGCCTGATTTCCTTCTCTGTTTTCAGATTCGGTGTTCCCATCTCTGTCCTGATAAAGACCCCAAGCTAAGGACTTAACAACCTTGATTTCTTGAAGAGGTCGAAACATTAACTTTTGCTCTTTTTGAAACAAGCTTTGGCGACTGAGATTTATTATCAGTGTCCGCACAATGCTATGTGTTTCTGTGTAGTAGTTTGCCTGTTATAGACTGGACAGGTTTCATCATGTAAATATAATGTATATATGGCACATTACCTCTCCCTCCTCTACAACCCTCACAAACGCACTTTTTACCCTGAGCACTGCATTTTCTCCCCTCATTCTGAGCACCGTTCTCTCATGTGTATAAACGATTGTGATGTTTTCAATAATCAATTAAAGTTTTGAGAATAAATTGCATCTATTGCAGACACGTGAATGTGATGCAGTGAATGCTTTCACCTTTTTTGCTTTCAAATTGTCGCTACTGTCACCAATTTTCTACTGTACTGTCAATTTATAAGGCAGCCATGCTTTTCAGGCTGCCTTTATCTTAAAAGTATATGCAAATTTGACTATTGATTTTAAAATACTTCCAAATCTCAATCGACCACATTCTACATATAAATGGCTCCAAGGGTCTCTCCCAGGTGCCCCAGGGGTAGGGTGCCTTGTATCTACAAGCAGGAGCACTATAAAATATGTTTTATAAGCCCTAGTGAGGGAAAAATGGTCAATTCTGTTTTTTCTGCTTTATAGTAAATGACTCGATAGGCTAACATTGAAATATTTTATTTAAGTTTAAATATTGACAGGAGCCACCTCAAATATACTTCAAGGTATCTAATTAATAGTTAGGATAAATCCAAAAACGAGCCACTGTTAGATTTATAATACCTATTACAGAAAATAAGTTATTAAACTTTCTGTTCGGTGAGCCAAAGTCAGGCTTTACAGCTGCCCTCTCCTGATTGGCCAGCCTTTCCAATGCTTACCCAAAGCTGCTTGATGAGGTGTAAATTGTCTTGTCAGAGTATACAATGGATTTCCTGTGGGTGGAGAAATTTAGCTGCAGAAGTCAAGAGGCAGGAAGGCAGTGGTGGAACACAAACTGGTCTTCAAAGGGAGAATATCGGTTTGAGACCAACACAGGCTGACCCCACATATCCTGCACCCCCAGCCATGCAGGGGCCTCAGTAATTGGAATAGTCAGGGGGTTGGAAGGGGTATGTTAATGACACTTATCCACACCAGTAGGTTGGCTTAACCAGGTCTAACCCCAAAGGAGAAGAATTCTCCATGTTGGATTTTGAGAGAATGTTGCTTTCTGGGAAAGGAATATGCCACACTTTTGAGGAAGCAGTCATACACCTGGGTGGTGTCCTGCATCTAATTGGTCAGGGGTGCTCCCCTGCTTGATGCCCAGAGACTGTGAATAAATATGGGAGAGCTGCATAGGTCATCTGATCTGCTACCTGAAACTACAAGGAGAAGAAGGACTGCCGAGCTGGAACCTGAATCTTCACCCAAGGATTGCACTCTGAAGGACTGCATCTGCTGCACAATCTGGTACAACAGCCCTAAGAACTTTGCTTTGCTTTGCTTCAAAAAGGATTAAGGAGTGGACTCTCTTCAAGCTACAGGTTACCAGAGCCCACCTGCATTCTTTCCAACATGAATCCCCATCCTGGAGTGCGTTCAGTGGACTTGAAGGGATTTGGCCAGGTTCGTTGTGGGAATTATATTCCAGCCATCCCAAGGGACATCTAGGAGATTACACCAACTTAGAAATGTGTTTTGGACACTTTGAACCCTCAAGGAGACCTTCTGAAAGGAGATCCAGAAATTGGGTGAAGTGCAGGATTTTATGTCATAAAGCTCTATAGAGCGACCAACTCGATATCGAGAGTCAAGCCAGGTACCTTTAACCCCGACTTGGCCTGGATTTCAGGTCCATTCTGCTGAAACCTCCGGAGGTCCGGACTTCCAGGGTTTGGCCAATGCCTTGCGGAAAAGCAATTTGACAATGTTGCAGTGAAATCGGCCTGCTGGAGCGGACCGCTTGATGTAGAGAGAAAAATCCTCCAGAAAAGTTTCTAAGTCTGAATGTTAACTTTTGACCGAGGCCTCCCGCTCAAAGTATCCAACCAAAGTTTGAGGGCTTGGTCATCCTCGAACTTTGATTTTGTCCCAGTCAACCACAGCAAGATGTTCCAAAGTGGCTTTATAGGTTTATAAGCACTAGAAAACTTTTATTCTTCAAAAATGTATATCTCCGGTTCCCTCCATTAGATGTTTGTCGTTTTAGTATCTATTTGTTCATAAAAATATATTCTATTTTTAATATTTGGAGTTGGATTTTTATTGTGTGTTGTGTCTTACTTATATAATGTATTTGTGTTTTTAAATGCTTTACACATCTGTCTCCGAAGTAATGCCTCCCTTCTTGTCGGTCTTGTCACAAGCTACCAAGGGTTGAGCATGAGAATAGTGTATGAGACATTGACTGACCCCTTTATTGTGTTTGTGGTTTTATTACTAGTGGCAAGTCACTACTTATCACTACAAATAATCCACTTTCCAACACCCTAATTTACACTTTCAAGTACATTTACTACTTGTTGGCTATTCACAAACTCTCTGTGTAAATTGCACTTTGGAGTAAATTTACACTGTTTGTATAGCCAACAAGTAGTAAACTAACTCAAAAGTGCAATTTATTCAAGCATGCATAACTTTAAGGCCCTTCAGTTTGGCAGAGACATGAGTTGTGCTTTTTGAGTAAATTTGCAGTCAGAATTAGTGAATTGCCAAAACATATTAAACACACTCAAAGGTGTAAATTACTCAAAAGTGCAAATAACTTTGAGAATCATACCCCATTGACTACATGGACTACTAGAAAATCTGGCAAGAGAGGAGCTTATATTTGAAGCGTTTTTACACCAAACTAGGAGGGCCAGATGTGACGATGGGCAACAGCAGAGAGTTCAACAAAGCTGTGCCAAGGATTCACCATCTTACGTTTTGGATTCAAGGAACTATGGCATAATTTTGTTGCCACCAGCATGATCCTCAAAAAGGAAATGCATCACACTGGTAAGGAACTGGGGGTAAGAAGCCTGACAATAATAGCAAGATTATCTAGGCCTTATCTCAAATTATCGACTGGGTAACCCTTTAAAATAACTTGATTGACCCAATCCAAGGAGATAATCTGGAGAAGTAAAGACTTTCTAGCCTGGTGCTGTATGGAAGAATTGTTGCATACCTTTCTAAGAAGTGGAGAAAATTATCCCTGAAGATCAGTTTGAACTTTACATTTTGCAGAGGACCTGGAATTGGAGTTATTACAATGCTCCTACAAATACATTCTATTGCATTGTCAAAGTAGAAGTGCTACTGGAACATTTACAGAAACATTGAGGAACAGATTTACTAGTATGTCATGCAGCACAAATGCAGCAAGACAACTTGCTGCTCTGTGTTAAATGACAGCGAGAGGGCAGGAATGCTCCATATTTACTAAGATATAGGCATTCCTGCCTTCTCCTTGCGCTGCCACTCGGAGTGCAGACTAGCGCCAATGCAACAACTCTTGCGTCATGGTGTAAGGGTGCCTGAACTACAGCCAGGATTGTGTACCATCCTGCAGAAAAACAATCCTCTGAGGTTTTCCTCTTTCTGTGTGTGCTGCAGCACATGTAGAAACAGGAAAAAACAATAAATAAGCATATTTCTCCTCTTAACAACACACCTGAAAAATCGTAGCCTTTTGACGTATTTCTAGGCGTACTAGTGTTATTAAATCTGGGAAAGTGACAAAACCATGGGTGGATGCATGGGAATACCCACCCTACACCCATGGAACTCCTTCCCAGCAGAGTAATGCAAGGCAGCAACTTGCACTGACTTATGTTACTCCAGATTTACTATGACACACAGGGTGAAGCACATGGCATAGTAAGTCCTATTTAAGTGCTTGCAACGCCTTGTGTCACCTTGCGTGACAGAATGGCAATTCAACCCTTTAGTAATCTGGGCCCAACACTTTAAGAGCTTTTCATCTGCGGGTGATGGAGACAAGATGAGAACCCTATCTGAAAAAGCCACAAGGAGCGGACTCCCTGCTGTAGGTCAGACCCTTGGCCTCAGCCACCTGTTTTTATTAAGATTGCCTGCATGCTACCTGCAGTATTTGAAAACTTGTACATTGTGATGTGCTGAGCTACTGGTAACTCTCCTCTTGTTCCAGTAGCCATGTTTGTATTTTTCTGCGCCTTTCTCTCACCACCACTCCTTCATACCTCTATCTCCTCCAGTCACCAGTCGTCCCTGTTCCGCCACGGCTTGTGCCCCTTGAGTGGAGGGACACGCTTTCCTGGCTTCTTTTGCGATGCGCCGAACGGAAGTGAAGGTAAGTGCTCTAGCTGCTCCAGCCTCCGTTTCCACACCTACTTAAGGCAGGAAACGGTGGGGACGCGCAGTGGACTCCCTGCTGTAGTTCAGAACCTTGGCCTCAGCCACCTATTTTTATTAAGATTGCCTGCATGCTACCTGCCATATTTTAATACTCGTGCATTGTTATGTGCTGATCTACAGGTAACACTTCTCTTGTTCCAGTAGCCACATTTGTTTTTATCTGCCCCGTTCTCTCACCGCCACTTCTTCTTACCTCAATCTGGAAGTGAAGGTTAGCGCTCCAGCTGCTCCAGCCTCTGTTTCCATACCTGCTTAAGGCAGTAAAGGTCGCAGACGTGCAGCGGACTCCCTGCTGTAGGTCAGGCCCATGGCCTCAGCCACGTGTTTTTATTAATATTGCCTGCATGCTGCCTGCCGTATGTTAATACTTGTACATTTTGAAGTGCTGATCTACTGGTAACTCTCCTCTTGTTCCAGTAGCCATGTTTCTTTTTATCTGCACAGTTCTCTCACCACCATTCCTTCTCCCCTCTATCTCTTCCAGTCACCAGTTGTCCCTGTTCCGCCACAGCTTGTGCCGCTTGAGCGGAGGGACGCACTTTCCTGGCTTCTTTTCCGCTGCGCCAACCGGAAGTGAAGGTTAGCGCTCTAGCTGCTCCAGCCTCTGTTTCCATACCTACTTAAGGCAGGAAAGGGCGTGGATGTATGCAGAATGCGCGCCGGCTGGTGCGCCAAAGGCAAACCTATCTTCGTCCGTACACGCCCGACCTCCGCCAGCCGCCAGGACCCCTGCCTGTTTCTATATTTTTCACAGGCAACCCCAGCCTGGTGAAAGTAGGTTATGGCAAAACTTTATTATTTAAGTCAGGAGCTTAAACTATTAAAGAAATCCCGAATGGCCACCCTACCAGAGGGCCTTCTAGCTACCCCAGTGGCTATACCTACTTCTTTTTATTAATATTTATTAGGACATCAAGCAAAAGGAATTAACAGATTATACAGTACCAAAAATAATTGATGTCCATATTTGCATTATACCCCACCCCACCCCCACCCACATGGATCCAAAAACAGGGAAAACCCAAAACGAAAAACAGCATTTTCACAAATAATTACAAACTTCTAGCCTAGGATTAGTTTAGCATTACAACGGGGTAGGATACCCTGCTGATTTAGGCAGAGATCTGTTGATCTTCATCTGTGTTAATCCATCTAGTTAAAGGTTCCCAGATCCTCAGCCCCCCCGAGTCCTTGCCCTGGTTCCCCTTCTTTTAAATACCAAAGTCTCCCACTTATAAATTGAGAGTAGTTTGGCTAACCATACATGTACTGAGGGAGGGTCCTGGTCGAGTGAGGCACTGGCCAAACATAGCCTGTACACTGCCATCACTATAAATCCCAAGTTCCGATTTGATTCCTCCATTTCCTGGTTGCTAGTCCCCATTAATATAACCTGAGGGGTAAGTTTAACCGCATGTCCCAATATAGAATCAAGGCGTTGTCCGATTTCGGTTTACAGTTGGGCAAGTGGCAAACATATGGACACTGTCCGCGGCTAACATTCCACACCTAGAACAGTGTATCCCTGATGTCCCACCCCATCTATAGATTCGGGCCAGAGTGATATAAAGGTTATACCATGTCTTAAAATATTGTACTTAGAGGCTAGCTGAGATAATAGCTGTCTAGCTGAGCTGAAGAGAGTCTTCACACTCTCCCGGCCCAGCTTGTAACGTCTCTTGCCACCTGTCAATATGTTTGGGCACATCGTCCCCCATCTCCTTGTTAATAAGTTTATATATTGTAGGTATTGATGGTCGAGCCCCCCAAATCAGATCTAATAGAGGAATTTTACTGCGACAAGTTAGCTTCTTAAACAAAAAATCCCTTATCTGTAAATATTTTAAAAAGTGGTTGTTTCCTATCCCGAATTTTTCCATAAATAAATCAAATGTAGATATTTCCTTGTCAGACATTAAATCCTCTATATGTAATACCCCTTTCTTACTCCAAATTTTGAAGTATTCATCTTGAAATATATCAGGGAGTAGCTTATTATTGTCTAGAGGAGAATATCTATGGATTCTACCAATCATGATCTTTTTCTGATCAGCCGTCCAGACCCTAAACGCACCCAATAAATCCTTAAATTTGACCCTCTTGAAGTAAGCATAGTCAATATGGCGCATGAGCAGTCCTTTGGGTTCTGCCCTGTAAATTAACCCATAAATAGACACTTCTCTAGATCCCATATATTCACCTTTCAGCAGGTCGGCCATTTGTTTCATAGCTGATGCCCAATAATAAATTTGGAAATTCGGGACAGACCCCCACCCCCCCCCCATCTCTAGGTAAGGTCATGTATTTAAGAGCTCTGCGAGGGCGCTGTCCACCCCACAAAAACCACAAAATCAATTGATTCAACTTTAAAAACCACAATTTATTTATCTCTAGTGGGATTGCCCTAAAGTAGTATACATTTGTGGGTAGAAATAACATTTTAATTACATTATTCCTCCCAACTAATGAAGGATGTAGATTATTTATTCTATTAGAATCTGACTTCATTTTCTGAATCAGTGGTTTCAAATTGATATCAACAATATCTTCCATATTGGAACTGATCTCAACCCCCAGATATCTTGCACTCTGAACTATTCAATGATCATCCAAATTCATTTTATCATTTATTATGATTTGAGTTTTATTCTCATTGAGATGATAGCCTGAGAATTTGCCAAATTGACTGGGTAAGCTGTTTAATTCCAAGAGGGCAGCTCGAGGGGTGGGTGTAATTATAGCTATATCATCTGCATACGCTAAAATGTTTATTTCTCCCCCTTTAGCATAGATAGATCAAATTCTTTGGTTGTCCGTGATTTTTCTAATTAAGGGATCTATATAAATGACAAATAATAAAGGGGTGCAGGGGCATCCTTGTCTCATGCTCCGTGAAATCTTTATTAAATCTGAGGAGGCACCCATCACAGCTATCCTTGCAGTTGGTTCCTTATACATACTTTGGTAGCCTTGATAAACCCTTCTCCAAGACCAATTTTGCCATAGTTGTGCTGGAGCGGGTTATGCGAAAATTTGTATACCCACCCCAATTTGCATGTAGTTTTATTAATTAGATTAATTAATTAATTATATTTGAACTAATGGATTGGAGTGATGTGGAAATAACTAATCAACCTTATTAATGACTGAAATACACGTGGGATTTGCATCTGCATGGCCTAAGTAATTACGTGAACTAAATTTTGTACGCATACTAATGATAGACCATTAGAATATTGCATGATATATGTCGCTTTTGGGATGTAATTGTGATTCGTGCTTTATTTAGTACGTATAAACCGCATTGAGTGTTGCTTTTGGCTAGATAAATACACACACATATGGGTATTAGCGAGGGAATAACATTTAATCAGTCATTTCTATGTATTATTACGTTTTTGTGTTTCTTTGCTTAAGTTGACTATTCTGGCCTATCGAATGATGGCTGCTTTTGGTGCCTAACCTGACTGCCAACGCTGAACCAGGCTTGGGTGAAGTGCGCCTGCGCTAAGATGAGCAACAATGGCCCTGTCCTGACCCCAGGCAAGCTGTACTTATCAAGGCCACTGGGAATAGTGCCAACACTACAGACAAAAGACTTTATTAAAGAACCGGAACCCTCAAGTATGCTGAAACCATGGACTAAACCTTATGAGAACTTTGTGGGACGACCCCTGATCAGCCAATCAGAACAGTTTAAAACCCAATTTTGTTACATTTTGTTATTGAAATTATTATAAAAACCCATAGAATAGAGAGGTCGAGAGTCGCTCCTTCGATTTCCTGATGAGATGCTGACGGAGAGGACGGTGACACTGCACGACAGCTGTTAGCCTGAATCTTTGACGGACTGAATTATTGCCCAAACACCTGATGAATTGAACCTGCTAAAATTGATGGGCATAGATTTGCGAGACTGCCATATTTGACATAGAGGACGACTTTAGCCAGAATAGGTAAATATGAATGGCAACTTGATCAAATGTATGATTTAATCTGCAATATTAATATACATTTGGATTTGAACATCTACAGAAATGAGTTGGGTTGTTTATTCATTGAAATGTGTTAATAAAAAGGTTAATTAGAGTATTAGAAATGTACTTAAACCTACAACTAACAGATCCGTCCCATATATGAGGGGAATACCAAATGTGAAATCTAGGGCCTAATGAGTATAAGAAGGTTGGGTAGATTTGTTGCTCATTAGGGTAAAGTGGTATTTTTTCTCCCTCATTATCCAGCGCTTGGAGGGATAATCGCCTCTCGCACGGACTGATGGTGAGTGAATGTTGGTGTTATGGGCCCCACCAGCGAATGTATGGATAGTGTGTGTGTATGTGAGATCTTTTTGTTCCGTGACGGTAGAGAGGGATTTTGCACTCCACGCTGCAGCAGTTTTTCTGGTAGCAGTATGATGGTTTGTTATTGTTTGGTTTAGTAATTATTGCTTGTACATTGCTTATTGATTTTGGTTATTGATTGGTATTGATTTATGTACTAACACTCTATGTTGAGTTGCGTTGAGTTTAATGTTGTTGGTACAGCTTCTGGGATGTAGGAAGTCGGAAGTTTGTAACGGTTCCGTAGTAGAGCAGAGGTAAGCGCTGCTCTCGGGAAAGACGGAATTGTTGTTGCCCTGTAGGTACACAGGGGAAACGTGTGACAATTGAAGTTGCACGGCGCATTGTCTGGGTTCGATTCGGTAGCATCGTCGTGCGTTGCCATTAGAGACATTTTCTGTGTGTATGATAGCAAAGGTTACCTGTGAAGTTCTGGTCTTAGGTACCAGGGATCCAACTGGCATTCCGATAACGCTTATCACTGGAAAGGTAATAGGTATTCTCTGAGCTTGTTATAAGAACAAAGGAGAGGTATGCGCTGCTTTGTTAACGTATGCCATAATTCTGTAGTAGAACAGACTGTTCGCTGTTCTCGGGAAAGACAGGATACTGTGTGAATGTACTACATTTTCTTTTATGAACGAGTGTGAATGTAAAGGCATTCGGGTTAATTGTGAAACTCTAGTTTTATTTCTCAGGAGCATTGGGTCTCCAATTATGCGTCTTAATTCTGGAGAAACGGTTAGCTAATGCTTGTTAGAAGGATGAAGTAGAGGGATGTACTACTTTATCAACGGAAGTAATGATTCCGTAATGGGGCAGAGGTAAGTGCTGCTCTCGGGAAAGATGGAATTCTCGTGAGAAAGGTCTTTTTGCTGTTCTTTGGTTAGCGAAGCGGACAATGGAGATGTTTCTATGTTGTTACTAACAGAAGTGTAGAAATTGAAACAAAAACTTACTCAGCAGATTTGTAAAGGAGGGGTAGACAGAAGCAGGAGCAGGAGCTGCCACAACGGCTACTGACGTCAGAACAGCCGCGCTGGGATTGGACAGTCGGTCAGAACTGTGAAACGCTCCAGATTGGTGCGTTAGTTACATCGCGCTAGGATTGGAGGGAAACAAGGTGACGCAGACTCTCCTTATTGGTGCGTTAGTGTGAGTCGCGCTAGGATTTGAGGACTGTGACAGTGACGTGGACGCTCTGAATTGGTGCGTTAGTGTGAAGTCGCGCTGTGATTGGATAGATTAGCAGTACAGTTGTAAAGAGGGACTAGCGTTGCGCGAAAGACAAGAAAATGTATTACGACCCACCAGAAAAGGAGAAGAAAACCTGGTTTTAGAAAGACAAACCAGTTAAGACTAGGGAAGGACAGTTACTTCCTCCACCGAAAACCCCTGCATCCTTTATGATTGCGAAATATGGGTATCATACTTGTATTTGGTTAGATAATTGGGTGAGATACACCAAGGACGACGGAGTATTAGCTTTTCCAGAGCATGCTTCATTTAATTTGGCGGTTTTAAGAAATTTGAGGGAAAGGATGATGAATTTGGAACCAAGACCTAGACCGACACAGTTTGAGGCTTTGACGGAATGGGAAGACGAAATGCATGAACGAGAGAGACAAAGAAGTGGTAGAGGATATAGGTACTGGTTTGGAAGACCATACGGACACGAAACGCATAGCGATTGAATGAAAAGATGGCGAGATGCGAGTATGACTGAGGGTGTGTCCCCTGTAAGAACTGTAGGAGAGAATGAAGGTCGAAAGTGTACAGAAAAGAGGCATAATTTGGAGTCGAGAGGGTATGGAGCGAATGAGGATGATGTACTTGATGATATGTTCTATAAAAATCCATCACTGTATCGACCAGAACCAGAAATGTTAACTCCAAGTGCCCCTATGAGGGAAACGATGCAAATTATAAAATCGGAACCAGAATCCCTAAGTTTGAGTAAAAACAGTGGTACCCTGGAAGTAGAAAAGAGATCGGGAGGAAGAACAGATGGAGAAAATTCTGTAGAATTAGCGAAAACAACCCTGGAATTAACCGAGAAAATAAGAGAATTGACCGAGAATCTAGAAGCCGTAACTGTTCCAGTAACGATAGGTCCAGTAAGGCCTATTTTTGAAAAACAGCAGGACAGTGAGCATTGTTTGACAGTCCCTTACAGAAATAATAACCATGTAGAACAACCAAAAGTGAGTCAGAATGAGAATCCATGGAGGCAGACTATGAGTGTAATGGAACCATATTTTACAAATAATCCATTTGTAGATCAGAATTGTGCAGAGAGACGTATGACAATGATAGAGACAGTGTCAGAAACACAAAAAGATTTTGGACACGGAAGTGTAGAAAAACCAGTAGGACCATCAACAGACGAGTTAAGTGAATGGTTAAGAAGCTTGCAGAGGAAAGTCAAGGAATCCCAATCAATTGATGTAGCTAACTTACGAATGGTATTGGAAGAATTGATCGTAGGGACTATCCCGACAGAAAAATTGAAAACCTATCAGGATGAAGAATTATTATTTCTGTGCAAAAGTGTAACCTGGAGAGAGAAAAACTTGCATGAAAGGTTAGAAGAAGTGGCAAATGAAATGGGTATTGATACTGAAAAGGTAAAAGCCTTACAGAAACCATATCGAGTAGAATTCACTGAAAAGGACATTGAGAATATGAACACCACAGGACGAATAGGTCAAATTGAGGACATAATCATTTTGCTGAGAAAATGGGGAGACGTGGATAAATGGAGAAGCAGGTGGTATAGAAAACAAGATGATGCCTCAGATAAGACATTTTCAGCCTTTCCTGTAAGAGAAAAGGAGAAGGTAGTGACAGAGTGCCCTATGAGAGAGATTCCAGGAGGATATGTACATGTCCCATGGACGAGACAGGATATTTTGTCTTTTACGAATGACTTCCCTCGACTACGCGAAAAGCCCATCGAGTGGTACAGACAGGTAGACAGATTTGTGAAATTGTCTAAAGTACTATGGATTGATTTGAATAGTCTATTCGACATAATAGTACCAGCAGATCTATGGTCAGAGTGTAAGCTAATGATGAATTGGAAAACTAAGGAATATCCAAGGGATCCAAAAACAGGAGCACCAGACCCCAAGGTAATGAAGAATGAGCAGGTTATAGTAGTTATGAAAAATAAAGTACCCCCTAAAGAAACAGACTGGGTAAAAATTGATCGAACACACCAGGAAAGTAAAGAGTCAGTACATGCATACTACGAGAGGCTAATACAAACTTTTAAGCAGTTTAGCGGAGATGAGAATCTGAGTGAAAAGGATTTGAGCCATTTTTTTACAGATTTGTATATGGTCTACGACCAGAAATTGGTGAGATGATTAAACAGCATACGGTAGATTGGCAAAACAAGAAAATAGATGAAGTATTGAGACATTCTAAATACTTCAGTGATGAAATTGAAGCAAAACAGCGGAAGTTAAAGGAGAAGGCAATGTGGGCACAAGTAAAGGTAGCGGAGAGACAGGAAGCACAACTGGTGGAACAAGCAGGGACCAAGCCAAAATTTAATAATGGGAAGTACAAAGGGAACATTGGAGAAGCTAAAAAGAAATTTCCATGTCATAATTGCGGCAGGATAGGGCATTGGAAATCCGAGTGTAAGTTTCCCCCGAGTACTAACAATGAAAATCCATCATTGAACCCACAGGTGTAGCATGAGGTGAGTGGTCAACTGCAGCAACAGCAGCAAGTTGTTCCCCCACAGAATCAGGTGCCAAAGCCGCCTTTTCCACAGAGCAGAAACACACAGAAGTATAGTAGTGAATCGGGATTCTACAATGAAGAACAGGTAAATAAGCTGCTACGCGCTAGCGCTGTCTCGCAGTATTGGCTGCAACGCGATGAGAGTGACGCAGAAGAGAACTATTGACGGTGCCGAAGGGAGGAAGAAGAGTGCGTACGTGGCGCAACTCTAGAAGTAGACCAGACAGGACCTTTTGTAGATGGGAGGGTTAATGATGAAAATATTACTTTCCTAGTGGATACTGGTGCTACTCGATCAACTGTTAGATCAGCAGATGTTAAGAATCTTTCTCTCTCGGATGAAACGATCCAAGTAGTTGGTGTGTCCAACAGGCAAATTAAGACATATATTACAGAACAAGTGAAAGTCAGCATAGGGAAATTTTCAGAAATGCACCGCTTTGTGGTGTGTGACTCCAGTCCTGTGAATTTATTAGGTAGGGACCTGTTGTGCAAAATGAATTGCACTATGTTTTGTACTCCGGATGGAATAGCTTTTGAAACACCAGATGATGATGTATTGTATAAGATGACCATAGCTAACAGAGAAAGTGAAGTTACAGAAACATATGCTGTGTTCAACCCTGATGAATTACCAAAAGAACTGAGAAAATCTGTAAAGGCAGAAGTTTGGGATTTCACTGGTGGAGATGTAGGACTAATGAGAAATGTAGATCCAGTTAAAATAACTGTAAAAGAAGGAGTAACATATCCAAATGTTCCACAGTACAGATTAACACCTGAAATAATTGAAGGTGTAACTCCTGTAATAGAGAAAATGATCAGGCAAGGAATCTTGAGAGAAATAATGAGTAGTCCATGTAATTCACCGATAATGGGACTGAAAAAGCCTAATGGGAAATTCAGAAGGTGAATAAAATTGTGGTATCATGTTGTCCCAGTGTACCAAATACATCAGTGATTTTATATCAGATTACCATGATGCAGAATGGTACACAGTAATTGATCTGTGTCATGCTTTCTTTTCCATCCCATTGCACCATGACAGTCAGCAAATTTTTGCATTTCGTTTTGGTGAGCGTATTTTGGCATGGTGCCGAATCCCACAGGGGTATACAGAGAGCCCCTCAATATTCAATCAGTTATTAAAGAGGTCTTTGGAGAGTCTAGAAATGCCTGAAAGCTCTGTACTGGTCCAATATATTGATGACCTTTTAGTGGCGTCAAAAACATGTGAAGCCTGTGAGGTAGATACAATAGCCTTGCTGAATCATTTGGCAGATGGAGGACTTAAAGTGTCACCATCGAAATTACAGTTTTGCAAAAAGGAAGTACAGTATCTGGGACACAACATTGAGAAAGGACTAAGGAAAATAACCATAGACAGAATCAGAATAATAAAAGAAATGAGAGCTCCCATGGCTCAAAGAGAAGTGAGAATGTTTTTGGGAATGGTAGGGTACTGTCGTCAGTGGATTGGTAACTTTTCCTTGATCGCAAAGCCTTTGGTGCGATTAACGAGAAGTGATGTGAAAGATCCCCTTGAATTAAACAAAGAAGAATTGGCAGCATTTAGACAATTGAGAGATGGTTTGTGTGAAGCACCTGCATTAGGTATGCCTGACTATGAGAAGGAATTTGAGCTGTATTGCAGTGAGAGAAACGGATGTGCACTTTCTGTGTTGATCCAGAAGCATGGAAAACTGAGAAGACCAATTGCATATTTCTCATCTATGCTAGATCCAGTAGCTGTAGGTTTACCTGTATGTTTGAAAGCGGTGGCTGCAACATGTCGAAGTTTGGAGCAGAGTGAAGGAATTGTGATGGGATATCCATTGAAAGTGTTTGTACACCATGATGTAGCAATTCTGTTGACAAGGAGTCGTACTCAGTATATGACACACAGTCGGCTGACTAAGTATGAAAAGGTCATATTAGGTGCGACTAATGTGAGTCTTGCAAGATGTGTGAATGTGAATCCTGCAACTTTGTTGCCTGATGCTGAGATTGTGGAGGTAAGAGATGAAGTTGATCATGATTGTCTGGATGTACTTGATTTTTGTACAAAACCACGACCAGACATAAAAGATGTACCTTTGCCAGAAAGTGATTTTTTGATGTTCGTTGATGGGTCATGTTTGAGAACAGATGAAGGAGTGCTGAGTGCAGCGTATGCAGTATGCACAGTCGCAGCAGTAATTGAAGCATCATATCTGAAAGGAGTGAAATCAGCCCAAGTAGCAGAACTTGTGCCTTTGACTAGAGCCTGCAGGATTGGGAAGAGTGTGAGAGTGACTGTGATAATTGACAGCCAGTATGGCTTTGGAGTCATCCACGACTTCGGCCAACTATGGCTACAAAGAGGCTCCCTGACCTCAAGTGGAACTCCCATTAAGAATGCAGAAGTGGTTGGAAAGTTGCCTGAGGCGATACAGCTGCCTAAACAATTGGCTGTTGTAAAATGTGCTGCACATAGTCAAGGTGGTGATTACATTGCCACTGGGAACAGGTATGCAAATGACATGGCGCAGTATTGTGCATGAAATCAGAATTCGGTCAATCGGGCTAAGGAAAGATAAATGTCTTCCTGCTCATTGATGTTCACTAACATTGTGGGAACTTGGAAAGAGGTAAAACAATTGCAGGATGAGGCAGGAGATGAGGAAATGAGACAGTGGGTAAAGGCAGGATGTGCCCCAAGGAAAAAGGATCATGTGTGGGTCTATCGAGATGGAAGACCAGTTATGCCTGATAGCATGATGTCTACCATGGCACAGATGTATCATGGCCAGGGACATATTGGGAGAGATGCCATGATCCGGTCATTTAAGCAGACCTGGTACAATGCAAAATTCAGACTTGTTGCAGAAAGTCTTTGTCAGAGATGCTTAATATGTCAGCAGTACAATACTGGAAGGAAGACAGTAGTGAGTCTGGAAACAATAGGTCGAGAAGGAGGGCCTTTCACCAGAATGCAAGTAGATTTCCTTGAGATGCCTCCCTGTAACAGACTGAACTACATTGTGCCTACCGACCAGAGGCTTCTGGTGTGGTTAAACAGATGAATGGTACTATCAAACATAGAATAGGGAAAATGTGTTTGGCTACAGGTATTAAATGGCCTCATGTCTTGCCTCTAGTACTCATGACAATAAGGGCAATTCCAGACAGAACTACAGGATTGAGTCCTCATGAAATAATCATGGGACGTGCAATGAGACATGTGTTTATACCAGTCAACAAGCTGATGACAATAACTGATGACATGGTGTTGGAATACTGTAAAGGCCTGGCTGACGCAGTTCATTCTGTGTTTCATCAGGTTGGACCAGATTCCACCACACTTGAAAAGAAGCAAGCCCATGATCTGAGCACAGGTGATTGGGTAAGGATAAAGGTCCACAGAAGAATAAATTGTCTGGTTCCAAGGTGGGGAAAACCACGACAAGTAATTTTGACCACGACCACAGCTGTGAAGTGTGCTGGACTGAAAAACTGGATCCATGCCAGTCATACATTGAGAATTCCAAATCCGGTGGACAGCACAGGAAAATAATACTTTGATGAATCAGAATCAAGCACCGAATCAGATGACGAAGGGTCAAAGACACGAGGAAACACTGAAAGGGGGGAAACAGAACAAAGTTCAGCTTTAGTCCCCAGAAGTATCGCTCTGAGAAGAAGATTGCAGATTTCCGTATCTAGCGATTCTGGAAACGAGCAAAAAGCGCAGGGTTCCAAGAAGGAACACAGGAAGAAAAGGGGAAAGAGTACTGAAGACACAACAAAAGAAATTCGTGAAAAGGGAGTACCAGATGAGAGACTGAGAGAAATTCCACCTGAAGTAACAAATCTAAGTGAACAAGGGACAGGTACAGAGAGAGAGGGACAGGACAGATTTCTGTGGAAGACCCCTAGGAGGTGTAGGGAACTGCAACATCCAGTTAGGTGAAGGGACAATTAGCCAGCAGGAAGATTGCGTGTTGGAGATCCGAGGAGGGACAGAAGTAGGGAAAACAAAACAAGTGGTGGAAGAAGTTGCTGAAAAGACAAAGCAAGTTGAGACAGAGTCTGAAGAGAGTGAAAATGAAATACCTGAAGGTCGAGTTCTAAGAAAGAGAGCTTGGAGGAATGAATAGAATGACAAAGGAAGCAAAGTAAAAAAGAGTTGCCAGAGATGATGTTTGGCCCAATAAAATAAGGAAACTGAGATATCGACTGACAAGAGTGAATTCACCGAGAGCTGAATAGGTGAATGAAGTGACAAGTCAAGAGAAATCAAAAGAAGACGAATTAACTGAAGACAAAGAGAGTAGAAGAACAAGGAAACCTAACCAGAAGTATAAGTCACCAGAATGGACGTACGTGGCTCTGCCTGAACAGGGAGAAGAGGCAGATAGTCAAGGAAATCCAGAGGAGGCTGTACTGAAAGTGGTTGAGGATGAAATAGAATCGGAAATCCTGAGAGTCTCTTATCCGACATTGGAGAAGAAGAAACGGAAGTTCAGGAAAATCGATATTTGGAAGACAAGAAGAGAGTGAAGAACGATGAGATGCCAAACTGAATAAGTTAAGAAAACTATTGATGAAGAAAACAAGATATTGAATTAAAGATAGAGACTGGTAGAACCAAATAGGTGTTAGAACCTTAGGTTAGAAAAACTAGTTGTGAAGTAAAGAGGCTAAGTCAAAAGACACGGTCCATTTTAACAAGATGGCTAACATAGAAAGTAGTAAAGGTAGATGTACATTCAAGAAAAGATGGTGTAAAATGTGTTGTTGTTGTACAGGATTATTAATGCTTTTATGGAGCATCCTTGCTCTTGTCATTTCCTTTAAGGCTACTATAGATACATTAGACGGACATAGTGAGAATAAAACTAATATAGGGAAGATTCAAAGGTAGTTCCAACTAGGAGAGATAATAACTATTTACATAAAGACAGGTCAATAACAGATTTTTCTAATAATGTGTTTTCAAAATTAATGTATGAATATGTAAAGACAATGGACGTACGGGACTGCTACGTATGTATGCAGTTACCTGCATCTGTTTCTGAGGGAGTGACTTATCATCACCTTCCGGCAACGTATGGAATAACATGTAGTGTAATAGCTAGTTTATTTTATGAGACAGGAAAATTAGAATATTATTTTTCAGATGTAGATAACATTTTTGCGCAAGTGCCTTCTTATAATAAATTGAACAAAGTAAAACCTGCTAAGGTATTAGGTCAATTCTTTTTAGAAACTAAGGAACTAACATTAGAGTATATTTTTAGAAACAATCTAACATGCAGTTTGAAGAAGGAGGAAAAGACGTTCCTAGACATGGTCGAGGAAAGGAGATTGGAAATGCAAAGAAAAGCAGCAGAAGGGAAAGCGGAAAAAACAATCTGGGATATAGAGAAAGAAAAACATTTGGAAAGGAGAAGCTAGTCCAACTATAGCTTTAGATTGGCCTCAGAAAGGGAAATTTTGCATTCGAAGGAATCAAACTGCGTATGATAATTATTTTTTAGGTAATAGTGAGTGCCATGATACATATCGAATCATGGGTGGATGGGGATTCAAAGGTGGAAGAGATCCAGTCTTTCCTGGATTATATTTTATTTGTGGGAACAGGGCATATTATCGTTTGCCAGACCATTGGTATGGCACATGTTACGTAGGCCTGGTCTTTCCAAAAATCTTTCATATGGATAGAGGAGAAGATGGTGTACATAGCTTAAGTAATCATTTAGCCAGAACCAAGAGAGAATCTTGGGCAGAAATTGTAGGTGACATTTTTCAGGCATTGATACCAGCAGTGGGAATAACTCTGAATGCAAACAAAATTAGAAAATTGTCAACAGTAGTGGATCGCTTGTCAACAAGCACTGCTGGAGGATTTTTATTGGTTAACACTGAAATGGTTGCAATGCGTGCTATGGTAATGCAAAATCGACTTGCCCTTGATATTTTATTGGCAAAAGAGGGTGGAGTCTGTGGAATGCTGAAAGTTCAACATTGTTGTACTTGCATTCCTGACAAAAGCAAAGATCTGAAAAATTATATTAAGAATATTACTGAATTGCATGATGAACTTGCACCACTGGAGGTTGAAGGTGTTTGGGAAAGAATTGGAAAGAAAATAGTTGCTATTAAGAATTTCTTAGTAAAAATAGGTAGTACTTTTATAGGTAAAATATTGTTTCCATTTACATGTGTAATTTGCATAGTTTTAGTGATAAGATTATGTTGTATGTGCTGTAGAAACAAGAAAAATATGAAAAGAATAAAAAGTGAAAATTCAAAATGAAAAGATAAGAAACAAGAAAGAGAAATTGAGGAAATAGAATTGGAAGAGTGGAAGGAGAGTATGTACGAATCAGTAAAAAGAGAAGACGTAGGTGAAACTGAATTATGATTTAGAGCAAGAAAACATTTTAAAGATTCCGTAAGGCAGAACAAAATTTTTGGGTGGTGTGATGATAAAATCACCAAAGGGGGGATTGCTGGAGCGGGTTATGCAAAAATGTGTATACCCACCCCAATTTGCATGTAGTTTTATTAATTAGATTAATTAATTAATTAATTATAATCGAACTAATGGATTGGAGTGATGTGGAAATAACTAATCAACCTTATTAATGACTGAAATACACGTGGGATTTGCATCTGCATGGCCTAATTAATTACGTGAACTAAATTTTGTACGCATACTAATGATAGACAATTAGAATATTGCATGATATATGTCGCTTTTGTGATGTAATTGTGATTCGTGCTTTATTTAGTAAGTATAAACCGCATTGAGTGTTGCTTTTGGCTAGATAAATACACACACATATGGGTATTAGCGAGGGAATAACATTTAATCAGTCATTTCTATGTATTAATTACGTTTTTGTGTTTCTTTGCTTACGTTGACTATTCTGGCCTATCGAATAATGGTTGCTTTTGGTGCCTAACCCGACTTCCAATGCTGAACCAGCCTTGGGTGAAGTGCGCCTGCGCTAAGATGAGCAACAATGGCCCTGTCCTGACCCCAGGCAAGCTGTACTTATCAAGGCCACTGGGAATAGTGCCAACACTACAGACAAAAGACTTTATTAAAGAACCAGAACTAGCAAGTATGCTGACACCATGGACTAAACCTTATGAGAACTTTGTAGGACAACCCCTGATCAGCCAATCAGAACAGTTTAAAACCCAATTTTGTTACATTTTGTTATTGAATTTATAATAAAAACCCATAGAAGAGAGAGGTCGAGAGTCGCTCCTTCGATTTCCTGATGATATGCTGACCGAGACAACGGTGACACTGCAGGACAGCTGTTAGCCTGAATCTTTGACGGACTGAATTATTGCCCAAACACCTGATGAACTGAACCTGCTAAAATTGATGGGCATAGATTTGCGAGACTGCCAGATTTGACATAGAGTACGACTTTAGCCAGAATAGGTAAATATGAATGGCAACTTGATCAAATGTATGATTTAATCTGCAATATTAATATAAATTTGGATTTGAACATCTACAGAAATGAGTTGGGTTGTTTATTCATTGAAATGTGTTAATGAAAAGGTTAATTAGAGTATTAGAAATTCACTTAAACCTACAACTAACAGATCCGTCCCATATATGAGAGGAATACCAAATGTGAAATCTAGGGCCTAATGAGTATAAGAAGGTTGGGTAGATTTGTTGCTCATTAGGGTAAATTGGTATCTTTTCTCCCTCATTATCCAGCGCTTTGAGGGATAATCGCCTCTCGCACGGACTGATGGTGAGTGAATGTTGGTGTTATGGGCGCCACCAGCGAATGTATGGATAGTGTGTGTACATGAGATCTTTTTGGTCCGTGACGGTAGAGAGGGATTTTGCACTCTGCGCTGCAGCAGTTGCCCACAGAAAGGGCCAGGCGACCCTATCGAATGCCTTTTCTCCATCCAACAGAATTAAAGCCATAGGGTCTCCTGTAACCTTGGTGTAGTCAAAAAGGGCAATAGTCCGGCGAATATGGTCAATAGTTTCCCTTCCGGGAGCAAAGCCATGTTATTGAGGCGAGACCAGCTTCTTGATCACTGAAGCCAATCTGTTTGCAAGAATTTTTGCATATATTTTCGTGTCGCTATTAATCAATGTAATAGGTCTATATGAGCCAGGTTCATTTGCCGGTTTACCTTTTTTTTTTAAATATCACGATCTTGGCATCCTTCCAGGAATCAGGGGGTGCCTCACCAGCTTGAGCTATGTAGAGAGTCTCTGACATCAAAGCGATTAGTTGCACCCAAAATATTTTATAAAATTCACCTGGTAGTAGAAGGTCAGTTCCGACTGCTTTACCAGATGGCAGAGACTCAATAGCCAATCGTATTTCTTCAGGTTCAATTGATGACTCTAGCTTCTCTTTCTCTTCGGGGGTGAGCCGCTCTAATTTTATCTCTTTAAGACATTCCTCAATTTCGTCTTGGGCACCCCGATTATCCTCTGTATATATTTTTTGATAAAATGTTTGAAATGCCGTTAATATAGCTTCTGGGTCATTGACCAGACCAATATCGGGATCTAAAATTTCTGTGATGCGAGTTTGAACCTCCTTTTCTCTGGAACGGACTGCCAGCATATGACCTAACCTTTCGTTACTCTCATTGAGCTTGCTCCGCCAGGCCAGATATCTACCCGCTGAGTTTTTTAAGTGAAATTTATGTAATTGCAGATTTGGCGATTAAAATCCTTGCTTAAGCAGTACCTGGGTCCCCCCCTTCAGAGACAACCTTTATCAAATAGGTTTTGGCCTTTTCTAATGCATCATATAGTACATTTAGTTTATTCCTCTCCTCCTTTTGTGCCTCCCAGCCAAATTTGGACGTCTCACCCCTGATCCCCGCCTTTAAGGTGTCCCATACAATTGGTGTACTAGTACTGCCTAAATTTTCATTGATGAACCTAGGGATCCACCTCTCCATGTGCTGTATATAGCCGCTGTCACTTAACAGAGCCCTGTTAAATGTGCAGCGAGTTACTTGTAGTTTTCTCTGAATAGTAACTTCCAGCACCAGAGGGTTGTGATCTGACATGACTCTCGGAAATTTAGTGATTTTACTGCCATGTACTGTAGGAGAGTAGGGTCTGCAATCCTATGATCACCCAGATTTTTTGCTTTTGCTTCATTGGTTTATGACTTTCCCCGGCTGTGGGCCTGCCAATCAGACCCACAGCCTAGCTGTTCTCTCTCGAAATTACACACATGTACATTAGGTGCATCCACCAATTGGAACTGGGCCGCCTTGTCAGTCCCTGTCCCAGCATACCACAAGTATCCAGGGCATCGGTGTACCCAGGGCCTACCAGGGGCTGCAGCATGTATTATGCCACCCCTGGAATGGCCGCCCAAATCTGACACAACTGGCTGCACGACAGCTGGGGCAACGTGGTGTAATCACCCGTTGCTGTAGGTGTAGTATTCCTACACCTAACCCTAAGATGGACACATGGATTCCTATCAGTCACTCCTATGGCAGGCCTTATCAATCCTGAAGGCAGAGTGCAGGGAATCATGTGGGACGGTGCTCTGGCGCGAGCTGAGCCCGTCGACGGCTTGCGGAACCAAGTCCTAATAGCCGTTCCATGGTGACGCGGGCCAACTACTTTTAAATGCATTATAATCCTCGCGGTTATTTGCTAACTTTGGCATCGCATCACCTACACATGTCGAGTAAGGTGTCATACGAATGGGAATACGAACCCCTCGCCAGTTCTGGCGACAGGGTTAGCATTCCCCCCTTTTAGAGGGGCACGACATGGAAGTAATCTTGAACCCCGGTTAAAGTTGACTCAAGCCTCAGCATCACAAAATGGATGCTGCCACCAGACACAAGTCTGACCTCCTGCTGCTGGGAGACCTTCCAGCGAGGGGAGCTTGGACAAAGGGTTTCCTGTCGAGGGCGGTGTTAGCACCATCCCAGACAGGGTTTGTGTATCCCAGGTAGGCAGGGCTGAAAGGAAGGTGATTGCCAGTGGCACCCCGGTGCTCACTGTGCATAGCCCGGCTCAAACCAGTTTCGGGGGCACACCAGCCCCTGAGCTGGGGCGAAGCCGGACAAAGGATAGGGGTGTAACCACCCCCCTCCTGGCTCCACCCATAGGTAGAACCTAGTCACGGGCCAGCCCCTTTTCTTAGAATAAAGGTAGGAGCGAGTCCCCTTCCCAAATTGGATAATTCTGAATCTTGAACTACTTTCCACGAAAGGAACTCTTGACTATTTCTGAAGACTCTCCCTTGTGGCTAAGGAGTAGCCACCCTGCACCAGCAGGCACCACCTAAGCGCTTGCGGTTTGCTGTAAGTCTCTCCAACGGATCAAGACTGCCCAGCTCGACGAGACCCGAGTTCCCTGCCATCTCCGACCTTTTACCTCCCTCATCAGCTCAGCTGAGAATCGTAGGTGTGACGAGACCTGCGGGACCGGCTATCCTCAGAACCTGCACGACGCTTATCTAAGCACGCCCACCGAGGGACCCTCGAGTGAGTGCACCTAGGGTTTGAGAAGCCCTAACCCTGAGCAGCTCCAGCACCGAAGTCTGCCTCCCCAGCATCCCCGAGAGCTGCGTGGGGGCCCTTCCGCTCCTTGCTGTTCACCGCGTTGTTCGACCACTTGCCGACCGGCTTGTGGCCCTCTTCACGACGCACCACGTTTGTTTCATCACTAGTCTGGTTGCTCCAGACTGGCTCTTGCTCCCCTTCAACAGAGGAGTACCACGGACCCTCCTGGTCCACTCCAGACGCCATCTTGACTCCGCCGCGTGGGCTTGCCACTGCCAAGATCCGCTGCCCCATTCCTGGGCCCAGCCTCATCGACAGCAGACACCTGCGTGGGACAGCTCGCCCTCCATCCTGGTCGCCGCCGCGCCTCCTGGTCCGAGGAACAGCCGAGTCCGACGTCATCCACTCACCTGGTCGAGGTGACTTCAGCCGGTACCCTCCTGGTGCCCCACGATCGCTGGCTAGCGGTTGAGAACTGAGTCCCCTCTGCTTTCAGGTTTCCTTCATCACCGATCCAGGTTTGGATCTCGCTGAACATCGACACTGGTCGCCTGCCAGCAACTCTTCTTTCAGGCTCCTGAGACTACAACGAGGACTTCCGACATCTTGCCGAACCTTCCACAGCCGCAGCCTCTGGGCTAGGTAACTCGAGCATTTCGGTGCTCCATCGCAGGTTCGCTTTACAAGTGTCCAGTTCCTTTTACGTTTAGTCCCACTGATCGGATCACTCCGGAATCAGTCACTTTAGACTATCTACACTCCTCCCCTTCCACTTGCAGTGTAATGGTTTCGTGCCCTCGGGCATTTGTGTAAATTGTGCAACCAGAAGTATTCTCCTAAGAGTTTTGTATTGTGCTTAGCTCCCTGACTCATAAAGAGCCAGGGTAGTCTTGTTATAAATAAATATCCTTTATTTTCATAACAACTTGTGTGGTGTCATTTCACTTGGTGTTCAAGGGGTATATGTGATGGTAAACAGCTGGCTTAACACGCCCTCTAGAGTTTAGCCTAAGACTGCTCGTATCCACGCTACTAGGATAGCTGGTCTATAAGGTTGACTTACAACCAATCATCAATAAGGGTCGTTTGGAATGATACACAGTGATCACTAGAATAGTGAGCACTACATATCAGGCCAACTTCTCACATTGGTGAGCAGCGGTTGGGATTTGAGCTTGCTGTTGTTTTACCACACACGTATCCTAAGAATATCGAAGTGAAAGATCACATAAGTACCCAGGTACATATAACTTAACTTAGAATACTCCGAGTCCTACTGAACCGGCTGTTGTAGTGTAACAGGGCTTAGCACACCCTGGCTACAACTCTTAGCAAGGGATCAGTAGGTAAACACATAGTGTAGGTAGGTGCATCACTTACACCTCACTAGAAAAGCATGTCGGTCCACGGAGAGTCTTAGCAGACCCCCCTAGTGGTCAGTGACCCTCCACAGGTCGTGTCACGATATGCAACTCTTAGCTTCAAGGAGATGAGACAACTGTGTGCCTCCAGGAAGCTAAACCAGGGTTCTAACCCTACCATCGCAATACTGATAGGTCTCTTAGAGGCGTACGATGCTAGGAGGTCCTCTAACACAGGTCCCCCCAGTGCTGATGGGAACATGCCTCCCTTAGAGGGAACCCTCGGTGACCCAGACCTCGACCTCCACACAGAGGAGGAGGACGAGGAGGAGTTATCAGGAGACGAGGCAGACAAAGGTCCAGTGGTAGTCGGCAGGCTTACAAGGACCAACTTAAGCAGGCATGAGAATGGAACTGGGGGAGCCCCGGGCCCATGCTCAAGCAGGCCTAACCTTGGGAACGGACGAGCTAGGTCTCTCTCCAGATGCTCTGGCAGATCGGTTCATACATATGTCTCTCAGGCATCTTCTCAGAGAGGAATGACGTCCCCTCAGAGAAGGGAGCATGAAGCGAAGATGAGGGAAGTCAATCTGAGGATCGAGCGGGAAGAACTTGCCCTCGCCAAGGAAAGACTTGTCCTAGCCCGAGAGCAGAAATTAAGTGGGTTAGATCCCACTGGTGGCAGCATTCTCAATAGAGAGAAAGACAGGGGTATAGACACTAGACACCTGAGTAAAATAGTGCCCCCCTTTAAACAAGGGGACGACATCCACAAGTGGATAACTGCCTTGGAGAGGGCCTGCACTGTCCAGTGCGTCCCCCCAAGTCAGTGGGCAGCTATACTGTGGCTTTCCTTTGAAGGTAAAGGAAGGGACAAGCTCCTCACTACTAGAGCTGAGGATGCTAACAACTACCAAGTCCTGAAGAACACACTGATTGATGGGTTCGGCTTAACCACGGAACAGTACCGGGTGCTGTTCCGGGACACCCAGAAAATTCAGTCTCAGGATTGGACTGACTTCGTCGATTGTGCCACTAAGGCTTTGGAAGGCTGGTTGCTGGGTAGCAAGGTTACTGATTACACAGGATTGTACAATCTTATCATGCGAGAACAGATTTTAAACAACTGTCAGAACCAATTGTTGCATCAGCACCTTGTCGACTCGGATCTGACCTCTCCCCAAGAATTGGGAAAGAAAGCAGACAGATGGGTCAGAACAAGGGTCAAGCAGAACCAGAACCAGGGTGGTCAGAAGAAAGCAGACCAGAAGGGTAGTAACAAGAATGAACAAAATGACCAGAAGTCTTCGACAGGTCCCCAACAAACCAAAGAGGGTGGGGGTCAGGCTTCACAGAAGAAGAAGACTCAAGAAGGCCAGTCCAAAAGGTGGTGCCAATACTGTAAAAGTAAGACTCACTGGTTTAGTGAGTGCACCAAGAAAGGAGGGCAAACTCCTGCCACTGCAGCCCCTAAGGCACCTGCACCCCCTAGTACAGTCAGCAGTGGTAGTGCGCCTCCCAAGGCATTAGTTGGGTTAACCTTGGGAACCGAGGGGAGTGACGACTTAGTCGGCACACTCACTCAGGCCGTCCTTGTCTGTACAGGGGATATGGATATGTCCCCTGATGCCAGTCCCAATACTTTGGGCAAATACAGACAGACACCTTTGATTAATGGAAAAGTGGCTCAGGCCTACAGGGACACTTGTGCCAGTGTCACCATGGTGACGCCTAACTTTGTGGACCCTGGACAGATCATGCTAGGTACCAGTTACCTAGTGACCAATACATTCCAAATTGGAGCTCTAGAGGGAAGAGATGCCAAGCTGCCCTCCACTCAAAGTCTCATAACAACAAAAATAGCTTGGCATCAAGAGGATTCAAAATAATCGTTCAAAGGCCAACCACTGGTGGCAGGAGCAACTGTGTTCCAACCACTGGCAATATGTCAATAAATTTTTGACTGGCCCTACACCTCTTTAATTGTTAATCTAAGATCATCTGCAATGCAACCCTTCATGAACTCACAGAAAGTGTATCACCCCAGCTCTCACAAGAAATGATGTGATTCGTGAAAAGGGTGTGAAAAAAAGAGTGTGAAAAAAGAGAAGGCACCTCACGCACGCACCACCAGGTAGGCTGCCAACTGGTACTCGCTGGTATGCCCACGTCTTGTCATCATCGGTTGCCAACTCAAACAGAAAGAAAATAATGTCCAGTAAAAAGAAAGAGAACAGAGATAGTTTTGATAGAAACACTTTGCTGTCCCCATAAACAAAGAGTGAAAATAAAGATAAAGAAACCCAGTGATTTGCCGAGAACAGCTTGTTCAGAGCAACAATAAAATTGAGATGCAAACTCACTCAAAAGGACAAACTCTTTATTCACAACCAGTGAGTCCACTCAAAGTAAAAGCACTGAATGTCGCTAACCTTTATAAGGAAGGCCAACATGTTTCATTGCCACTAGTTTTTTGGCAATTTCATCAGGGCATAGGGTTTTTTGGCACCCGTTTAACTGGACATCCACTTTCCTGTTTTATGGAAGGGCTGTGTAAAAAGCAGACAGGAAGACAAATAGAATGACTGTTTTCTATTCATACTTCAAATAAAAGTTGGACCAACCATTCATCCATGACACCAAACTGTTAGTTCCCATACATATATTTACCATGTAAAGGCCGAGGACGCTCATACCAGCCTCCACAATACCAATCGGAATTTCTTTTCCTATTTCCGATTCCTTAAAAAGCGCTGTAACTAGCGCGTGTTCAACCTGTGGAAAAGGGTTTTTCTACATTCATCAACGGGTCAGAATACACAGCTTTAGGAAAGCGAGACTGATGGTTCTTAACCCTCACAACACCCTTCGTCTTGTTTTGTCTCAAAAGCCACCTGTACTATACTCTGGTCAGAGGTGAATAACACGAATTCATGCCACCCCGTTCCACTATATACAGAAAGGATTGCGAATCATCATGGCGAGTTAGTATCTGCCTCGTAAATCACCACAACTTTCATTTCAAATGGCTACGAAGCTGAATGGTCACAATTCCTAGCTCGGCAACCAATACCCAGTCTTTTACTCTTCCGCGACTTAACGTTAGCCCGCTTGCGATTAGCTATAAATCAAACGAGGCCAAAGGAGTCAGCGTAGGGCAACCCTTAGCCTACCCATGGCATCCCCCTCCCTTTAGACCAGGAAGCCAAAGTCTCACCGTAACCACAAACGGAGCAAGCCTTGTCTCGTCACCGCCTCAACTCCAAATCAGTACCCAGCCTCAGATGTAGTGCCGTCTAGCCACTCGTCCGCATCACATGTTGCGCGACTCGAAGCGCGGGCCACTGAGAACTTGTAACTAACTTTCACTCTTTGTTTATGGGGACAGCAAAGTGTTTCTATCAAAACTATCTCTGTTCTCTTTCTTTTTACTGGACATTATTTTCTTTCTGTTTGAGTTGGCAACCGATGATGACAAGACGTGGGCATACCAGCGAGTACCAGTTGGCAGCCTACCTGGTGGTGCGTGCGTGAGGTGCCTTCTCTTTTTTCACACTCTTTTTTTCACACCCTTTTCACGAATCACATCATTTCTTGTGAGAGCTGGGGTGATACACTTTCTGTGAGTTCATGAAGGGTTGCATTGCAGATGATCTTAGATTAACAATTAAAGAGGTGTAGGGCCAGTCAAAAATTTATTGACATATTGCCAGTGGTTGGAACACAGTTGCTCCTGCCACCAGTGGTTGGCCTTTGAACGATTATTTTGAATCCTCTTGATGCCAAGCTATTTTTGTTGTTATGAGACCTAGTGACCAATGCCAGCAACGTCACTACCAATCACAGTATGGCAGTTGTTGATTTCTCCTGGGGAGGGGTAAGTGGCCCGAAAAAGGTAGTGGTTAGTTCAGACCTCCCCGTAGAATGTCTGTTGGGCAATGATTTGGAAACGTCACAATGGTCAGAAGTGGAGCAGAGGACTCACATGGAAATGTTAGGCTTGCCAGCACATGTCCTTGCTGTGACCAGGTCACAGGCCAAAAGGTGCCCCACTGAACAGGCGCTGGATCCTGGAAGAACGGACCAGACACCTTCCAAGAAGAGGAGCAGTAAGGGTAAGGCTTCGCCTTCCCCCTTGCCCCAGGTCGTGGATCAAGTCTCTGAGGAGGCTGACCTTAAAGAACTGAGGGAAACTGAGCCGCAAGAGCTTGAACCTGGTCAGGTTGAGTTTCTGGGCTCAGGGGGACCCTCCAGGGAAGACCTGGGGAAGGCACAGTTAGACTGCCCCTCACTTGAACCCCTCAGACAGCAGGCTGCTGCTGAGGCTGCAGGGAACGCCACAGGTACCCACAAAGTGTACTGGGACGATGGACTCCTGTACTCCGAGGCAAGAGACCCCAAACCTGGCGCGACCAGGAGGCTGGTCATCCCCTTGTCTCTGAGAGGTTTCCTTCTTACCTTGGCCCACGAGATTCCCCTTGCAGGTCACTTAGGCCAGAATAAGACTTGGGACAGAATTGTTCCACACTTTCACTGGCCCCACATGTCCGAAGATACGAAGGAGTTTTGCCGCTCCTGTGTCACTTGCCAAGCCAGCGGTAAGTCAGGTGTCACGACAAAGGCCCCCCTCATACCACTACCGGTGGTGGGGGTACCCTTTGAACGAGTGGGGATCGACATTGTCGGACCAATGGAACCCCAGACAGCATCAGGGCACAAGTTTATACTGGTGGTGGTGGACCACGCCACTAGGTATCCTGAAGCTATTCCACTTAGGACCACTACAGCACCTGTGGTGGCACGGGCCCTACTTGGAGTGTTCTCCAGAGTGGGCTTCCCTAAGGAGGTCGTCTCAGACAGAGGTGCAAACTTCATGTCGGGATATCTGACTGCAATGTGGAAGGAGTGTGGTGTCAACTACAAGTTCACCACACCCTACCACCCACAATGCAATGGGCTTGTTGAGAGATTCAACAGGACCCTAAAAGGGATGATTCACGGACTACCTGAAAAGCTTCGGCGGAGATGGGATGTCCTGATACCCTGCCTCTTGTTCGCCTACAGAGAGGTCCCGCAGAAGGGGGTTGGCTACAGCCCTTTTGAGCTTCTGTTCGGACATCCTGTAAGGGGACCCCTTTGTTTGGTAAAGGAAGGATGGGAGAGACCTCTCAGAAAGCCGGCATCAAACATTGTGGACTATGTGCTCAGTCTCCGCTCTCGGATGGCAGAGTACATGGAAAAGGCATCTAAAAACCTTGAGGCGAGCCAAGAATTACAGAAAGCTTGGCACGACCAAAAAGCTGTCCTGACTGTGTACCAGCCTGGACAGAAGGTGTGGGTGCGGGAGCCAGTGGCCCCAGCAGCACTCAAAGACAAATGGTCTGGGCCCCACACGATCATTGAGCAAAAGGGAGAGGTCACCTACTTGGTAGACCTGGGAACTCCCCGGAGCCCCCACAGGGTGCTCCATGTAAACAGGCTCAAGGCATATGTCGACAGGGAGGGCATGGGCTTGCTCATGGCCACAGACGAGGGACAGGAGGAGGAGAGTGACCCTCTCCCGGACCTGCTCTCTCAGAACCCTGACGATGGGTCAGTAGACGGTGTTGTCTTTTGTGGCAGCCTCTCTGGACATCAACAAAAGGATTGTAAACAGGTTCTTCAATCCTTTCGACATATGTTCTCTCTGACGCCCAGTCAGACCAATTGGTGTACCCATGAGGTCGACACTGGGGACAGTCTGCCCGTAAAGAGTAAAATCTATCGGCAACCTGATCATGTCAGAGACTGCATCAAGACGGAGGTGCAGAAAATGTTGGAGCTGGGAGTCATTGAACCCTCGGACAGCCCCTGGGCTAGTCCCGTAGTTCTCGTGCCGAAACCTCACACCCAGGGCGGTAAGAAAGAGATGAGGTTTTGCGTGGACTACAGAGGTCTCAATGCAGTCACTAAGACTGACGCCCACCCAATACCAAGAGCAGACGAACTTATCGACCGGTTGGCTTCGGCCAGCTACTTAAGTACGTTTGACCTGACAGCTGGGTATTGGCAAATCAGGTTAGCTGAGGAGGCCAAGCCCAAAACAGCATTTTCTACCCCGGGTGGGCATTATCAGTTCGTGGTAATGCCCTTTGGTTTGAAAAATGCACCTGCCACCTTCCAAAGGCTGGTGAATCGAGTTCTCACTGGGCTGGACGACTTCTGTGCGGCGTATCTGGACGATATCGCTGTCTTTAGCTCCACCTGGGAGGATCACCTGGTCCACCTGAGGAAAGTGTTAGAGGCCCTGCAAAAGGCAGGCCTCACTATCAAGGCCACCAAGTGCCAGATAGGGCAGACACAGGTTGTATACCTGGGCCACCTGGTAGGCGGAGGCCAGGTTCGACCATTGGAGAGCAAAATACAGGCCATCCAGGACTGGGCTCCTCCAACCACCCAGACTCAGGTTCGAGCTTTCTTGGGCCTGACTGGTTATTACCGAAAGTTTGTCAGAAATTATGGATCCATTGTGACCCCGCTAAACGACCTGACAAGTAAAAAGATGCCAAAAAAAGTTCAGTGGACAGCAAGCTGTCAGAAGGCATTCGATGACCTAAAGCAGGCCATGTGCACAGCACCTATCCTAAAGAGTCCAGACTACTCCAAACCATTCATTGTCCAAACAGACGCTTCGGAACTGGGTGTGGGAGCTGTTCTATCTCAACTGAATTTTGATGGTCATGACCAGCCCATAGCTTTTATTAGCAGGAGGCTGACCCCTAGAGAGAAGAATTGGTCAGCCATTGAGAGGGAGGCCTTTGCTGTGGTTTGGGCCCTGAAGAAGTTGAGGCCATACTTGTTTGGCACTCACTTCAAGATTCAGACCGACCATAAGCCCCTCTTGTGGCTAAATCAAATGAAGGGTGAAAACCCCAAACTACTTAGGTGGTCCATTTCCCTACAGGGGATGGACTTCACAGTGGAGCATAGACCTGGCACTGATCATGGCAATGCAGATGGCCTCTCCAGGTATTTCCACTTAGAGCAAGAAGACTCACCTGGTCAAGGTTAGCTTATTGTCCCAAAGTTTGGGGGGGGGTCATGTAGGAGAGTAGGGTCTGCAATCCTATGATCACCCAGATTTTTTGCTTTTGCTTCATTGGTTTATGACTTTCCCCGGCTGTGGGCCTGCCAATCAGACCCACAGCCTAGCTGTTCTCTCTCGAAATTACACACATGTACATTAGGTGCATCCGCCAATTGGAACTGGGCCGCCTTGTCAGTCCCTGTCCCAGCATACCACAAGTATCCAGGGCATCGGTGTACCCAGGGGCTGCAGCATGTATTATGCCACCCCTGGAATGGCCGCCCAAATCTGACACAACTGGCTGCACGACAGCTGGGGCAACGTGGTGTAATCACCCGTTGCTGTAGGTGTAGTATTCCTACACCTAACCCTAAGATGGACACATGGATTCCTATCAGTCACTCCTATGGCAGGCCTTATCAATCCTGAAGGCAGAGTGCAGGGAATCATGTGGGACGGTGCTCTGGCGTGAGCTGAGCCCGTCGACGGCTTGCGGAACCAAGTCCTAATAGCCGTTCCATGGTGACGCGGGCCAACTACTTTTAAATGCATTATAATCCTCGCGGTTATTTGCTAACTTTGGCATCGCATCACCTACACATGTCGAGTAAGGTGTCATACGAATGGGAATACGAACCCCTCGCCAGTTCTGGCGACAGGGTTAGCATTCCCCCCTTTTAGAGGGGCACGACATGGAAGTAACCTTGAACCCCGGTTAAAGTTGACTCAAGCCTCAGCATCACAAAATGGATGCTGCCACCAGACACAAGTCTGACCTCCTGCTGCTGGGAGACCTTCCAGCGAGGGGAGCTTGGACAAAGGGTTTCCTGTCGAGGGCGGTGTTAGCACCATCCCAGACAGGGTTTGTGTATCCCAGGTAGGCAGGGCTGAAAGGAAGGGGATTGCCAGTGGCACCCCGGTGCTCACTGTGCATAGCCCGGCTCAAACCAGTTTCGGGGGCACACCAGCCCCTGAGCTGGGGCGAAGCCAGACAAAGGATAGGGGTGTAACCACCCCCCTCCTGGCTCCACCCATAGGTAGAACCTAGTCACGGGCCAGCCCCTTTTCTTAGAATAAAGGTAGGAGCGAGTCCCCTTCCCAAATTGGATAATTCTGAATCTTGAACTACTTTCCACGAAAGGAACTCTTGACTATTTCTGAAGACTCTCCCTTGTGGCTAAGGAGTAGCCACCCTGCACCAGCAGGCACCACCTAAGCGCTTGCGGTTTGCTGTAAGTCTCTCCAACGGATCAAGACTGCCCAGCTCGACGAGACCCGAGTTCCCTGCCATCTCCGACCTTTTACCTCCCTCATCAGCTCAGCTGAGAATCGTAGGTGTGACGAGACCTGCGGGACCGGCTATCCTCAGAACCTGCACGACGCTTATCTAAGCACGCCCACCGAGGGGCCCTCGAGTGAGTGCACCTAGGGTTTGAGAAGCCCTAACCCTGAGCAGCTCCAGCACCGAAGTCTGCCTCCCCAGCATCCCCGAGAGCTGCGTGGGGGCCCTTCCGCTCCTTGCTGTTCACCGCGTTGTTCGACCACTTGCCGACCGGCTTGTGGCCCTCTTCACGACGCACCACGTTTGTTTCATCACTAGTCTGGTTGCTCCAGACTGGCTCTTGCTCCCCTTCAACAGAGGAGTACCACGGACCCTCCTGGTCCACTCCAGACGCCATCTTGACTCCGCCGCGTGGGCTTGCCACTGCCAAGATCCGCTGCCCCATTCCTGGGCCCAGCCTCATCGACAGCAGACACCTGCGTGGGACAGCTCGCCCTCCATCCTGGTCGCCGCCGCGCCTCCTGGTCCGAGGAACAGCCGAGTCCGACGTCATCCACTCACCTGGTCGAGGTGACTTCAGCCGGTACCCTCCTGGTGCCCCACGATCGCTGGCTAGCGGTTGAGAACTGAGTCCCCTCTGCTTTCAGGTTTCCTTCATCACCGATCCAGGTTTGGATCTCGCTGAACATCGACACTGGTCACCTGCCAGCAACTCTTCTTTCAGGCTCCTGAGACTACAACGAGGACTTCCGACATCTTGCCGAACCTTCCACAGCCGCAGCCTCTGGGCTAGGTAACTCGAGCATTTCGGTGCTCCATCGCAGGTTCGCTTTACAAGTGTCCAGTTCCTTTTACGTTTAGTCCCACTGATCGGATCACTCCGGAATCAGTCACTTTAGACTATCTACACTCCTCCCCTTCCACTTGCAGTGTAATGGTTTCGTGCCCTCGGGCATTTGTGTAAATTGTGCAACCAGAAGTATTCTCCTAAGAGTTTTGTATTGTGCTTAGCTCCCTGACTCATAAAGAGCCAGGGTAGTCTTGTTATAAATAAATATCCTTTATTTTCATAACAACTTGTGTGGTGTCCTTTCACTTGGTGTTCAAGGGGTATATGTGATGGTAAACAGCTGGCTTAACACGCCCTCTAGAGTTTAGCCTAAGACTGCTCGTATCCACGCTACTAGGATAGCTGGTCTATAAGGTTGACTTACAACCAATCATCAATAAGGGTCGTTTGGAATGATACACAGTGATCACTAGAATAGTGAGCACTACATATCAGGCCAACTTCTCACATGTACCATAACCTGAGAAACAAAAAAATTGTCCAGACTAACATGAGTTTGTGAGGGGCGGAAAAATACATGTATCCGGGGTCATTTCACACTTTTTTTGCCCATATATCCGATAGCCCATGAAATACTTTTAATTGAGACAGAGATTTGTAAACTTTGGGCTTCCGCCCTTGATAAGCTATCTCGGGATGATTGGCTATTGAGCAGCTCATATTTATATTAAAGTCCCCACATAGAAAAATTGGGAGGGGCCAGCCCACTAATTCAATATTCCAATTAAACAGTGCTGGGTCATCCAATACTGGTCCATAGACCGAATAGAGTGTAAACAAGCTATCATCTATAGTACATTGTGTAATTACCCATCTTCCCAATTTATCCATAAGGAGCCGTGAAAAGCTAGCCAGACCCCGCCGAGCAAATATTGCCACCCCTCTGGTCCTAACATCCTGCGTGGTCCAAGAAATCAATTGATACCCATCAAATTCCATAACCTTGCTTCTGCAGGCTTCGATATGACTGCCTTCAAGAACCGAAGATCCTGGTTAATCCTACGTCTTTTAACAGGATCATTTAGCCCACAAATGTTAATAGAGGCAATTCTAAGCTTCCCCATCAAGAGTGTAATACAGTCCCAACATCCTGTGGTCCATCTCTGACACATCTAGAAAATCCAAAAAAAAGAAAGAAACAAAAAAACAGTGCAAACTTCCCATGTATAGTTTGGATCCCTCCCATTCCCCCCCATCCTGCCCCCCAACCCCACCGTCTGAATAAGGCAAAACAGGTCCACAGACCCTTGCTATGCTTCCTGCCTTCCGCTGTGCCCCTCAGTTGCTCCCCCGCACCGCCAAAAGTGTCCGACAAACAAGAGGAACCTCACAAATCACCCTAACATAAAACTAGCATACATGGCCAAAAGGCAATCAAAAACAAAAGAATACACATTAACGGCACTTTATCCCTTTGAGAGTTCTGTTAGATATTATTTAGCTTGGATCTCAGAAGTAAACTCTCTAGAGTTCCCCTTATAAATAATCTTGAGTCGGGCAGGGTTCATTAAAAATACTTCAAAACCAAGTTTCCTAAAAGGATTTATCATCTGTCGCAATCTCCATCTCCTTTCAACCATTGTATGACAAAAATCTGGTCGTACAAGGAAGGAGTGGCCCTCTGATGATCTATTGGCGTCTGGATGGGCTTTCTCAAAAATGGCCTGTCGGAGAAGAAAGTTCCCCCAGAAAATGAGGATAGCTCTAGGTTTCCCATTTGACCCTGTTCTGTTCTTGTTCAGCATCAACGTGAAACTGTGTACCCTCTGGAGCTCGGAGTCCCATTCCCAATGTGTTAGTTCGGGAAAAGCACCCTTAAAGAGTTTGATGATAAAACCCTGTTTATCACTGCATTCGGCATTCTCCTCTATGCCAAGAAGTCTTAGATTGTTTCTGCGTTGTCTATTCTCGAACTCCTCTAGCTTCCAGAGCACATCCCCCATTCTAGCCTTGTTTGCTTCAATTTTCTGTTCGGCACCCTCTACTCCAGTCTCTAATCCCACCACGCGCTCCTCGAGTGCAGTAGTCCGCTCTGATATTTCCGAGCAAAATTTGGTCACTTTTCAAATTGCCCCCTGGAGTTTTTTATTCGCTTGCTGTGCCCTTTTATGATCTTGATGGACCTCTGCTTGCATCTGTTTAAGGGTAGAGAATATCCATTTCATGAAGGGGGGGGGGGTTCTGGCTTGTTGACGCTAGCATTGGGCTCTTGAAGAGTATGTTTAGATGGATTATCTTCCTCAGATTCACTTCCAAGTTAAAAGGCAGAGTAGTCCCATTGTAATTGTCCTGCTTGGCTGATATCAGTATTTGACCCACTGGCTTGAGTTTTCCCTCTTATGCTTCTTCTCTTAGGTCTGACTGGCATCTTCTTCTGAGTACCCAGTTTGGATGGTGAGGTACTACTGTCCTCCCCCATGGCTTCGAGATCAGTGTTTCCTGAATTGCTCACATTGTTGCGCTCTGACTCATTCGTCAGGGAGAAAAATCTGTCTCCCTCTGGTGTTCCCACATTGAGGATATCGGAATTTGTCTCGGAATTTGTCTCAGGGATTTTGGGTATTGCTCCACTGCTCTCGCAACTATTCTCGTTCCCCTGCAAATTCGTAGACTCAATGTTAATATTAACCATTTTGCTCATCTTGTCTAAAACAGGAAGGTCTAATGCAGCCTTCTCCGCTATGTTTTTAACAGGTGTATTTACCTTAACTGCAGAGTCACCAAAGGAGATTCCCATACCTGGAACACCTAGCCCACCTCCCGTGGCTTTGCTTGTCATCTTGCCTCTCAGAGAGGTTTTTCCCTGCATGCCACTGTTCCCCTTTCCAGAAAACATCCCCGGCACCATCTGTTGCTGTTTGACCTTCGTTGCTGTTGCCGTGTCTGCGGAACGCTGATCTCCGCCAGGCATCCTGTCGTCAGTTTCTCTCCCATCCAGGGAGAGCGTGAGAGCAGCGTCTCCGCCCTGAGTTTCAGCCGTCTTTCTTGCCGCAGAGGTCGCTTTCACTCCTGCGCGTCCTTCGGGGGTTGTTTAATTTTTGCGGCATTTCAACCTCCCCGATACCACCTGAAATCCTTTGGGTAGTTGTACGGATCGAAGAAACCCTCAGGCGCCACAGGTATGAGCCGCGTTTTAGCTATTGAATGCCACTGTGGAGAGCTTCAGCTGTCCGTGTAAGCAGCTCCGTAATTCTTAAGCTGGATGTACCGAAAAGAATGATATGCCCCATCCAAGTTCTATGATATTGCCTCCGAGACCGCCAAATTCATGAGGTTCCTTTCAGCCAGTGTAGCTACATGTCGGAGGAGCAACTCTCGCAGCGGTTAGGCAGCCGCCATCTTGCCTGCAGGGAAAGTTTTTGACTATAGCTACTTCTAATGTAGATATTAAATCCCACCTTAGCGAGCAAATTCCACCTCCAAAATCCCGGTTAAAGTGTATTACAGACTCAGACACCACTGAGACACCTAAACAATTAAAGGGCTTTATTTTAATGCCCGCTCAGTTCCAAAGCACGCATTAGAAAAATGGAGCCTTCTTGATATTGAAAAGCCAGATATCTATTTCATTACTGAAACCTGGCTCCATGAACATGCCTCCCCTGATGTGGTGACCTCGTTCCCTCCACTATGGTGCACATGCATCAAGCAAACCAAAAGCGATTCCTTAATAGCGAGAAATAAGGAATCGTTATTAAGGAATCGCTTTTGGGTATGCATCAACAGATTCGGTAATAATTAGCGATTCCTTAAAAATCGCTAATTTTACCGAATATACAATAGCGGGGCATGCAAACTCCGATTAGCTAATAGCGAGTTCGGTAATTCCGAATTAGCAAATGGCGAATTCGGTATTAGCGAAATCGCAAATGACCGCGTCGCACCGGAAACGTGCAGATGACATCACCAACCAGGAAATACAGCAGCCCCACCCTCATTGCATCGACAGAGGAGCAAACAGGAGCACTGACTGCAGACTGCCTGTGCAGACTGAAGCCACACAGACTGTTCCATCTGCTAAAATACACCATCCATGGAGAAGGAAGCCCCATCCAGCGCTGAGGCTGCGCGCAAGCGCAAGCGCAAGTTCTCCGACAGGGAGCTGGAGCACCTAATTGAGGGAGTCTCGAGCAAGCACGATCGCCTCTTCGGCAAGCTGTCCCTCAAGGTGCCTGAGGCGGAGAAGCGCCGCATATGGCTGCGCATCCGCGAGAGGGTGAATGCAGTTGGTGTGACTCCCCGCAGCATCGACGACCTAAAAAAAAGGTGGTACGACCTGCGGAAGCGCGCGAAGGAGAGGATAGCAGAGAGGCTCCGGGACGCTAGCAGAACAGGAGGCGGCCCTTCCACGGTCCAGGCCAACACTGCCCTGGAGGAGCTGGTGGAAGGTACAATTGAGCGGGAAGCCGTCGTGGGAGTGACCCAGATGGACACGTCCGGAGCAGCCACAAGTGCCCAAGGTAAGATGCATGCCTGTTGCCATACCCAGCATAGCGTAAATCCCATTCCCGGCCCCCAGCAGGATCTGAGTGTGCATGCAGCTTTGCAACACACAGCTTTACCCCTAACACTAGTGCATCATGGGAGCTGTAGTCTACTCAGGCAAGTGTGCATGTACAGGGGTAAATGCAATAACCATTCACCAGATCAGTAGAAGCTGGGTATAGACAGTATGTTTAGTGGATCACAGAGGGACATGTATGTGTGCAACACTACGTAGGTCTAACTATCCCAATAACCATGCACTGTTTCACACACAGATGCATCACCTGGGGATTCAGATGACAGCGGCCGGCTGATAATCTCCGAAACACCGGTTGAATCAGACCTTGAGACAGCGCAGGATGCCCTCACATCACCTACACCTGCCACCCCACCAGCACCAGCAACACCAGCACCAGCAACAACAGCACCAGCAACAACAGCACCAGCAACACCAGCACCACCAGCACCAGCACCAGCCACACCAGCTGCTGCCACGACAGCCACCAAAGCGCCGCGGCGCAGGTCCCAGGTTGCGCCCTTGGCGGTGATGGAAACACCCACCACACAAACGGGACACGGTCAGCGCGCCATCACACCACCTGATGCACCACCTGTCCGCGCCAGGCTAACACAGCGGCGCAGGTCTCGCCAACGTTCGGTCTCCTCAGGCAACCTGGATCTCCAACACACTCCTGGCATTGAGGAAAGGATGCTGTCTGTCCAGCGCGTGCAGAGCCGCCACATGGCAACCATCAGCACCAACATCGTGCACCTTGTTCGAGAAATGCGAGCCATGACTGCCGCAGTAACGGCCATGGGCACGGCGGTCAGGGACATGAGCACTGTGGTGGCAGAGGGCAATGCTCACCTCAGGGAAGATGCACAAGAGCTCACCAGTGCCATGAGGGAGGGCCATGAGGGCCAGAAGAGGAGGCACCGACAGCAATTGTTGCGTTCCGCTGCCGCTACTAAGGCTATCACGCGCCACAGCAACAGTACCGCAGTGTTGGCACGCCGCACTGTGTCCTTGCAGGTCGACCTTGGGCACTTCTGCGGGGATGTGGCAAAGGCACTGGGGCAGTTGACCACTGCTGTGGAACACTTCCAGAGCAGCACATGCAGTGCTGCAGCTTTGGGGGGGGATGACGCTAGTGAGGCTGCCTCGAGTGTGAGCAGTGTGTCTGTGGCAGAGGGCAGCACCAGGCGCCGCAGTTCACGGGCATCCACGGGGACAGGCCGTGGTGAGGCTTTGGAGACACCTGAGCGGAGGCTTGGGGTACGTGGGAAGCGCCACTAGACAGTTGGACATGCATACAGGACCATGGTGGGGCAACCATGGACATCCACTTACTGAGTATGCACAGGCGTGACTTTAAGGCACCTTTTATTTTACTTTATGCAATTGGAGCATGATTTACATAGCTAGTTTTGTTGCACAAACCTCGGTGCTACTGTGCATTAAACAGTTGCACCCCAAACTAACTTGTAATGTTTCATTCTCACATGTTTCAAAAATGATTTTGCATGATGTATGTCCGCCTCCTATGGCCCTCTGCTGTGTTAGGGACGTGTGCCTGTCGTTGTTGGGCGGGTGGTTGGTCATCCCGGTGGTCGTCATCCCTGTCCACCTCTATGGGTATCCCCCTTCTGGTCGCAATGTTGTGCAGCATTGCACATACAGCAATTATCCGGCAGCATGTTTCAGGTTTGTAGAGCAAGGCGCTGCCAGTCTTGTGTAGGATTCTGAAGCGACTCTTCAGAATCCCAAATGTCCTCTCTATGACATTCCTAGTGCTGATGTGTGCAGCGTTGTAGCGATGTTCCTGCAGGGTTGCTGGATTGAGGTATGGGGTGAGTATGAATTCATGCAGGGCGTGAGCACTGTCACCTAGAAGATAGAAGCATAGACTTAGCATTGGTGATGTACATACATGTGTGGTGTTGGTGTGGGGAAGCGTATTTTTACGTACCTAGCAGGAGTCCCTCTCCAAATTCTCCGTTGATTAGTCGCCTGTGCATTCCACTGTGGCGGAAGATGTAGGAGTCGTGTGTGCTCCCTGGGAATTGTGCCACTAGGTCCGTTATGATGTTATTGGCATCGCACACAACCTGCATGTTGATTGAGTGGTATGACTTGCGGTTCCGGAATATGTACTCATTTGCTGCGGGTGGACATATGGGGATATGCGTGCAGTCGATGCATCCAATCACATGTGGGAATTGTGCCACCTGATAGAATGCCTGTTTGGTGCGGTCCAACTGCTGTGGGGTTGTGGGGAAGCTGATGTGGGTGTGTAGCATTGTCAGCATGGCATCTAGGAATTTCTTCAAGAAGCGTGACAGTGCGCTTTGCGATACGCCTCCGGGCACCGCAATTACCCCCTGGAAACTCCCTGAGGCCAGTAGGTGCAGGCTGCATAGGACCTGAACGTGCGCAGGGATTGCATTGGTCCGGTGTGTCTGGTGCTGCAGTAATGGTTCCAGGTCTGCAATCAGGCGCATGATCATTGCACGATTGAGGCGATACTTCTCGTACACCTCGTCCTCATTCTGCCCGAGCAAGGTTATGCGCAGTCTGAAAACTCGCTCCTGGACCCTTCTCCTGCGCTGTCCTGCTGCATTGATACGCATCCTCCTTGCAAGCACGTAGAGGGCAGCCATTTTGTGGGAGCCAACAGGGTCTCCTGGGCCACATTTAAGGGTTTTGTGATTGCCTCAATCATTTGCACATGTAGAATTTTTTTTTTTTGCATTTGCGTTTTTTTTTTTTAACTTTACCTCCAGGTTTTGATTCCCCTTATTTAGCTCTTGCAAAATAGCGATTTTTGGGATTTTCGATATTAGCGACTGTTGTTGCATTGGGGTGCGATTCGTTATTTGCTATTGGCACTTTCCGGGAGCTAATAGTGATTTCGGTAACTGCTAATTCGGTATTTAGTGATTCGGTAATTTTGCATTTTGGTTATTAGCGAATCGGTATTTTGGCGGATTTATTTTTTGCGATTCGTTATTTGCTCACGTTTTGGGTTCATGCATTTGAAATAGGTATTTTTTCATCGCTAACGGGAGTTATTAGCGATTCGGTATTTTACCGACTGGATTTTGGCTTGATGCATGAGGCTGTGTATCATCTAACCAGACTAGACAGGAACATCAGGAGAGGAGGATGTATAGCAATAGCCATAACGGCCGGACTGGAAATTGCCACACTACAAACCATTACTTCGGACCGATCTGAACTATGCATTTTTTTAATTGAAAGACAATCTAAGGGAACCTGGAGAGGCGCCATAGTGTACAGACCCCCCGCCCGAAAGCCAATTTTATGCACCACCTGATTGAAGCAATTGCTCCCCATGTACTAGCAGCTGACAACTTTCTCCTCATTTGGGATTTTAATTATCATGCGGAACTGCTCTCAGACCCTGATACAAATCAAATGAACACTAATTTGAACACACTGAGACTGGTCCAAATGGTGACCGGACCTACCCACTCGGTAGGTCATACCCTTGACCTTCTATTTACCAACACAACCAGTGTCAGAATGGAGCCCCCTCACCCCCTGCTATGGTCCGACCATGATCTGTTGAAATTCTCCCTAACATTAATCACCACCAAAAATTACCTTAGTAGCGAATTAACATGGAGAAGACCCTGGCAGAAAGTCACTCCTACCACCTTTTCGGCTAATTTTTGCCCCCCTCCTTTATCTTGCACCGAGAGCATCGATCATGCAGCTACCTCCCTTGAGGCCGCAATCACATTGACCTTGAACACTGTGGCCCCCCTCACAAGGGTTTACCTTAAGCCCAGGACATCACCCTGGTTCACAGAACCATTAAAAATGAAAAAACTTTACAGTAGGAAAGCTGAACGTAAATGGGGGAAAAACAAAAGTATTGAAGATCGGAAAAAGTATAAACTTATCCACCGAAGCTATTTAGACAACATTAGACAGGCAAAAATATTGTATCTTATTAACAGGATTGACAAAGCTGCCAATTCCAATCAGGAGCTCAGCTAAAGGATTTTACCACTCCTCCTGCCCAGCTGTGTAATCCTTCTTCGCAAGAATGGGCAGACACACGCTCCACTTTTTTCGAGGAAAAGATCATCGCGATCCATAATTCTTTTCCGCATCATGATACAAAAAAAATCTATCAACGACTCTGACATCACCCTCCCTCTTTTGGAAGAGTTACTATGCTTAACTTAGATGAAGTTTCAACTGCCCTAGCTAAGATCAAATCGGGCTCTCCAGTAGACCCGGTTTCACCCTGGTTTTTTTCAACTATTGCCCCCCTGCTCCTTAGAAATCTTACTGATTTATTTAATATGTCACTTTCACAAGCAGTAGTCCCAGTCAGATGGAAAGCAGCTAGGGTCAAGCCCATTTTTTTAAAAAACTACTGCTGACCCCAAGGTACCTAGCAATTACCGTCCAATTTTCCTTCTTCCTTATTTTGGAAAGGTACGTGAGTCCTTTGTCAACAAGCACCACCTGGAGAGTCACGGTTTGTTGGATCCGTCACAGTCTGGGTTCAGGGCTACCCACAGCACTGAAACCTCGCTGGTAGAGGTCACTTGATAACATCAGACTAGCCCAGTATAACAGGCAGTCAGCCTTGCTTGTCCTGTTGGAACTGTCAGCTGCCTTTGACACCATCTCCCACAGCATTTTAGAACAATGGCTGTTGGAGATGGGTGTCAGGGGTGTTGCCCTGGACTGGCTCAGAAGTTATTTAACCGACTGAACTACCACTGTACAGATCGGCACCCTGGTCACCCGCAGTCAGCCAGTAAACATGGGAGTCCCCCAGGGCTCCATCTTAAGTCACATGCTCTTTCACCTCTATGTGACACCTCTGCCCAAAGTGATCAGGTCCTACGATTTCGATGTGGTGTCATATGCTGATGACACCCAGCTATTCATCACCCTAGGCCCTGATCCCACCAACACTAAGATTCGTTTTAAAAACTGCATGACCCACATTGATAACTGGATGCGTGCCAACCATCCTCAGCTTAATGGTAGCAAGACAGAGGTCATTCTGTTCGGTAGGGCACACAAATTTTGGTTGAATGACTGGTGGCCACACAATTTGGGTCCCGGTCCTTCTCCAAAACCCGTGGTGCGGAACCTTGGAGTAATGATTGATAACCAGTTGTCAATGAAAAATCATATAAACCATATAATCGGCACCTGGTATGGAATAATGCGCAGTCTATGTGAAATTTTTCAATGGATCCCAACTCAATCGAGGAAACCACTTGTCCAGAGACTAATCATAAGCCGTATCGATTATGGAAATGCCCTGTTGGCCTCGATCAATGAAGAGCTCTACTCTAGGCTTCAAGTCTTGCAAAACACTGCCACCAAACTTGTACTAAACCTCTCTTCTAGTTCTCCATCAATGCCTAGTTTGAAGACTCTCCACTGGCTCCCTATCAGGAAGTGAATCCACTTCAAGATCCTCTGTCTAGTGCACAAGAACATGTACGGAAACGGGCCAAGCTACTTCGCAAAAAAACTCAGCTGGTACCAGCCAAATAGGATGCTCAGGTCAAGCACCAAATCTCTCCTTACCCCACGTAAAATTTGTATCACCAGGAATGGCGGAAGATCTTTCTCTTTTCTTGCACCCGCTCTCTGGAATAAACTTCCATTTCAAAGACTTCCATTTACAGATCATAATCGATTCCGCAAGGAATTAAAAACCTGGCTATTTGATCATCTATAACGTACCATTATCTGACCTCCAGCTCCAGTGGAGTCGTATGCAAGCGCCATGAGACCCCCGGGTGATATGTGCACTTAATAAATCTCCTTTACTTGACTTGATAACCTCAGCAGCACCATAAGTAGATTGTATTAATCCTTCAAATTGCACGCCTTACAATAAATCATTTTATATATATCAGATGCTATAGGAAGCAGTCCAGTTGTTCATTTAGGACACACTTGACAAGAGGCTAGTCCATGTAACTGGGAATATGAAAAGTACATGTCAATGCTGTTATCAATGCATGAGCATCTTAGGGCGTGTCTGTCAAGGGCTGGTGTGTTGAAACGTTCAAATAGATGCATTCTTGTGCATGGGTAAGGCCCACTGCCTCAAACTTGCACTTCTGTATCTCCAATGGAGACTGAGGAAGGGGCAGGATTGGTGGCAGAGAAAAGAAAACATCAGCTCGTTTTGAAAAAAAATCTGAGATTAAAAAAAACTTCTAGGCATACATGCAGGTCAAGGACATCAGGCAGGATGCTTGTAAGCAATGATTTAGAAGTGAAGTTGCGTTGCGGCACAGCAAGCAGACTGAGCAGTCTCCTTTATATAGTGCGCGCACAACGTGACATTCTCTCTCAACCCCCTCCACACAACTATCCAGCCCCCTCCCTGCCATGCACAGATATGTCCAAGAAAAGAATTCACATGGTCAGGGTATGTTGTTATAGGCGTAGAATTTATTCGCTCCAAATCAGGTAATTTCACCATAATACACTTCAAGAGTATAGTTATCCTACTTGGATATATATAGGTACACACATCAGATTATACATGACTTCCCAACGTCTTATCAGCATTCCCATGTTGGGCAGTAAGAAATTAACATTGGCATTGCCATTCAGTATTGCGTCAAGGAGACCATACACTTGAACGCCCAGCTGTGCCCATTGCGCCGGCAGGCCCCAATGCGCTACAGCCAACCGATAATACTCAGCTGCACACGCTGCGCCGGCAGGCCCCAACGCACTACAGCAACAGACTTTTGACACACACGCACCTAAGCAGCAATTTGTCAGAGTTTACATGCACATCCACATAAGTTTTTTTGTCAATTTTGGGTACACGATAATTAACACTATGTTCTCTGTATAGTTTCCTTTCTATTTAGCCTATAGTGCTCTCAAACCTAACTTCCTCCTCTGCTTGTAGAAGGAAAAAACAGACCCGTAGATAAGCCCTAAGGATATTCCACTAAGGTCACACACTAATAGCACATCAGTTGAGGCACTTAATAGGTATTAGTCCTACAAAAAAAATTTCTTTTTATAAATAGCACAAAGTCAAAAGAGAATTTGAAGTCCACAAACAGATCAAAGAATTTCGTTAGTTATCATTTGTTTATTTTTCTTTTCTTGAATTGTCCAAATTTCATTATAACACATAACAGCCGACACGTGTTTCGTCCATCCGGACTTTTTCAAGGCTGCAACAAATAGATACAGATATACAATATTACAAAACACATAAAAACAACAACTATACAGAGTGTTGATGTTTAAAACCACAATTTTGCTTTAAAAACGTCCTCTTGCTAAAAAACCATTTTACATATCTTTATGTGGTATCAATTCCTTATAGATTGACACTCGATACAGATGAGGGGCTGGTGTCAATACATACAACGAAAAAGAGAGCCATAAGTATATGGCTAATACAGAAGATGTTAGCAATAGAATAGTGAGAGCCACCACCAATAGAAACATCAAGATCCTGTTGGAGTATAAGATGCTTTATAGTCTAATAGCAGATTAGTGCGTGCTAATAGCGTAATAGCGCGGAACTAACCTCATTGGAAAGTAGAGTCCCTCTCCAAATATATATAGAATCAGAAATAAATAATCACTCCTTGTTCGCCTTGGTCAATCTTGTCATTAACCGGTCAGTGTTTCATGTAATAATTTTTATTTTAGTGCCTTCAGCGCTCCCCACATCAATTGTCACAATTGGGCTGACACCTCAATAAATAGGTACTGATATACCTGTGTATCAAAAAACAAACATCCTGTCAAGGGAAAGTCTCGGACTCAATGTCCAAAAGAATATAAACATGGCCAAATGTGTGGCCCAAAACCTACTGACTGAACGAGTGTTCATAATTATAAAAGTAATATAGAGGTATTGCAGAATAACCTTTTTGCCGCGTGGAAAGAACTACTTGTCTGAATGTGCCAGGCTATTAATCCAAATGCTCCATCCAATGCATAATTCAGAATGACTGTTATAAAGACAGAAAGCCAAAACAAAAACGTTCTTAATGCTAGGTGTATGTTTAACCAAGCATTCTTACCAGAACGTCTGGTTCCCTTTCCACTGTTTTAGGAAGGACCCCTGTCACCATCAGAGATGTTGCAACCCAATTGGAATTTTTATAGTTGTCCCATCAAAGTCATAGTCAAAGGTTTTCCCCAAAAAGGTGTAATTTCCAAGTCATAGTTAGCCCAACAAAGTCGTGATAAACCTAAAAAAGATTAAGAAAATCATGTATAAAGACCTATGAGTCTAAAGAATTATAGAAACCGCAATAACAGGAACTTCAACGGACATAATTAAGCATTAAAAGGGTCATACGGGATACATCTTGTAAATTGTTTAGCGGTAGACAGCATATTTTAAGCACACAAAGTTTGGCTATGCATAAAAGGTATGTTAGGCACGTCGAGTAAACGCCCCAAACTAGCAGCGGTATACTAAAAGGGAAAGGACCAAGGTAAGTGGTACGTAATTCTTCCAACAATGTTTCGTTTTCCCTTATAGTTCGAGCGAGGTAAAACTAAGCTCTGTTCATAAATGACAGAGTCATTGTTGTAATCAAAGATTACCGTATTCCCGTATTTAGAAACTGAAAACCGCATAGGTAATCAGTAGACCTGTATAGAAAGCTATCCGTGATTAAAAATTGCTGCTTCCTGAACGCATGCAAACCGACATACCTACAGCAACAGATAAACGTCCAGCTGGTCGTCACATTGCGCCGGCAGGCCCCAACGTGCCCCAGCAAACAGACACATAACTAGAAAATCAACTTGAAATCCAGGGCACCGCATAGCGCCGGCCCTCCAGGGTACCTGAACACAGGCCATGTCCCCCAGAATCACCTCAGTCCCTAGGTGGAAGATTATGGCAGTGGAGCCGAGGGCCACCGGCGGGCCAGTCCGTCCACCCCGCCAAATCTATTGCCCGCAATCCTACCCCCTCCTGGGGTCCCTCTAGTCACTGAAGCTGAATTGCTGTGCCATGTCTTTGGCTGTTAACGGTTAGTTCACCGCTTTATTTATATTGCCGGGTGGGTGGGTGGTTGCCGCCGCTCGTGCAGCTTCAGGTGTCCAGGGAGACAAAGAGGACGAGACCCCTCCGCCACCTCCTTAAATACCCCCGGGCTTGGAATTCACTTTCGATTTCGTGCGAGACCGCCCTACGTCACCGGTCAGTCCCTGCATCCCCGCATCCATCCACCTTGGGAGCTCAGTCCCGTGGCGCTACTAAGGGCGCCCCTCCCCTAGGCGCGGGGGGCGCCTGTGCATTTGCTAAATGAGAGAAGATCTAGAACAGGAAACAGGAAAAGAACAGCAAACAGTTTCCTCCATGATGCATTGGGAATTTCCAATTTCAAATATACGACGAGGTACGTTTTCCCAAGGTGATATCTGGATTGGATAATGACTGAGCTAAAAACTGGATTTCTTATTGCCAATTCCGATATATCAAAACTGCAACAACTGGGTTACACACTTTCAATACCAGTGCAGAGAAATAGTCCTCTTGAAACGTACTGAATGTTCTGCATTTGAATCCGTGGCAATCGGCGAATCCGGAAATGCGGGGGCGAAACAGCCCAGCCAACCGCAGCTGAATCTGCCACGCGCAGTCAGTTACATTCCACAACCGCTGCACAGAGAAGCCAGCCCTGTCCCAAACGGAGCTACAGGGCAGGTCATCTTCCTAGATGGTAAGAAACTGCATTGAAGTACGCGAATCTTAGAGACAAGACTAAAGTTGACTACATTCTCCGATCTCCACCTTGGCCTGCTTATATCTATATTCATAAGTGTCCCTGGTCACTATTTTACGTTTGAGAAGACAGATCAGTTTCACTTTTACATTCTCATTAATAAAATATTGTAGTCAGTATTATGCGTTTATTTACATCACATTCACATTAGGCTCTATTTACAATTGTTTTCAGTGAGCATTATGATCATTGTATAGTTTGTACATTTTTTAGAACAGTTAGGGTTGACTTCTTTCTCATCATTACTAACTTTTGTCTGCATTTAGCATTTCCTATTTACTTGTGATGTACTTATCTTATGCAATGGCAATGCGGTGGATACGTCATCGCTCTGCTACTGTGTGTGGTATACACATACTTAAATGACGTATGCTACCTGTCTTTTTGTTCCTCTGAAGTGATTGCTCTAAATAGGTGCACAGACATGAAGCTCACAACCATGGGGTAAGATTTTCTATGAAAAACCCTACGTTGTAGTCTTGCGCGTGCGCACCCGCAAGATGTACAATATAGGAGTTTTATCATAGAAGAATGATGGCGAGGAGCAGGAGGGAGAGTGGCCAGGCAAAGGAGGAGGCAGCCACGCAGGTAAGTGCCTTCTTTTTAAAAAATGTATTTAATTTGGGAGGTGGGAGGAAGTGGAGCGGAGTTCCACTGAGTTTTTTTCAAACTCAGTGGAACTCTGTGTAGAGGCACTATTCCAGCGCCACCCACCTTATCCATTATCTGACATTCAGCACTGTGTGAAACTAGTGCAGCATGTCAGATATGTTTTGTGTATGTATTAGGCTGGGCTGTAACAGCTCCCGCATGACACATGCGCAAAATAGGTAGTTGAACACTCGTCTGTTGCCAACGTGACATTACAGCATCTACATGCAAACAAACGATCTGTGAGATTGTTTTCGTATAAAAGCTGAAATATGCCAGCAGCAGTGGCAGTGGGTCAATGCCCTGGCGCCCCCTAGGGGCAGAGCTGCTGTCACAGTGTCCAAAAGGATTCAGGTCTCTGGTCATTCCTTATTGCTTTTCCAACCTTTATGCCATAGTTGTGCACAGGGCCTACTCTAGGGTGGTGTGACCGGTGCAGCCTCACCTGGCGCTGATCTCAGAGGAGGCGCTTGGTTTAGAAATAACTTATGGGTTTCAAATCACCCACTTCAAAGGTCCTTGAACATCAGACAATTTCCTGTCAACAAAACAAAATGTCGAGATTATTATGGTGATTAATGTTTCTGCTGGAAAGAGATGAGTTTTGACTTGTGGCTGCTCTGACTCGTCATAAAGTCGCGCAAAGAAGGTGTACCTTACAGATCGTAGAATTGTATTTTATGTGGATAGCTCAGTGGGTTGCTGCTTTTCTCACAGAGATCCTTGTGTTACTTGCAGTTCATACTTACAATCATGATATTGGGCATTTACATATAAACTGTCTGCTAAGAGCTGCAGCAAACTGCATGGTATAGGTTAGAATGTAATGTTTTTTCCCAGTCTTTCATTATCCTAATGTTAGTAAAAATAGTTTGGGCAAAAATACATTCTTATTAGAGAAGCCCACCTCAATCACTGTGGTACGTTTGAAATCCAGAGTTCGTGCTTCTCCAGACCAAACGCTCTTGAGATACACTTACTGCTCACCTGTATGGATGACATTTGATTCCTACACCTTGTAATCCTCATTGCTATATATACCATTTGCTTTTGGCTGTTTTACACCCTTGTATGATTCATTGTCTCTGTATGATGTATGTGTGATGTAAAGTGCTCTGACACCCCACGCTGGTATGAGTAGTGCAATGCATCTGAGAGAGGGACTGTGGAGAGATGGACACGGATGCAGCGTGGTAGTCAGGGAATCTTGGGAAAAGGAGGTCATCGAGCGGTCACCCAAAAAGATTTTCGCACCTGGCACCACCAGCACTAATGCCGGCTGAAGCTGCACACAACATACCCCGCTGGGCTTGTCACTTAATCCACAGCAGGTTCACCATTGCGGGGTGCAGCCAAGAAGTCACAACGTTCTCTAGCTCAAGGGTAAAGAGGTCTGAGATCCGGTGTTCTGTAATACACTGTCCTGGCTCGGTCATCCGTAGTTTCCTGCTCTGTTCTTTGCATAATTATGAATCATAGTTTTTCTTTTGGGCTTTCTTAATAATGTGCTGCTGCAAAACAGATATAATCTGAATGATGAAAGTATTCAGAAATAAAGTAGTGAGCAGTTTTTGGAGACAAATCTACTGAGAACTGCATATTTGTAATTTGAGATTGCTGTTCTAAGTGAGATCTTGATTTACTAACGTGCCTCCGCGGATGGCCTGCTAACGGCAAATCAAAACGATGTTTGTGTCAAAAAGGCAGACCTGGAAGTAGCTGCTTGAAGCAGCCGTCGTGGGACGACAAGGACGTTGCTTTAACAAAGCAGCAGTAACCAGCCTGTACATTTTAAAATAGCATCATTTTCTGGCCAGCTAGAGGGAGGGTATCGACCCCCACAATATTGAGATGAGGAAGGAATGCAACCAAACAAACAAGTATCTTTATCTATAAGTACTGCAACAAATAATATTTTTGATTTATGGCAAACATTTACTAACAGATCGATGTCTTTTCAATTTATGTTATTCTTAGCTTTCGCTTTACTGCATGGACAATCCATTTTCTGTCTATTTTCGAGCCGGGCATCCTCCCTTCCTCCCCAGATCACTCCTGTATTCTCTACATATTTTTTATGTCCTGTGGCTATTTTGGTCTGTCCTCAAACAAAAAGGCTTCCCATGCGTTCTGGTAGACACATACATGGTGTGGGTGAGTGACAGATAGTGTGAATAGCACGTGGGTTGATTTAAACATGGCATCACTCCAGTACCTTGTCCATCTGTTGCTGTAAAACGCACCATGCAGTTGACAGTGTGTAACAGGCAAAAACATTTATTAAAACACATGCGCCATCTGTAAAACATAATTGGGTTTTTAAATGTTCATTTTCATAATTGCTTTCATTGGCGTCAAAGAAAGTAGCACATCATGATGTGCTCACCATGGATTGTAGCATGCTTAAAACAGCATTGGCTTAATAGTGATTGTGTAGCCTTTTTTGTATAAAGGTATTGGTGTTTTACAGCATGGGACATGGATTTGAGATGGGCCTTTCATGAACAATACTTAGCTGTAGGAACTTGGGTTACTGATTGAAGGGATTGAAACCCTACTCAAGCAGCAACCACAATTCTTGTCAGGGTGAAACACAAGCAAACCTCAAATTAACCTGTGCTTAACCCTCTGGTAGCTTGCCGCAAAATAATTCAGGCTTAATTTACAGGCAAAGTGTAAAGTATTTATGCAGCACACAAATAGTAAGAAAGGGAAAACACAACACAAGAAAAATCCCACACCAATTTGGAAAAATAAGGTCACATTTTATAAATTATTTGACACCAAAACAACAAAAATCAAATCAGTAGAACTGGGGATATGCAATTTTAAAGATTTAGGTAAAAATAGTGCTTAATAGCACAAAGTACCACCTGTGGTTATATGGTCACGCCAGACTGGTATAAAGTCACAGGTTCAGGCTGATCGCAAAGGCACATGAGGTGGATGCAGTGACCAAGTTAGTCCCACCGAGAAGTGCACGTTAAATCCTGTTTTATAAGTGTTGCACAGTGCAGCAACGGAGCTGATAAGTGATGTGAGGTCCAGCGTCGAGGATGCATTGTGCCTGATGGGTACTGATGAGCTGCGAGGGCTTTGATCAGACTTCTGATGAGCTGAAAGGGCTGCAATGCAAACTTACGTCAGGGCTGTGTCGTGCTGCATCGGTTCCGATGAGGCGTTGCGAAGTGCTGCATCAGGGTTGCATGGTGCTGTGTCAGTTCTGGTAGAGACCACAGCTAAGCTTTCAGAGTACCTTTAGTCCCACTTCTGGGAGTCCAGGACTGGAGGAAGACCTCTTGAGGGGAGGGGTTACAACATACATCAGCGGAGAAATTGGTTTATAGCTACTGCAAAGGAGAGGATCCTTCCCGGGCTTGAGGAGGACAGCGATCAGGGCCCTGTTTGTGATGGGACCCGGGGACCCTGTGTGCTCAGCCTCCCAAATGGCCCTCTAGAGGGTGTCTTCCACCTCCTCCCCATCCACTTATAGAACTCAGCCTGGAAGCCATCCTCCCCAGGGGCCTTGTGGTATGGTAGCTTGGAGATGGCTTGCGCTATCTCCGCCTTGGGAATTTCCCTCCTGAGCAGATCCCTGCTCAACTTGTTGAGGCAGGAAAGACGTACCACGTCAAAGACAGCATTCAACTGGGTGGGGTCCGCAACCACTTCAGGGGTGTAGAGGTCCTGATAGAAGGCTGCCAACTTGTTCGCAATGTCCTGCAGCCTACTGAGAATGCGACCAGTAGTGGTTTTGATTGCTGGGATAGCCATTGCAGCCTCTCTCTGTCATAATTCCAGCGCCAGCAGCGGTCCCGCATTCTTGCCTTGCTCATAGTGGCGGCCCTTCGATGTTGCAGAGCATACTCTGCTTTAGAAGTGTAAAGTGTGTAGAGCTCCATATGTGCTTTCTCCAAGCAATGCCTGGGGGGGGGGGGGGGCTGAAAGGACGCTGTGTAAAGGTATGTGAGTGTAGCTTTGGTGCTATTTTGGGTCATCTGCTGCTTATTGGAGAGGATAGCATTTCTCATCAGTTGGCCCCTGATGGTCACGTTGGCTGCCGCTCACAATGTGCATGTTGAGGCGACAGACCCCTGTTTATGGTCCAAGTTTGTGTTGACATGCAACGGAAGCTGGGCCTTGCTCTATGATGACCTGTAGCAGGAAATGTTGAGGCACCACGGCTTGCGAACCAGCTCTACTGAAAGGAGGATCGTAGAGTGATCCGATACCGCTCTATGATACGAGCCTCCCCCGATAGGGCATACATCAGCTGGGAGACAAGGAAGTAGTCCAACCTCGATTGGGTACTGTGCACTGGCAAGAGGAAAGTTAATTCCTAATCTGCAGGATGCAACAGGGCCAAGAGTCAACAAGACATTGATCCACTGCGATATCCCCCAGATGAGCCCAGTTCATGTTTTTGCCCACGTCGATCAGGCCAGTGCGATCCAGGATTGCATCCCCGGTGAGATTCCAGTCCTCTAGCCAATTAATATGGACTGCCATAAGTTTACTCTATAGCTGTTTATTTCATATTGTTTATCTCTTAAATTCAACAATTCATGTGGTATCATTGTTGAATTTGTGGCAGCCACTTATTCTGTATATTTTAAATCAGTGTTATATGTGTTGCTTTGTAATTCCTTACCTTTTATTTAAAAAACGTTTATGTCAGATGTACTTTTGACTTTTTGTATGTAAAACTTTGGGGCCAATAAGTTATTTGTTGGCATTAATTGATAAGAATTTTAAGCTGTGTGTATGTTTCTTCATGATTATTGTTGGGTATGTCTTTTGTGTAATAGGCTTTATTAATTTTTTATTTATTAATTTTTAAATATTTGTTCTAATTTAATTATATAGCTTGACTCTGATGGATCGATGTTTTCCCAAGTGAACCATAGTCATTTGATCTATATATAATGACCCTGGCTCTAAGGGTTACTGCGTTGACTATGTATGGGGAGGAAGTAAGAAGCCAGTGGAGTATCCACAGAGGGAGGGTCGTGGTGAGACATATGAAAGCAAAGGAGTATAGGCATGAGGGGTATGGAGAGATCTTCCTACAAGGGCCAGGCACATAGGTGCCAAGGTCCCATGTTACAGACCCTCGGAGGCACCCTGCAGCAAGCTGAGTGGGCAGGGATGCAAAACAGGGAGAAACAGCAAGACCCTACAGCCCTCACAGAGAGCCCCCACAAGCAGAGGAGAAACCAGGCTGGGAGCTCGGGGCAGGAGAGGGGGAAGAGGGACTGGAGGGGAGCCCAGGTCAGAAGGGCACCCCCATATATTAAAGAACAGAGAACAGAAGAATGAGTTGGGGAACATGAGGACTCAGGAACTGAAGAACATAAGAGCACAAAAGCAAATGGGAAAGGCAACAAGCTAATTTCCAAACTAGCAACAACAAGCATAACAACAAGAATCAACAAGTAATTGAACAGTGCAGAGGCATGCAGGCAATACTCAGCTGCCAACAAGAAGGAAACTAAGGACACTAGAAGGTGCCAGTCCAAAGTAGGTTTCACCTCAGTCCAATGCCAAGCCTGACTTCAGTGGGGACCGGATTTGTTATGCTCTCGATCCTGAGTGTGCTCTAGCACTTTCCTGATCGCCTGTCCTTGCCACTCTGTGACCTGTTCTATCTGTCCTGAAGTCTTCCCCCTGGAGGCAGCGGTCATCTGTAGCAGAAAAAAAGTGTCCACAGGCTGGGGGACCGCTGGTGACTTTGAATGAGCAGTATCCATTCCCTGGTCATGGGGGCCCTCTAAGAAAGACTGCAGCTCCTCCAGGTCATGGAAGTACTTGAATTTGCCATCTTGTGTGATCCACATCCACGTGGGCTCAAAGAGGCCAAACCATATGTCACATTTGCGCAATTGAACCTGAGGGACAGGAAGGCCTTCCTCTTGTTGTTGGTCTCCTGAGAAAAGTCAGTCAAGACAAGGATCTTTTGGCCCACATAGCCATACAGCCCATGAGAGTTGTTGTACCTGCTTGTAGCAGAGGAAACATGCTATGAGGGGCCATGCCCTGTACTGCGCTGCAATCCATTGCGGCCCAATCCTGTGAACCCTCTGTATCTCCAATGGAGGGAAGAAGGCATGACCCTTGAGGGGAGAAGCTGCCTGCGAAAGCAACAGGCACCAGTCTTCTCTGCCCTTTCTGGAAATCCAAAGAAGTAAACATTATTCCTGCTGCCCTCGTCTTCCAGGTCAATGATCTTGTTATGGAGATACCAAAGATCTAGGTCCCTACCCGTGGCACTGTTGAGCTGCTCCATCCCTTCCACCCTGTCTTTGAAACCGGCGATGTCCGCCTGAATAGACTTGGATTCCACCGCAAGGTTGGACATCTTGGTGTCTATGCCGTCCATGTGGCACCCCACTGCTGTGATTTCCTGAAGTAATTGGTCCATCGTGGGTCCGGGGGCCTCATAAAGAGGGCAGGTGCAGGCTGGTTCTGTGAAACGGCTTTCGTGAAGAGCAGCTGCAGAGATGGCTGCCCAGAGGTCATCTCTGCCCCCACAGGCAAGAGAAGAGCACAAGATCTCTGTGGGACTGGGAAGGATCTCAACAGCTGTCACAATGGCCATGCCCGAGTGGCAAGCGGACAGATGCAGACCAGAAGAGCAGACCAGGGGATGCAATAGATAGGGAAAAGTGCACGTCTGCCCTCATGACGGTGACCAGCAACCAAACTCTGGTAGCCTCCGCCACCCATGTGTGACCCCCTCACATACCTCTGGCTGAGGAAATAGTAGAGTGCAGGCGTTGAGGTATGAAGTCGCTACAGATTGGGGGAGCCTCCAGGGTGGATCACAGTGGTCTGCACCCTGAGGCCCACCCCTTTTCTGGGGTGTGCAGATGGTGTCTGCGGCAGGCACGAGTAGGTAGAAGGGGTCCCACCACACCTCAGTCGGTTAACATAAGGCTGTAGTCAGGCAGTGTAAAGATGAACAGAGTCACGCGCCATGACTGGGCGCGACTTCTGCATCAGGCCCCCAGATAAATGACAGTAGCTAGGAGGTAAGGAAGCCAAGGGCTGGGGCCAGTCAATCAACATCTAGGATGATATACGGTTCCTACGTGTTTAGTAGGACTATGTATTGGGCCAACAACACTTCACAATATAGAGACGTAGGGCCATAGGTATCAAAAAAGAGCTTTGCGATTCTCAATTTGCGATTTTTAGTGAATAGCAATTAGAGAATCACAAAATGCAATGTATGTAGGATGTGCAAAAAAATTTGCGAATCCTACATATTCCCTATTTGAGAATCGCAAATTGAGATTCGCAAATAAGGAATGCCTTCCCATTCATTTCTATGGGCTAGGAGGCCCATAGGAATGAATGGGAAGACATTCTCAATTTGCGATTACCAATTAGAGAATCACAAATTGAGAATGCAATTTCGGGGTTGCAAGGGTGCCAAAAGGACACCCTGTTGCAGCCCTGAAATATGCATGTGTGCACATTTTGCGCACATACATGTCCTAACGGCATATGGCACTTTACAATCGCAATTTACAATTCATTAATTGCATTCGCAAAATAGAGAATCGCAAATTTTGCAATTCTCTATTTTGCGATGGTCTTTTGGAATGATTCATCCCAAAAGACTTTTTCCAATTCGCAAACGGGTCGATTCTGAGAATCTGCCCATTTGCAAACGGGAAAAAGGCTTCATAAATATGGCCCCGTAGTCCACAAATATCAACAGTAAATGTTGGCTATGGCTAGCTCACAGTACTACATCTAAACCTCTTGACTTTCAGAGTTAAAGATATTAACTTCGAACGTGACCAATTTGATTCCCAAGGCATTCTTGGAAACAGATCTCACCCTTTCGTTTGTCTCCTTTGCATACCCAAGTTATTACAATGAAAAGAAACAATAGTGCATTTCGAAATGTTTATTGAAAAGCTCTAATCCTTGTAAATTAAACATGAGTTGCGATTATTAGACAGATGAGACACATCATTGTTATGAGCATTATTAGAATGGTGAGAAACACAAACAATTCAACCATGTTAATTGTTCCTTGTGTTACTTCTATCTATCACTAGTACCTCTACACCAGAGAACGCATAGTAGGAGTGCCTTTCTGCCAGACCTGTTGGAATGATCTAACCCCTTACCTTTGTATTATGTGTAAGGAGGCCGGCCTCAGTGCATTAAAGAATGCACCCAATCTAAGTTTTCAAGTCTGCACACTTCTCTCACACAGCTATCTTCCTTCTCAGGAGGAAGGTCAGGGCTAGAAGGACTGCATCTCAGCTCACAGCAGTCTCCATAATAACTTTTTCATGAAGGGTCTCTCACCAAATTCAGCATGAATGCTGTTTAAATAATAAAACCGTCCTTATCTTACTGTGCCAGTGGTGCAGAACAACATCTTTAGTTAGCCTGCAGAGCAAGAGTCATCTCCTATGAGCACAAAAATAAAACAAGGGCATTGCATTCTAATTGTGTGACCCTGGAACAAATTGTGCAGACTACAGGGAGACAATGCCTAGCAGGAAGAAATGTGTGTGTGGTGAATTCTCGAATCAGGGAGAAATATGTGTAAACCACCATTAAAAAAGATGCTAAGTTAAAATGTAAAGCTCAATTTGAGGCTAAATGTAAGTCCTACAACACCATCTCCTTGGTCAGATGAGACTACTTATATAAAAAGAAGCAATATCAAATATATGTAAAACACCTTGCTCTTCATATAAACAATTTAATAGCATAAGCAGACACATAAAGCCATAAAAAATACAGAATGAAACAAACACGCAAACTGCTGGAAAATGAATAGAAAGAATTTCATAAAACCAAAAAGCCAATTACCCTTTCGGTGCTCATGATGGTATGGTTCCATCATGAGCACCAGTGCTCATGAAGGAACCATTCAGGCATGTGCATAGGCGCACTACAGCAGAGGGATTTCCTTTTTTTTGCCTCGGGAGCCTATCAAGGCATTTTTTGTCCCAATGTAATGATGATCACGCGCATGGCACGCTGACGTCAATATATTGAAAATGAAACTGAAATTAGCCGATCGGCTAGTTTAAGTTTCAGTGCTTTGGTGGTTGTGGGGCTATCATAGCCCATGAGCACCGAAACACATCCGAGAGGTATCATTGTCTCGACTTTCCAATGGTACACCTCTCTAGTGAAAGTAGGGATCCACCCACCAGCCACCTTGAAGGGGGGAGCGGCCTCTTGGGCAAGGGTTTTAACTCCGCTCATTTCAAAATGGGTATATTCAGTCTTTCTGCCCCCCAGGGGGGCATATGGGGGCAGTAGCACCATAGACACCAGGGATTATTTTTTTTATAGTTTGGGGTGGGGGCTGCCCAGAATGGGATTGCCAATTCCCCCACCCTCCCCACCCCAAAAATGCCAAATTCTTTCTGCTCCCATGTAGGCAGATGGGAGGGAATGGCCCCTGATCTGCTCCCTGGGGGGCAGAAAGTCCACTAGGCACCAGGGATTAGGTTTTCTTTTTATATGTAGGGTTGGGGGATGCCATACCCCCACAAACAATTGTCACAGTCTTTCTGCCCCCCCCCCCGGGAGGCAGATGTGGGCAATAGCCCCATATATGCCCCCATAAGGGGACAAAACGCCCACTAGGTTTCAGGGATTTCTTTCATTCACTGTTCAGGAGTTGGGGCTGCCCAGAATGGGCATTCCATTACCCCCACAACCTCTAAAAAAATGCTAGTGATTCTGCCCTCCACCGGAGGCAGATGGGGGCAAGAGCCCCTAATCAGCCCCGGAGGTGGGGGGGCAGAAAGCCCACTCGGCACCAGGGATTAGGTTTTATTTTTTTATACATCAGGGTAGGGGCTGCCCCGAATAGGCATGCCAATGCCCCCCCCAAAAAAATTGTCACAGTCTGTCTGCTGCGCCTGGAGGCAGATGGGGGCAATAGCACCTTATCTCCCCACCAAGGGGAGGGCAGAAAGCCCACTAGGTACTAGAGATTCTTTTTTTTCAAATTTCAGGGGTGGGGCTGCCCAGAATGGGCAGCCAATGCCCCCACTCCCCCCCAAAATGCCACAGTCAATCTGCCTCCCCCAAGGAAACAGATGGGGCCAATAGCCCCTCATAATGCCCCCGGGGGGGCAGAAAGCACACTTGGCCCCAGGGATTATTTGTTTTTTTACATAAGGGTGGGGGCTGTCCAAATAGGCATGCCAATGCCCCCACCCCCAAAAAATTGCCACAGTCGTTTTGCCCCCCCAGCAGGCAGAAAGCCCATTAGGCACCAGGGATTTTTTTTTATTTTACATAAGGGTTGGGCTGCCCAGAAGGGGCATACCAATGCCCCCACCCTCCCAAAAATTAGCCACAGTCTTTCAGCCTCCTTTGGGAGCATATCTGGGCAATAGCCCCCGATCCTCCACTCCGGGGGGCAGAGAGCCCACTAGGCGCCAGGGATTCTGCTGGTTTTTTTTATATGTAGGGGTGGGGGCTGCCCAGAATGGGCATGCCAATGCCCTCACCCCCCCAAAAAAACGGTCACAGTTCTTCTGCCCCCTTGGGGCCATGTCGGGCAATAGCCCCCGATCCGCCACCCCCAGGACAGCACAAAGGCAACTAGGCACTGACTTTTGTTTTGCAATGTGCCTAGCTGTAGATTTTACTTTTTTTCTAACTAGAGACCCAGGGGAATATAGGATGGGGTTTCTTGTGTGCCTCTCACCAGGTTTTGTTACCCAGAATCCCTTGCAAACCTCAAACTTTGTTTTAAAAAAACATATTTTCCTCACATTTCTGTGATGGAAGGTTCTGGAATCTGTGGGGAGCCACAAACTTCCACCCACTGAGCATTTCCCCAAGTCTTCAAATAAAAATGGTACCTCACTTGTGTGGGTAGGCCTAGTGTCCTTGACAGGAAATGTCTCAAAACGCAACATTTTTTCACTGAAAACTGACCCTTTTTTCGCAGTGCGCCCAGCTGTGAATTTTGGACCCTAGCTCAGCCATTGCAAGCTTGGCTTTGCGTATCTCGAGTTCTCGGTGAACCTACAAGTCCTATTTATCCACGAAACCAGAAGGGTCCGCCAGACGTAATGGTACATTGCTTTAAAAAAAACTGCCAAGCAGAAGTTATAGGTGAAAATGTTGCCAAAAATGGCTGTTTTTTCCAACTCAATTTCAATTTTCTTTTTTTTCAATTGTTAGTTTCTATAGAAAAACCTTGAAGGATCTCCACAAATGACCCCTTGCTGAATTCAGAATATTGTCTACTCTTTTAAGAAATGTATAGTTCTCCGGGATCCATTAATGCTTTCACACCCATTTCTACCACTAACAGGAAGGAGGTTGAAAGTACAAAAAATAAAAAAAATAGGCTATACCAAAACTGTGTAGAAAACTTAGATTTTCGGACAATAGTCTGCCTGTTCCTGAAAGTTGGGAAGATGGTGATTTGAGCACTTTCTTCTGCAGCCCTTTTTTCCAATTTTTCCTAAAAAAACAAATTAGCATTATTTTGGCCAATGTCTCGGTCCCCTTCGGGGGAATCCAAAAACCCTGGGTACCTTTAGAATCCTCATGATGTTGGAAGAAAAGGACACAAATTTGGCGTGGATACCTTACGTGGACAAAAAGTTACAGGAGCTTAAGCGCGAACTACCCAGCACGGGGGAAGGTCTAGCAGCAAAGGGGTTAAAGAGTGTAGGAGGTGTCAGAATTCAAGGACGACAACTTTGAAACGTCCACCACATCCATTTCCAGGGCATCTTTGGGGGCCAGGAAGCAACTCTCATCCACAAATAACACATCAACAGAGACCAGAAGAGCAAGATTGAAGGAACGAATACGGTAATTACCAACCCATTCAGTAGAAGCTGAAGGTAACAATGCCAGAAGTGTAGCCTTGGAAGAGGAACCAAATGCCAGGAGACCTGAGATGAAGGAGAACCTGGCATTAGCAAAGGCTTTCATAATAGTCATCTTGCAGCAAAGGGAACAGTATCACAGGACAACACAGGTGATACAACCGCAAAGGATGCACAAGCTGATTTATTTCTGGGAGACTTGGACAATTGCATAGCAAGACACAGGTCGAGTGCACAATTGAAAGATTAAAATAGACAGTGAAACACAGGCTGCACTCTCTGAAACCACACGGGAGAGAAGGACAAAGACAAGTTTTTTTCAGTTCCAATAACAAGGATACTGTATCATGCATTCACAACACAAAAGGAAGAGTGGTAGTTTCATCACCATTAGGTCTTGTTGTGGAACATCCATTACGGAGCATCAAAAAAAGAACCATAATAGCAACCAGAAGAAATAATACAATCAGAATGCCTCCAAATATGCTTGCAAACAATGAATGCAAAAAAGACAGAATAACTCCAAGTACAGTCTGAATCGTAGAAACAGATCCAGACCCAATCACTTAAAAAAAGTGTGCCACTTTAGTGGTGTTAAAAGCATTGAAAATATGGTGTTCCAGCTCACCAAATTGCTGCAGCAGTTGAGTTTGTAAAAGTGATTGTACTCTTCAGAACAGGAATGTGCTACTTGGAGATCAAAAGTTGCTCAGGCAGATGTTTATGCCACAACTTTTTGAAACAATAAGTTTTTCAATCAAGTCAACATGCAGGCCCTCGTCCACCTTCCCAAACTGCAGTCCAGGCCTCGACTGACTCTCCGGTGGGGATGCAGGAGGTACCATGCGTTTTGTGGTCCCTCACAGATAAGGGGCCTTTCTAGAGTAAGCATGGGGGAGGGGGTCCCCACTTAAGATGCTGACTACCTCCCAGAGTCACTTGAGCCCAGTCATGGGCTCCTCCACTGGGGCCTAGCCACCTTGCCCAATCATTGCGCTGGCTTGTGACCTCCTGCCCACGACACACCCGCACACCTGTTCAGGCCCCCAGTCCATTCCTAGTGCAGGTCCGAAGGTATTGGGGGGAAGAAAGAAAATAGGACATCGCCCTGGTGCTCCAGCCATGGAGATTGCAGGCCTCCAACAACATGCTGTAGCTTCACCACAAGTCCGGGCTCCCCCAAAGACCAGTGTTGCCCCCACTGCACCCAATGCCAGTGATCCACTCAAGGCCTACTGCTCAAAGAAAACCTCCCAGGCATCCCGGTGTAGTGGAGTCCTGAAGTCAGTCGGCCATCTTGTGTGGTGGTCAGACTCTGCACCGTGGGCTATATTCTTATTTTAAACAAAGCAACATTATAGTCCATCACGTCAAAAATAAGAGATATGTTTGTACAGCACACATCCTCACATATTTCAAGCTTTTCTTATATGCAATAATGAAAAAATAGGCTGGATGATAAAATAAAACAATTGCCTAGGATCACACAATTTTATCAAGTAGCCAAGCCAAGATTGATCCATGGTTTTTTGGTCGCACATCGTGTAATTCTATCACTAGATTAGTATTCATTTTTATTCCTGTTTGACATAAAAGTTTAATGCTTTGTTTTTCATTCTTGGTGGATAAGGTCAAAGCTTGGGTAGCAGGCAGAAGCCACAAGAAAGCTCAGCTCACTTTGTGCTTAAGAAGTCCTCAAGTTGAACAACAGCCTAGCATCTGGCTCGCTCAATCAGTGGCTCGCCCACTTCTGGGTTTTCTATGCCTGAAACAACATTAAATGCTGTTGCCAGTTTTATACCTGTTTTGTATGTAAGGACTGCTGATGACCATCTTGTACTTGTGCTGCATGTGAGGAGAACTGACAGTGCTGCCAAATGCTGCACTTTGTGTGCATGTGTGTTTACATACAAACTTGGAATGCTGCTGCAGATGCTGTTGATGTTGGGTGCATGTGAGGGAAGCTTGCCTTTTTTCTAACCAGATTAGTATATGTTCTATGAGTGTGGGGGAAGCTTGTATTTCTGCCTGGTGCTGTACCTGTTTTTTGTGTGTGGAAATATTGCAATGCATGTTAGTCAAGCTTACACAGGGCTGTTCCCTACACTTCTACCAAATTTGAAATGCTGCTTGTTCGTTGTATCTAAGTGAGACATTATATGGTACTTCCCAGTGTCACATTTGTTGTATGTCTCTGAAACAAGCTTGCAGAGGCCCTGGAATACCACGTTTGTTCCATGTCTTTGAAGCAAGCTTGCACTGGCCCTAAGTACCACACTTGTTCCATGTCTTTGAAAGAAGCTTGCACTGGCCCTTCTGGGCCACATCTGTTCTATGACTTTGACTGAACCGTGCAGTGGCCTTGCAGTACTACATTTGTCCCATATCGCATACTTGTTCCATATCTTTGAAGGAGGCTTGCACTGGTTGGCATTGCAGTACCATACTTGTTCCTTGTCCTTCAGGTAGGAATGTAATGCTCTTGAGCAATGATTTATGTCACTTTGTGTGAACCAAGGAACCCCTGCACTCCTGCTTCCTGTGCTCTATCTGTTTCTGGGTGCTATAGGTCTGACCATACGACTATTTTAGCGGTCTCACCAGCTTTATGTTTTTTTCACAAACAGTGCATAATAATGCTTACAGAAAATGGGTTTTGTGTAAGCCCACTTCAGGTATTCATCGTACAGAGTGTCATTCACTTGTTAGTTCAGCCCTTCAGAACAGCTTACATACAAGTGGGCAGTGCATCCACCCTCTTCACGCATTAGTTTTGTTGCCAATGTTTGGCTTTGCCTGGTAAACAACTGCTGGTCTGTAGGATGTCAAGTTGATGAGTAATACTATTTTGCCTGCTTACTCTGCATCTAGAGAAGTCCAAACTTAGGACCTATTTCCTTAAGATTGTCCCCTACCAGCTCACCTACAAATGCAGACAGACTAGTGCTAATATCAGCAGCTCTGCTGCCATTGCAACTGACACCAACGTTTATGTGCAGAGTACCAGGCATCACTGCTGCAAGCTTCAAATCCATGCCACCATCTTGAAACATTATTCTGCATCCTGTATCATTTTTGTACTTTTCCAAGATGGCAGACCAGTGCAAAGCATTACTTTTTAATATTTTTATTGAAGCACATTCCCTACACATTTAGGGCCCGATAACGAGTCTGGTGGTCCATGGACCACCAGACTCGTTTGGGTGCGGTGCTGGTGGTGTCCTAACTGCCCTATTATGAGTTGGGCGGTGGGACCCCTGCAGCTGGCAGGAAGGTCAGGATGCCACAATATGGTTGGCAGGACCGCTGCGGTCCCGCCAAGCATCTTATGAGTTTCCTCCCTGCGGGCAGTGTCATGAAGGTTCGTCCTCCATGAACACAGTGGCGGAGAGAAAACAAAGGGGGCCCTGCAGGGACTCTGTGCCTCCTTCACATGTAGATGCACATAGGAGGGTACAACAAGTGCACACCTGTTTCTGCACGGCATGGACATTTTAGTTCATGCTGTGCAGGATATGTTTTTGCCGTTCCCATTGCGGTGCGCATTTTCAGGGCACTGACGTGGGAATGTAAAGAAAAAAACACTTAACAGGTTGAAACTCCTAACTTGGGGGGGGAGGTCTGACCACGGTTTAGGTGGTGCGCCAGAGGGGCAGACCAGGCACCGAACCGCCAAAGTCGTAATCAGGCCCTTAGTTGGCATATTTTTTTCTTTATTGATTTTAGGTTATGCTTGCACTACAAAGAAAACCACCTCCTTGTCTTTTTTATAAGGCAAGTGGGTTTTTTAAATGCCAAGGTTCTTCCCTGAAAACGCCCACAACGATCAGACTAACAATGCCCTGAGACATAATCCACATGGTTCCATAATCCTTTGAGTTATATATACATGAACATGACGCATTTTGAACATTTTTAAATCAGTACACATTTGAATATAATAACAATTCACTATTGTTGTCAATTCTATGTAATCTATTGCACAGTGATTGATATAACTAACTTGAATGTTAACCAACATGACAATCGTTAACTAAAAGCCCTTCTAAGTTTGCCTATTATGTGTATTCTAACCACATCCTGCAAACTAAATGTGCTAGTAACATATCCAATGTGTAGTGTGAAACACTTTGTGTGTGTCCTGTGCCAGCTGTAACACGTGAAATGTTATGTTATGTTATAGACATTTCTAAAGCGCATCGGTTACCCGAGGGTGTCCTGGCGCTAGCTACTGTCCTCTGAGCAATGAGGGTTGTAGACAGGTTTACGTGTCAAAGAGCCAGGTTTTTAGTCCCTTCTTGAAAGCCAGGAGGTCTGTGGCATTCCTCAGATGGAAAGGAAGGTTGTTCCAGGTCTTTGCAGCGCAGGCAACAAAGCTTGTCCCTCCCCACATTGCTTTTTTGTAGATGGTACTGTCACCAATTTGGCTCCAAGACAGCGAAGACTTCTTTTGGGCATATACCACTGAAACTGTTGCTTCAGATGGTCAGGTTCTGTTCCTTTTAGGGCGTTGTACACAGTGCGGAAGGATTTAAAGCGCACCCAATTCCTAATGGGTAACCAGTGTAGTCTTTTGATTTTCCTGGATATTGATGCAAATTTGGAAGTGCCGGTAAGCAGTCTAGTGGCTGCATTTTGCAACAGTTGAAGTTTGTGCAGAAAACGATCTTGAACCTTCAGGTAAAGACTGTTACAGTAGTCTTCTAGGCTTGACATGATAAGTGCTATTACCACTGTTCGCCGACTGCCAGCTGGCAAAAAAGGCAGTATTTTCTTAATCGTTCTGAAAAAGTATGAGGTGACGGATGCCACTGCATAAACTTGGTCACCAAAGTCAAGCTTATCATCCACTATAACTCCTACGTTTTTTATTTACCTGGTGGGTGTAGGAAGAGTGCCCATAGTATCTGGCCACCAATTTGGGGTCCAGAAGTTGGCATGACCTCCATTTTGCCCGAATTGCACTTCAGGCAATTTTGTGACATCCACCTCCTGACCGCTTCCATACAGTCATGGAACCGTTTGCCTATTCCCAATTCCTGTCCTGGCAGCAGAGACACAACAATATGTGTCATCTGATTACGAGGTAAGGCAAAAGTCAAAGGAGCTGATCAAGGGGGCCAAAGATGTTACATACACATTAAAAAGTGTAAGGCTCAGAGATGACCCCTGCAGAAGTCCACAAGGCAGGGAAAGAGGTTTGGAATAGAATTCGCCCAATGACACGATTTGAGATCTGTCAGTTAGGAAGGAATTCAAAAGCTTCCACGATTTATCCTGGACACCGCATGCCATCAAACGATCCATCAACAGATCATGATGGACCGTATCAAAGGCTGCGGACAGATCCAGCATAATTAGAGCGGCCTTGTCTCCCCGATCCAAGGTTTCCCAAATCTCTTCGGTGGATTTTATGAGAGCGGACTCTGTGCTGTGTCCTTCTCTGAAACCATATTGAGTGGGGTCCAGAGCTTGAGTTTCACAGAGAAAGGCACTGAGTTGCATATTCATTCTTTTCTCAACCAGTTTTGCTGGAAGTGGGAGGCGTGAGATTGGTCAAAAATGTTTGGGATCCTTGGGGTCCAAACTGGGTTTCTTTAGCAGTGGCAGTATCGAGGCTACCTTCCAAAGTTTAGGGAAGTGCCACACTTCAAACATTGCATTGAAAAGAGAGGTGAGTGAAAGTGCAACAGGTCCCGGGGCAAATTTGACCACATAGACTGGAGAGGGATCGTAAGGGGAACCTGATCTTGCTGACATGAGGAGACTTCAAGTGTCAATTGCAGATAGCGGTGCAAACTTGTCAAAGGTGGGGGGGAGCCAGATACTGGCTTGTGTCCCTCCGTTAAGACGACCGTCCCTGCAACGATTGGACAGTTAAATGCCGAGAAGATGACCTCTACTTTATTAAGAAAGAACCTAGTGATGTTCTCACATAGTACCTGGCTTGTGCGAATTTTGGCTGGGCACGGGGACGCCAAGCTAGCTACAGTTTTGAAAAGCTCTTTAGCAGAATTGTTTGCTAAATTAATTCAATTAGAAAATAACTTTTGCTTTGCATTGAATAAGAGCTGTTTATAACTCATGAGGCTGTTTGTATATTTGTTCTGTTTCCTTGTATTCTTTCCTCCAGTTCTGCTCAAGACTTTTCCAAATACGTTTTTGATTCCTAAGTTCCTCCATGTACCATTGGACGGATGGTTGTGATCTTTTGGGAAACAGAACTTTTACTGAGGCTAGTTTTTTACATGCTGACTCCATCCAGTCGGAATATCGAGTGGTAGCCTCCTCCACTCCTGAAGGCATTCGGCCAGCAGTTGTGATAAGCATTTCTTCCAAGTCTGTGCCCTCAATTTTGTTCCAGGCTCTAATTTCCATCTGCCTCTTAGGGCTCCCCTCCAACAGTGCGATGGTGCAGAAGGGCCAGCTCAAATTGTACAGCTACATGGTCTGTCGAGGCGAGAGGCAACAAACCAGTGAATGAGAGATGTGGGTGGTTAGAAAAAATACCATCTGGAGTGGGCCCTGCCACATGGGTGGGGCCTGTTAAGTGCTGCCTAAGATCAGCACTGTTCATCATATCTATGAGGGTTGGTGTATCTGGTTCCGTAAGCGCTTCCAGATAGTAGTTGAAGTCTTCCATAATGGTAAAGGAGTCGGTGCACAGCCCCTCTTCCAACACATTTCCAACAGTTAAAGGAAAGTTTCTACTTTAGAAATATCTACATCGAAAGAAGGTTTTTTTCTTCTATTGTCACTTTGATTGGTTTTTAGTTGGTAAGTTCTCGAAGTGTTCATGCTTCACGCAGGCTGCATGTGGGACATGGAGTGTTATCTTGCATGTATAGGGTGGCATCGGGGATGACATTGCAGTTGGCAAGACTCCAAATAAGGATTAGACCTTTAACTACACACCATGGTAAAGCATGCAAGATTCTTTTGAGCACAGCACATGGATGATTCACGATCATAAACTTTCCAGTGTTTTTTTAGCACACAGATAAATGTTGTATTTTGGAATGGTCAACTATCCTAAGTTCACACACAACTCATGTTATCTTTTGAATGTCTATCAATAAGCATGCTTTATATCTGATGGTGTTTCATTCCGCGGACGCGCATGAGGACAGACACCCACTTTACTGGTACTGTAACCAGGAGCGCCTGGGAAAGGGCTCCCGTGATTCTGCACTTAGCTCATTCTGAAAATCAATCGTTTTAAAAAACAATCGGCTTTACTTGTAAATACTTCAAATTGCACATAATTGGTTCTAATTTCTTAGTACTCACATTGCTCATTCGGCGTTTTCCCCCAGTCCACCGCTGATTGTTCCGTTTGCGTGGAGGGAATTCAGACGCGCACTGGAAGTGATTTACAACTTCCGTAAACTCACGCAGGTCAGCAGACTAGCAGTTGATCTCTTGCCCATAAAACTGAGATGCCTGTCGCAACCCGCAGCGGACGCGCTGGAGGACAGACACCCACTTCACTGGTACTGTAACCAGGAGCGCCTGGGAAAGGGCTCCTATGATTCTGCACTTAGCTCATTCTGAAAAACAATAGTTTTTAAAATCAATCGTTTTTAGTTGTAAATACTTCGAATTGCACATAATTTGTTCTAATTGCTTAGTACTCACAATGCTCATTTGGCGTTTTTCCCCAGTTCACTGCTGATTGTTCAGTTTGCGTGGAGGGAATTCAGACGTGCACCAGAAGTGATTTACAACTTCCGGTAAACTCATGCAGGTCAGCAGACTAGCAGTTGATCCCTTACCCATAAAACTGAGATGCCTGTCGCAACCCGCAGCGGACGCGCTGGAGGACAGACACCCACTTCACTGGTACTGTAACCAGGAGCGCCTGGGAAAGGGCTCCCATGATTCTGCCCTTAGCTCATTCTGAAAATCAATCGTTTTTAAAATCAATCGTTTTTACTTGTAAATACTTTGAATTGCACATAATTTGTTCTAATTGCTTAGTACTCACATTGTTCATTCGGCGTTTTTCCCTGGTTCACCGCTGATTGTTCAGTTTGCGTGGAGGGAATTCAGACGTGCACCGGAAGTGATTTACAACTTCCGAAAACTCACGCAGGTCAGCAGACTAGCAGCTGATCCCTTACCCATAAAACTGAGATGCCTGTCGCAATGCACGGCAGACGCGTGCAGCTGGCGCGCTGCTGGCGTACCAAAGGCAAGCCCGTCTGCGCCCATCCGCACCTGGACCAGGCCCAGGGCCATGCCCCCTGGCCCTTTCAAACCAGCCTCACACAGCAAGGCGCTAACCTACACCAGCAAGCAACTAAAAGACATACTTCACGCCACTAACGATAAACAGATCTACCCTTGTTTCAACTTGGAGACTTTAAGCGCTCAGTCTACTACCTGCTGCCCAAATTGCCCATTCACACTAGACGGTATCGACAGGTCATTGCCCACTTGCACTCACTATGTGTCTACAAACCACGGAAACATCCACTCAGCACTCATAAATGCACGTTCCCTTCCCAAAAACAAATACGAAATATTGAACCTCTTAGAGGACTACAAACTAGATCTTTTATTCATCACAGAAACTTAGGGTGACCCCTCCTCCGGTCCAGACTTCTGCGCTGTAACCCCTGACGGATTCAGTGCTTGCAGATTTAACAGAACTATCAAAAAAGGAGGAGGCCTGGCTCTCATTTACCGCGACAAGTACTCAGTCAGGTCAGAGTTAATTCCCTCTAAGATCTGCGCAGCATTTACCTTCACGATAATGCTCACTCACTCCCACTCCTACAGGGGCATCTTCTGTACTGCCCACCGGGCTCTCGAGCTGAATTCCTCTCAGCCATGGGCTATCTATTAGAACCCTTAGCAGGAGAGTCCAATTTTACCATCCTGGGAGACTTCAATTTCGACCTAGAAGCCCACGATAATCAGGACACCTCAGCCCTCATAGCAGAACTAAAGGCGGTAGGCCTCTACCAATTAGTGACCAGACCCACACACTCTGCCAGCCACATGCTGGATTTCCCAACAACCAGCAAATCTCCCTAGAGAACGTCCTCCCGCTATCCTGGACTGACCACTATGCAGTTCTCTTCGACATTCAGACAGAGAGGAATACCCCCGTCATGCCAACTCCCTTCCCCCCAAGCAGTTCAAGGCATGGGGTAGCATTGCCCCTAATGTCCTCAAATCATACTTTCTATCCACCCAGCAAGACCTGCTGCAAGATACTGAACTGGCTGCAATTAACTACACACAATGGCTCCACAACACATTTTGCACCTTCGTACCACTTAAAAATGCCTCCAAAACTAGAAAAAACCCATCTGCCCCTTGGTTCTCTGAGACACTAAGACTAGGGAAACAAAGATGCAGGAATCAAGAAAGACGCTGGCGTCGAGATTACGACCTCGCAGAAAGAACCCACTACAGGGAGGTGATGACGAAATACAAACTCCTCCTAATCTCTGAGAAAAGTAATTACTACCTCAAACAAATTGAAACAGCACAAGACTCTGTTAAACTGCTGTTCTAAGTAGTGAGCAAGCTATCAGGACCACGGACCAACTCCCCCACAGTCGCCACCCAAACTCCCTGCAACTCTCTGGCCATCTTTTTCCAAGAAAAGTTTAGCCATATCTACGCCAACTTTTCAGCCCACACCAAGAGCGATAATCTGACTGATGCACCTAGCGAGGATAAAAACTCTCCCAACCCCACTGAAGTCAGCTCCATTGATGTTAAAATTACTCCCAATCTCTCGGAATTTAGCCAGTTCTCTCAGGAACAGATCACTGTCAAATCCGGATCCCCCAATGACCCTTGCCCTCCATCCACTCTGAAAATGATTCCCCACATCATTGGCCCCAACCTAGCAAACATATGCAACTTGATATGCAGGACAGGCACTTACCCCTCCATCTGGAGAAAGGCATTCATCAAGTCGTTACTAGAGAAGAACAACCTTGACCCCACAGAGACCAAAAACTATAGGCTAATTGCATGTCTCCCATTCCCAGCAAAAATGTTTGAAAAGGTCATGAACACCCAGCTGGCCCATTTTATTGACGAAAATAACTTACTAGATGACACTCAATTTGGCTTCAGAAATGACCATGGCACTGAAACAGCCCTCATCAAGGCATCCGATGAAATCAGGATGATACTTGATCGGGAGGGTGCCGCGGTCCTGGTGCTGTTGGATCTATCAGCAGCATTCAACATGGTTGACCACGTCACCCTGATCGACTGTGTCTCAGCCATCGGCATCAGATATAAAGCCAAGGCCCTCCTGGCCTCCTTTCAATCTAATCGGGCTCAACTAGTGACTCTCGGCAACTTCAATTCTCCACAATTTGCACTCCTGTGTGGTGTGCCGCAAGGATAATCGCTGAGCCCGATCTTGTTTAATATATACGTGTCGGACTTGGCGAGGGTCATCAAATCCCATGGAATGAGCTAACGTCATACGCCGATGATACACTTGTGCTAGCGGTACACAATGACGGAGAGGCAGTTGCGGCAAACTTTCAAGAGGGAATGCTAGCCATTAGTGCATGGATGGCAAACAACTGCCTCAAATTAAACTCAGACAAGACGGAGGTGATGATCTTTGGTAATCTCTCCCCTAGCTGGTCCCCTACTTGGTGGCTAGCTAAGCTAGGCTCACCTCCGTCCCCCGTCACAAAGGTCAGAAATTTTGGTGTTATGTTCGACGACAAGCTGTCATTCATACACCACGCCAACACAGTTGTCTCCTCATCCTTCCATGTCATCAGGATGATAAAAAAACTTCTACCTTTTCTCCCAGTCAGCGCCCGCAGGAATCCTATTAGCACATTGTTTATGTCAGAGGTTGACTACTGTAACGGTCTCCTTATCAACGCTCAGCAAAGAGTCCTAAATAAGTTGCAACTGGTGCAGAATGCAGCCTCCAGGATTCTGTCAGCCACCCCCATGTTTAAACCAATATCCACGGTGGTGCGACAGCTCCATTGGATACCCATCAGGAGTAGAACCAAGCTCAAGGCTCTATGCACAGGACCAGAGTTTCTGAAGAAAACTCTCTGTTCCTATATTCCCAGCAGACCGTTGCGCTCATCAGCAGCGAACCTGCTGAGTGTCCCCCGAACTAAGAAAGCTTCTTGGGGCAACAGAAGATTCACTGTCGCCACCACCAGACTATGTAACATGCTCCCCCTTCACATTAAGACCAGTCCCACCCTGCTTACCTTCCGGAAACAATTAAAGACCTGGCTCTTCAACCAATAAACCACCCACTCCTGGCCTTCCCTCTACCTTAGTCCGCAGCGCCGAGACACCTAAGGGTATTTGCCCGCTTTACAAGTTGCTTAAAATAAATTCTGATTGTTTTGATTTGTAATTACCCCTCATGAAGGGTCTGGGGACCCGAAATGCATTGGGCCATAGCAACATATGCGTATATTTTTTGTGACTAAGAAGAATTCCTTTTATGTTCTCAGCGACTGTGAAGCAACATTTTGCAACATCAAAAGAAGATGGAAAAGAATAAAAATGGAACAATGTATAATGAAAATGCAGATTTGCACGTGTTGATTTTGGATAAATACTCCAGACATAGGTTAAGCATGACTTCTCTGTGCCAAGCTACCAGAGGTGAGCACAGTTTAATTTAAAGTGTGTCACTGACCTACCCTGACTAGGATTGAGGTTCCTGCCTGGACAGGGTGTATACCTCTGCCAACCAGAAACCCAATTTCTAACACTATGTGATGACAATAGTGTGAATGTAGGGTCCCTGCATGTTATGACTTTCTATGCATGCACTTCGCAAGGGCCAAATCTATTGGCTTTAGTGATGGTTTTAAGGGTTATGGATTTGTCTTGCTGAAATTCAGTGCAGGGAGTGGAAATGCAATAGTAGGTGTGAGACCATTATTGACTTTTGTTATGGCAGATGCAGACTCTCTTGAAGGAGGTCGAGGAGTGTTGTGGGCAGCTGACAGACTGACTTGTCATCCTAGTAAGAGGACCCAGTTACATTGCTAGCACTAGGGCCCATGGCAACCTAGCTATACCACTAGTGTTACAGCAAGGTACGTTGAGTTGTCAGACTTTGCCTTTTCTGTTAATAGCTACAAAGTTTCAATTTAGGTTCTGAGAAATAATGTGTCCTTATGATGTACAATGAGGTACAATGATTTTATCTAGTTGCCAAATGGATGAAATATGTCTTCAGGTCTTCCAGCTCTTTATGCAAGGCCCGGCACTCTTTTTACTTTTGAACCATTTTTGAGATCAGATCTGAGAACGTACATCTAAACTGCAGTGAATATTTATTTTGTTTTGCTTCATGAAATTCTTTAGCAAAACAACTAGAGTTTTCTTTCCAGATTTTGGGAAACTAGTGAAAAAAGTCACTAAAAAAGCCACAAAATACAAAATGTCATGGTCGTTTAGGTATGTCGTTGTTTTTTGCAACCACTGGGAACACTGTAAAGAGCTGAACATTCAGTAAACTACCCTAAAAAATTTAAACAATTTAGATAAACCGCAGCAAATTAAATCTGTGTGTAGTATTCTATGGCAGGTGAATTTAGCATGTTTCGTATTGCAACAGAATGTTCAAAAAACTTTTTACAACCACCTGACAAGAGCTCCTCTGTTCTGTAAGTTCCTGACTTTAGACTATTACATGATTGCAACTTTTCAGTACAACCACCTGACAACAGCTGCACCCTGCTGTAAGTTTCTGACTTTAGATTATAACCTGAGTAAAATATTAAGTACAACCACCTGATAAGAGATCCTCCCTGTTGCAAGTTTCTGAATGTACCTTCTTCAGTCACTTCAATGTATTTCCATTTCATGACTTTATGACTATCCTAGCTTCTATCATGTGGGTTTCCTCGCCCACGGCGCAAGATCCAAATGAGCAAGGTCTCCTTGTATTCTTTCAATCGCTCCCTCTCTTGCAACTTTGGAATCCTAAGACTTTATAGATTTTGGATCATACTTAAATTCTTTAATTTCTGCAGCCTCTCCACAGTTTTAAACTTCCTTGTGGCTATTGTGTGCCCATTTTCATGATCACCAACAACTGGTTGTTATCTTCCAAGACAGATGTACTATGATTTTGCATTGGGGTTGTGTCGCTTTTGTTCTACAGTCTCTATGTAATGTTGCTTGGCAATTACTAAGCCACAAAGCCGCCTTGTGTGATTTAGTAAATACAAAAGTGTGAAAGGCATATGAATGTGCTGGCTTGGGTTACTTTGTGTTGGGTGTTACATGGCTGGAGCATGGATGTTTCCATGCATCCACCCATGTATTTTGACACAAACCCAGATTTACAAAGACTTGTAAACCTGGGTTTGTGCCACATGGTGGGCCTGCCCAACTGAGGAGTAACAAGGAGAAATATCTTTGATTCTCTTTGTTACTTCCTCTTTCCTTTTGTGTTGCATTCTGCAGCACATATAAAAAGAGGAATATGCCTCTAAGGATTGCTTTTGTGCAGGAAGGTATACCTTCCTGCACTAAACAATCCTGCAGGTAATGCAGGTAATGCAGGTAATGCAGACACCCTTGCACAGCTGAAACTGGACTGAATCCACGGGCACCTACCTTTGCCCTGTTACACAAGTCTGGCATTTTGATGTGAAGGTGAACTGGTTGACACTTGCTTCACTGGCCTCAGCTGCTGTTAAGTCTGTCTTTTTCACCTCCGAACATTGATTTTTCTCTTACGGTCATCAGGTATCATTAGCCAATGCATTCATGTCATCAAGGCTTGACTAGTTTAATGGTCTCTACCTAGGTCTCCCACTATAATATGTAGTTCTCAGAGGATTCACATTATTGGAGCTCAAACTGTACTGCCTCTGAGTCACTGAGATCACGTCTCTCCAGCACTGTCTTCCCTGCACTGGCTATCAGTGGCAAAGAGGACGGGAGCCTGGTTCTTCTCCACAATACTGAATCTAGTTTTATGTTGCTATCTCCATGCTCATGCACTGAGATCTTTCTCTCAGAGTACAACCTCTATGTTCTGTAAGAAGCAAGTGAAGACACCATAATATTTATAGGTATCTTTCACACATAGAAAGTGCCTTATGTCCATATATCAAACAGTTCCTCATCTATTTGTCCTGAGGTTTCTTTTTCCATAAGGAGCTATTCTTTTTCACCTTGACAGTAGAAGCAATGCAAGGAAAGTTGTAATGGCGTACCGAGCTTCCTTGTCAACCATATGGTTAGCAACAAAAATCCCAGCAGATACTCTTGTGACTAGTATTAGTGCCCACAGGGCGGTCTTTAGGGCAGTGTGACCAGTGCAGCTGCACCTGGTACTGACCTCAGGAGGTGCTGTGTTTGGAAATAATAGAAACAACTTACAGTTTAAAAGCATCTGCTGTAGAGTTTGTTGTATCTCTAGCAGTGTTCAGGCAACAATAAAAATGTCAGGATAACTGTGGTGATTAATGTTCCTGCTGGAGAGAGATTGGAGGTTTGTCTAGTGTCAGACTCATCATAAAGTAGCACAGAGGGTTAATTTGCCCGCTGCAAAGAACATGTACCATGCAGATTACAAAACTGTATTTTATGTGGATAGCTCAGTGGGTTACTGCTTTTGCTACAAATATTCTTTTGAATTGGCAGAAGCACCAGGCTGGACACTTACTGGATGGGACATTTACCAATAACCCCAACATTGCATTCCTCACCCCCGCCCTGACCTTGACAGATGACTATGTGGTGAACTGGCAGTTAAGCTTCCAAGCAAAGCCTCCCCCAACAATGCCCAAGATGAAATATAAGCTGCCAATATAAACCATCTGTTAATAAATTAACTACCTGAAGCTGGGACCAATTTAGATCAGATGGCAGAGGACTACCCCAATTGGATCAGCTCCGCCCTCAGTGACATTGCCCAGGTTAAACAATTAGCTAACAATAAAAAAGGTACCCCAACCTTGGTTTGATGAAACACTTGGGGCTGCCAAACAGCACTGTAGGAGACAAGAGCACAAATAGTGTGAAGAATATAAATAGGAAGAGAGGGAAAATACAAACTCTGTCATGCAAGCTGTGAAAAGCTCATATTTTCAGCCAAGTCAGGATATTAAACAGAACAAATAAAAATAGCAAGCGACTCTAACAAGATTCTCTTTCAAATGATAAAAAAATCGACTCTCCCCACCATAAGCAACGCAGCAGTAAATAATCAAGAGTTCTGCAAAACCCTAGCTGATTTCTTTCAGGAGAAAGTCATTCAGATTTTTAATAAAATCACGGCTAGCAGACAATAAAACAACATACCTACAGAGATGGGACCCAAAACTGCAAGCCTTAGGCAATTTGAGGCCCTCTCAGAGGAGCAACTCACATAGATCGTCTCCGGCATCAAAGCTGGATCCCTTCATGATCCTTGCCCACCAAGATAGTAAACTTAGTACCTGAGAGAGCAACACTCCATCTGACAACCATCTTCTCTGCCATGTTTGAGACACAGAATTTTCCCTACCTCCTGAAAGTCAGCGGCAGTTCTTCCTCTATTAAAAAAACCTAATCTCAACATTTTGGACCTGAACAAATATCAATCCATATCACAGCTTCCTTATCAAGCCAAATTGCTAGAAAATATAATTAATCTGCAACTTTCCTCCTTTATTGAGACTAATAATTTTATAGAAGAGACTCAGTTTGGCTTCAGGCAAAGCCATAGTAGTGAAACGGCTCTGATTATGGCCATGGAGGAAATCAGGCGTCCTTGGATAGTGGCAGCAATGCAGCCCTGATCCTATTAGATGTATCAGCAGCCTTGGATACAGTCAACCACAAGATATGGGTTGACTGTATGCAAGATCTTGGGATTGATGAACTGGCTTTGGCCTTATTAAAATCATTTCTCTCCGGGCGGCGACAAGCGGTGTCTCTGGGGGAATTCAACTGGGAGCTGTATTCCCTCCCTGCTGCTTCCTTCAGGGGTCATTGTTAAGCCCCACTATGTTCAATCCCTATGTCACACCACTGGCCACTCTTATAAAATCCTTTGGCTTGTCATCAGCATCATATGCTGAGGATACCCAAATTATAGTCTCCCTTGCAAAAAATGATATTCATTCTAGCGGCACATTTAGATGCTACTAGAATGCAGTTATCTAGAGGATGGACTGTAATTGCCTAAAGCTAAACTCAACAAAAACAGAGGTTATCCTATTTGGCAATAATCTATCTTTTTGATCTCCAGGCTAGTGGCTTCCTGAGCTAGGTTCTCTCCCTATTCCTGCCTTGCAAGCTAAAAACCTGGGATTGATGATAGACAGGGATTTGAAATACAAAGATCAAGTGAGTTACCCTCGGATCTTTTAAAAACAGTAGTCATTGGCCTTGGTTACCTACTTTGGTGGTCATCTTGGATTGGGCTGTCTACCCTGGGTTTTGCTTCTTATGTTGACAGCCACCCTGGATTGGGCTGTCATCCATGGTCCTTGACTCTTGCTCTAGCAGCCATTGTGAACAGGGCTGCCAGCACCTCAGGACTGTTTTTCACTGTTCAAGAGCAGCCATCTTGAATTGGGGTGACGCATTGTCCTCTGTCCTCCCTGCTACTGCATGTGGATTTCTGTGATTGGGAGGACTTTTCACTTCTGTCCTACACCTACGCTGCCTGGTTTTCTGATGCCCGCGTCTCCTGGCCCTACCATGATCTGTACATCCTCTGCCTGGCTGCTGTTCTTCAGTATCCTCACTATGGCCACATTCCTAACTGTTTTCCAAGTTGTGCACCTGCTATCATAGGGGTTTTCCCCAAGAGTTTTCGATTAGCCGCATGTCATCATGTCTTCTGATCGGCGACCTACCTACAACCCTGCTGTATTCCTGAAGCCCCATCCCCTCTTGATATGACAAAGAAGAACAACATAGGGGTGTGGTGGGCTGATTGGATTGAGATGTTTGGTGACTTCATAGAAGTGATGCAGCTGAAATGCTGTAAGGCTCTTTTCGTGAAACATAAAATGATTTTGAGACATTTTAAAAACACATGAATAAACGTGCACCATCTACACATTAAAGGTACATGAGAAATAAACGTGGGAAAACTTAGTTAATGCATTGTAAAAGTATACAGATTATTGTAGGATAGATTAAATCATATTTATTTGAATAATATATGTTTATGTTTTGTTAATCAGCCATAGCATAATTATTTCAGTGTATAATAGAATTATACATGTGTTATAATATTCTTAACCATCCTTATGGAAATAGTAAATTGTGAGAAGAATTAATTAAATAAAACTTGGTTTAGATAACTTTGCGTGTGATATTGAGGGTTTCTATTCTGAATTTATCGTCTGCATATGTGAAATTGTGCACCAAATGAGAAAAGCAATAAGTGGTGCTACACAATCATATTGAGTGTCAACCTCATGAAACCCTTAGACAATAATCTTCAGGTATGTGCTAATATAAAGCACTTGAAACAAGATTAATATTTTATCATTTGAAATAATATTACACGTTGGTACTTTGAAATTACAATAAAATTGCATAGCTACATGAAATCTTTGCAAACAGATTTTAAGCATCTCTGAATGTTTATAAGTTTAAGTGGGCTATTAGAATGTTGCTTAACCCCTATGAAATGTATATTTTACTACTTATTTTCTGTATATTCTTAAATTGCCTGTACTCTAGGCCTGCATTTTACTATTCTGTATTGTCTTGTACGTGTGAGAAGCTTTCTAAAACTTACATTGTGAAGCAAAACTGTTACTTCCTAGAAGGAGTTCTCACTCGCTCAGAAGGCCTGTTTGCAACAAAATTGATACTTTAGGAATATTTGCTATGGGAAACTGTCCTTTTGACCTCACTCTCATGTTTACTGCTAAAGAATCATTGTTTGGAGGTTTACATGTACCAATTGACCTACAAATTATGTAATCAGTACACACACATTCTATAATATGTTTCTCCTTTTAAACCGCATGACAATCATCTTATATGAACTGACCAATGGACGGAGTGGGTTGACACAATTAGGTGACCAGGATCTGATGGGTTCGGTTTGTTCGGTGGGTTGGACAGAATCTAGAGAGTCTGTTTTTTACCTTCCTGTAACTCTTTCCGTTCATTCTCATCCCTTACGGTGTCTGCTTGCTCCCCCCTTTTGGACTGACGCTTACGCTGTGTGCACCATTCATGGACTCCTTTTCACTGGGACACTGCAGATGAGCTGTCATGGTTCATGTCCGTGCTGAACTCTCCTAATCCTTTTGTCACTATTCCGTACTCTTTAGGAAAAGAAATGTTTATTAATAATGTGATGCCCTTATTGAAATCTTTGATAAACCAGAAACCTGAGTCTATGGTTTCTCATGAACTATCCTTTTAAATTTGAATGTACATTCTGAATTTGTTTATTGATGTCAAGAAGAGATCAGCTTAGAGAAATCTCCAAACATCAAGTACTAATGTTATTGTTTTGTGTAGCTTTAGTAGAATTAATGGTTTGTATGATTTTGGTCCGTCTGAACTTCTTCAGAAGTTTTGGACTTGCAGTAATTATCCCTTACTTATATAGTCTGGTTTTGAGAGTCATATACATTAACATTATTGTTAGCTTGTGAATCAGATATCCAATTCCTGATCTTCATTGGATATCTGGATAATGGATCCCTTATATCCAACCCACATTGGCACAATACAAGATTTATCGGAGGATCAAGTGAGGCACAATCAATAGAGTAGATATGAAAAAGGGCCCCGTTTTCACTGAAACAGAAGTGCTGAATGAGTCTGATGATACTAAAATGATTCGCTAACTCAAAAACGTTGCAATAGATGGTGTCAAAGAAGCTCTAAAGAAAATTTCAAAAGAAGCCAACACCTATTAAATACTCAAAGATGCACTCGCAAAGAAGTTTGATCCATCCTCTAATGTGGGCTACAAACTGTACATGTTTGGAAAAAGTTTGGAAGCAGCCAGGGGAGTCGATGGATGACTTCATCAAGCGCCTAGAAACCCTCTTCAAACATTGTTGCTTCTCCGAATTTTCCAATGAAGAGGCCATGCACCTGAGGATCATTGATTGCTGACAGTTAGAAGCTTTCCAAAGGGGAATGCTTTGTGAAAATCACTCTCTAACCAAAATGCTCAGCACGGCGTGTGCAGGAGAATGGGCTGAGAAAGCTGTGGACATGGAGGAGGATACAAGCACTGTGAAATCTATACTGGTCATTAGCCGTCATCAATGAGTATGCAAAGACAAACCCAAGTCTAGGCAGTCAGGTGTTCAAAAATTCTGCTACAGGTGTGGACTAACGTTTTCACATGAAGGAAAGTGGACAATCCTTAGACAAGTGTGCAAAGGCTGTAGTAAAAAACAAATGTGGGCCTCTGTCTACCCTGCCCAATCAAATCATCATTGCTCTGATAGCAGCAGATGCCATGACAAACTTGGCAGTGAGCGTCAATGCCAACCAAAATCAGGTGAAAAACCACACCACCACTTACGAACTGTTCTTACCACGTCCAGAAACCAAGCGCCCACCTCTCCATTTTCTCACTCCTCTACTTTACCAACTAGTGATACCAAGGAGGATGGATACGTCCTGATAATGTCAGCACACAGACTGATAGCCTCGTGGCTCATGGCCATTCTTTCATTGAATTGGCGTCTCCTAAACTTCAGTGCCGATAGTGGCATTTCCTTCAGCAAAACAAATCTTGCCACCCTTCATGACTGTGTACAGTTGGTCGATATGTAAAGGAGAATACATGTGTGGGGTGCACCAGTGCGCTGCTAAGGGAAGTTCACAGCCACTCTCACATACAGTGAGCAAAGTAACTATGCCACTCTATGTTCTGGACTGTCGAGTACCTGTCTCCACGGTCCACTGCCTTGATACTGCCACTAACATTGGACTCATGCAAGTACACGCATGAATCAATGCCTTTCATCATGTTCATCTCCCAAACACCTTGAGCATCTGCCCAATCGTTCTTCTGCTCTTGAACAAACAGTTCATACCTTTCATCATTGATAGTGAGGTGTTAATAAATGTCGCGTCCCTGGATCAGTTCAACACACTTGACCCAGCACCGCTTCTTTAACACTTGCTCTTAAAATTCTACACCTGGGCTGCGGCCAACAACTACACAGCTGTGGTTTCTTTCACATGGCACATAATGCATCACAGCTTCCATTCATGTACTACAGGACAAGATATCTGGAGCATGCCTTCTCAATTTTGCCACTGCAGTGGCAATGGGACTCATCTCCATACATTTTCACCTTGAGACAGTCCCCGGCCTCACTCACCAGTTTTCAGCCCTCTTTACTGGTCTTGGCAGACTGAAAGGTGATCATGTTTACCTTCACATAGATGAGAGTGTCCGCCCAGTGGCATAGCCCCATAGGAGAGTTGTGTTTCATCTACAGAAAGTGGTAGAGAAGGAAATTGACTTATTCAGTCTCTACATCATTGAACGATCTGATGGCCCCACACTGTGGATGACTTCCATTGTGGTCATCCCATAGAAGGACATTATAGGGTCTGTCCTCATATGTGTAGACATGCGACAGCCAAATAAAGCAATACAACAGGAGTGCCACCCCGGCTCGCACATTGCGAACATGATTACTCAACTTAATGGCTCCAAGCTATTCTCCAAACTAGACCTCAATAATGGTTATCATCAGATTGTACTGGCGGAACGGTGCCAATATATCACAACATTCACCAGGCACATGGGTTCATTCTGCTGAGAGACTGAATTTCGGCTTCTCGTCCTCAGCTGAAATATTAGAAGAAGTAATTTGCAAGATAGTCCAGCCTAGACCCAATGCACTCAACTACAGTGATGACATACTCATCTTTGGAGCCACCCGTGAGGCGCATGATGGTGCTCTGTGAAGCTGGTCTTACTCCTAACTCCAACAAGTGTGAGTTCCATAAGACCAAGTTAAAGTTGTTTGAAAACCTCTTCTCGGAAGAGGGTATGACACGTGCCCCTGACAAGGTTGTTGGCCTTATGTCCACCAACACACCTGTCGATGTTGTGATGCTCCACTCCTTCCTAGTCATGGCCAGCTACTGTGCTCGATACATCCCAAATTATGCCACCATCAGTGGCCCTCTTCAACATCTCACGAAACAAGCAGTGGTTTTCCAGTAGTCTCCTGACCATCTTCGGGTCATGCCTAGATGTCCCCTCAAATGGAACAATCGGGAATCTGTCTCCAAGAATACGACTACCTGATCACCCACAAACACAGCAAGGAGCACAATCCAGCTGACTTCTCCAGGGAACCTCAAGCCTCGCCAAAGAAACACATGTCCATGTCTAAGGAATACCAACAATTCATAGGGCCAGATGTAGGTAAAATCAAATTTGCAAATCCTTATAGCGAATTTTACTGATTCGCTATTAAGGACTCGCAAAATTGAATGTAGGTAGGAATCGCTAAAATATTAGTGATTCCTTAACATTCCTTAATAACGAATCGCAAATTGAGATTAGCTAATAAGGAATACCTACCCATTCATTCCTATGGGCTAGGAGGCCCATAGGAATGAATGGGAAGATATTCACTATTAGCGATTCGGTATTAAAGAATGGCAAATAGCGGGCGCTATTTCAAGGGTCCCAGGGTGTCGAAAGGACACCCAGTTGCACCCCTGAAATGTGCATGTGTGCAGATGCGGCACACATACATGCCCTAAGGGCATGAATGTGTGCCACATGACACTTTAAAAAAAGCAAAAAAGTGCTTTTTTAAAGGAAATTCGCTAATTACCACCAACTTGAAGTTGGTGGTAATTAGCGATACCTTAAGGCTAAAGTGCACTTACTTTTGTGCTACTTGCATTGCATTTAAGGAATTGCAATTCCAGATTCCTTAAATGCAAGAGCAAAATAAGGAATCGCAATTTTGCGATTCCTTATTTTGCTAGTAGGTTTAAACTCACCTACATTGCTCGCAGCCAAAAAGCGATCGGATACGCTGGAATTCGGCTAATTTCAGCGTTACCGATCGCTATTTGGCCACCTACATCTGGCCCATAGTCGGTACAAGCAAATCTGATGCCGTTTCCATCCCTCAGATAGCTGAAGCCACAAGGAACGATGGCACATTGGCTCTTGTGATACGTATCATCAAACAAAACAAATGAAAACACAGCTCGGAGTGCAGTGACAGCTCTGAGGAAATGATGGCATTACACAACGTCAAGGAGGAGTTGACGGTCATCTGTGAAGGACTAGTCCTGAGACGATCACTGATTGTGATACCTAAAAGACTTCAAAAACAAGCTTTTGAAATAGCCCATGAAGGATACTGATGGATAGTTGCCACAAAGAGGGCTCTCCGGGACAGACTAGGCTTTCCTGGGCTAGAGGCCATGGGAGACACAGAGGTGTGAAAATGCAATTTATGCATCAGACTAGCACCAGGCTTATGCCCATTGCCACGGGAGATGCCTGCAGGTGTGTAGTAGAGGGTAGCAATCGTCTTTTTGGGCCCTCTTGAATATGGCAAATACCTTGGAGTGCTGATAGGTGAATGCTGCAGGTTCCTGCTAGTAAAAGTGGTCTCCTCCACCAGTGCAGCCAAGGTCCTCAAGGTCCTGAATGACATTTACACAACCCGTGAATCTCCCTTTAAAGTCTGACAATGCACTGCTATTCACCAATGGAGACTTCAGAAGCTTTCTGACTTTCTGACTTGATATCAGACACCAATGAATAACCTCTCTATGGCCTCAGACCAATGGCATCATAGAATGATTCTTGGGAGCACTCAAACGAACTGTGCAAAGAGCCTTTGAGGAAAGACTTGTGCTGGACGATGCCCTGTGTCGGGTCCTGCGAGAATACCGGACCTCACCACACTCAACAACGGTAGGAAGGCCAGCCATTCTCATTTTTGGATGATCCCTGTGACCCAAGCTACCACAGTGGTCATCTGACCGCCGTTTGCACCATGACGTGATCTGAGACACAGACACAGAGAAGAAAAAGAAAATTAAATCACATGTCGATGTCAGACGATGAGGGCAAGAGGCTCTTTTTCAAACAGGTGACTGTGTGGTAGCTAAACAAAACAACAGAAGAAGGGAGACACCCCCCTTAAAACTCAATTACTGCAAGTCACCACAGTTAAAGGAAATATGGTCACAGTGTGACACCTTGGAAAATCAATAAAACGGAACGCAGCACACTTTCGAACTAACGAACACGGTCTGGACCTGGATGACTCCTCACCCTTGGCAGAACTACCTGATGTGGCAACACCTGTCCAGCCTGATGAAAGCGATGCTGAGCTAACGATCCCTCCACTGACCACTCAGTCCGGCATTGTAATGACCAGACCTTGTGCCTTCATTGAAGACACCTGACTCATAATGCTCGGTCGGCTGTGTCTGACGGGGGAGGTGTAGAGTCGGGTCTCTAGTCCGAGGGACGGGGCTCCCCATAACTGGAACAGGCAAGTCATACACAGCTCAGGCGAGTGGTAGCATGCTGCTACCTCGCTCTCAGGACATAGTAAATAAAATAAAGAAGGGGTTTCCAGCACTCACCTCGTTTTTTTAGTACAAATATTAAGAACACAACGCTGCCAAGAAACATTGTCGCACCGGGGGCCACAAACCTGAGTGCAGTGTCCCTTATGTCGCAAATTTAATTTTGAGTTATTCTGTTTCATATTTTGGAGGGTAAAAAACTTTATGCACTTTGAAATGTATAATTTGTATATTTTTGCTTTGTTTTAAATACACTTCCGAGGCGGAGAGTGATTTAGAGAAGGCAGGTGAATTGTTTATTCCTCCAGTGTTTTTGGGCAACAGAGAGAATGCGTCACACCTTTCTCTTCTGTTTGGTCTTAGTCAGCTATTTCTGTATTACACATTTCCCTTTCCTTTTCTGCACCTATAGGTTTATTGCAATTCTGACTACCCCTTTTCATTCAGATTTTGACATCAAAGCCGCAACATAGAATTTTGTTTCTGCAGAGCACTGAACTACAACATCCCTCGTGTCAGTTCTAGAAAGATCGATGCAGCTATGTATATCCTACCATTGCTTTGTCTGTTTGCTTTTGTAACTGTTTACGAAAGCTATGCTGCTGTTATTTTTTGTAAAATAGTAATACCTGCTTCAGCAAACAATACCCTGAGCACCTATGTTAATTATAGTAAACGTTGGCAAAAAGAAAATGCTAGATTTGTTTTTTTATATTGCGACACTTAGTTTAATGGTATTTATAATTAAATACCGCAGTGTTTGCAATTTTAGCAAGTCATTAGAAACCTATATGGTGGCGCATGAGGGACATTTTCAATTAAAAAGCAATATGAGCTGCATATTTTTGGCATAGTAGCAAAGTGAGCATTTGATGAATTTCTTTTATTCGAATAGAAATAAAATTTGGAGGCTGTAGGCAAAGTTAAGGGATTAAGGTCCTGATTCAAAGTCTGGGGAATGGGTTCTCCTCATAATTATGGGCTATCCTCTCCCTCTACCATTACGAGTGCATTACAACTCTCTAATTTTACCTCGATTGTTACATTAACCCTACAATTCCCTTTCTGAAACTAAGGGGCATATTTACTGGAACGGTGGCTCACTGTTGGCAGTGCCCCACTCCACAGACATGTCTCTGTAAGTGGGTGTAAATGCACTGGAAACATGTGCAGTTGAAGACACATGCCTTATGCACCATGTACCCCATTGCTGCAGTGTGGCGATATGTGCACAGTCCAGTCAATGGGGATTCATGACACATGAGGACTTACCTGGATTCATCCGCCCACAGGACCGTCCACTTTGGGGTGCAGCTGCTGAGGTGCAAGGGGGACCTGAGGAGAACTTTGGGCGCTTGTCTCAACTTGATGCAAATAAATGAGCAATGATTGATTAGCCCACTGGTGAACCACATTTCAGGCATGCCACTGGTCAAATAGATAAGTAAAGATGAACATTATTGTACAGATAGTAAAATCCAGGGGTCACTTGGCGATTTGTGTATTGGCTTTCTGTTTGCCCTTCCAATCTGGTTACTTTTTTTTCACTAAGATGTCACACTGTCAAGAAGCTCTTTTAAGGCAACACTCTATTATAATAGATCGGAATCTAAAATGATTTATATTGCCCCATTGGAAATGTTTAGATTTACTGGGATGGCCGCTATTTGGCAGTAAAACAGTCTGTCTTGCCATGCTATCAGTTTTCCTCACCAGCTCAGAATTTGAGTGTTTCACATACGCATATATATGTGGTTTATTTGCATGTTTAACAGTGTCACTGCTAGCCAACACTTTACGTGTATACGTTTTGCAGAGATAATAATTTTGCCATATATTCTTGTAACACAATTGTGATTTAACAATTTTGCATTATTGTTTTATTGTTTATTGTTCTAATAACAATAATGCACTTGCATTTATTTACACATGTTAAATTGGCGCCAACATTCCCCGGCATAACATTGTGTTTTCAGTGCTACAAGCCCTTTGTCTTTTGTGATTTATTAATCATGAAAGTAATTGCAATAAAAGATGACTTGAGTGTCCACCCCCTTACCCATGAGCAAGTAGACAGCGGTCTGGTGTGTTGTAACCATCAATAAAACTTTTGCAGCAGCACTTGGAGTCCTGTGGACTTTTTGGGCTTTGAAACAGCACCAACAATTGGACTGATGTGAATCAGGCTCACACCCTGACCATGGGTGCCATAGGAAGTGGCAAGAGGCATTAAGAGTGTGAAATTTGGTGATTGGATATATATATATATATATATATATACATTACCTACTGGCGGTCGCCAGATGGTAGTTATAGTTAGGACCCTGTTTCCATAGGAAAACCGCAACATTCTATTTTGAATAACTTTGGCGCCGGTCGACGAATCCTCGCGAAATGTTCAAAACTAATGGGGCGCTACGCTCCGCTCCTACCCTGAAAGTCTCGGGGGGATTCGTCAAGCGGGGGCTGAGAAAAAAGGGGGGTCCCAAAACGCGTTTTCCCCATGCATTTTTCCATAGGACCTTTAGACACAGCTACAGCCCGAACGGCTGAACAGAGTTACTTGAAATTTGGCAGAGAGGTAGTCTACAGGTCAAGGAAGTGCCTTTTGTAGGTCTGGTGTAAATCTGTTCAGTAGTTCCTGAGAAAATAGCATTTAAATCAATATATATATCTGTGGCAGCTTACCGTGCGCTTACCGTGCGCTTACGGTAAGCTTACCGTACGCGTACGGTGCCGTGCGCGAGCTCAAATCTGATTGGTTATCACATGACTGTAAACATTCGAACCGGACGAAATCAGGAAGTGTCGGCCGCCATTTCGTGTGTTTCACACAGAAAAAAAAGGGAGATAACGTGAAAAGGGGGCAAGGAAGAGAGTTACAGACCCCCTAACATTTGAAAGGGGGTCAAAGAAGGACAGAAAAGTACAAAAAAAACATTTATTAATTTTTAAAAAAAATTGCGGGTACGCGTACGGTAAGCTTACCGTACGCGTACGGTAGAAAAAAAAGAAAAAAAGAAATAAAATTCAGATTTAAGTGTTTAGATATTAGGGGGCTCTAAAAAGAGCCGTTGTGTTTATGAAGTGATTTTTTAGTGGTACCTACAAGTAAGTACCGATGCAGAGTCTAAGGTTCAAGAGGAAGACTCTGTTCCCTTCATCAGTGAAGTGTTTACCATCTTCTCTATAAATGTCTTGCATGTCGTAACGCAAGTTGTTGTGGTAAATAGAACCCATACCATAGTCTCGGAGGAAAGCAGAAACTGATTTGTTGACGTGCTTTCTTGCTTTGTCAATCTGCGGACAAAAATGATTGGACAAGTTCCATTTTTGCCTTTGGCATATGTTAGAATACGCAAAGGCAGTTTTAGGGAAAAGTGAAAACAGTTGTGCAAAGGTCTCCTTCATAAGCATTTCCAGACCTACCCCAGTCAAAGTGCCTAGGTCATTGCCACCACAGTGCACTATTATGAGGTCAGGGTGTTGGATTTGCATGAAGGATTTTACCAATGGCATCAATTGGTGCCACTTTAACCCTCTCTGACCAATCCATTTAATGTCTACATTTGGCAAAGCAAGGTCTCTCACCATACCTGTTTTCTCTGCATACTTTTCACTCCAGAAGACATAGCTGTGCCCTACAATCCACACTGTGAACATCTTCAAAGGAGATCTGGATGCACTCAGGAGGTGTATTTCAGTAGAATGGGAAAAAGAAATGAAACACAGTTTGGAAATGGAGGCATACATATTTTTTTAAAATAAAAAGAACTCATTGGCTGTTTCATACCATTCTACACTAAAAACTAGGCTGTATGTGTCAATTTATAGAAGCATGTTTTGTATTGGTACAGAAAAATGTGTTACCAAAGAACAGTACTATGGATTTGCTGTTAGGTTTGAAAAGTCAAGCACTCTTGCTCTTTGGAAATGAAACATTGTGTGGTGAACTTCTGACCTAACTCTACACAGCAGTGTTCCATGAGCTGTTGCTATGGTAGCAGGCAGAAGTCAAGTTGGGGGAAGGGTACTAGGCAGAAGTCAAGTTGGGGGAAGGGTACTTTTGGAAAAGGGTTGGTTTTCAACCAATAGAAATGTGTGATTACATTTGAAAAAAAGGAGAAGCACTGAGATTTGAAATTTACATGTATATGTGTGGAAAAAGAGAGGGAAACATTGCCATTATCTGGTTCTGCTGAGAGGAGAGAGGTGTACAGAACAGAGATCCTGGCTCTGATAATCTGCTGTTTGAGTGCCACATTTCTTTCACAACTAACTAATTTTAAAGGTGAGTTATGAGTTTGAGAGGGGATGTATATGGTAAATTAAGAAATGAATAATAGAATTGGAATTCCTTTTGTTGAAGTTGTGTTTATCATTTTGTGTTTTGGGAGAAATTTAAATGTAAGGAACATGTAAAATAATATGGACTATGTTTTCACAATAAATTAAGGTGTACTGGTATAAATGAGGAATACTTTTAGGGTTTGAGGTTGCAGTCAGTAATGCAAATACATTCAGCATCACTAAGGCTGGTTGCCCTTGCTGGAGTGTAGTCAGTCACCCAGGTTACACATGTTGCTGGTCTCAAAAAGCTGTTTGGACATGTGCTGTTTTCAGAATCTGAAAAGTGGATTCAAAATGTGTCAGACTGTAAAAGTACTTATCACTTGCCAAAAAAAGAGTAGTAAGTGTGCTTTCCAATTGGCACAGAAATGTCATTTTCTGACTAATATCAAACCATGACTCTGTGTGCAAAGAGGAATTATAGACAGAGATTTATTGCGTATTACTCTGGTAATTTTTCTGCTTATCCTGTAGAATCATGCATAGTATTCACAACCAAGTGGGGTTTGAGGTTGCAGTCAGTAATGCAAATACATTCAGCATCACTAAGGCTGGTTGCCCTTGCTGGAGTGTAGTCAGTCACCCAGGTTACACATGTTGCTGGTCTCAAAAAGCTGTTTGGACATGTGCTGTTTTCAGAATCTGAAAAGTGGATTCAAAATGTGTCAGACTGTAAAAGTACTTATCACTTGCCAAAAAAAGAGTAGTAAGTGTGCTTTCCAATTGGCAAAGAAATTTTGTTTTCTGCCTAATTTCAAACCATGACTCTGTGTGCAAAGAGGAATTATAGACAGAGATTTATTGCGTATTGCTCTGGTAATTTTACATTTGCATTAGTAGGAAAGGGGGAGCTATTTTTTCTGCAGAAGCAGACTCTTAGCACACACCCAGCTGCTTATCCTGTAGAATCATGCATAGTATTCACAACCGAGTGGGGTTTGAGGTTGCAGTCAGTAATGCAAATACATTCAGCATCACTAAGGCTGGTTGCCCTTGCTGGAGTGTAGTCAGTCACCCAGGTTACACATGTTGCTGGTCTCAAAAAGCTGTTTGGACATGTGCTGTTTTCAGAATCTGAAAAGTGGATTCAAAATGTGTCAGACTGTAAAAGTACTTATCACTTGCCAAAAAAAGAGTAGTAAGTGTGCTTTCAAATTGGCAAAGAAATTTCGTTTTCTGCCTAATTTCAAACCATGACTCTGTGTGCAAAGAGGAATTATAGACAGAGATTTATTGCGTATTACTCTGGTAATTTTACATTTGCATTAGTAGGAAAGGGGGAGCTATTTTTTCTGCAGAAGCAGACTCTTAGCACACACCCAGCTGCTTATCCTGTAGAATCATGCATAGTATTCACAACCGAGTGGGGTTTGAGGTTGCAGTCAGTAATGCAAATACATTCAGCATCACTAAGGCTGGTTGCCCTTGCTGGAGTGTAGTCAGTCACCCAGGTTACACATGTTGCTGGTCTCAAAAAGCTGTTTGGACATGTGCTGTTTTCAGAATCTGAAAAGTGGATTCAAAATGTGTCAGACTGTAAAAGTACTTATCACTTGCCAAAAAAAGAGTAGTAAGTGTGCTTTCAAATTGGCAAAGAAATTATGTTTTCTGCCTAATTTCAAACCATGACTCTGTGTGCAAAGAGGAATTATAGACAGAGATTTATTGCGTATTACTCTGGTAATTTTACATTTGCATTAGTAGGAAAGGGGGAGCTATTTTTTCTGCAGAAGCAGACTCTTAGCACACACCCAGCTGCTTATCCTGTAGAATCATGCACAGTATTCACAACCGAGTGGGGTTTGAGGTTGCAGTTAGTAATGCAAATACATTCAGCATCACTAAGGCTGGTTGCCCTTGCTGGAGTGTAGTCAGTCACCCAGGTTACACATGTTGCTGGTCTCAAAAAGCTGTTTGGACATGTGCTGTTTTCAGAATCTGAAAAGTGGATTCAAAATGTGTCAGACTGTAAAAGTACTTATCACTTGCCAAAAAAAGAGTAGTAAGTGAGCTTTCCAATTGGCAAAGAAATTTCGTTTTCTGACTAATATCAAACCATGACTCTGTGTGCAAAGAGGAATTATAGACAGAGATTTATTGCGTATTACTCTGGTAATTTTTCTGCTTATCCTGTAGAATCATGCATAGTATTCACAACCAAGTGGGGTTTGAGGTTGCAGTCAGTAATGCAAATACATTCAGCATCACTAAGGCTGGTTGCCCTTGCTGGAGTGTAGTCAGTCACCCAGGTTACACATGTTGCTGGTCTCAAAAAGCTGTTTGGACATGTGCTGTTTTCAGAATCTGAAAAGTGGATTCAAAATGTGTCAGACTGTAAAAGTACTTATCACTTGCCAAAAAAAGAGTAGTAAGTGTGCTTTCAAATTGGCAAACAAATTTCGTTTTCTGCCTAATTTCAAACCATGACTCTGTGTGCAAAGGGGAATTATAGACAGAGATTTATTGCGTATTACTCTGGTAATTTTACATTTGCATTAGTAGGAAAGGGGGAGCTATTTTTTCTGCAGAAGCAGACTCTTAGCACACACCCAGCTGCTTATCCTGTAGAATCATGCATAGTATTCACAACCGAGTGGGGTTTGAGGTTGCAGTCAGTAATGCAAATACATTCAGCATCACTAAGGCTGGTTGCCCTTGCTGGAGTGTAGTCAGTCACCCAGGTTACACATGTTGCTGGTCTCAAAAAGCTGTTTGGACATGTGCTGTTTTCAGAATCTGAAAAGTGGATTCAAAATGTGTCAGACTGTAAAAGTACTTATCACTTGCCAAAAAAAGAGTAGTAAGTGTGCTTTCCAATTGGCAAAGAAATTTCGTTTTCTGCCTAATTTCAAACCATGACTCTGTGTGCAAAGAGGAATTATAGACAGAGATTTATTGCGTATTGCTCTGGTAATTTTACATTTGCATTAGTAGGAAAGGGGGAGCTATTTTTTCTGCAGAAGCAGACTCTTAGCACACACCCAGCTGCTTATCCTGTAGAATCATGCATAGTATTCACAACCGAGTGGGGTTTGAGGTTGCAGTCAGTAATGCAAATACATTCAGCATCACTAAGGCTGGTTGCCCTTGCTGGAGTGTAGTCAGTCACCCAGGTTACACATGTTGCTGGTCTCAAAAAGCTGTTTGGACATGTGCTGTTTTCAGAATCTGAAAAGTGGATTCAAAATGTGTCAGACTGTAAAAGTACTTATCACTTGCCAAAAAAAGAGTAGTAAGTGTGCTTTCAAATTGGCAAAGAAATTTCGTTTTCTGCCTAATTTCAAACCATGACTCTGTGTGCAAAGAGGAATTATAGACAGAGATTTATTGCGTATTACTCTGGTAATTTTACATTTGCATTAGTAGGAAAGGGGGAGCTATTTTTTCTGCAGAAGCAGACTCTTAGCACACACCCAGCTGCTTATCCTGTAGAATCATGCATAGTATTCACAACCGAGTGGGGTTTGAGGTTGCAGTCAGTAATGCAAATACATTCAGCATCACTAAGGCTGGTTGCCCTTGCTGGAGTGTAGTCAGTCACCCAGGTTACACATGTTGCTGGTCTCAAAAAGCTGTTTGGACATGTGCTGTTTTCAGAATCTGAAAAGTGGATTCAAAATGTGTCAGACTGTAAAAGTACTTATCACTTGCCAAAAAAAGAGTAGTAAGTGTGCTTTCAAATTGGCAAAGAAATTATGTTTTCTGCCTAATTTCAAACCATGACTCTGTGTGCAAAGAGGAATTATAGACAGAGATTTATTGCGTATTACTCTGGTAATTTTACATTTGCATTAGTAGGAAAGGGGGAGCTATTTTTTCTGCAGAAGCAGACTCTTAGCACACACCCAGCTGCTTATCCTGTAGAATCATGCACAGTATTCACAACCGAGTGGGGTTTGAGGTTGCAGTTAGTAATGCAAATACATTCAGCATCACTAAGGCTGGTTGCCCTTGCTGGAGTGTAGTCAGTCACCCAGGTTACACATGTTGCTGGTCTCAAAAAGCTGTTTGGACATGTGCTGTTTTCAGAATCTGAAAAGTGGATTCAAAATGTGTCAGACTGTAAAAGTACTTATCACTTGCCAAAAAAAGAGTAGTAAGTGTGCTTTCCAATTGGCAAAGAAATTTCGTTTTCTGCCTAATTTCAAACTATGACTCTGTGTGCAAAGAGGAATTATAGACAGAGATTTATTGCGTATTACTCTGGTAATTTTACATTTGCATTAGTAGGAAAGGGGGAGCTATTTTTTCTGCAGAAGTAGACTCTTAGCACACACCCAGCTGCTTATCCTGTAGAATCATGCATAGTATTCACAACCGAGTGGGGTTTGAGGTTGCAGTCAGTAATGCAAATACATTCAGCATCACTAAGGCTGGTTGCCCTTGCTGGAGTGTAGTCAGTCACCCAGGTTACACATGTTGCTGGTCTCAAAAAGCTGTTTGGACATGTGCTGTTTTCAGAATCTGAAAAGTGGATTCAAAATGTGTCAGACTGTAAAAGTACTTATCACTTGCCAAAAAAAGAGTAGTAAGTGTGCTTTCAAATTGGCAAAGAAATTTCGTTTTCTGCCTAATTTCAAACCATGACTCTGTGTGCAAAGAGGAATTATAGACAGAGATTTATTGCGTATTACTCTGGTAATTTTACATTTGCATTAGTAGGAAAGGGGGAGCTATTTTTTCTGCAGAAGCAGACTCTTAGCACACACCCAGCTGCTTATCCTGTAGAATCATGCATAGTATTCACAACCGAGTGGGGTTTGAGGTTGTAGTCAGTAATGCAAATACATTCAGCATCACTAAGGCTGGTTGCCCTTGCTGGAGTGTAGTCAGTCACCCAGGTTACACATGTTGCTGGTCTCAAAAAGCTGTTTGGACATGTGCTGTTTTCAGAATCTGAAAAGTGGATTCAAAATGTGTCAGACTGTAAAAGTACTTATCACTTGCCAAAAAAAGAGTAGTAAGTGTGCTTTCAAATTGGCAAAGAAATTTCGTTTTCTGCCTAATTTCAAACCATGACTCTGTGTGCAAAGAGGAATTATAGACAGAGATTTATTGCGTATTACTCTGGTAATTTTACATTTGCATTAGTAGGAAAGGGGGAGCTATTTTTTCTGCAGAAGCAGACTCTTAGCACACACCCAGCTGCTTATCCTGTAGAATCATGCATAGTATTCACAACCGAGTGGGGTTTGAGGTTGCAGTCAGTAATGCAAATACATTCAGCATCACTAAGGCTGGTTGCCCTTGCTGGAGTGTAGTCAGTCACCCAGGTTACACATGTTGCTGGTCTCAAAAAGCTGTTTGGACATGTGCTGTTTTCAGAATCTGAAAAGTGGATTCAAAATGTGTCAGACTGTAAAAGTACTTATCACTTGCCAAAAAAAGAGTAGTAAGTGTGCTTTCCAATTGGCAAAGAAATTTTGTTTTCTGCCTAATTTAAAACCATGACTCTGTGTGCACACAGGAATTGTTTTTAGATATTTAATTTGTGATGGTGTTATTGTGATTTTCACTTGTAGGAAAGGGGTACATAGTATTTTAAGATTTGAAACGATCATAAAAAATGTAGTAATATATTTAAATAAAATAAAGGAATTTTTTTTTAGTTTTTTTCAGATATTGCTGAAGAGCAGTGAACAAAATTTAAGATGCCTACAAAATCCAGACTAAGGAAAAACCACAAAAAAAATCTATATTTGAAGACAACTGGAGGACCTAAGTTAGTTGGAGATGCTCATGTTGGGAAAAAGAGAAAGTCTTCTGGTAAGCAGACAAAAGATTTTTTAAACAATATCTTCAAAAAAAGGAAAAATGTACAAAATGTCTGTACTGGAAAGAATGTTTTAAATAGAAAACAACAGGAAAAAATTGAGCATTTAGTTAATGCAAATATACCTTCAGAAACAATAAAGATTAACTTAAAAAGAAAAACAGCGTTTAAAGAGATTCGTAGAAAAATGTTTCAGAGAAGAGTTATGTCCAATTTGATAAAGGATGTGAAGAAATATAAGAAAAAAGCAAAATGTTATAAGAGAAAAAAAGAAATTGAAGCCATTGCAGCAAAGGCTTTAGAATTAAAAAGGAAACTATTCATTTTAATTTTGAACAGTATGCGTACATTAGATAAAATGGTCAATGTACTGAAATCACAAAGCAAAAGGAAAAGACTAGTGAAAAGAACAAACTTTTGTAAAGTGTTTTTAGGAGAATGGATGCATAGTTCAAGTAGTGAACCTTTTTTTAATGAAGAGAGTTATTTTCAAAGTAATAGTTTGCTGCATGCAGTTGACACCAGAGGTCGTGCTTATGAAGTGAAAAATGGTTGTATAATGGAGAAGGAGAAAATGGTTCCAAGAGATGAGGAACAAGTGATGGCGGATGAGGCTATGGGGAGACGTCCTAAAGCCCCAGTGTACACTTGGAATTGTAGTAGTATTTGCACTGTGCGTCAGGAATCTATTGATAAATTTTGTGAGTTTCTAAGAGAATATAGTAAAAAAAGTGTTAAATAGAAGATTAAGGTGCTTCAAAGTCTAGATCCATGCAGAGTGAGAGAGAATACTGGTTTGCAGGGACATTCTCTGGCTTGTCTATCTAGAAAAGTGTGTAAAAGTGTTTTTCATCATTTTAGGATGCTGGCTGTTCATCATACTGAAATGAGAAAGTTTGTGAGACGATTGTATTTTGCTAAAAGTCCAGCAATCAAGTTAGATGAATTGAATAGGGCTCTGTTCCGTGGATCGGTATCAGATGTAGAGAAGGTTACTGATGAAATTCAGTTTTGTTACTTTGGTCCAGAACAAGAAAGTGCAGATAAGGACACAGTAAATGAGGAAGAAGTGGAAGAGAATGTAGAACCCTCTGTAAGTAAGACATTTAATGATCACATAACAAAATTTGCAATAATCTCTAATGAAAGACCAAATATTACTTGTATTTGTTGCCGCAGAACTCATTATAGAAAACAAACCAGGAATGTTGATCTCTACAGAAAAAGTGAAAATGAAGATAATTATAAGTGGAAGGATTTTGCCACATATATATTTCTTGAAAATTGTTTTGAATTGGGTGAAGATCAGCGTATTTGTAAATACTGTTACAACAAGGTAGAAGAAAATAGAATGCCGACCAGAGCTGTACATAATAATTTAGAATTGGATGCTATTCCTGCCGAACTTTCTGAATTAAATACATATGAGTCTATACTTATTCAATGTGTACATCCGTTCCAGACCATAGTACGTATGGAGCCCAAAACTGGTAAATTACCTCCTTCAGATTTACTGAGAGGTTTAAAAGGTAGAGTGGTGTATTTGCCCTTGGATTTGAAAAAAAATATGGAAACTATTGATGCAGATACTTTGGAAACTGAACCATTAGTTATTCTGGTTAATGGTGTACCTACAAAGAATAAGAAGATTTGGCAGGAGCTGGTAGATGTACGGAAAGTACAAAGAGCAAATTTGTATTTGAAAAGGAATAACAAATGGTATGAATCAATTTATATAGAAGAAGAAGATTTACAAGAAGACACAGAAACACCAACTGGACAAATTGAAAAAGTGGACAAGTCAAAGGAAGAAGAAATTTATGAACATTTTAGCATACATCCTCTTCATTCAAAAGAAGTTATGGGAGACAATATTGATCTGTTTCAGATGAAGAAAGCAAAAGGAACTCCTGTGAGTGTATGGGAGGAGAGCTTGGAAGCTCGATGTTTTCCCCAGCTGTTTCCTACAGGAAAAGGAGGACGATACGATGAACGTCCAGAACAGATTCCAGCTTCTGAGTATCGAACTACAAGACTATATGCAGAAGATCCAAGATTTCGACAAAGTATTCCTTATTTGTTCCATCTTTTATTTGAAAGCGACTTGTCTGCATTATCATATGCAGTAAATCACATTTTAAAAAGTGGAGTACATTTACAAAATGTATCTGCTAAGGATTTTATGGAGAAAGTGCAGCACCGAGATGATCATTTGGAAACACAACTGATCAATCTGATGGCTTGTCAGCGTGGGACAAATGAATATTGGTACCGACGCCATGGTGAATTAAAATGCATGTTACGGAATTTAGGAACACCAACATGGTTCCTTACCCTAAGCTGTGCTGAGTACGCTTGGGATGATTTACTGGATTTTCTACGAGAGGCAAATTCAAACATTAAAAACATCGAATACAAGACAGCAGGAGAACTGTGCTCATTGGATCCGGTTAATGTTTGCAGATATTTCAATCATAGATTTGAGGCTATGATGTCCTTCATCTGCAATAAAAAAAATCCACCTCTTGGAGAAGTAGTGGATTTCTTTTGGAGAAAAGAGTACCAGGCAAGAGGTGCTCCTCATATTCATATGCTGTTGTGGATCAAGGATGCCCCAAAGTTTGGAACAGATACTGATGAAGCAGTGTTATCTTTCATTGAAGAATATGCAACATGTGCTATACCAAAAAGCACAGAAGAGAAAAAGTTAAAGGAGCAAGTTTTACGTTTCCAAAGTCATCGGTGTGGAAAATACTGTCGACGGAAATACAAGAGCAAAGATAAATACTACACTAAATGTCGATTTGGATTTCCTAGACCTGTTCTTTCAAATGGAAGAGTAAACAGTTTTATGTCATCTGTGAGACATACTATTACAAGAAAATCACCTAAGAATACCTACAACCTTAAAAGAAAAGAAGAATCAAAAAATATAAATGACTACAACCCAGTCATTTTATCCATGTGGAATGCTAACATGGATATACAGTATGTAGCTGACAATTCCATTGCTGTTGCTCGATATGTAACGTCTTACATTACTAAATCAGAAAAAACTGAATTGAAAGAAATGTGGGAAGAGATTTCTCACGAGAAGACTGTCAGTAAGAAGCTGTACAGTTTCAGTTTAAAGATGTTATCGCATCGAGAAATTGGATCCTACGAATGTTCAGATAGGTTATCTTCTGCAAGTCTCTACTCGAAATCAAGAATAATAATTTGGGCAAGTTTAGGCCTTGCAGCAATGAGAAATCGGGTACTGAAATCTGTTGGAGAAATTGAATATTTGGCCGAGAATGACCCAGAAAGTACAGATATTTTGAAATCAAACATGTTGGACACATATTATCCCAAGAGAAGTCTTCATCTAGAGAACATGTGTCTCTATGAAGTGCTGCAGAACTACATTTATTCACGGAAAGCCACAGAAGACATCAACAATGGAAAATATAAAGTCATTGGTGAGGAAGGATGTTTGGTGAAGCAAACAAAAGGAAGTTTGATAAATCACAGGAAGCTGAGTTGCAACACTACTGACAAAAAGGAATTTTACTACTTGGCTCTTTTACAGCTGTTTAAACCATGGCGTACAGAGGACGAACTACTGGGAGAATTTCAAAGCTATGAAGATTCCTTTAATGCTTGCAAAGACAGCATAGAATGCAGTACTTTCACAAATTATGTGCAAATGTTAAATGAAGAAATTGAACAGGAAACTACAATTGCAGCTGAAGTAGCTAGAGACAGTTCTCAAGACAGCCAAAGTTCAGGAACACTCAGTCAAGATCCCCTAGGACAACCAATCGTTGAAAATGAAGCTGCAATAGCTATGACTGAAGTGGAAACGGCTATGAATCAAGCTCAAGAAGAATTTATAGACTTACCAAATTTGGAAAGACAACTGAATGAAGAGCAGCAACAAATTTATGAAGAGATCAGAAGCAAAATTGATCACGGATTTCTACATGAAAAAAAAGAGTGCTCATGCACATCATTTCAACCAATCAGGATGTATGTAAGCGGACAAGCTGGAACTGGAAAAAGTTTCTTAATAAAAGTCATCAGAAGCTACCTACAGCATAAAACGGATTCAACTTTGTCTTGAGTGGTTACTGCTCCAACTGGGTTAGCAGCATATAACATAAAAGGAATCACCTTACATCGTTTGCTAATGTTACCAGTGGAGCATGAGAACAAAATACAATACCACAAGCTAACTGGAGAAGCATGCTTGGAAGTTTCAAGAGTATTGAAGAAGATGCAAGTTCTCATTATTGATGAGGTGAGCATGGTATCAAACTTAATGCTTGCCTTTGTGCATTTAAGAATGCAGCAAATTCTAAGGACAGACTATGACATGTTATTTGGTGGAAAACATGTCATAGTTTTTGGGGATCATCTACAGCTTACTCCAGTTAAAGGACAACCAGTGTTTAATACTGTGACACATGAAGACACAAAGAAGTCATTGGGAAGCATTGGTAATGCAAATATTTGGTCCTTCTTTGAGTACAAGGAACTTACTACTAATATAAGGCAAGCAAACGACGAAGAATATGGAAGTATTCTGAAAGATATCAGAATTGGACTACTCACTGAAGCTGGCACGAAAGCATTACAGAGTCGGTTGCTACATAATTTATTTCCAAAGGAAGAAATAGTTGCAGAAAAGATATACAAGAACATTGCAGAAAAGAAAAGTGTCATCTTCTTAATGCCAACTCTACGTGAATGCTCAATATTCAATGAGGAGCTTTTGAAATTGGAAAAGGAAGAGATTAGGAAATTGGAAGCAGTGGACAAAATTCAGGATGAAAGAATTACTATCACATTAACAGGCAAACTGAAAAATAAATTGGATTCACTAGAGAAGAACATTTCCAAAACTGGTGGATTAGAAAAAAATCTATATGTTTGCATGAACTGTAGAGTATTTTTAAGGAGAAATTTGGATGTTGAAAAAGGTTTAGTAAATGGAGCTATGGGAAGAGTTGTGGGTTTTATTAATTATCAGAAAAAAGATGGAATTGAATGTTTAAAAATAAAATTTGATCAGATAGAAGAAGTTATAGACATTTGTCGTTGTACAGTTCGTTTCATGCTTGTGAAAGACTTATATGTACGTAGGAAACAGTTTCCGTTTTCTCTAGCATATGCTGTAACTATTCACAAGTCTCAAGGATTGACTGTAGATTGTGCATTTGTAAACATTGGTTCAACTGTGTTCAAAGAAGGTATGGCTTATGTAGCTTTGTCACGAGTGAAAACATTATCTGGTTTATTCATGATAGACTTTGATGATTCAAAAGTTAGTGCTGATACAAACTGTGTAAAGGAGTATAATAGATTAAGAAGAACCTATGCTCCTCATTTAGGTCAGTATCCTGTGTTGGAGAAACGTGTAGTTTCTCGAAAAAGGAGAATTGAGAATATCTGTATTGAGGATGTAGAGAGGAGGAAAAAAAGAGGAGTGATGTAATTGCAAGCAAAAAGAAAAAGGAAAATGTTGAAGAGGTTGTAGGTTGTCATTTTGAAAATAGCTCTGGTGTCAACTGCTACGCTAATGTAGTGCTGAATGTTGCATTTTGTCTGGAAAGTTTGCAAGAGCAGATAATAGTAAATCAGAGAAAAAGATTCTGTTCTGAGTTGAGTCTCCTTTTTCAAAAGCTGAGTAATGATAAAACTCAAATAGAAAGTGCTACTGAAATTAGAAAACTTTTAGATGTATGTTCAGGACGAACACAGTTTTCTCAAAATGTACAGCAAGACGCACAGGAATTCTTGATGTATTTTCTTCAGGTACTGGAAGAAGAAGGGGTACAAATTGAAAATATGTTTGGTGTCTCTTATAAATGGGAACATAGTTGTGAAAACTGTTTCAATACATGTGGCTCTAATGTTGATTCTGAAAGGTTTATTTATTTAACATTGCCAGACAGTAAAACAGTCACTTTTGCTAAATTAGTTAAAGATGCTAATCATAGCATGGAATGCGGTAAGTGTAAATCTGACATGTTTTCAACGTTAATTTTAAAGGAATACGGACAGTATGTAATTTTAATGATGCAACGATGTAGAGCTGATGGTTCAAAATTGGATACTTTAATAAAGAAGTTTATAGGACAGCAATTATCAATTTCAGGAAAAACTTTTGTAACAGTTGCAATAATTTTCCATGAAGGACCTACTGTAACTTCTGGACATTACACAGTTTATCTTAAATGTGAAAAAGGCTGGACACTGTGTAATGATTCCCAATTGATTTTCAAGCAACGTTTGCCTTTTGATTTAGCAAATTCCTATCTAATCTTCCTGAAACCTAAATTTTAGAGAGACTTGGCAAGATCTGTACAAAACAATTTTACCATTTTATTGGATTACCATTGGAATTTTCAAATATAAAGATTTTTCAAATTACCATTTGGCCTAAAGGAAAGGTAACCAATTGTATTGTGGACTTATTTAATTCCTAATAAATCTTTCAGAAACCAAAAATTTGGAGAGAATCGGTAACATCTGTACAATTTAAATTTTGGAATTTTATTGGATTACCATTGGAAATTTATTCAAAAAGATTTTTAAAATTACCATTTGGCCATAAGGAAAGGTAACCAATTGTATTGTGGACTTATTTAATTATTAATTAATCTTTCGGAAACCAAAATTTTAGAGAGAATCGGTAACATCTGTACAATTTAAATTTTGGAATTTTATTAGATTACCATTGGAAATGTAATCAAAAAAGAATTTTAAAATTACCATTTGGCCTAAAGGAAATGTAACCAGATGTATTGTGGAGTTATTTGAGATATATTATTTTTGTGATTATGCTTCTGTAACAAAATTGTCAGACGGTATTTTAAAGAAATAGTTATTGTTATTAGATGATATTTTTTTAGAATATTTTGCATTTCTATAATGTTATGTTTAAGTAAAAAGAGATTCTGGGCTTGTTTAAAACAATCTTTGAGATTGTTATTTTTTTTTTGCCCGCTGTTAAGTGATGAATGCAATTGCTTTCACGATTTATAGTGAGATGCAATATATTCTGAAAACAGCAAAAAAATGGCAAAAAATTGTTTTTGGAAAATATGTAAATACGTGTACTGTATTATATAATGATTTATGAAATATTAATACTTTTTTCTTTTTTTTCAGATTGTGAAAGAAAATTTTCGAAAAAAACAACCATTTTTACAAGTAATTTCAATTAAATTTTAATTAAAAATTAAATTGTTGGGTGGGTCAGGTAAGTCAGAAATTAGATGGTCCCTTTCTTCCACTTCTCCTCAAACAGATTTTCAGTATTTAGTTATTAATCCCTCAAGGACCTTGTAATGTGGTAATTGTTTTTTAGTGTTTTAAAAAAAAAAAAAAAAAAAATACGCGTACGGTAAAAAAAAAATAAAAAAAGTTTTTAAGAAAAATTTTTAAAAAGTTGAGAGGTAAGGTTGGCTCTTAAAAGAGCCGTTGTGTTCATGCAGGGACAGAGGAAAGGAAGAATGGGAACATTAGCTGGTAGGACAAATGTGCTGGTCTATTTTGTTGTTAATGAGGGGAAGACTGGTCTCCCTATGAACAATTAGACCATGGCAAAATGAACACCGCATTGTAACCCTCGCAAACCGATGGTTTGTTTCCACAGGACCAGAAAAAGGTGAATCTGCCCCCACAGATGAAGGGCTCAGCTGAGCTTCCGAAGATGGACTCGGCTGATCTGCTGTGGATGTGCTTGCTCGACTTACTGAAGGGTTTCCTCTAGTATGTCGTGCATGTGTCCTAGGGTGTACATCCTCAAGGTGTCGTAACATAGTGTGATTCCCGAAGGAATACTTCTTGTTAGGATTACCTCTTGAAAGTACACGCTGGCACAGCTTACAAGTCACCAAAGCAGCATTGACTTTTTTCTCGCCCTCAGGAAAAGTAAAATACTCCCATATAAAAGAGCTCTTCTGTTTCCTCTTTCTCTGCCTGATGGTGGTGCTGCTAGCCTCACTCTCAGCAGAAGAGTGCTGGTCTGCCATCGTATCCCAAAGACAACTCAGCTCCTTCTCCTAAGGGATCACAAGCAGAAATGAGGGGAATGGGTGTGGTGTAGGAGAGTTCTAGAACTGAAACTACTTTGAACCAATCAAAAGTTTTGTTTCATGATCACATGACCCACCGTGCGCGTACGTTACGCTTACGGTGCGCTTACGGAGCGCTTACGGTAAAAGTATGCATGCCCGTAAAAAAGACACGCGCTCGCGCGCATGCGCATAACAGGCACGCCCCAACACTTCCGCGTAACGTGCGCGTGTAGCGTACGCACTTACGCGCCCCGTACGAAGTACGCACGGCTACGTAAATTGCGTAACCATACGCAAAAAGAGTAGAAATATTACGAACATTACGCAAATCGTACGCTTACCGTAAGCTTACCGTACGCGCACTTAAAAAAAAAAAAAAGGAAAAAAAGAATCACTATGTTATACTAATATATCTTACCTGTTTGGTAAAAAAAAAAAATGAGAAAAAATAATATATTGCAGAATTTTTTAAAATTAAGCATAGTGTTTTAAGAGAATATAAAGTAAAAAAAAGCTTGCAAATAAAACAAAAAAAAACACGTTTAATATAAGAATTTGTATTAAAAAAAACCATACAAAATCAATGAAAAAACCATGGGAATCACACATGTTATAGGTAAGAATTAGCATTTAAAAAACCATACAAATTCACTGAAAAACCCATGGGTTTCATACACGTTATAGTTAGGAATTAGCATTTAAAAAACCTTGCAAATTCAGTGAAAAAACCATGGGTTTCACACACGTTATAGTTAGGAATTAGCATTTAAAAAACCTTGCAAATTCAGTGAAAAAACCATAGGTTTCACACACGTTATAGTTAGCGGACATTTCACTCATAAAAAACCAATGAAATTCCCCCGTTATAGTTAGTTAAGCTAACTATAACTCGCGCGACCGCAATCCTCTGCTGATGACGTCAGATATTACATCACTGATGACATATGTGTCTTTCTGAAAAAAAAATATTTGTAATATATGTATAGCTAAAAATTAATGGAAGAAGACATGGGTAAATAAGTGTCTAAATACAGTGATGTAATATCTGACATCATCAACAGAGGATTGCGGTCGCGTGAGTTATAGTTGCCTGCAATAACTATAACGGGGGAATTTCAATGGTTTCTCACGAGTGAAATGTCCAGCTAACTATAACATGTGTGAAACCTATGGTTTTTTAAGTGAATTTGCAAGGTTTTTTAAATGCTAATTCCTAAATATAACATGTGTGAAACCTATGGTTTTTTCAGTGAATATATATATATAGTTAGGACCCTGTTTCCATAGGAAAGCGCAACATTCTATTTTGAATAACTTTGGCGCCGGTCGACGAATCCTCGCGAAATTTTCAAAACTAATGGGGCGCTACGCTCCGCTCCTACCCTGAAAGTCTCGGGGGGATTCGTCAAGCAGGGGCTGAGAAAAAAGGGGGATGCCAAAACGCGTTTTCCCCATGCATTTTTCCATAGGACCTTTAGACACAGCTACAGTCCGAACGGCTGAACAGAGTTACTTGAAATTTGGCAGAGAGGTAGTCTACAGGTCAAGGAAGTGCCTTTTGTAGGTCTGGTGTAAATCTGTTCAGTAGTTCCTGAGAAAATAGCATTTAAATCAATATATATATCTGTGGCAGCTTACCGTGCGCTTACCGTGCGCTTACGGTAAGCTCACCGTACGCGTACGGTGCCGTGCGCGAGCTCAAATCTGATTGGTTGTCACATGACTGTAAACATTCGAATCGGACGAAATCAGGAAGTGTCGGCCGCCATTTCGTGTGTTTCACACAGAAAAAAAAAGGGAGATAACTTGAAAAGGGGGCAAGGAAGAGAGTTACAGACCCCCTAACATTTGAAAGGGGGTCAAAGAAGGACAGAAAAGTACAAAAAAAACATTTATTATTTTAAAAAAAATTGAGGGTACGCATACGGTAAGCTTACCGTACGTGTACGGTAGAAAAAAAAAAAAAAGAAATAAAATTCAGATTTAAGTGTTTAGATATTAGGGGGCTCTAAAAAGAGGCGTTGTGTTTATGAAGTGATTTTTTAGTGGTACCTACAAGTAAGTACCGATGCAGAGTCTAAGGTTCAAGAGGAAGACTCTGTTCCCTTCATCAGTGAAGTGTACACCATCTCCTCTATAAATGTCTTGCATGTCGTAACGCAAGTTGTTGTGGTAAATGGAACCCATACCATAGTCTCGGAGGAAAGCAGAAACAGATTTGTTGACGTGCTTTCTTGCTTTGTCAATCTGTGGACAAAAATGAATGGACCAGTTCCATTTTTGCCTTTGGCATGTGTTAGAATACGCAAAGGCAGTTTTAGGGAAAAGTGAAAACAGTTGTGCAAAGGTCTCCTTCATAAGCATTTCCAGACCTACCCCAGTCAAAGTGCCTAGGTCATTGCCACCACAGTGCACTATTATGAGGTCAGGGTGTTGGATTTGCATGAAGGATTTCACCAATGGCATCAATTGGTGCCACTTTAACCCTCTCTGACCAATCCATTTAATGTCTACATTTGGCAAAGCAAGGTCTCTCACCATACCTGTTTTCTCTGCATACTTTTCACTCCAGAAGACATAGCTGTGCCCTACAATCCACACTGTGAACATCTTCAAAGGAGATCTGGATGCACTCAGGAGGTATATTTCAGTAGAATGGGAAAAAGAAATGAAACACAGTTTGGAAATGGAGGCATACATATTTTTTTAAAATAAAAAGAACTCATTGGCTGTTTCATACCATTCTACACTAAAAACTAGGCTGTATGTGTCAATTTATAGAAGCATGTTTTGTATTGGTACAGAAAAATGTGTTACCAAAGAACAGTACTATGGATTTGCTGTTAGGTTTGAAAAGTCAAGCACTCTTGCTCTTTGGAAATGAAACATTGTGTGGTGAACTTCTGACCTAACTCTACACAGCAGTGTTCCATGAGCTGTTGCTATGGTAGCAGGCAGAAGTCAAGTTGGGGGAAGTGTACTAGGCAGAAGTCAAGTTGGGGGAAGGGTACTTTTGGAAAAGGGTTGGTTTTCAACCAATAGAAATGTGTGATTACATTTGAAAAAAAGGGGGAAGCACTGAGATTTGAAATTTACATGTATATGTGTGGAAAAAGAGAGGGAAACATTGCCATTATCTGTTTCTGCTGAGAGGAGAGAGGTGTACAGAACAGAGATCCTGGCTCTGATAATCTGCTGTTTGAGTGCCACATTTCTTTCACAACTAACTAATTTTAAAGGTGAGTTATGAGTTTGAGAGGGGATGTATATGGTAAATTAAGAAATGAATAATAGAATTGGAATTCCTTTTGTTGAAGTTGTGTTTATCATTTTGTGTTTTGGGAGAAATTTAAATGTAAGGAACATGTAAAATAATATGGACTATGTTTTCACCATAAATTAAGGTGTACTGGTATAAATGAGGAATACTTTTAGGGTTTGAGGTTGCAGTCAGTAATGCAAATACATTCAGCATCACTAAGGCTGGTTGCCCTTGCTGGAGTGTAGTCAGTCACCCAGGTTACACATGTTGCTGGTCTCAAAAAGCTGTTTGGACATGTGCTGTTTTCAGAATCTGAAAAGTGGATTCAAAATGTGTCAGACTGTAAAAGTACTTATCACTTACCAAAAAAAGAGTAGTAAGTGTGCTTTCCAATTGGCAAAGAAATTTCGTTTTCTGACTAATATCAAATCATGACTCTGGTGCCGATTACGATCCGGTAAAAACCGGGTACGAACCGTCGGTCGGAGCGTATTCTCCGTCCGACTCGTACCCGGTTGTAAAACATTACAAACATGGAATTACGATTCGCACGGAAACACCATTTCCGTACGAATCGTAAAAAACACCGACCGACGAAAATATGCATACGAATGTGATCCGGGAATGCTGCGACGTGACGTCGGGACGCTTCCAGGCAGCGTTTCACGACCCAGGAATTACGATTCGAACCGACAGCAGTCCGGACGGCAATATTTTTACTGCACCCAAAAAGTGCCGGAAATGCGAAGTACAGCGCGAAACGACCAGAGTAGGTGGCCCGGTAAGCGCCGTACCCCCCCCCCAGCCCCCGCATGTACGTGTCGAACCCCCCCGTGTATGTACACCCGAGTACGTGTCAAACTGTACGTGTCGAACCCCCCCGTGTATGTACACCCGAGTACGTGTCAAACTGTACGTGTCGAACCCCCCCGTGTATGTACACCCGAGTACGTGTCGAACCCCCCGTGTATGTACACCCGAGTACGTTCGAGTCGTACCCCCACCCGTGTATGTACGGTGCGTACCCCCAGCACTACGCGCTGGGGGTACGCACCGTACATACACGGGTGGGGGTACGACTCGAACGTACTCGGGTGTACATACACGGGGGGTTCGACACGTACAGTTTGACACGTACTCGGGTGTACATACACGGGGGGTTCGACACGTACAGTTCGACACGTACTCGGGTGTACATACACGGGGGGGTTCGACACGTACAGTTCGACACGTACTCGGGTGTACATACATGGGGGTTCGACACGTACTCGGGTGTACATACACGGGGGGGTTCGACACGTACATGCGGGGGCTGGGGGGGGTTCGACGCGTACATGCGGGGGCTGGGGGGGTTCGACGCGTACATGCGGGGGCTGGGGGGGGGTACGGCGCGTACATGCGGGGGCTGGGGGGGTACGACACGTACCGTGCACCTGTTTGGACGTCTCCATGGTTGTTATAGGGGTTCGGTGCGGACGGTCTTTTAACCATACGGTTGTACATTCGGACGCCCGGGACGGATCGTGATTCCCCGGTCAGACTTCGCTTTTCACGTTTGTACGGTAAATTGTCCGAGGACGTGTCGGACACTTTTTCTGACCCGAGGACGTGTGGGGAATTCTTCCCAATGCGATTCGTATGGTCTTTTTCCCATGCGAATCGTGATTGCCAGTTCGTACGGCACTTGTACGATTCGTACGGTAAAAAGACCGGATACGAGTCGCACAGGGAATTTTTTTACCGGATCGTAATTGGCATCTCTGTGTGCAAAGAGGAATTATAGACAGAGATTTATTGCGTATTACTCTGGTAATTTTACATTTGCATTAGTAGGAAAGGGGGAGCTATTTTTTCTGCAGAAGCAGACTCTTAGCACACACCCAGCTGCTTATCCTGTAGAATCATGCATAGTATTCACAACCGAGTGGGGTTTGAGGTTGCAGTGAGTAATGCAAATACATTCAGCATCACTAAGGCTGGTTGCCCTTGCTGGAGTGTAGTCAGTCACCCAGGTTACACATGTTGCTGGTCTCAAAAAGCTGTTTGGACATGTGCTGTTTTCAGAATCTGAAAAGTGGATTCAAAATGTGTCAGACTGTAAAAGTACTTATCACTTGCCAAAAAAAGAGTAGTAAGTGTGCTTTCCAATTGGCAAAGAAATATCGTTTTCTGACTAATATCAAACCATGACTCTGTGTGCAAAGAGGAATTATAGACAGAGATTTATTGCGTATTACTCTGGTAATTTTTCTGCTTATCCTGTAGAATCATGCATAGTATTCACAACCAAGTGGGGTTTGAGGTTGCAGTCAGTAATGCAAATACATTCAGCATCACTAAGGCTGGTTGCACTTGCTGGAGTGTAGTCAGTCACCCAGGTTACACATGTTGCTGGTCTCAAAAATCTGTTTGGACATGTGCTGTTTTCAGAATCTGAAAAGTGGATTCAAAATGTGTCAGACTGTAAAAGTACTTATCACTTGCCAAAAAAAGAGTAGTAAGTGTGCTTTCAAATTGGCAAAGACATTTCGTTTTCTGCCTAATTTCAAACCATGACTCTGTGTGCAAAGAGGAATTATAGACAGAGATTTATTGCGTATTACTCTGGTAATTTTACATTTGCATTAGTAGGAAAGGGGGAGCAATTTTTTCTGCAGAAGCAGACTCTTAGCACACACCCAGCTGCTTATCCTGTAGAATCATGCATAGTATTCACAACCGAGTGGGGTTTGAGGTTGCAGTCAGTAATGCAAATACATTCAGCATCACTAAGGCTGGTTGCCCTTGCTGGAGTGTAGTCAGTCACCCAGGTTACACATGTTGCTGGTCTCAAAAAGCTGTTTGGACATGTGCTGTTTTCAGAATCTGAAAAGTGGATTCAAAATGTGTCAGACTGTAAAAGTACTTATCACTTGCCAAAAAAATAGTAGTAAGTGTGCTTTCCAATTGGCAAAGAAATTTCGTTTTCTGACTAATATCAAACCATGACTCTGTGTGCAAAGAGGAATTATAGACAGAGATTTATTGCGTATTACTCTGGTAATTTTTCTGCTTATCCTGTAGAATCATGCATAGTATTCACAACCAAGTGGGGTTTGAGGTTGCAGTCAGTAATGCAAATACATTCAGCATCACTAAGGCTGGTTGCCCTTGCTGGAGTGTAGTCAGTCACCCAGGTTACACATGTTGCTGGTCTCAAAAAGCTGTTTGGACATGTGCTGTTTTCAGAATCTGAAAAGTGGATTCAAAATGTGTCAGACTGTAAAAGTACTTATCACTTGCCAAAAAAAGAGTAGTAATTGTGCTTTCAAATTGGCAAAGAAATTTCGTTTTCTGCCTAATTTCAAACCATGACTCTGTGTGCAAAGAGGAATTATAGACAGAGATTTATTGCGTATTACTCTGGTAATTTTACATTTGCATTAGTAGGAAAGGGGGAGCTATTTTTTCTGCAGAAGCAGACTCTTAGCACACACCCAGCTGCTTATCCTGTAGAATCATGCATAGTATTCACAACCGAGTGGGGTTTGAGGTTGCAGTCAGTAATGCAAATACATTCAGCATCACTAAGGATGGTTGCCCTTGCTGGAGTGTAGTCAGTCTCCCAGGTAACACATGTTGCTGGTCTCAAAAAGCTGTTTGGACATGTGCCGTTTTCAGAATCTGAAAAGTGGATTCAAAATGTGTCAGACTGTAAAAGTACTTATCACTTGCCAAAAAAAGAGTAGTAAGTGTGCTTTCAAATTGGCAAAGAAATTTTGTTTTCTGCCTAATTTCAAACCATGACTCTGTGTGCAAAGAGGAATTATAGACAGAGATTTATTGCGTATTACTCTGGTAATTTTACATTTGCATTAGTAGGAAAGGGGGAGCTATTTTTTCTGCAGAAGCAGACTCTTAGCACACACCCAGCTGCTTATCCTGTAGAATCATGCATAGTATTCACAACCGAGTGGGGTTTGAGGTTGCAGTCAGTAATGCAAATACATTCAGCATCACTAAGGCTGGTTGCCCTTGCTGGAGTGTAGTCAGTCACCCAGGTTACACATGTTGCTGGTCTCAAAAAGCTGTTTGGACATGTGCTGTTTTCAGAATCTGAAAAGTGGATTCAAAATGTGTCAGACTGTAAAAGTACTTATCACTTGCCAAAAAAAGAGTAGTAAGTGTGCTTTCCAATTGGCAAAGAAATTTCGTTTTCTGACTAATATCAAACCATGACTCTGTGTGCAAAGAGGAATTATAGACAGAGATTTATTGCGTATTACTCTGGTAATTTTTCTGCTTATCCTGTAGAATCATGCATAGTATTCACAACCAAGTGGGGTTTGAGGTTGCAGTCAGTAATGCAAATACATTCAGCATCACTAAGGCTGGTTGCCCTTGCTGGAGTGTAGTCAGTCACCCAGGTTACACATGTTGCTGGTCTCAAAAAGCTGTTTGGACATGTGCTGTTTTCAGAATCTGAAAAGTGGATTCAAAATGTGTCAGACTGTAAAAGTACTTATCACTTGCCAAAAAAAGAGTAGTAAGTGTGCTTTCAAATTGGCAAAGAAATTTCGTTTTCTGCCTAATTTCAAACCATGACTCTGTGTGCAAAGAGGAATTATAGACAGAGATTTATTGTGTATTACTCTGGTAATTTTACATTTGCATTAGTAGGAAAGGGGGAGCAATTTTTTCTGCAGAAGCAGACTCTTAGCACACACCCAGCTGCTTATCCTGTAGAATCATGCATAGTATTCACAACCGAGTTGGGTTTGAGGTTGCAGTCAGTAATGCAAATACATTCAGCATCACTAAGGCTGGTTGCCCTTGCTGGAGTGTAGTCAGTCACCCAGGTTACACATGTTGCTGGTCTCAAAAAGCTGTTTGGACATGTGCCGTTTTCAGAATCTGAAAAGTGGATTCAAAATGTGTCAGACTGTAAAAGTACTTATCACTTGCCAAAAAAAGAGTAGTAAGTGTGCTTTCCAATTGGCAAAGAAATTTCGTTTTCTGCCTAATTTCAAACCATGACTCTGTGTGCAAAGAGGAATTATAGACAGAGATTTATTGTGTATTACTCTGGTAATTTTACATTTGCATTAGTAGGAAAGGGGGAGCAATTTTTTCTGCAGAAGCAGACTCTTAGCACACACCCAGCTGCTTATCCTGTAGAATCATGCATAGTATTCACAACCGAGTTGGGTTTGAGGTTGCAGTCAGTAATGCAAATACATTCAGCATCACTAAGGCTGGTTGCCCTTGCTGGAGTGTAGTCAGTCACCCAGGTTACACATGTTGCTGGTCTCAAAAAGCTGTTTGGACATGTGCCGTTTTCAGAATCTGAAAAGTGGATTCAAAATGTGTCAGACTGTAAAAGTACTTATCACTTGCCAAAAAAAGAGTAGTAAGTGTGCTTTCCAATTGGCAAAGAAATTTCGTTTTCTGCCTAATTTCAAACCATGACTCTGTGTGCAAAGAGGAATTATAGACAGAGATTTATTGTGTATTACTCTGGTAATTTTACATTTGCATTAGTAGGAAAGGGGGAGCAATTTTTTCTGCAGAAGCAGACTCTTAGCACACACCCAGCTGCTTATCCTGTAGAATCATGCATAGTATTCACAACCGAGTTGGGTTTGAGGTTGCAGTCAGTAATGCAAATACATTCAGCATCACTAAGGCTGGTTGCCCTTGCTGGAGTGTAGTCAGTCACCCAGGTTACACATGTTGCTGGTCTCAAAAAGCTGTTTGGACATGTGCTGTTTTCAGAATCTGAAAAGTGGATTCAAAATGTGTCAGACTGTAAAAGTACTTATCACTTGCCAAAAAAATAGTAGTAAGTGTGCTTTCCAATTGGCAAAGAAATTTCGTTTTCTGACTAATATCAAACCATGACTCTGTGTGCAAAGAGGAATTATAGACAGAGATTTATTGCGTATTACTCTGGTAATTTTTCTGCTTATCCTGTAGAATCATGCATAGTATTCACAACCAAGTGGGGTTTGAGGTTGCAGTCAGTAATGCAAATACATTCAGCATCACTAAGGCTGGTTGCCCTTGCTGGAGTGTAGTCAGTCACCCAGGTTACACATGTTGCTGGTCTCAAAAAGCTGTTTGGACATGTGCTGTTTTCAGAATCTGAAAAGTGGATTCAAAATGTGTCAGACTGTAAAAGTACTTATCACTTGCCAAAAAAAGAGTAGTAAGTGTGCTTTCAAATTGGCAAAGAAATTTCGTTTTCTGCCTAATTTCAAACCATGACTCTGTGTGCAAAGAGGAATTATAGACAGAGATTTATTGCGTATTACTCTGGTAATTTTACATTTGCATTAGTAGGAAAGGGGGAGCTATTTTTTCTGCAGAAGCAGACTCTTAGCACACACCCAGCTGCTTATCCTGTAGAATCATGCATAGTATTCACAACCGAGTGGGGTTTGAGGTTGCAGTCAGTAATGCAAATACATTCAGCATCACTAAGGATGGTTGCCCTTGCTGGAGTGTAGTCAGTCTCCCAGGTTACACATGTTGCTGGTCTCAAAAAGCTGTTTGGACATGTGCCGTTTTCAGAATCTGAAAAGTGGATTCAAAATGTGTCAGACTGTAAAAGTACTTATCACTTGCCAAAAAAAGAGTAGTAAGTGTGCTTTCAAATTGGCAAAGAAATTTTGTTTTCTGCCTAATTTCAAACCATGACTCTGTGTGCAAAGAGGAATTATAGACAGAGATTTATTGCGTATTACTCTGGTAATTTTACATTTGCATTAGTAGGAAAGGGGGAGCTATTTTTTCTGCAGAAGCAGACTCTTAGCACACACCCAGCTGCTTATCCTGTAGAATCATGCATAGTATTCACAACCGAGTGGGGTTTGAGGTTGCAGTCAGTAATGCAAATACATTCAGCATCACTAAGGCTGGTTGCCCTTGCTGGAGTGTAGTCAGTCACCCAGGTTACACATGTTGCTGGTCTTAAAAAGCTGTTTGGACATGTGCTGTTTTCAGAATCTGAAAAGTGGATTCAAAATGTGTCATACTGTAAAAGTACTTATCACTTGCCAAAAAAAGAGTAGTAAGTGTGCTTTCAAATTGGCAAAGAAATTTCGTTTTCTGCCTAATTTCAAACCATGACTCTGTGTGCAAAGAGGAATTATAGACAGAGATTTATTGCGTATTACTCTGGTAATTTTACATTTGCATTAGTAGGAAAGGGGGAGCAATTTTTTCTGCAGAAGCAGACTCTTAGCACACACCCAGCTGCTTATCCTGTAGAATCATGCATAGTATTCACCACCGAGTGGGGTTTGAGGTTGCAGTCAGTAATGCAAATACATTCAGCATCACTAAGGATGGTTGCCCTTGCTGGAGTGTAGTCAGTCTCCCAGGTTACACATGTTGCTGGTCTCAAAAAGCTGTTTGGACATGTGCTGTTTTCAGAATCTGAAAAGTGGATTCAAAATGTGTCAGACTGTAAAAGTACTTATCACTTGCCAAAAAAAGAGTAGTAAGTGTGCTTTCAAATTGGCAAAGAAATTTCGTTTTCTGCCTAATTTCAAACCATGACTCTGTGTGCAAAGAGGAATTATAGACAGAGATTTATTGCGTATTACTCTGGTAATTTTACATTTCCATTAGTAGGAAAGGGGGAGCTATTTTTTCTGCAGAAGCAGACTCTTAGCACACACCCAGCTGCTTATCCTGTAGAATCATGCATAGTATTCACAACCGAGTGGGGTTTGAGGTTGCAGTCAGTAATGCAAATACATTCAGCATCACTAAGGCTGGTTGCCCTTGCTGGAGTGTAGTCAGTCACCCAGGTTACACATGTTGCTGGTCTCAAAAAGCTGTTTGGACATGTGCTGTTTTCAGAATCTGAAAAGTGGATTCAAAATGTGTCAGACTGTAAAAGTACTTATCACTTGCCAAAAAAAGAGTAGTAAGTGTGCTTTCCAATTGGCAAAGAAATTTCGTTTTCTGACTAATATCAAACCATGACTCTGTGTGCAAAGAGGAATTATAGACAGAGATTTATTGCTTATTACTCTGGTAATTTTTCTGCTTATCCTGTAGAATCATGCATAGTATTCACAACCAAGTGGGGTTTGAGGTTGCAGTCAGTAATGCAAATACATTCAGCATCACTAAGGCTGGTTGCCCTTGCTGGAGTGTAGTCAGTCACCCAGGTTACACATGTTGCTGGTCTCAAAAAGCTGTTTGGACATGTGCTGTTTTCAGAATCTGAAAAGTGGATTCAAAATGTGTCAGACTGTAAAAGTACTTATCACTTGCCAAAAAAAGAGTAGTAAGTGTGCTTTCAAATTGGCAAAGACATTTCGTTTTCTGCCTAAGTTCAAACCATGACTCTGTGTGCAAAGAGGAATTATAGACAGAGATTTATTGCGTATTACTCTGGTAATTTTACATTTGCATTAGTAGGAAAGAGGGAGCTATTTTTTCTGCAGAAGCAGACTCTTAGCACACACCCAGCTGCTTATCCTGTAGAATCATGCATAGTATTCACAACCGAGTGGGGTTTGAGGTTGCAGTCAGTAATGCAAATACATTCAGCATCACTAAGGCTGGTTGCCCTTGCTGGAGTGTAGTCAGTCACCCAGGTTACACATGTTGCTGGTCTCAAAAAGCTGTTTGGACATGTGCCGTTTTCAGAATCTGAAAAGTGGATTCAAAATGTGTCAGACTGTAAAAGTACTTATCACTTGCCAAAAAAAGAGTAGTAAGTGTGCTTTCCAATTGGCAAAGAAATTTCGTTTTCTGCCTAATTTCAAACCATGACTCTGTGTGCAAAGAGGAATTATAGACAGAGATTTATTGTGTATTACTCTGGTAATTTTACATTTGCATTAGTAGGAAAGGGGGAGCAATTTTTTCTGCAGAAGCAGACTCTTAGCACACACCCAGCTGCTTATCCTGTAGAATCATGCATAGTATTCACAACCGAGTTGGGTTTGAGGTTGCAGTCAGTAATGCAAATACATTCAGCATCACTAAGGCTGGTTGCCCTTGCTGGAGTGTAGTCAGTCACCCAGGTTACACATGTTGCTGGTCTCAAAAAGCTGTTTGGACATGTGCCGTTTTCAGAATCTGAAAAGTGGATTCAAAATGTGTCAGACTGTAAAAGTACTTATCACTTGCCAAAAAAAGAGTAGTAAGTGTGCTTTCCAATTGGCAAAGAAATTTCGTTTTCTGCCTAATTTCAAACCATGACTCTGTGTGCAAAGAGGAATTATAGACAGAGATTTATTGTGTATTACTCTGGTAATTTTACATTTGCATTAGTAGGAAAGGGGGAGCAATTTTTTCTGCAGAAGCAGACTCTTAGCACACACCCAGCTGCTTATCCTGTAGAATCATGCATAGTATTTACAACCGAGTTGGGTTTGAGGTTGCAGTCAGTAATGCAAATACATTCAGCATCACTAAGGCTGGTTGCCCTTGCTGGAGTGTAGTCAGTCACCCAGGTTACACATGTTGCTGGTCTCAAAAAGCTGTTTGGACATGTGCTGTTTTCAGAATCTGAAAAGTGGATTCAAAATGTGTCAGACTGTAAAAGTACTTATCACTTGCCAAAAAAATAGTAGTAAGTGTGCTTTCCAATTGGCAAAGAAATTTCGTTTTCTGACTAATATCAAACCATGACTCTGTGTGCAAAGAGGAATTATAGACAGAGATTTATTGCGTATTACTCTGGTAATTTTTCTGCTTATCCTGTAGAATCATGCATAGTATTCACAACCAAGTGGGGTTTGAGGTTGCAGTCAGTAATGCAAATACATTCAGCATCACTAAGGCTGGTTGCCCTTGCTGGAGTGTAGTCAGTCACCCAGGTTACACATGTTGCTGGTCTCAAAAAGCTGTTTGGACATGTGCTGTTTTCAGAATCTGAAAAGTGGATTCAAAATGTGTCAGACTGTAAAAGTACTTATCACTTGCCAAAAAAAGAGTAGTAAGTGTGCTTTCAAATTGGCAAAGAAATTTCGTTTTCTGCCTAATTTCAAACCATGACTCTGTGTGCAAAGAGGAATTATAGACAGAGATTTATTGCGTATTACTCTGGTAATTTTACATTTGCATTAGTAGGAAAGGGGGAGCTATTTTTTCTGCAGAAGCAGACTCTTAGCACACACCCAGCTGCTTATCCTGTAGAATCATGCATAGTATTCACAACCGAGTGGGGTTTGAGGTTGCAGTCAGTAATGCAAATACATTCAGCATCACTAAGGATGGTTGCCCTTGCTGGAGTGTAGTCAGTCTCCCAGGTTACACATGTTGCTGGTCTCAAAAAGCTGTTTGGACATGTGCCGTTTTCAGAATCTGAAAAGTGGATTCAAAATGTGTCAGACTGTAAAAGTACTTATCACTTGCCAAAAAAAGAGTAGTAAGTGTGCTTTCAAATTGGCAAAGAAATTTTGTTTTCTGCCTAATTTCAAACCATGACTCTGTGTGCAAAGAGGAATTATAGACAGAGATTTATTGCGTATTACTCTGGTAATTTTACATTTGCATTAGTAGGAAAGGGGGAGCTATTTTTTCTGCAGAAGCAGACTCTTAGCACACACCCAGCTGCTTATCCTGTAGAATCATGCATAGTATTCACAACCGAGTGGGGTTTGAGGTTGCAGTCAGTAATGCAAATACATTCAGCATCACTAAGGCTGGTTGCCCTTGCTGGAGTGTAGTCAGTCACCCAGGTTACACATGTTGCTGGTCTTAAAAAGCTGTTTGGACATGTGCTGTTTTCAGAATCTGAAAAGTGGATTCAAAATGTGTCATACTGTAAAAGTACTTATCACTTGCCAAAAAAAGAGTAGTAAGTGTGCTTTCAAATTGGCAAAGAAATTTCGTTTTCTGCCTAATTTCAAACCATGACTCTGTGTGCAAAGAGGAATTATAGACAGAGATTTATTGCGTATTACTCTGGTAATTTTACATTTGCATTAGTAGGAAAGGTGGAGCTATTTTTTCTGCAGAAGCAGACTCTTAGCACACACCCAGCTGCTTATCCTGTAGAATCATGCATAGTATTCACCACCGAGTGGGGTTTGAGGTTGCAGTCAGTAATGCAAATACATTCAGCATCACTAAGGCTGGTTGCCCTTGCTAGAGTGTAGTCAGTCACCCAGGTTACACATGTTGCTGGTCTCAAAAAGCTGTTTGGACATGTGCTGTTTTCAGAATCTGAAAAGTGGATTCAAAATGTGTCAGACTGTAAAAGTACTTATCACTTGCCAAAAAAAGAGTAGTAAGTGTGCTTTCAAATTGGCAAAGAAATTTCGTTTTCTGCCTAATTTCAAACCATGACTCTGTGTGCAAAGAGGAATTATAGACAGAGATTTATTGCGTATTACTCTGGTAATTTTACATTTCCATTAGTAGGAAAGGGGGAGCTATTTTTTCTGCAGAAGCAGACTCTTAGCACACACCCAGCTGCTTATCCTGTAGAATCATGCATAGTATTCACAACCGAGTGGGGTTTGAGGTTGCAGTCAGTAATGCAAATACATTCAGCATCACTAAGGCTGGTTGCCCTTGCTGGAGTGTAGTCAGTCACCCAGGTTACACATGTTGCTGGTCTCAAAAAGCTGTTTGGACATGTGCTGTTTTCAGAATCTGAAAAGTGGATTCAAAATGTGTCAGACTGTAAAAGTACTTATCACTTGCCAAAAAAAGAGTAGTAAGTGTGCTTTCCAATTGGCAAAGAAATTTCGTTTTCTGACTAATATCAAACCATGACTCTGTGTGCAAAGAGGAATTATAGACAGAGATTTATTGCTTATTACTCTGGTAATTTTTCTGCTTATCCTGTAGAATCATGCATAGTATTCACAACCAAGTGGGGTTTGAGGTTGCAGTCAGTAATGCAAATACATTCAGCATCACTAAGGCTGGTTGCCCTTGCTGGAGTGTAGTCAGTCACCCAGGTTACACATGTTGCTGGTCTCAAAAAGCTGTTTGGACATGTGCTGTTTTCAGAATCTGAAAAGTGGATTCAAAATGTGTCAGACTGTAAAAGTACTTATCACTTGCCAAAAAAAGAGTAGTAAGTGTGCTTTCAAATTGGCAAAGACATTTCGTTTTCTGCCTAAGTTCAAACCATGACTCTGTGTGCAAAGAGGAATTATAGACAGAGATTTATTGCGTATTACTCTGGTAATTTTACATTTGCATTAGTAGGAAAGAGGGAGCTATTTTTTCTGCAGAAGCAGACTCTTAGCACACACCCAGCTGCTTATCCTGTAGAATCATGCACAGTATTCACAACCGAGTGGGGTTTGAGGTTGCAGTCAGTAATGCAAATACATTCAGCATCACTAAGGCTGGTTGCCCTTGCTGGAGTGTAGTCAGTCACCCAGGTTACACATGTTGCTGGTCTCAAAAAGCTGTTTGGACATGTGCTGTTTTCAGAATCTGAAAAGTGGATTCAAAATGTGTCAGACTGTAAAAGTACTTATCACTTGCCAAAAAAAGAGTAGTAAGTGAGCTTTCCAATTGGCAAAGAAATTTCGTTTTCTGACTAATATCAAACCATGACTCTGTGTGCAAAGAGGAATTATAGACAGAGATTTATTGCGTATTACTCTGGTAATTTTTCTGCTTATCCTGTAGAATCATGCATAGTATTCACAACCAAGTGGGGTTTGAGGTTGCAGTCAGTAATGCAAATACATTCAGCATCACTAAGGCTGGTTGCCCTTGCTGGAGTGTAGTCAGTCACCCAGGTTACACATGTTGCTGGTCTCAAAAAGCTGTTTGGACATGTGCTGTTTTCAGAATCTGAAAAGTGGATTCAAAATGTGTCAGACTGTAAAAGTACTTATCACTTGCCAAAAAAAGAGTAGTAAGTGTGCTTTCAAATTGGCAAAGAAATTTCGTTTTCTGCCTAATTTCAAACCATGACTCTGTGTGCAAAGAGGAATTATAGACAGAGATTTATTGCGTATTACTCTGGTAATTTTACATTTGCATTAGTAGGAAAGGGGGAGCTATTTTTTCTGCAGAAGCAGACTCTTAGCACACACCCAGCTGCTTATCCTGTAGAATCATGCATAGTATTCACAACCGAGTGGGGTTTGAGGTTGCAGTCAGTAATGCAAATACATTCAGCATCACTAAGGCTGGTTGCCCTTGCTGGAGTGTAGTCAGTCACCCAGGTTACACATGTTGCTGGTCTTAAAAAGCTGTTTGGACATGTGCTGTTTTCAGAATCTGAAAAGTGGATTCAAAATGTGTCATACTGTAAAAGTACTTATCACTTGCCAAAAAAAGAGTAGTAAGTGTGCTTTCAAATTGGCAAAGAAATTTCGTTTTCTGCCTAATTTCAAACCATGACTCTGTGAGCAAAGAGGAATTATAGACAGAGATTTATTGCGTATTACTCTGGTAATTTTACATTTGCATTAGTAGGAAAGGGGGAGCTATTTTTTCTGCAGAAGCAGACTCTTAGCACACACCCAGCTGCTTATCCTGTAGAATCATGCATAGTATTCACCACCGAGTGGGGTTTGAGGTTGCAGTCAGTAATGCAAATACATTCAGCATCACTAAGGCTGGTTGCCCTTGCTAGAGTGTAGTCAGTTACCCAGGTTACACATGTTGCTGGTCTCAAAAAGCTGTTTGGACATGTGCTGTTTTCAGAATCTGAAAAGTGGATTCAAAATGTGTCAGACTGTAAAAGTACTTATCACTTGCCAAAAAAAGAGTAGTAAGTGTGCTTTCAAATTGGCAAAGAAATTTCGTTTTCTGCCTAATTTCAAACCATGACTCTGTGTGCAAAGAGGAATTATAGACAGAGATTTATTGCGTATTACTCTGGTAATTTTACATTTCCATTAGTAGGAAAGGGGGAGCTATTTTTTCTGCAGAAGCAGACTCTTAGCACACACCCAGCTGCTTATCCTGTAGAATCATGCATAGTATTCACAACCGAGTGGGGTTTGAGGTTGCAGTCAGTAATGCAAATACATTCAGCATCACTAAGGCTGGTTGCCCTTGCTGGAGTGTAGTCAGTCACCCAGGTTACACATGTTGCTGGTCTCAAAAAGCTGTTTGGACATTGGCTGTTTTCAGAATCTGAAAAGTGGATTCAAAATGTGTCAGACTGTAAAAGTACTTATCACTTGCCAAAAAAAGAGTAGTAAGTGAGCTTTCCAATTGGCAAAGAAATTTCGTTTTCTGACTAATATCAAACCATGACTCTGTGTGCAAAGAGGAATTATAGACAGAGATTTATTGCGTATTACTCTGGTAATTTTTCTGCTTATCCTGTAGAATCATGCATAGTATTCACAACCAAGTGGGGTTTGAGGTTGCAGTCAGTAATGCAAATACATTCAGCATCACTAAGGCTGGTTGCCCTTGCTGGAGTGTAGTCAGTCACCCAGGTTACACATGTTGCTGGTCTCAAAAAGCTGTTTGGACATGTGCTGTTTTCAGAATCTGAAAAGTGGATTCAAAATGTGTCAGACTGTAAAAGTACTTATCACTTGCCAAAAAAAGAGTAGTAAGTGTGCTTTCAAATTGGCAAAGAAATTTCGTTTTCTGCCTAATTTCAAACCATGACTCTGTGTGCAAAGAGGAATTATAGACAGAGATTTATTGCGTATTACTCTGGTAATTTTACATTTGCATTAGTAGGAAAGGGGGAGCTATTTTTTCTGCAGAAGCAGACTCTTAGCACACACCCAGCTGCTTATCCTGTAGAATCATGCATAGTATTCACAACCGAGTGGGGTTTGAGGTTGCAGTCAGTAATGCAAATACATTCAGCATTACTAAGGCTGGTTGCCCTTGCTGGAGTGTAGTCAGTCACCCAGGTTACACATGTTGCTGGTCTCAAAAAGCTGTTTGGACATGTGCCGTTTTCAGAATCTGAAAAGTGGATTCAAAATGTGTCAGACTGTAAAAGTACTTATCACTTGCCAAAAAAAGAGTAGTAAGTGTGCTTTCAAATTGGCAAAGAAATTTTGTTTTCTGCCTAATTTCAAACCATGACTCTGTGTGCAAAGAGGAATTATAGACAGAGATTTATTGCGTATTACTCTGGTAATTTTACATTTGCATTAGTAGGAAAGGGGGAGCTATTTTTTCTGCAGAAGCAGACTCTTAGCACACACCCAGCTGCTTATCCTGTAGAATCATGCATAGTATTCACAACCGAGTGGGGTTTGAGGTTGCAGTCAGTAATGCAAATACATTCAGCATCACTAAGGCTGGTTGCCCTTGCTGGAGTGTAGTCAGTCACCCAGGTTACACATGTTGCTGGTCTTAAAAAGCTGTTTGGACATGTGCTGTTTTCAGAATCTGAAAAGTGGATTCAAAATGTGTCATACTGTAAAAGTACTTATCACTTGCCAAAAAAAGAGTAGTAAGTGTGCTTTCAAATTGGCAAAGAAATTTCGTTTTCTGCCTAATTTCAAACCATGACTCTGTGAGCAAAGAGGAATTATAGACAGAGATTTATTGCGTATTACTCTGGTAATTTTACATTTGCATTAGTAGGAAAGGGGGAGCTATTTTTTCTGCAGAAGCAGACTCTTAGCACACACCCAGCTGCTTATCCTGTAGAATCATGCATAGTATTCACCACCGAGTGGGGTTTGAGGTTGCAGTCAGTAATGCAAATACATTCAGCATCACTAAGGCTGGTTGCCCTTGCTAGAGTGTAGTCAGTTACCCAGGTTACACATGTTGCTGGTCTCAAAAAGCTGTTTGGACATGTGCTGTTTTCAGAATCTGAAAAGTGGATTCAAAATGTGTCAGACTGTAAAAGTACTTATCACTTGCCAAAAAAAGAGTAGTAAGTGTGCTTTCAAATTGGCAAAGAAATTTCGTTTTCTGCCTAATTTCAAACCATGACTCTGTGTGCAAAGAGGAATTATAGACAGAGATTTATTGCGTATTACTCTGGTAATTTTACATTTCCATTAGTAGGAAAGGGGGAGCTATTTTTTCTGCAGAAGCAGACTCTTAGCACACACCCAGCTGCTTATCCTGTAGAATCATGCATAGTATTCACAACCGAGTGGGGTTTGAGGTTGCAGTCAGTAATGCAAATACATTCAGCATCACTAAGGCTGGTTGCCCTTGCTGGAGTGTAGTCAGTCACCCAGGTTACACATGTTGCTGGTCTCAAAAAGCTGTTTGGACATTGGCTGTTTTCAAAATCTGAAAAGTGGATTCAAAATGTGTCAGACTGTAAAAGTACTTATCACTTGCCAAAAAAAGAGTAGTAAGTGTGCTTTCCAATTGGCAAAGAAATTTCGTTTTCTGACTAATATCAAACCATGACTCTGTGTGCAAAGAGGAATTATAGACAGAGATTTATTGCGTATTACTCTGGTAATTTTACATTTGCATTAGTAGGAAAGAGAGAGCTATTTTTTCTGCAGAAGCAGACTCTTAGCACACACCCAGCTGCTTATCCTGTAGAATCATGCACAGTATTCACAACCGAGTGGGGTTTGAGGTTGCAGTCAGTAATGCAAATACATTCAGCATCACTAAGGCTGGTTGCCCTTGCTGGAGTGTAGTCAGTCACCCAGGTTACACATGTTGCTGGTCTCAAAAAGCTGTTTGGACATGTGCTGTTTTCAGAATCTGAAAAGTGGATTCAAAATGTGTCAGACTGTAAAAGTACTTATCACTTGCCAAAAAAAGAGTAGTAAGTGTGCTTTCCAATTGGCAAAGAAATTTCGTTTTCTGACTAATATCAAACCATGACTCTGTGTGCAAAGAGGAATTATAGACAGAGATTTATTGCGTATTACTCTGGTAATTTTACATTTGCATTAGTAGGAAAGGGGGAGCTATTTTTTCTGCAGAAGCAGACTCTTAGCACACACCCAGCTGCTTATCCTGTAGAATCATGCATAGTATTCACAACCGAGTGGGGTTTGAGGTTGCAGTGAGTAATGCAAATACATTCAGCATCACTAAGGCTGGTTGCCCTTGCTGGAGTGTAGTCAGTCACCCAGGTTACACATGTTGCTGGTCTCAAAAAGCTGTTTGGACATGTGCTGTTTTCAGAATCTGAAAAGTGGATTCAAAATGTGTCAGACTGTAAAAGTACTTATCACTTGCCAAAAAAAGAGTAGTAAGTGTGCTTTCCAATTGGCAAAGAAATTTCATTTTCTGACTAATATCAAACCATGACTCTGTGTGCAAAGAGGAATTATAGACAGAGATTTATTGCGTATTACTCTGGTAAGTTTTCTGCTTATCCTGTAGAATCATGCATAGTATTCACAACCAAGTGGGGTTTGAGGTTGCAGTCAGTAATGCAAATACATTCAGCATCACTAAGGCTGGTTGCCATTGCTGGAGTGTAGTCAGTCACCCAGGTTACACATGTTGCTGGTCTCAAAAAGCTGTTTGGACATGTGCTGTTTTCAGAATCTGAAAAGTGGATTCAAAATGTGTCAGACTGTAAAAGTACTTATCACTTGCCAAAAAAAGAGTAGTAAGTGTGCTTTCAAATTGGCAAATAAATTTCGTTTTCTGCCTAATTTCAAACCATGACTCTGTGTGCAAAGAGGAATTATAGACAGAGATTTATTGCGTATTACTCTGGTAATTTTACATTTGCATTAGTAGGAAAGGGGGAGCTATTTTTTCTTCAGAAGCAGACTCTTAGCACACACCCAGCTGCTTATCCTGTAGAATCATGCATAGTATTCACAACCGAGTGGGGTTTGAGGTTGCAGTCAGTAATGCAAATACATTCAGCATCACTAAGGCTGGTTGCCCTTGCTGGAGTGTAGTCAGTCACCCAGGTTACACATGTTGCTAGTCTCAAAAAGCTGTTTGGACATGTGCCGTTTTCAGAATCTGAAAAGTGGATTCAAAATGTGTCAGACTGTAAAAGTACTTATCACTTGCCAAAAAAAGAGTAGTAAGTGTGCTTTCAAATTGGCAAAGAAATTTCGTTTTCTGCCTAATTTCAAACCATGACTCTGTGTGCAAAGAGGAATTATAGACAGAGATTTATTGCGTATTACTCTGGTAATTTTACATTTGCATTAGTAGGAAAGGGGGAGCTATTTTTTCTGCAGAAGCAGACTCTTAGCACACACCCAGCTGCTTATCCTGTAGAATCATGCATAGTATTCACAACCGAGTGGGGTTTGAGGTTGCAGTCAGTAATGCAAATACATTCAGAATCACTAAGGCTGGTTGCCCTTGCTGGAGTGTAGTCAGTCACCCAGGTTACACATGTTGCTGGTCTCAAAAAGCTGTTTGGACATGTGCTGTTTTCAGAATCTGAAAAGTGGATTCAAAATGTGTCAGACTGTAAAAGTACTTATCACTTGCCAAAAAAAGAGTAGTAAGTGTGCTTTCCAATTGGCAAAGACATTTTGTTTTCTGCCTAATTTCAAACCATGACTCTGTGTGCACACAGGAATTGTTTTTAGATATTTAATTTGTGATGGTGTTATTGTGATTTTCACTTGTAGGAAAGGGGTACATAGTATTTTAAGATTTGAAAAGATCATAAAAAATGTAGTAATATATTTAAATAAAATAAAGGAATTTTTTTTTAGTTTTTTTCAGATATTGCTGAAGAGCAGTGAACAAAATTTAAGATGCCTACAAAATCCAGACTAAGGAAAAACCACAAAAAAAATCTATATTTGAAGACAACTGGAGGACCTAAGTTAGTTGGAGATGCTCATGTTGGGAAAAAGAGAAAGTCTTCTGGTAAGCAGACAAAAGATTTTTTAAACAATATCTTCAAAAAAAAGGAAAAATGTACAAAATGTCTGTATTGGAAAGAATGTTTTAAATAGAAAACAACAGGAAAAAATTGAGCATTTAGTTAATGCAAATATACCTTCAGAAACAATAAAGATTAACTTAAAAAGAAAAACAGCGTTTAAAGAGATTCGTAGAAAAATGTTTCAGAGAAGAGTTATGTCCAATTTGATAAAGGATGTGAAGAAATATAAGAAAAAAGCTAAATTTTATAAGAGAAAAAAAGAAATTGAAGCCATTGCAGCAAAGGCTTTAGAATTAAAAAGGAAACTATTCATTTTAATTTTGAACAGGATGCGTACATTAGATAAAACGGTCAATGTACTGAAATCACAAAGCAAAAGGAAAAGACAAGTGAAAAGAACAAACTTTTGTAAAGTGTTTTTAGGAGAATGGATGCATAGTTCAAGTAGTGAACCTTTTTTTAATGAAGAGAGTTATTTTCAAAGTAATAGTTTGCTGCATGCAGTTGACACCAGAGGTCGTGCTTATGAAGTGAAAAATGGTTGTATAATGGAGAAGGAGAAAATGGTTCCAAGAGATGAGGAACAAGTGATGGCGGATGAGGCTATGGGGAGACGTCCTAAAGCCCCAGTGTACACTTGGAATTGTAGTAGTATTTGCACTGTGCGTCAGGAATCTATTGATAAATTTCGTGAGTTTCTAAGAGAATATAGTAAAAAAAAGTGTTAAACAGAAGATTAAGGTGCTTCAAAGTCTAGATCCATGCAGAGTGAGAGAGAATACTGGTTTGCAGGGACATTCTCTGGCTTGTCTATCTAGAAAAGTGTGTAAAAGTGTTTTTCATCATTTTAGGATGCTGGCTGTTCATCATACTGAAATGAGAAAGTTTGTGAGACGATTGTATTTTGCTAAAAGTCCAGCAATAAAGTTAGATGAATTGAATAGGGCTCTGTTCCGTGGATCGGTATCAGATATAGAGAAGGTTACTGATGAAATTCAGTTTTGTTACTTTGGTCCAGAACAAGAAAGTGCAGAAAAGGACACAGTAAATGAGGAAGAAGTGGAAGAGAATGTAGAACCCTCTGTAAGTAAGACATTTAATGATCACATAACAAAATTTGCAATAATCTCTAATGAAAGACCAAATATTACTTGTATTTGTTGCCGCAGAACTCATTATAGAAAACAAACCAGGAATGTTGATCTCTACAGAAAAAGTGAAAATGAAGATAATTATAAGTGGAAAGATTTTGTTACATATATATTTCTTGAAAATTGTTTTGAATTGGGTGAAGATCAGCGTATTTGTAAATACTGTTACAACAAGTTAGAAGAAAATAGAATGCCGACCAGAGCTGTACATAATAATTTAGAATTGGATGCTATTCCTGCCGAACTTTCTGAATTAAATACATATGAGTCTATACTTATTCAATGTGTACATCCGTTCCAGACCATAGTACGTATGGAGCTCAAAACTGGTAAATTACCTCCTTCAGATTTACTGAGAGGTTTAAAAGGTAGAGTGGTGTATTTGCCCTTGGATTTGAAAAAAATATGGAAACTATTGATGCAGATACTTTGGAAACTGAACCATTAGTTATTCTGGTTAATGGTGTACCTACAAAGAATAAGAAGATTTGGCAGGAGCTGTTAGATGTACGGAAAGTACAAAGAGCAAATTTGTATTTGAAAAGGAATAACAAATGGTATGAATCAATTTATATAGAAGAAGAAGAAGAAGATTTACAAGAAGACACAGAAACACCAACTGGACAAATTGAAAAAGTGGACAAGTCAAAGGAAGAAGAAATTTATGAACATTTTAGCATACATCCTCTTCATTCAAAAGAAGTTATGGGAGACAATATTGATCTGTTTCAGATGAAGAAAGCAAAAGGAACTCCTGTGAGTGTATGGGAGGAGAGCTTGGAAGCTCGATGTTTTCCCCAGCTGTTTTCTACAGGAAAAGGAGGACGATACGATGAACGTCCAGAACAGATTCCAGCTTCTGAGTATCGAACTACAAGACTATATGCAGAAGATCCAAGATTTCGACAAAGTATTCCTTATTTGTTCCATCTTTTATTTGAAAGCGACTTGTCTGCATTATCATATGCAGTAAATCACATTTTAAAAAGTGGAGTACATTTACAAAATGTATCTGCTAAGGATTTTATGGAAAAAGTGCAGCACCGAGATGATCATTTGGAAACACAACTGATCAATCTGATGGCTTGTCAGCGTGGGACAAATGAATATTGGTACCGACGCCATGGTGAATTAAAATGCATGTTACGGAATTTAGGAACACCAACATGGTTCCTTACCCTAAGCTGTGCTGAGTACGCTTGGGATGATTTACTGGATTTTCTACGAGAGGCAAATTCAAACATTAAAAACATCGAATACAAGACAGCAGGAGAACTGTGCTCATTGGATCCGGTTAATGTTTGCAGATATTTCAATCATAGATTTGAGGCTATGATGTCCTTCATCTGCAATAAAAAAAATCCACCTCTTGGAGAAGTAGTGGATTTCTTTTGGAGAAAAGAGTACCAGGCAAGAGGTGCTCCTCATATTCATATGCTGTTGTGGATCAAGGATGCCCCAACGTTTGGAACAGATACTGATGAAGCAGTGTTATCTTTCATTGAAGAATATGCAACATGTGCTATACCAAAAAGCACAGAAGAGAAAAAGTTAAAGGAGCAAGTTTTACTTTTCCAAAGTCATCGGTGTGGAAAATACTGTCGACGGAAATACAAGAGCAAAGATAAATACTACACTAAATGTCGATTTGGATTTCCTAGACCTGTTCTTTCAAATGGAAGAGTAAACAGTTTTATGTCATCTGTGAGACATACTATTACAAGAAAATCACCTAAGAATACCTACAACCTTAAAAGAAAAGAAGAATCAAAAAATATAAATGACTACAACCCAGTCATTTTATCCATGTGGAATGCTAACATGGATATACAGTATGTAGCTGACAATTCCATTGCTGTTGCTCGATATGTAACGTCTTACATTACTAAATCAGAAAAAACTGAATTGAAAGAAATGTGGGAAGAGATTTCTCACGAGAAGACTGTCAGTAAGAAGCTGTACAGTTTCAGTTTAAAGATGTTATCCCATCGAGAAATTGGATCCTACGAAGGTTCAGATAGGTTATCTTCTGCAAGTCTCTACTCGAAATCAAGAAGAATAATTTGGGCAAGTTTAGGCCTTGCAGCAATGAGAAATCGGGAACTGAAATCTGTTGGAGAAATTGAATATTTGGCCGAGAATGACCCAGAAAGTACAGATATTTTGAAATCAAACATGTTGGACACATATTATCCCAAGAGAAGTCTTCATCTAGAGAACATGTGTCTCTGTGAAGTGCTGCAGAACTACATTTATTCACGGAAAGCCACAGAAGACATCAACAATGGAAAATATAAAGTCATTGGTGAGGAAGGATGTTTGGTGAAGCAAACAAAAGGAAGTTTGATAAATCACAGGAAGCTGAGTTGCGACACTACTGACAAAAAGGAATTTTACTACTTGGCTCTTTTACAGCTGTTTAAACCATGGCGTACAGAGGACGAACTACTGGGAGAATTTCAAAGCTATGAAGATTCCTTTAATGCTTGCAAAAACAGCATAGAATGCAGTACTTTCACAAATTATGTGCAAATGTTAAATGAAGAAATTGAACAGGAAACTACAATTGCAGCTGAAGTAGCTAGAGACAGTTCTCAAGACAGCCAAAGTTCAGGAACACTCAGTCAAGATCCCCTAGGACAACCAATCGTTGAAAATGAAGCTGCAATAGCTATGACTGAAGTGGAAACGGCTATGAATCAAGCTCAAGAAGAATTTATAGACTTACCAAATTTGGAAAGACAACTGAATGAAGAGCAGCAACAAATTTATGAAGAGATCAGAAACAAAATTGATCACGGATTACTACATGAAAAAAAAGAGTGCTCATGCACATCATTTCAACCAATCAGGATGTATGTAAGCGGACAAGCTGGAACTGGAAAAAGTTTCTTAATAAAAGTCATCAGAAGCTACCTACAGCAAAAAACGGATTCAACTTTGTCTTGTGTGGTTACTGCTCCAACTGGGTTAGCAGCATATAACATAAAAGGAATCACCTTACATCGTTTGCTAATGTTACCAGTGGAGCATGAGAACAAAATACAATACCACAAGCTAACTGGAGAAGCATGCTTGGAAGTTTCAAGAGTATTGAAGAAGATGCAAGTTCTCATTATTGTTGAGGTGAGCATGGTATCAAACTTAATGCTTGCCTTTGTGCATTTAAGAATGCAGCAAATTCTAAGGACAGACTATGACATGTTATTTGGTGGAAAACATGTCATAGTTTTTGGGGATCTTCTACAGCTTACTCCAGTTAAAGGACAACCAGTGTTTAATACTGTGACACATGAAGACACAAGGAAGTCATTGGGAAGCATTGGTAATGCAAATATTTGGTCCTTCTTTGAGTACAAGGAACTTACTACTAATATGAGGCAAGCAAACGATGAAGAATATGGAAGTATTCTGAAAGATATCAGAATTGGACTACTCAGTGAAGCTGGCACGAAAGCATTACAGAGTCGGTTGCTACATAATTTATTTCCAAAGGAAGAAATAGTTGCAGAGAAGATATACAAGAACACTGCAGAAAAGAAAAGTGTCATCTGCTTAATGCCAACTCTACGTGAATGCTCAATATTCAATGAGGAGCTTTTGAAATTGGAAAAGGAAGAGATTAGGAAATTGGAAGCAGTGGACAAAATTCAGGATGAAAGAATTACTATCACATTAACAGGCAAACTGAAAAATAAATTGGATTCACTAGAGAAGAACATTTCCAAAACTGCTGGATTAGAAAAAAATCTATATGTTTGCATGAACTGTAGAGTATTTTTAAGGAGAAATTTGGATGTTGAAAAAGGTTTAGTAAATGGAGCTATGGGAAGAGTTGTGGGTTTTATTAATTATCAGAAAAAAGATGGAATTGAATGTTTAAAAATAAAATTTGATCAGATAGAAGAAGTTATAGACATTTGTCGTTGTACAGTTCGTTTCATGCTTGTGAAAGACTTATATGTACGTAGGAAACAGTTTCCGTTTTCTCTAGCATATGCTGTAACTATTCACAAGTCTCAAAGATTGACTGTAGATTGTGCATTTGTAAACATTGGTTCAACTGTGTTCAAAGAAGGTATGGCTTATGTAGCTTTGTCACGAGTGAAAACATTATCTGGTTTATTCATGATAGACTTTGATGATTCAAATGTTAGTGCTGATACAAACTGTGTAAAGGAGTATAATAGATTAAGAAGAACCTATGCTCCTCATTTAGGTCAGTATCCTGTGTTGGAGAAACGTGTAGTTTCTCGAAAAAGGAGAATTGAGAATATCTGTATTGAGGATGTAGAGAGGAGGAAAAAAAAGAGGAGTGATGTAATTGCAAGCAAAAAGAAAAAGGAAAATGTTGAAGAGGTTGTAGGTTGTCATTTTGAAAATAGCTCTGGTGTCAACTGCTACGCTAATGTAGTGCTGAATGTTGCATTTTATCTGGAAAGTTTGCAAGAGCAGATAATAGTAAATCAGAGAAAAAGATTCTGTTCTGAGTTGAGTCTCCTTTTTCAAAAGCTGAGTAATGATAAAACTCAAATAGAAAGTGCTACTGAAATTAGAAAACTTTTAGATGTATGTTCAGGACGAACACAGGTTTCTCAAAATGTACAGCAAGACGCACAGGAATTCTTGATGTATTTTCTTCAGGTACTGGAAGAAGAAGGGGTACAAATTGAAAATATGTTTGGTGTCTCTTATAAATGGGAACATAGTTGTGAAAACTGTTTCAATACATGTGGCTCTAATGTTGATTCTGAAAGGTTCATTTATTTAACATTGCCAGACAGTAAAACAGTCACTTTTGCTAAATTAGTTAAAGATGCTAATCATAGCATGGAATGCGGTGAGTGTAAATCTGACATGTTTTCAACGTTAATTTTAAAGGAATACGGACAGTATGTAATTTTAATGATGCAACGATGTAGAGCTGATGGTTCAAAATTGGATACTTTAATAAAGAAGTTTATAGGACAGCAATTATCAATTTCAGGAAAAACTTTTGTAACAGTTGCAATAATTTTCCATGAAGGACCTACTGTAACTTCTGGACATTACACAGTTTATCTTAAATGTGAGAAAGGCTGGACACTGTGTAATGATTCCCAATTGATTTTCAAGCAACGTTTGCCTTTTGATTTAGAAAATTCCTATCTAATCTTCCTGAAACCTAAATTTTAGAGAGACTTGGCAAGATCTGTACAAAACAATTTTACCATTTTATTGGATTACCATTGGAATTTTCAAATATAAAGATTTTTCAAATTACCATTTGGCCTAAAGGAAAGGTAACCAATTGTATTGTGGACTTATTTAATTCCTAATAAATCTTTCAGAAACCAAAAATTTGGAGAGAATCGGTAACATCTGTACAATTTAAATTTTGGAATTTTATTGGATTACCATTGGAAATTTATTCAAAAAGATTTTTAAAATTACCATTTGGCCATAAGGAAAGGTAACCAATTGTATTGTGGACTTATTTAATTATTAATTAATCTTTCGGAAACCAAAATTTTAGAGAGAATCGGTAACATCTGTACAATTAACATTTTGGAATTTTATTAGATTGCCATTGGAAATTTAATCAAAAAAGAATTTTAAAATTACCATTTGGCCTAAAGGAAATGTAACCAGATGTATTGTGGAGTTATTTGAGATATATTATTTTTGTGATTATGCTTCTGTAACAAAATTGTCAGACGGTATTTTAAAGAAATAGTTATTGTTATTAGATGATATTTTTTTAGAATATTTTGCATTTCTATAATGTTATGTTTAAGTAAAAAGAGATTCTGGGCTTTTTTAAAACAATCTTTGAGATTGTTATTTTTTTTTTGCCCGCTGTTAAGTGATGAATGCAATTGCTTTCACGATTTATAGTGAGATGCAATATATTCTGAAAACAGCAAAAAAATGGCTAAAAATTGTGTTTGGAAAATATGTATATACGTGTACTGTATTATATAATGATTTATGAAATATTAATACTTTTTTCTTTTTTTTCAGATTGTGAAAGAAAATTTTCGAAAAAAACAACTATTTTTACAAGTAATTTCAATTAAATTTTAATTCAAAATTAAATTGTTGGGTGGGTCAGGTAAGTCAGAAATTAGATGGTCCCTTTCTTCCACTTCTCCTCAAACAGATTTTCAGTATTTAGTTATTAATCCCTCAAGGACCTTGTAATGTGGTAATTGTTTTTTAGTGTTTTTAAAAAAAAAAAAAAAATACGCTTACGTACGGTAAAAAAAAGTTTTTAAGAAAAAATTTAAAAAAGTTGAGAGGTAAGGTTGGCTCTTAAAAGAGCCATTGTGTTCATGCAGGGACAGAGGAAAGGAAGAATGGGAACATTAGCTGGTAGGACAAATGTGCTGGTCTATTTTGTTGTTAATGAGGGGAAGACTGGTCTCCCTATGAACAATTAGACCATGGCAAAATGAACACCGCATTGTAACCCTCGCAAACCGATGGTTTGTTTCCACAGGACCAGAAAAAGGTGAATCTGCCCCCACAGATGAAGGGCTCAGCTGAGCTTCCGAAGATGGACTCGGCTGAGCTGCTGTGGATGTGCTTGCTCGACTTACTGAAGGGTTTCCTCTAGTATGTCGTGCATGTGTCCTAGGGTGTACATCCTCAAGGTGTCGTAACATAGTGTGATTCCCGAAGGAATACTTCTTGTTAGGATTACCTCTTGAAAGTACACGCTGGCACAGCTTACAAGTCACCAAAGCAGCATTGACTTTTTTCTCGCCCTCAGGAAAAGTAAAATACTCCCATATAAAAGAGCTCTTCTGTTTCCTCTTTCTCTGCCTGATGGTGGTGCTGCTAGCCTCACTCTCAGCAGAAGAGTGCTGGTCTGCCATCGTATCCCAAAGAAAACTCACCTCCTTCTCCTAAGGGATCACAAGCAGAAATGAGGGGAATGGGTGTGGTGTAGGAGAGTTCTAGAACTGAAACTACTTTGAACCAATCAAAAGTTTTGTTTCAGGATCACATGACCCACCGTGCGCGTACGTTACGCTTACGGTGCGCTTGCGGAGTGCTTACGGTAAAAGTACGCATGCGCGTAAAAAAGACACGCACTCGCGCGCATGCGCATAACAGGCACGCCCCAACACTTCCGCGTAACGTGCGCGTGTAGCGTACACGCTTACGCGCCCCGTACGCAGTATGCACGGCTACGTTAATTGCGTAACCATACGCAAAAAGAGTAGAAATATTACGAACATTACGCAAACCGTACGCTTACCGTAAGCTTACCGTACGCGCACTTAAAAAAAAAAAAAAAAAAAGGAAAAAAAGAATCACTATGTTATACTAATATATCTTACCTGTTTGGTAAAAAAAAAAATGAGAAAAAATAATATATTGCAGAATTTTTTAAAATTAAGCATAGTGTTTTAAGAGAAATAAAGTAAAAAAAAAAAAAAAAAAGCTTGCAAATAAAAAAAAAAAACATGTTTAATATAAGAATTTGTATTAAAAAAACCATACAAAATCAATGAAAAAACCATGGGAATCACACGTTATAGGTAAGAATTAGCATTTAAAAAACCATACAAATTCACTGAAAAAACCATGGGTTTCACACACATTATAGTTAGGAATTAGCATTTAAAAAACCTTGCAAATTCAGTGAAAAAACCATGGGTTTCACACACGTTATAGTTAGGAATTAGCATTTAAAAAACCTTGCAAATTCAGTGAAAAAACCATAGGTTTCACACACGTTATAGTTAGCGGACATTTCACACATAAAAAACCAATGAAATGCCCCCGTTATAGTTAGTTAAGCTAACTATAACTCGCGCACCCGCAATCCACTGCTGATGACGTAACATATTACATCACTCATGACATGGTCAGTGACATCACTCATGACATCACTCATGACATCTCAAATGACATCACTGATGACATCATCCTTGTGACAGAGTGGTAGACCTCCTCTCACCCTAATATAACCTTTGATACAAACATTCAAAAATAGAGACTGAAATTTTCAAAAAAATGGACATACCAATACCAGTTACAACAACCTCTTCAGTAATTCTTAGATCCACATACACATCCACTCATTCACCAACAGTCCTGTACAGTCACTCATACATGTACTCACTCATCATATGTACTCATACACCTATACATCCTGTTACACATTGCCACTCATCCATAGAGTTACTCACACACATAGTCACTCATGCTAATAAAGAATCAAACATCCATTTACTTGCATATACAGTTATACACACACCTCCACACGTACTTCTACAGAAACTTACACATACTTACTCTTTTAAATATTCACTAATAAAAACACATACTTATTCATACAGGAACTGTTTCAATCTCTCACTCTCACACATACTCACTTATATACACCAATAGTCAAATATACTTCTTTAAAACATATTTAGTAACTCATAAATACACTATTGAGACAGTCATTCACTCACTAACACACCCATACACATACTCATCCAACCATACAGTCATGCACACATGCTGTCTTCAACACATACAACCAGAGAGTCAATCATTCATGCACCTATGCACTACGTAATACCCCCCACCGAACCATGCAGACACTCAGACTGATACTCAAAAAACAACCTAAAATCCAATATAAACACCCATGTAGCTACTCACCAACCCATGCAGACACTTATACACAAAGTGAGAGACTGATAAAGATAATTACATGTTTAAACATTACTCACTAAGCCATGTATTCACTAAGATACACTTAATCAGTCAGTTACACAATCAATTTTTCAAAAACAAATCATCCTTTTAGACACTTATATACCCATTTATTCTTCCATCGACCTTGAGACATATATAAAACATATTTAATTTTCAGAAAAACACACATTCACTGGATGATGTCATCAGTGATGTTATTTGAGATGTCATCAGTGATGTCATGAGTGATGTCACTGACCATGTCATGAGTGATGTAATATGTTACGTCATCAGCAGTGGATTGCGGGTGCGCGAGTTATAGTTAGCTTAACTAACTATAACGGGGGAATTTCATTGGTTTTTTATGAGTGAAATGTCCGCTAACTATAACGTGTGTGAAACCTATGGTTTTTTCACTGAATATATATATATATATATATATTCACTGAAAAAACCATGGGTTTCACACACGTTATAGTTAGGAATTAGCATTTAAAAAACCTTAGAAATTCAGTGAAAAAACCATAGGTTTCACACATGTTATAGTTAGCTGGACATTTTACTCGTAAAAAACCAATGAAATTGCCCCGTTATAGTTAGTTCAGCTAACTATAACTCGCGCGCCCGCAATGCACTGCTGATGACGTCACATATTACATCACTCATGACATGGTCAGTGACATCACTCATGACATCACTGATGACATCTCAAATGACATCACTGATGACATCACTGATGACATCATCCTTGTGATAGAGTGGTAGACCTCCTCTCACCCTAATATAACCTTTGACACACACATTCAAAAATAGAGACTAAAATTTTCAAAACAATGGACATACCAATACCAGTTACAACAACCTCTTCAGTAATTCTAAGATCCACATACACATCCACTCATTCACCAACAGTCCAATACAGTCACTCATACATGTACTCACTCATCATATGTACTCATACACCTATACATCCTGTTACACAATGCCACTCATGCATAGAGTTACTCACACACATAGTCACTCGTGCTAATAAAGAATCAAACATACATTTACTTGCATATACAGTTATACACACACCACCATACTTACTTCTACGGAAACTTACACATACTTAGTCTTTTAAACAATCACTTATAGAAACACATACTTATTCATACAGGAACTCTTCCAATCTCTCACCCTTGCATATACTCACATATATACACCAATAGTCACATATACTAGTTTTAAACATATGTAGTTACTCATAAAGACACTATTGAGACAGTCATTCACTCACTAACACACCCATACACACACTCATCCACCCATGCAGTCCTGCACACATGCTGTCTTCAACACACACAAACAGTGAGTCACTCATTCATGCACCTATGCACTACGTAATACCCCCCACCGAACCATGCAGACACTCAGACTGATACTCAAAAAACCAACTAATAACCTATATAGTCACCCATGTAGCTACTCACCAACCCATGCAGCCACTTATACACAAAGTGAGAGACTGATACAGATATATACATATTTAAACATTACTCACTAAGCCATGTATTCACTAAGATACACTTAATCAGTCAGTTAAACAATCAATTTTTCAAAAACAAATCATCCATTTAGACACTTATATACCCATTTATTCTTCCATCGACCTTGAGATATACATATATAAAACATATTTAATTTTCAGAAAAACACACATTCACTGGATGATGTCATCAGTGATGTCATCAGTGATGTCATTTGAGATGTCATCAGTGATGTCATGAGTGATGTCACTGACCATGTCATGAGTGATGTAATATGTGACGTCATCAGCAGTGCATTGCGGGCGCGCGAGTTATAGTTAGCTGAACTAACTATAACGGGGCAATTTCATTGGTTTTTTACGAGTAAAATGTCCAGCTAACTATAACATGTGTGAAACCTATGGTTTTTTCACTGAATTTCTAAGGTTTTTTAAATGCTAATTCCTAACTATAACGTGTGTGAAACCCATGGTTTTTTCAGTGAATTTGCAAGGTTTTTTAAATGCTAATTTTTTTTTTTTTTTTTTTTTTAGTACGCGTAAGCTCACGGTAAGCGTACGGTTTACGCAACGTCCGTAATTTTCCTACGCTGCTTGCGTATAGTTACGCAATTTGCGTAGCCGCGCGTACTCCGCGTGGGACGCGTACGCGTGTACGCTACACGCGCACGTTACGCGGAAGTGCCGGGAGTGACTGTTATGCGCATGCGCGCAAGCGCGTGTCTTTTTTACGCGCATGCGCACTTTTGCCGTAAGCGTACCGTAAGCGTACCGTAAGCGTACGGTAGGTCATGTGATCATGAAACACAACTTTTGATTGGTTGAAACTACTTTCAGTTCTAGAACTCTCCTACACCACACCCATTCCCCTCATTTCTGCTTGTGATCCCTTGGGAGAAGGAGCTGGTTTGTCTTTGGGATACGATGGCAGAACAGCAGAGCTCTTCTGAGAGTGAGGCTAGCACTAGCAGCACTGTCTTGAGGCAGAGATCGAGGAAACAAAAGCCCTCTTATGTATGGGATTATTTTACTTTTCCTGAAGGCCAGCAAAAGGTAAATGCACCCTTAGTGACTTGTAAGCTGTGTAAGCGTGTACTTTCTAGAGGTAATCCTAACAGGAAGTATTCCTTTGGGAATCACACCATGAAGAGACACCTCCAGGATGTACACAGAAGGACACATGGTCATCTTTTTGGAGGTAACTCTTCAGAAAGACGAGCCAGTACATCCACAGTAGCTCAGCCTGAACCATCATCTGCAGGGCTGACTCCTTCTTCTGCAGGTCAGGTGAGCCCTTCATCTGTGGGGGGAGAATCTCCTTTTGCTGGCCCTCTGGAAATGAACCCACGATTTCGGAAGGTTGATATTCATTGCACATTTTGTAAAGATCTAATTTGCCATAGGGAGACCAGTGTTTCCCTAGTGAACAACAAAATAGATCAGCACATTTGTCGCTTTGAATAATTTTCCCATGCTTCCTTTCCTCTGTCCCTGCATGAACACAACGGTTCTTTTAAGAGCCAACCTTATCTTTCATCTATTTTTTACATATGTTTTTAAAAACTTTTTTGCATTTTTTTTTTTACCGTACGCGTACGGTGCGCGTACTTTTTTTTTTTTTAAAAAAAAAAAAAAAACTAAAAATCATTTATCACATTACATTGTCCTTGAGAGACTACAATTATTATTATTGACTTACCATACCCACTGAAAAAATATTTATTCATTTGTTTTTTTAAAAAATAGTTTTAAAAATGTTTGTAGTTTTCGAAAATTTTCTATATCTATCTGGAAAAAAAGAAAAAAGTATTAATATTTTTAAAACATTTTATAATACAGTACACATATTTACATTTTTTTCCAAAAAATATTTTTGCCTTATTTTTGCTGTTTTCAGAATATATTGCATTTCACTATAAATTGTGAAAGCAATTGCATTCATCATTTTACAGCGGGCAAAAAAAAATAACAATCACAAAGATTGTAATAAAAAAGCCCAGAATCTCTTTTTACTTAAACTTAACATTATAGAAATGCATAATATTCTAAAAAAATATCATCTAATACCAATACTTATTTCTTTAAAATACCGTCTGATATGTTTGTTTCAGAAGTATAATCACAATATGATATCTCAAATAACTCCAAAATACATCTGATTCCATTTCCTTTAGACCAAATAGTAATTTTAAATTTTTTTTTGGAATAAATTACCAACGGTAATCCAATAAAATTCTAAAGTTTAATTTGTCCAGATCTCACCGATTCTCTGTAACATTTTGGTTCACGAAAATTTTTTGAATAATTTATTAAGTCCACAATAGAAATGGTTACTTTTCCACATGGCCAAATAGTAATTTTTTAAAACATTTTTGAAAAAATTTCCAATGGCAGTCCAATAACATTCCAAAAGTTAAAATGTGCAGAAGTTAATCTCTAAATTATTGGTTTTTCAAAGTTTCATTAAAAATTAAAAAAGTCCACATTACAATTGGTTATCTTTCCATTAGGCCAAATGATAATTTAAAAAATCAAATTTTTACAAAATTGCAATGGTAATCCATTAAAATGGTAAAATTGTTTTGTCCAGATCTTGCCAAGTCTCTCTAAAATTTAGGTTTCAGGAAGATTAAATAGGAATTTGCTAAATCAAAAGGCAAACGTTGCTTAAAAACCAATTGGGAATCATTACACAGTGTCCAGCCTTTTTCACATTTAAGATAAACTGTGTAATGTCCAGAAGTAACAGTAGGTCCTTCATGGAAAATTATTGCAACAGTTACAAAAGTTTTTCCTGAAATTGATAATTGCTGTCCTGTAAACTTCTTTATTAAAGTATCCAATTTTGAACCATCAGCTCTACATCGTTGCATCATTAAAATTACATACTGTCCGTATTCCTTTAAAATTAATGTTGAAAACATGTCAGAATTACACTCACTACATTTCATGCTATGATTAGCATCTTTAACTAATTTTGCAAAAGTGACTGTTTTACTCTCTGGCAATGTCAAATAAATAAACCTTTCATTATCAACAATAGAGCCACATATATTATAACAATTATCAGAACTATGTTCCCATTTATAAGAGAGACCAAAAAAAATGTCAATGGGAACTCCTTCTTCTTCCACTACATGAAGAAAATACATCAAAAATTCATGTGCATCTTGCTGTTCATTTTGAGAAAACTGTGTTCGTCCTGAACATACATCTAAAAGTTTTCTAATGTCAGTAGCACTTTCTATTTGAGTTTTATCTTTACTCAGCTTTTGAAAAAGGAGACTCAGCTCTGAACAGAATCTTTTTCCCTGATTTACTATTATCTGCTCTTGCAAACTTTCCAGATAAAATGCAACATTCAGCACTACATTTGCGTAGCAGTTGACACCAGAGCTATTTTCAAAATGACATCCTACAACCTGTTCTTCATTTTCCTTTTTCTTTTTGCTTGCAATTACATCACTCCTCTTTTTTTTCCTCTTCTCTACATCTTCACTACAGATATTCTCATTTTGTCTTTTACGAGAAACTACACGTTTCTCCAACACAGGATACTGACCTAAATGAGGAGCATAGCTTCTTCTTAATCTATTATACTCTTTTACACAGTTTGTATCAGCACTAACTTTTGACTCATCAAAGTCTATCATGAATAAACCTGATAATGTTTTGACTCGTGACAAAGCAACATATGCCATACCTTCTTTGAACACAGTTGAACCAATGTTCACAAATGCACAATCTACAGTCAATCCTTGAGACTTGTGAATAGTTACAGCATATGCTAGAGAAAACGGAAACTGCTTCCTACGTACATATAAGTCTTTCACAAGCATAAAACGAACTGTACAACGACAAATATCTTTAACTTCATCTATCTGATCAAATTTTATTTTTAAACATTCAACTCCTTCTTTTTTCTGGTAATTAAAAAAACCCACAACTCTTCCCATCGCTCCATTAACTAAACCTTTCTCAACATCCAAATTTCTCCTTAAAAACACTCTACAGTTCATGCAAACATATAGATTTTTTTCTAATCCAGCTGTTTTGGAGATGTTCTTCTCTAGTGAGTCCAATTTATTTTTCAGTTTGCCTGTTACTGTGACAGTAATCCTTCCATCCTCAATTTTGTCCACTGCTTCCAATTTCCTGATCTCTTCCTTTTCCAATTTCAAAAGCTCCTCATTGAATATTGAGCATTCACGTAGAGTTGGCATTAAGCAGATGACACTTTTGTTTTCTGCAATGTTCTTGTATATCTTCTCTGCAACTATTTCTTCCTTTGGAAATAAATTATGTAGCAGCCGACTCTGTAATGCTTTTTTGCCAACTTCTGTCAGTAGTCCAATCCTGATATCTTTCAGAATACTTCCATATTCTTCATCGTTTGCTTGCCTCATATTAGTAGTAAGTTCCTTGTACTCAAAGAAGGACCAAATATTTGTATTTCCGATGCTTCCCAATGACTTCTTCGTGTCTTCATGTGTCACAGTATTAAACACTGGTTGTCCTTTAACTGGAGTAAGTTGCAAAAGATCTCCAAAAACTATGACGTGTTTTCCACCAAATAACATGTCATAGTCTGTCTTCAAAATTTGCTGCATTCTTAAATGCACAAAGGCAAGCATTAGGTTTGATACCATGCTCACCTCATCAATAATGAGAACTTGCATCTTCTTCAATACTCTTGAAACTTCCAAGGATGCTTCTCCAGTTAGCTTGTTGAATTGTATTTTGTTCTCATGCTCCACTGGTAACATTAGCAAACGATGTAAGGTGATTCCTTTTATGTTATATGCTGCTAACCCAGTTGGAGCAGTAACCACACAAGACAAAGTAGAATCCGTTTTTTGCTGTAGGTAGCTTCTGATGACTTTTATTAGGAAACTTTTTCCAGTTCCAGCTTGTCCGCTTACATACATCCTGATTGGATGAAATGATGTGCATGAGCACTCTTTTTTTACATGTAGAAATCCGTGATCAATTTTGTTTCTGATCTCTTCATAAATTTGTTGCTGCTCTTGATTCAGTTGTCTTTCCAAATTTTCTAAGTCTATAAATTCTTCTTGAGCTTGATTCATAGCCGTTTCCACTTCATTCATGGCTATTGATGCTTCATTTTCAATGATTGGTTGTCCTAGGGGATCTTGACTGTGTGTTCCTGAACTTTGGCTGTCCTGAGAACTGTCTCTAGCTATTTCTGCTGCAATTGTAGTTTCCTGTTCAATTTCTTCATTTAACATTTGCAGATAAGTTGTGAATGTATTGCATTGTATGCTGTCTTTGCAAGCATTAAATGAATCTTCATAGCTTTGAAATTCTCCCAGTAGTTCATCCTCTGTACGCCATGGTTTAAACAACTGTAAAAGAGCCAAGTAGTAAAATTCTTTCTTGTCAGTAGTGTCGCAACTCAGCTTCCGGTGATTTATCAAACTTCCTTTTGTTTGCTTCACCAAACATCCTTCTTCACCAACGACTTTATATTTTCCATTATTGATGTCTTCTGTGGCTTTCCTTGAATAAATGTAGTTCTGCAGCACTTCATAGAGACACATGTTCTCCAGATGTTGACTTCTCTTGGGATAATATGTGTCCAACATGTTTGTTTTCAATATATCTGTACTTTCTGGGTCATTCTCGACCAAATATTCAATTTCTCCTACAGATTTCAGTACCCGATTTCTCATTGCTGCAAGGCCTAAACTTGCCCAAATTATTCTTCTTGACTTCGAGTAGAGACTTGCAGAAGATAACCTATCTGAACATTCGTAGGATCCAATTTCTCGATGCGATAACATCTTCAAACTGAAACTGTACAGCTTCTTACTGACAGTCTTCTCGTGAGAAATCTCTTCCCACATTTCCTTCAATTCTGTTTTTTCTGATTTCGTAATGTAAGACGTTACATATCGTGCAACAGCAATGGAATTGTCAGCTACATACTGTATATCCATGTTAGCGTTCCACATGGATAAAATGACTGGGTTGTAGTCATTTATATTTTTTGATTCTTCTTTTCTTTTAAGGTTGTAGGTATTCTTAGGTGATTTTCTTGTGATAGTATGTCTCACAGCTGACATAAAACTGTTTACTCTTCCATTTGAAAGAACAGGTCTAGGAAATCCAAATCGACATTTAGTGTAGTATTTTTCTTTGCTCTTGTATTTCCGTCGACAGTATTTTCCACACCGATGACTTTGGAAACGTAAAACTTGCTCCTTTAACTTGTTCTCTTCTGTGCTTTTTGGTATAGCACATGTTGCATATTCTTGAATGTAAGATAACACTGCTTCATCAGCATCTGTTCCAAACTTTGGGGCATCCTTGATCCACAACAGCATATGAATATGAGGAGCACCTCTTGCCTGGTACTCTTTTCTCCAAAAGAAATCCACTACTTCTCCAAGGGGTGGATTTTTTTTAATGCAGATGAAGGACATCATAGCCTCAAATCTATGATTGAAATATCTGCAAACATTAACTGGATCCAATGAGCACAGTTCTCCTGCTGTCTTGTATTCGATGTTTTTAATGTTTGAATTGGCCTCTCGTAGAAAATCCAGTAAATCATCCCAAGCGTACTCGGCACAGCTTAGGGTAAGGAACCATGTTGGTGTTCCTAAATTCCGTAACATGCATTTTAGTTCACCATGGCGTCGGTACCAATATTCATTTGTCCCACGCTGACAAGCCATCAGATTGATCAGTTGTGTTTCCAAATGATCATCTCGGTGCTGCACTTTCTCCATAAAATCCTTAGCAGACACATTTTGTAAATGTACTCCACTTTTTAAAATGTGATTTACTGCATAAGACAGTGCAGACAAGTCGCTTTCAAATAAAAGATGGAACAAATAAGGAATACTTTGTCGAAATCTGGGATCTTCAGCATATAGTCTTGTAGTCCGATACTCTGAAGCTGGAATCTGTTCTGGACGTTCATCGTATCGTCCTCCTTTTCCTTTAGGAAACAGCTGAGGAAAACATCGAGCTTCCAAGCTCTCCTCCCATACACTCACAGGAGTTCCTTTTGCTTTCTTCATCTGAAAGAGATCAATATTGTCTCCCATAACTTCTTTCGAATTAAGAGGATGTATGCTAAAATGTTCATAAATTTCTTCTTCCTTTGACTTGTCCACTTTTTCAATTTGTCCAGTTGGTGTTTCTGTGTCTTCTTGAAAATCTTCTTCTTCTTCTTCTTCTTCTATATAAATTGATTCATACCATTTGTTATTTTTTTTCAAATACAAATTTGCTCTTTGTATTTTCCGCACATCTACCAGCTCCTGCCAAATCTTCTTATTCTTTGTAGGTACACCATTAACCAGAATAATTAATGGTTCAGTTTCCAAAGTATCCGCATCAATAGTTTCCATATTTGTTTTCAAATCCAAGGGCAAATACACCACTCTACCTTTTAAACCTCTCAGTAAATCTGAAGGAGGTAATTTACCAGTTTTGGGCTCCATACGTACTATGGTCTGGAACGGATGAACACATTGAATGAGTATAGACTCATATGTATTTAATTCAGAAAGTTCAGCAGGAATAGCATCCAATTCTAAATTATTATGTACAGCTCTGGTCGGCATTCTATTTTCCGCTAACTTGTTGTAACAGTATTTACAAATACGCTGATCTTCACCCAATTCAAAACAATTTTCTAGAAATATATATGTGGCAAAATCCTTCCACTTATAATTATCTTCATTTTCACTCTTTCTGTAGAGATCAACATTCCTAGTTTGTTTTCTATAATGAGTTCTGCGGCAACAAATACAAGTAACATTTGGTCTTTCATTAGAGACTATTGCAAATTTTGTTATGTGATCATTAAATGTCTTACTTACAGAAGGTTCTACATTCTCTTCCACTTCTTCCTCATTTACTGTGTCCTTCTCTGCACTGTTTTGTTCAGGACCAAAGTAACAAAACTGAATTTCATCAACAACCTTCTCTACATCTGATACCGTTCCTCGGAACAGAGCCCTATTCAATTCATTTAACTTTATTGCTGGACTTTTGGCAAAATACAACCGTCTCACAAACTTTCTCATTCCAGTATGATGAACAGCCAGCATCCTAAAATGATGGAAAACACTATTGCACACTTTTCTAGATAGACAAGCCAGAGAATGACCCTGCAAACCAGTATTCTCTCTTACTCTGCATGGATCCAGACTTTGAAGCACCTTAATCTTCTGTTTTACACTTTTTTTTACTATATTCTCTTAGAAACTCTCGAAATTTGTCAATAGATTCCTGACGCACAGTGCAAATACTACTACAATTCCAAGTGTACACTGGGGCTTTAGGACGTCTCCCCATTGCCTCATCTGCCATCACTTGTACCTCATCTCTTGGAACCATTATCTCATTCTCCATTATGCAACCATTTGTTACTTCGTATGAACGACCTCTGGTGTCAACTGCATGCAGCAAACTATTACTTTGAAAATAGCTCTCTTCATCAAAAAAAGGTTCACTACTTGAACTATGCATCCACTTTCCTAAAAACACTTTACAAAAGTTTGTTCTGTTCACTACTCTTTTCCTTTTGCTATGTGATTTCAGTACATTAACCATTTTGTCTAATGTACGCATCCTATTCAAAATTAATATGAATAGTTTCCTTTTTAATTCTAATGCCTTTGCTGCAATGGCTTCAATTTCTTTTTTTCTCTTGTAATATTTTGCCTTTTGCTTATATTTCTTCACATCCTTTATCAAATTGGACATAACTCTTCTCTGAAACATTTTTCTACGTATCTCTTTAAACGCTGTTTTTCTGTTTATGTAAATCTTTTCAGTTGCAGAAGGTATATTTGCATTAACTAAATTCTCAATTTTTTCCTGTTCTCTTCCTTTTGTAACATTCTTTCCAGTACAGACATTTTGTACATTTTTCTTTGTTTTGAATATATTTTTAAGAAATTGTTTTTTCTGCTTACCAGAAGATTTTTTCTTTTTCCCAACATGAGCATCTTCTACTAACTTTGGTCCTCCAGTTGTCTTCAAATATAGTTTTTTTTTTAGCGTTTTTTGAACTCTGGATTTTGTAGGCATCTTAAATTTTGTTCACTGCTCTTCAGCAATACCTGAAAAAAACTAAAAAAAAAATCCTTTATTGTATTTAAATATATTACTACATTTCTTTTCACAATAGTCACAAAACGAAATTTCTTTGCCAATTTGAATGCACACAAACTGCTCTTTTTTTTGGGCAAGTGAAATCACTTTTACAAACTGTCACATTATGAAACCACTTTTCAGATTTTTTAAAAAGCCCATGTCCAGAGTGCTACACTCCAGCAAGGGCAACCAGCCTTAGTGATGCTGAATGTATTTGCATTACAGACTGAAACCTGAAAACCCCACTCGCTTGTAAATACTGTGCATGACTATACATGGCAAGCACATGGGTGTGTGCTAAGACTCTGCTTCTTCCCCCAAAAATTTGCTCCCCCTTTCCATCTAATGCAACTGTGAAATCACCAGAGCAAGACGCAATAAATCTCTGCCTATAATTCCTCTCTGCACACAGAGTCATGTTTTCACATTAGTCCCAAAACGAAATTTCTTTGCCAATTTGAAAGCACACTTACTGCTCTTTTTTTTTTCGGGGCAAGTGAAAATCACTTTTTACAAGTGAAAATCACTTTTACAGACTGACACATTATGAAACCACTTTTTTTGATTTATTTAAATGCACATGTCCAAACTGTTTTTTCAGACCACCACCATGTGTATTCTCGGTGACTGCCTACACTCCAGCAAGGGCAACCAGCCTTAGTGATGCTGAATGTATTTGCATTACAGACTGAAACCTGAAAACCCCACTCGCTTGTAAATACTGTGCATGACTATACATGGCAAGCACATGGGTGTGTGCAAAGACTCTGCTTCTTCCCCCAAAAATTCGCTCCCCCTTTCCATCTAATGCAACTGTGAAATCACCAGAGCAAGACGCAATAAATCTCTGCCTATAATTCCTCTCTGCACACAGAGTCATGTTTTCACATTAGTCCCAAAACGAAATTTCTTTGCCAATTTGAAAGCACACTTACTGCTCTTTTTTTTTTCGGGGCAAGTGAAAATCACTTTTTACAAGTGAAAATCACTTTTACAGACTGACACATTATGAAACCACTTTTTTTGACTTATTTAAATGCACATGTCCAAACTGTTTTTTCAGACCACCACCATGTGTATTCTCGGTGACTGCCTACACTCCAGCAAGGGCAACCAGCCTTAGTGATGCTGAATGTATTTGCATTACAGACTGAAACCTGAAAACCCCACTCGCTTGTAAATACTGTGCATGACTATACATGGCAAGCACATGGGTGTGTGCTAAGACTCTGCTTCTTCCCCCAAAAATTCGCTCCCCCTTTCCATCTAATGCAACTGTGAAATCACCAGAGCAAGACGCAATAAATCTCTGCCTATAATTCCTCTCTGCACACAGAGTCATGTTTTCACATTAGTCCCAAAACGAAATTTCTTTGCCAATTTGAAAGCACACTTACTGCTCTTTTTTTTTTCGGCGCAAGTGAAACTCACTTTTTACAAGTGAAAATCACTTTTACAGACTGACACATTATGAAACCACTTTTTTTGATTTATTTAAATGCACATGTCCAAACTGTTTTTTCAGACCACCACCATGTGTATTCTCGGTGACTGCCTACACTCCAGCAAGGGCAACCAGCCTTAGTGATGCTGAATGTATTTGCATTACAGACTGAAACCTGAAAACCCCACTCGCTTGTAAATACTGTGCATGACTATACATGGCAAGCACATGGGTGTGTGCTAAGACTCTGCTTCTTCCCCCAAAAATTCGCTCCCCCTTTCCATCTAATGCAACTGTGAAATCACCAGAGCAAGACGCAATAAATCTCTGCCTATAATTCCTCTCTGCACACAGAGTCATGTTTTCACATTAGTCCCAAAACGAAATTTCTTTGCCAATTTGAAAGTACACTTACTGCTCTTTTTTTTTTCGGGGCAAGTGAAACTCACTTTTTACAAGTGAAAATCACTTTTACAGACTGACACATTATGAAACCACTTTTTTTGATTTATTTAAATGCACATGTCCAAACTGTTTTTTCAGACCACCACCATGTGTATTCTCGGTGACTGCCTACACTCCAGCAAGGGCAACCAGCCTTAGTGATGCTGAATGTATTTGCATTACAGACTGAAACCTGAAAACCCCACTCGCTTGTAAATACTGTGCATGACTATACATGGCAAGCACATGGGTGTGTGCTAAGACTCTGCTTCTTCCCCCAAAAATTCGCTCCCCCTTTCCATCTAATGCAACTGTGAAATCACCAGAGCAAGACGCAATAAATCTCTGCCTATAATTCCTCTCTGCACACAGAGTCATGTTTTCACATTAGTCCCAAAACGAAATTTCTTTGCCAATTTGAAAGCACACTTACTGCTCTTTTTTTTTTCGGGGCAAGTGAAAATCACTTTTTACAAGTGAAAATCACTTTTACAGACTGACACATTATGAAACCACTTTTTTTGACTTATTTAAATGCACATGTCCAAACTGTTTTTTCAGACCACCACCATGTGTATTCTCGGTGACTGCCTACACTCCAGCAAGGGCAACCAGCCTTAGTGATGCTGAATGTATTTGCATTATTGACTGAAACCTGAAAACGCCACTCGCTTGTAAATACTGTGCATGACTATACATGGCAAGCACATGGGTGTGTGCTAAGACTCTGCTTCTTCCCCCAAAAATTCGCTCCCCCTTTCCATCTAATGCAACTGTGAAATCACCAGAGCAAGACGCAATAAATCTCTGCCTATAATTCCTCTCTGCACACAGAGTCATGTTTTCACATTAGTCCCAAAACGAAATTTCTTTGCCAATTTGAAAGCACACTTACTGCTCTTTTTTTTTTCGGCGCAAGTGAAACTCACTTTTTACAAGTGAAAATCACTTTTACAGACTGACACATTATGAAACCACTTTTTTTGATTTATTTAAATGCACATGTCCAAACTGTTTTTTCAGACCACCACCATGTGTATTCTCGGTGACTGCCTACACTCCAGCAAGGGCAACCAGCCTTAGTGATGCTGAATATATTTGCATTACAGACTGAAACCTGAAAACCCCACTCGCTTGTAAATACTGTGCATGACTATACATGGCAAGCACATGGGTGTGTGCTAAGACTCTGCTTCTTCCCCCCAAAATTCGCTCCCCCTTTCCATCTAATGCAACTGTGAAATCACCAGAGCAATACGCAATAAATCTCTGCCTATAATTCCTCTCTGCACACAGAGTCATGTTTTCACATTAGTCCCAAAACTAAATTTCTTTGCCAATTTGAAAGCACACTTACTGCTCTTTTTTTTTTCGGGGCAAGTGAAAATCACTTTTTACAAGTGAAAATCACTTTTACAGACTGACACATTATGAAACCACTTTTTTTGATTTATTTAAATGCACATGTCCAAACTGTTTTTTCAGACCACCACCATGTGTATTCTCGGTGACTGCCTACACTCCAGCAAGGGCAACCAGCCTTAGTGATGCTGAATGTATTTGCATTACAGACTGAAACCTGAAAACCCCACTCGCTTGTAAATACTGTGCATGACTATACATGGCAAGCACATGGGTGTGTGCTAAGACTCTGCTTCTTCCCCCAAAAATTCGCTCCCCCTTTCCATCTAATGCAACTGTGAAATCACCAGAGCAAGACGCAATAAATCTCTGCCTATAATTCCTCTCTGCACACAGAGTCATGTTTTCACATTAGTCCCAAAACGAAATTTATTTGCCAATTTGAAAGCACACTTACTGCTCTTTTTTTTTTCGGGGCAAGTGAAAATCACTTTTTACAAGTGAAAATCACTTTTACAGACTGACACATTATGAAACCACTTTTTTTGACTTATTTAAATGCACATGTCCAAACTGTTTTTTCAGACCACCACCATGTGTATTCTCGGTGACTGCCTACACTCCAGCAAGGGCAACCAGCCTTAGTGATGCTGAATGTATTTGCATTACAGACTGAAACCTGAAAACCCCACTCGCTTGTAAATACTGTGCATGACTATACATGGCAAGCACATGGGTGTGTGCTAAGACTCTGCTTCTTCCCCCAAAAATTCGCTCCCCCTTTCCATCTAATGCAACTGTGAAATCACCAGAGCAAGACGCAATAAATCTCTGCCTATAATTCCTCTCTGCACACAGAGTCATGTTTTCACATTAGTCCCAAAACGAAATTTCTTTGCCAATTTGAAAGCACACTTACTGCTCTTTTTTTTTTCGGCGCAAGTGAAACTCACTTTTTACAAGTGAAAATCACTTTTACAGACTGACACATTATGAAACCACTTTTTTTGATTTATTTAAATGCACATGTCCAAACTGTTTTTTCAGACCACCACCATGTGTATTCTCGGTGACTGCCTACACTCCAGCAAGGGCAACCAGCCTTAGTGATGCTGAATGTATTTGCATTACAGACTGAAACCTGAAAACCCCACTCGCTTGTAAATACTGTGCATGACTATACATGGCAAGCACATGGGTGTGTGCTAAGACTCTGCTTCTTCCCCCAAAAATTCGCTCCCCCTTTCCATCTAATGCAACTGTGAAATCACCAGAGCAATACGCAATAAATCTCTGCCTATAATTCCTCTCTGCACACAGAGTCATGTTTTCACATTAGTCCCAAAACGAAGTTTCTTTGCCAATTTGAAAGCACACTTACTGCTCTTTTTTTTTTCGGCGCAAGTGAAAATCACTTTTTACAAGTGAAAATCACTTTTACAGACTGACACATTATGAAACCACTTTTTTTGATTTTTTTAAATGCACATGTCCAAACTGTTTTTTCAGACCACCACCATGTGTATTCTCGGTGACTGCCTACACTCCAGCAAGGGCAACCAGCCTTAGTGATGCTGAATGTATTTGCATTACAGACTGAAACCTGAAAACCCCACTCGCTTGTAAATACTGTGCATGACTATACATGGCAAGCACATGGGTGTGTGCTAAGACTCTACTTCTTCCCCCAAAAATTCGCTCCCCCTTTCCATCTAATGCAACTGTGAAATCACCAGAGCAATACGCTTTAAATCTCTGCCTATAATTCCTCTCTGCACACAGAGTCATGTTTTCACATTAGTCCCAAAACTAAATTTCTTTGCCAATTTGAAAGCACACTTACTGCTCTTTTTTTTTTCGGGGCAAGTGAAAATCACTTTTTACAAGTGAAAATCACTTTTACAGACTGACACATTATGAAACCACTTTTTTTCATTTTTTTAAATGCACATGTCCAAACTGTTTTTTCAGACCACCACCATGTGTATTCTCGGTGACTGCCTACACTCCAGCAAGGGCAACCAGCCTTAGTGATGCTGAATGTATTTGCATTACAGACTGAAACCTGAAAACCCCACTCGCTTGTAAATACTGTGCATGACTATACATGGCAAGCACATGGGTGTGTGCTAAGACTCTGCTTCTTCCCCCAAAAATTCGCTCCCCCTTTCCATCTAATGTAACTGTGAAATCACCAGAGCAATACGCAATAAATCTCTGCCTATAATTCCTCTCTGCACACAGAGTCATGTTTTCACATTAGTCCCAAAACGAAATTTCTTTGCCAATTTGAAAGCACACTTACTGCTCTTTTTTTTTTTCGGGGCAAGTGAAAATCACTTTTACAGACTGACACATTATGAAACCACCATGTGTAACTACAACAAAAACAATTTCCATTTCTATTATTCTTTTCTTAAGTTACCACATACATCCCCTCTCAAACTGTAAACTCACCTTTAAAATTAGTTAGTTGTGAAAGAAATGTGACACTCAAACAGCAGATTATCAGAGCCAGGATCTCTGTTGTGTTCACCTCTCTCCTCTCAGCAGAACCAGATAATGGCAAACTTTCCCTCTATTTTTCCACACATATACTTGTAAGTTTCAAATCTCAGTGCTTCCCCCTTTTTTTCAAATGAAATCACACATTTCTATTGGTTGAAAACCAACCCTTTTCCAAAAGTACCCTTCCCCCAACTTGACTTCTGCCTAGTACCCTTCCCCCAACTTGACTTCTGCCTGCTACCATAGCAACAGCTCATGGAACACTGCTGTGTTGAGTTAGGTCAGAAGTTCGCCAAACAATGTTTCAATTCCACAGAGCAAGAGTGCTTGACTTTTCAAACCTAACAGCAAATCCATAGTACTGTTCTTTGGTTACACATTTTTTTTTACCAATACAAAACATGCTTCTATTAATTTACACATACAGCCTAGTTTTTATTCTAGAATGGTATGAAACATCCAATCAGTTCTTTTTGTTTTGAAAAAAATATGTATGCCTCCATTTCCAAACTGTCTTTCTTTTCATATTGCCATTCTACTGAAAGACACCTCCTGAGTGCATCCAGTTCTCCTTTGAAGATGTTCACAGTGTGGATTGTAGGGCACAGCTATGTCTTCTGGAGTGAAAAGTTTGCAGAGAAAACAGGTATGGTGAGAGACCTTGCTTTGCCAAATGTAGACATTAAATGGATTGGTCAGAGAGGGTTAAAGTGGCACCAATTGATGCCATTGGTGAAATCCTTCATTCAAATCCAACACCCTGACCTCATAATAGTGCACTGTGGTGGCAATGACCTAGGCACTTTGACTGGGGTAGGTCTGGAAATGCTTATGAAGGACACCTTTGCACAACTGTTTACACTTTTCCCTAAAACTGCCTTTGTGTTTTCCAACATATGCCAAAGGCAAAAATGGAACTGGTCCAATCATTTCTGTCCACAGATTGACAAAGCAAGAAAGCACGTCAACAAATCTGTTTCTGCTTTCCTCCGTGACTATGGTATGGGTGCCATTTTCCACAACAACTTGCGTTATGACATGCAAGACATTTATAGAGGAGATGGTGTGCACTTCAATGATGAAGGGAACAGAGTCTTCCTCTTGAACCTTAGACTCTGCATCGGTACTTACTTGTAGGTACCACTTAAAAAATGACTTCATAAACACAACAGCTCTTTTTAGAGCTCCCTAATATCTAAACTCTTAAATCTGCTTTTCATTTATTTATTTATTTATTTTTTTTACCGTACGCTTACCGTAAGCTTACCGTACGCGTACCCCGTGATTTTTTTTAAAATCAATAAATGTTTTTTTTGTACTTTTCTGTCCTTCTTTGACCCCCTTACAAATGTTTGGGGGTCTGTAACTCTCCTCATTGCCCCCTTTCCTTGTTTTCACTCTTTTTTTTCAGAGTGAAATACACAAAATGGCGGCCGCCGCTTCCTGGTTTCGACCGATTCGAATGTTTACTAAGATCTAAGAGCCAATCAGAATCGCGCTCGCGCACGCCACCGTACGCTTACCGTAAGCGTACGGTAAGCGTACCGTAAGCGGGCTCAGATATATATATTGATTTAAAGGCTATTTTCTCAGAATCTACTGAACAGATTTACACCAAACCTACAAAAGGCACTTCCTTGACCTAGGGACTACCTCTCTGCCAAATTTTGAGTAATTCTGTTCAGCCGTTCGGGCTGTAGCTCGTTCTAAAGGTCCTATGGAAAAATGCATGGGAAAAACGCGTTTTGGGACCCCCCTTTTATCTCAGCCCCCGCTTGACGGATCCCCCCGAGACTTTCAGGGTAGGAGCGGAGCGTAGCGCCCCACCTATTTTGAGAAATTCGCGAGGATTCGTCAACCGGCGCCAAAGTTATTCAAAATAGAATGTTGAGGTTTTCCTATGGAAACGTGGTCCTAACTATAACTACCCACTGGCGACCGCCAGTAGGTAATATATATATTACCTACTGGCGGTCGCCAGTAGGTAGTTATAGTTAGGACCACGTTTCCATAGGAAAACCTCAACATTCTATTTTGAATAACTTTGGCGCCGGTCGACGAATCCTCGCGAATTTCTCAAAATAGGTGGGGCGCTACGCTCCGCTCCTACCCTGAAAGTCTCGGGGGGATTCGTCAAGCAGGGGCTGAGATAAAAGGGGGGTCCCAAAACGCGTTTTTCCCATGCATTTTTCCATAGGACCTTTAGAACGAGCTACAGCCCGAACGGCTGAACAGAATTACTAGAAATTTGGCAGAGAGGTAGTCCCTAGGTCAAGGAAGTGCCTTTTGTAGGTTTGGTGTAAATCTGTTCAGTAGATTCTGAGAAAATAGCCTTTAAATCAATATATATATCTGAGCCCGCTTACGGTACGCTTACCGTACGCTTACCGTACGCTTACCGTAAGCTTACGGTGGCGTGCGCGAGCGCGATTCTGATTGGCTCTTAGATCTTAGTAAACATTCGAATCGGCCGAAACCAGGAAGCGGCGTCCGCCATTTTGTCTCTCGCACTGAGTGTTGTTTATCAAACATGATGGCCAAAAACATGTTACGGGGCTGTTTTGACAACTCCCTCCCACATAGTCATGTTGAGGGAGTCCCCAAACATCCCCCAAGAGCAAAAACGGTTTTATTTTTTTTTCGGCAATTTCGCGGGGTACGCTTACCGTACGCTTACCGTACGCTTACCGTAAGCTTACCGTACGCTTACGGTAAAAAAATAAAAATAAAAAAAACACTATCCACACTTACCCCACCCCCTGTGCTTTTGGTGGCCGCAGGCCACCAAATGTGCAGGGCCTATTAATAGAGAAAAAAAACGTAATTTTGGCAACATGAAATTATAAAATCGAAATAAAAAAAACACTATCCACATTGACCTCACCCCCTGTGCTTTTGGTGGCCGAAGGCCACCAAATGTACAGGGCTTATTAAAGTTGATAAAAACCGTGCACGGAACGAACTGCGTTAAGTGGGCGCGCACGCCACAAATGGCGTAAAGTAACTTAGCATTTAAAAAACCGTACAAATTCACTGAAAAAACCATAGGTTTCACACACGTTATAGTTAGGAAATAGCATTTAAAAAACCTTGCTAATTCACTGAAAAAACCATAGGTTTCACACATGTTATAGTTAGCTGGACATTTTACTGATAAAAAACCAATGAAATTTCCCCGTTATAGTTACTGTAGGCAACTATAACTCACGCGACCGTAATTCTCTGCTGATGACATATGTGTCTTTATGAAAAAAAAATATTTGTAATATATGTATAGCTAAAATTTAATGGAAGAAGATATGGGCAAATAAGTGTCTAAATACAGTATTAGCATCAGCAGAGGATTACGGTCGCGTGAGTTATAGTTGCCTACAGTAACTATAACGGGAGAATTTCATTGGTTTTTTATCAGTAAAATGTCCAGCTAACTATAACATGTGTGAAACCTATGGTTTTTTCAGTGAATTATATATATATATATATATATATATATATATATAAATTCACTTAAAAAACCATAGGTTTCACACATGTTATAGTTAGCTGGACATTTCACTAGTGAAAAACCATTGAAATTCCCCTGTTATAGTTAGTGCAGGCAATTATAACTCACGCGACCGCAATCCTCTGCTGATGACGTCAGATATTACATCACTGATGACATATGTGTCTTTCTGAAAAAAAAATATTTGTAATATATGTATAGCTAAAAATTAATGGAAGAAGACATGGGTAAATAAGTGTCTAAATACAGTGATGTAATATCTGACATCATCAACAGAGGATTGCGGTCGTGAAACCTATGGCACGCTGCATCGCAAAATGCGATGCAGCGCGCGCTACAAAATTTGTTTTATTTATTTAATTGTTTACTTACCTGTAATTATCCATATTCCGGTTTTTAGAACCCCCCACCCTGCCCCTCCCCCGCCCCGCCTTACCGCCCCATGGAACTCCCTCCACGGGCCGCGGCTGTATATATATATATTTATTTTTATATATATATATATATATATATATTCACTTAAAAAACCATAGGTTTCACACAAGTTATAGTTAGCTGTACATTTCACTCGTAAAAAACCAATGAAATTCCACGTTATAGTTAGATCAGGTAACTATAACTTGCGCGCTCACAATAAACTGCTGATGACGTCACATATTACATCACTTATGACATGGTCAGTGACATCACTCATGACATCAATGATGACATCTGAAATGACACATTGTGCATTGCGGTCGCGCAAGTTATAGTTACCTGATCTAACTATAACGTGGAATTTCATTGGTTTTTTACGAGTGAAATGTACAGCTAACTATAACTTGTGTGAAACCTATGGTTTTTTAAGTGAATTTGCAAGGGTTTTTAAATGCTAATTCCTAACTATAACGTGTGTGAAACCTATGGTTTTTTCAGTGAATTTGTACGGTTTTTTAAATGCGAAGTTATGTATTTATTTTAAAAATTATTAAATTTATTTTTCATACTTTTTGGTCCTTCGTGAACCCCCTGACGAATGCTAGGGGGTCTGCAACTCTCCTCGTTGCCCCCTTTTCATGTTATCAACCTTTGTTTTTCAGTGCGAGAGACAGAAAATGGCGGCCGATACTTTCTGATTTCGACCGATTCGAATGTTTACAGTCATGTAACCACCATTCAGAATTAGGCTCGCGCACGGCACCGTACGCGTACGGTAAGCTTACCGTAAGCACACGGAGCGCACTTACAGATATATATATTGATTTAAATGCTATTTTCTCAGGACCTACTGAACAGATTTACACCAGACCTGCAAAAGGCACATCCCTGACCTGAGGACTACCTCTCTGCCCAATTTCAAGTAATTCTGTTCAGCCGTTCGGGCTGTAGCTCGGACTAAAGGTCCTATGGGAAAATGCATGGGGAAAACGCGTTTTGGGACCCCCCCTTTTTTCTCAGCCCCCGCTTGACGAATCCCCCCAAGACTTTCAGGGTAGGAGCGGAGCGTAGCGCCCCATTAGTTTTGAAAAATTCGCGAGGATTCGTCAACCGGCGCCAAAGTTATTCCAAATAGAATGCTGCGGATTTCCTATGGAAACACGGTCCTAACTATAACTATCTACTGGCGACCGCCAGTAGATAATATATATATATATATATATATATATATATATATATATATATATATATATATATAACCACTGGCAGTCACCAGGTAGTTAGAACCAGGTGTCCATAGTTAAAGTTTTTTTGACTTTAACTTTAGTGTGGTTTGACGAATCTTCTCAAAACTTTCCCCAAAAATACACCTGTGATTCTTGTTGCACTTGGACACTTTCAGGGTGCTCCACCAAGCAGGGGCCGAGAAAAAGGGGGGGGGGACAAAAATTCCCATAATAGGTTTGAACACGATCACAACCTGAAATGCTGGACGGAATTACACCGAATTTGGCAGGAAAGTAGACTTGGTTACACAAATCATGCTTTCACTTATTTGGTGTATATCAATTCAGTAGTTGTTGAGAAATTAAGGAAATCCAAATTTGTTTACCAGCGATCGTGTCTACTTTGTGAATAAAAACGAGCTTGTGCAGGGAACTACAAAGCTATGATTGGCTGCCAATACTTAAACCAGAAATCAGAAGGGAGCAGAAACAGGCTGAACAAAAGGTCAGAAACAAGCAGAAATAGGCAAAATAAAGGTCAGCAATGAGCAGAAAGAGGAAAAGTAAAGGTGAGAAACAAGCAGAAAGAGGCAGAATAAAGGTCAGAAATGAGCAGAAAGAGGCACATTAAAGGGAGAAATGAGGAGAAAGAGGCAAACTAAAGGTCAGCAATGAGCAAAAAGAGGCAAAATATAAGTGAGAAATGAGCAGAAAGAAGCAGACTGAAGGTTAGAAATGAGCAGAAAGAGGTAAAATAAAGGTCAGAAATGAGCAGAAAAGGCAGAGTGCAGGTCAGAAGGGAACAGAAAGAAGCAGAATAAAGGTCAGAAATGAGCAGGAAGAGACAAAATGGAGGTCAGAAATGAGCAGAAAGAAGCAACATAGAGGGAGGGAGTTAGCAGAGAAGAGGCAGACAATCAAGGAAACAATTAGCACAGGAGGCAAAAACACGAAGGCAGCAGAGGGTTGCAGACTGCAGGTAAGCTGGACAGCAGGCCTGTCACAAGGGGAGCTGCTCCTATGTGCCCCCTTCCTTTTTTACCATGCACACTGAAATCCAATCATATATTCATGCACCCACTCACAAATCCACTCACACACTCATGCACCTACTCACAGACCCACTGAGACTTATGAACCCACTGACAGACACAATTGGACACTCATGTACCCACAGATCCATTTAAGCACCCATTCACCCACTCACAGACCCATTGAGTGACTCACACACACACTCACAGACCCACTCAGAGACTTACATACCAATTCACACACTGATGTACCCACTCACAGACTCACAGACCCTTTCACAGACCTACTCAGACACTCATGCACCCACTCTCAGATCCACCGAAACACTCATGCAACCATTCACCGACCCACTCAGAGACTCATGCCTCCACTCACAGATCCACTCTGAGATTCACACACCCACTGACTGAACCACTCACGCACAGACCTACTCACTCACCCACTCAGAGACTCATCCATCCACTCACAGCTCTTCAAAGACTACTACTCATGCACCAACTCACAGACCCAGTCAGAGACTCACACCAACTCACAGACTCATTCAGACACTCCTACTCCCACTTACAGATCCATACAGCCACTCACACACCCACAACCCTACTCACACACCCACTCAGAGAGTCATACAGTCACTCACACAACCACTCACCTATCTATACAGCCACTCACATACCCACTTTCAAAGGTCACAGGCAGGAAATAAAATTCAGTGAAAAAAACAAAGGTGACAGGGACGTTATAGATACGAAATAGAATTTTTTAAAAATTGGCAATTCACTGAAAAAAACAAAGGTTACAGGGACATTAGAGTTAGGAAATGGAATTGAAAAATACGTAGAAATTCACTGATTTTTTTATATATATACACAAACAAGAAGCAGAGAAGTCACATTTTGGTGTTGAGCAGCTCCTGTACAGAGCACCCTACAACACCAGCAACACTGCAGACACAAGCAGGGAGGCACATGCTAATGCTCCTGGGGACTTAGTCCTCATCTGGAGCTCCTGTGAGTGCTACACAATACACCTGGAGTGGTGGCCCTGCTCAAGGGAATCGAGAAGGTCAAATGGGAATGTGCTGAGTCTCCTGGGTTATTTGCCCCTGGGGCAATGTGCCTCATCAGAGGAGTTACAGTAAGGAACTGGAGACTACCATGTATGCTCCCCCTTGTCGTACAACTCCAGGTGCCCTGGCCCACCACAGGGGTATTAAAATGTATTTACTGCCACCACAGTAGAATGTGTTTTGGCCCTGAGACCCTGGAGAGCAACAGGACAGGCCCTACACAAGAAGAATTTAAATTGTTATTTAGTACTTTAGTGTTAAATATTTCTTAAAATTGTGTATTACATTTTAATTCCATGTTGGGAGTTTATTGGAGGATTAGTTGGCTTGGTTATTTAATTTTATATATACACACATCGATATTAATTGATTAATGTATTTTTCAATTGGAAATGAATGCATTGTATGTTAAAGTAATGTTAAATATTTATTTATATAACTTTAAATACATTTTAGTCATTCATGTAATGAGTTGTTGGTTATATTGGAGGAATGGGTGGATAGTTTCGACGTCTCATCAAGGGTCGTACGCGCTATATAAATGCAATGACAATACAATACAATATTTATAAAGAAATAGTCCATTAATAATGAAAAATGTAATAATAAAATGTAAAAAAATGTTGGTTTGTGTGCTTTAATGTGAGTTTCATGGATCTTTTTTTATTTAAAAAAACACATATTTTTAAAAGCTACATTTTTGTAAGGTGTTGGTTAAATTTAAAATAAATAAATTATAATGGTTAAATAAAGTATTTCTTTTGTGGTAATCAAACCACCCAAATATATTTATTTTCCTCTTTGTTTGTTAGACTGAAGTTATAATAGTGAATTAGACTCTCCCCAATGTATGAACTTTCACCAATGTTTGTCGGACAGGAATTTGAAAAGCAAGTTTGACACCCTTCATCACCAATATATGCACTTTCTTCAATGCTTTTTAGACTGGAGTAAGAGTAGTACATTTGACCTCCTTAATGTATGCACTTTCCCCAATGTTTGTTAGATTGGAGTTAGTGTAGTAAATCTGACCTTCCCACCCTCATGGATAAACTTTCCCTACTTTTGTTGGGCATTATGTCTATCACACATCTCTCTTCCCATGAATGTACCTTCTCCAGAGGTAAACTGGAGTTATAATAATAAATCTGACCTCCCACAGTATATGTACATTTCCCATTTGTGAAGTTGGAGACAGAATAGTAAATCTGACCCCTTCCCCTAATGCATGCATTTTGAACAGCATTTTTTATATTGGTGTTAGAATAGTAAATCTGATCCCCTCACCGCAATAAATGTATTTTCCTCACAAGGACTGTAGTTAGAATAGTGTTTTTGAATTGTTTGTATTTGTTGATTTCTTAAATATTTTTAGATTGTAATTTGTTTCCTAAATTTGCACTTCATTATACATTTATTAAAATATATGTTTTTCTAAATGTATTTAATTTATTTACATAATTTTTTGTTCTGAGATTTATTTGTATAGGTTTGTTTATCAATGTTTTATTTGTTATACATGTTTATATCATGCTTTATTATTTATGATAAATTCTGAACCTTGTATTTTTTATTTATGCATTATATTTATTTGTATACAATCGTATTTTATCGTGATTTTTTATGTTGCTAAATTTATTTTAAAGTTATATGTACTAGCTTTTTTCAAAGTTTTAATAATATTGTTTATATCTTTTTATTGTTTTATGTATTTTTTAGTGTTTTACAGCATTGTCAATTACACACAAAACATATAGGCATATATAGACAAACAAAGAAAGGAACTCGGGGACATTCCCAAGTTTAGATAGATCGTTGCATCTACAACACTAGAAATACTACAGCTCACCTCAAAAGCGTATTTTTGAAGTAGAGTTTTTAATCAAAGTATTAGCACAGTGCTATCAATGCTGAGCTCAAAACACAAACTTTTAAAGGCAAAGTCTTGAACCATAGGATTAGCTAGTGCTATCCATGCAGAGCTGAGAAATGGCAAAAGTCATGATCACTCCAGGCACATGGAAGAGCAAGTGCATGGAAACAGCCTAGTAATTTGTTTGAGATATATAGATGACACCTTCCTTATACAGAGGTGTACAGAAACAGAATTAATATAATTTGACATTAAATCAAAATGATCTGAAAATAACTTAGACAATAAACACACGCCACAAATCTTTGTAATTCCTTGATTTGAAACTAGCGATCAAGCATAGTGTATTAACACTACCCTGTATGCAAGAACCATCACAGGAATTTCCATTCTACATGCATGAAGTAGTCATCCACCTAATTTTAGATGGAGCATATTGTATAATGAATATTTACTAGCCAAACACAATTATAGCTTTGAGTCTTCTTAAATTTCAATATGTGGTTGCATGACACAAAGTTTCAAAGATGGAGGGTATTGTGACAAATCGTTGAAACCGGCACTAACAAGAGCGGACTAACAAACTTGAAAAGTACTCTGCAGTAAAGGACAGTAATACAGTAGCTCTAAATCCACTACCAAGACCATTTGGTTGATTACTAGTTATAACACACAATCCAATTCTGTTTGTGGAATAATGGGAACATAGTGATAAGGGAAGAACCCCATAATGAAGTCTTAAACATCAAGCCAATAAACACATACAGGAAAAGCCCTCTTTTAAAGATTATTTGGTTCACAGTCCTTTAGATGGTTTGAAAGCTCAAACATGGCTCACACCCAAATGAGGCTTTTTCATCTGTAGTCATTGCAAGCCTGCAAATTTAGCAATAATGTTTTTGGATAGAATATATGAGGCATAGGGCATAAACTGTCTATTGCCAAATGCATAACATACAAAGGTTTAATTCATAGTTTATATCATTACCTGTCCTTGTCACGAAATCTATATAGGCAGCATAGCAAAGCACTGCAAAGAGATGCACAAAAATGAATGGAAAGACATGAGATAATATAGGATTGATTGATTTAGAGGTGGTGATGGAAAGATCTATTGTATAATTGATTGATGGAGATGTGGAGATAAAATTCTTCCACTACAAAGAATCTCCAGTTATAAGATCAATCTCCTTAGCACCTTTTGATAGACTTATAGATGGATCATAGGCTTCCATGTTTTTAACAGATCACGAAACGATATTACTATATGTCTCACCCATTGCTTTGTGATATATATGTGTATATATTCACTGAAAAAACCATAGGTTTCAGGGGCGTTATAGTTAGCTGGACTTTTCACTCGTACAAAACCATTGAAATTCCCCCGTTATAGTTAGTTCAGCTAACTATAACTCGTGCGCCTGCAATGCACTGCTGATGACGTCACATATTACATCACTCATGACATGGTCAGTGACATCACTCATGACATCACTGATGACATCTCAAATGACATCACTGATGACATCATCCAGTGAATGTGTGTTTTTCTGAAAATTACATATGTTTTATATATGTATATCTCAAGGTCGATGGAAGAATAAATGGGTAGATAAGTGTCTAAATGGATGATTTGTTTTTGAAAAATTGATTGTATAACTGACTGATTAAGTGTATCTTAGTGAATACATGGCTTAGTGAGTAATGTTTAAATATGTAAATATCTGTAATAGTCTCTCACTTTGTATATAAGTGGCTGCATGGGTTGGTGAGTAGCTACATGAGTGTCTATATAGGTTATTAGTTGTTTTTTTGAGTATCAGTATGAGTGTCTGAGTGTCTGTATGGTTCGGTGGGGGGTATTACGTAGTGCATAGGTGCATGAATGAGTGACTCACTGTTTGTATGTGTTGAAGACAGCATGTGTGCAGGACTGTATGGGTGGATGAGTGTGTGCATGGGTGTGTTAGTGAGTGAATGACTGTCTCAATAGTGTCTTTATGAGTAACTACATATATTTTAAACTAGTATATGTGACTATTGGTGTATATAAGTGTGTATATGTGAGAGTGAGCGATTGAAAGAGTTCCTGTATGAATAAGTATGTGTTTCTATAAATGATTGTTTAAAAGACTAAGTATGTGTAAGTTTCTTTAGAAGTAAGTGTGGTGATGTGTGTATAATTGTATATGCAAGTAAATGGATGTTTGATTCTTTATTAGCATGAGTGACTATGTGTGTTAGTAAGTCTATGGATGAGTGGCGTTGTGTAACAGGATGTATAGGTGTATGAGTACATATGATGAGTGAGTACCTGTATGAGTGACTGTATAGGACTGTTGGTGAATGAGTGGATGTGTTTGTGGATCTTAGATTTACTGAATAGGTTGTTGTAACTGGTATTGGTATGTCCATTGTTTTGAAAATGTTAGTTTCTATTTTTGAATGTGTGTATTAGGGGGAGAGGAGGTCTGCCACTCTATCACAAGGATGATGTCATCAGTGATGTCATTTGAGATGTCATCAGTGATGTCATGTGTGATGTCACTGACCATGTCATGAGTGATGTAATATGTGACGTCATCAGCAGTGCATTGCGGGCGCACAAGTTATAGTTAGCTGAACTAACTATAACGGGGGAATTTCAATGGTTTTGTACGAGTGAAAAGTCCAGCTAACTATAACGCCCCTGAAACTTATGTTTTTTTCAGTGAATTTCTAAGATTTTTTAAATGCTAATTCCTAACTATAACGTGCCTGAAACCTATGTTTTTTTCAGTGAGTTTCAAAGGTTTTTTAAATGCTAATTTCTAACTATGCCTACAGAGATAGGACATGTGAAGAAAGAAGAAAAAACGCCCAGAAAGAAAAAAAAGAAATGCAGAAAGAAGCAACAGAAGTCCTCAAAGACGAAGAAAAGTGCAGGAAGAAGGATAACATGCAGAAGGAACAAACAGAAGAGCGGAAAGAAGCCTTGTTGCAAAATCATCCTGTACCCTCAACTTTTTCAGACGGATACTGGTGGTAACTGAGTCTGACTAACCAGTCCTAGAGCTAGTGCTATGTTAAAAGACACTCAGAATACAGTGAAAACACCTACATACACTAGGGAACACTATGCGTTGGGGTCCCCCTGTGATTAGCATGACCTCCTCTGTAAGCCCCTAGTATATAATAGGGCAGGGGATTAAAACTACCTCTTAAAACGCGCTGCAGGGCGTGTTTGCACACGTCACCTCAGGCCCCGTCCCCTCTCTTCACCACTGTGTAAACACGCCCTGTGGCTGTTTTAAGTTGGAAGATTAAGTCCCCTTGAATCCTGAGGGTCCCTAGGGTCAACTAGACCACTAGGTACCTCCAGTAAGTGCCACAGAGCTGCGTTGCAGAGAGATGTAAAAAGGGGCACGGCCTAGACCACCTCTCTGCAACGCAGCGCAGTGGCGCTTACTGGAAGCACCTGGTGGGCTAGTTGGCCCCCAGGGTCCCTCAAGATTGAAGGGGAATTATTTCCCCAACTTAAAATCGCCACAGGGCTTGTTTGCACACGTTAACTCAGGCCCTATCCCCTCCCTTCACCACTGTGTAAACACGCCCTGTGGCCATTTTTAGTTGGGAGATTAAGTTCATTTGAATCCTGAGGGTCCCTAGGGTCCAACTAGCCCTCTAGGTACCTCCAATAGCGCCACAGAGCTGCGTTGCAGAGAGGTGTAAAAAGTGGCACGGACCACCTCTCTGCAACGCAGCTCAGTCGTGCTTACTGGAACCACCTGGTGGGCTAGTTGGCCCTCAGGGACCCTCAGTATTGAAAGAGAATTAATTCCCCAACTTACAACTGGCCAGGGGGCGCGTTTGCAGAGTGCTGCAAGGAGGGGGCGTGGCCTTCGGCGCGATGCCGGTCTTTTATTTATTTTATTTTTTTAAGAAGCAGGGCTGTGTGGCCCCCATTCTTTTTCTAATTTATTGGCCCTGGGGACCCCATCCCCCAGGGCCTGCACCCTAATTTTTGTTGTTGAAAAAAAAGGAATTTGGCCCTCCCAAGGCCTTAATTGGCCCCAGGGTCCCCAACCCCGGGTCATGGCCTTTTTTTTTTTAAATTCTTTAGAAGGGGGGCTGCATTGGCCCCCTCCTCAGGCCACTTATGGCCCCGGGGACCCCATCCACCAGGGCTGGCCTTTGTTTTTTATTATTTAAAAAAAATATATATTTATAGAAACACCTAGGACATGCTGGACAAACCGTATGTACCTATCACCATGACGATTTGTGTGATATTCATTAAAAGGCGATTATGCATACAATGAATCCACGTGGAATGTATTTACACCGCTAGTGAAGCTCTGACGTGTCTGACGCCCGACCGTGCATAATCCCGGCGCCCCCGCTGGTGGGTACCCTTGTCGTTTATTCATACAAACATGGGTAGCTATTGACGGCCACATTTAATACACATGCACACCAAGCCATTCAAAGGGGATTCGACAAAAATTCGACCAAACTATGCAAGAAACCCCCCTCACGGTTAATAAAACACACATCCACCGCCGGATGTGTAATACTTTTTATTTTACTCTCTGAAAAGGAGACAAACCTCACTTGAGAGTCACAGCACGCTCCTGGCTGAGCCCAATGCTGTGTTACACCCACCGGTGCCCGCCGAGTGCAACACACCTCTGTGTTGTATTCCACCAGCTAGTGCGTATGCTATGACACTCTCTAGCCCATGTGCACTGTAACACCACCCCGTGAATATGTCATGCCACACATGTCTTCGCACGGGTTATATTGCCCCATCTAACGTGCCTTCCTCGATGCCTATGTATAACGCACAGCGCTATGCCATACATATTAAAATCTAGGATCCATATCTTTGTCACAGTGCATATGCAACGTTACACTCTCCAGCACACATTTTATATTACAACTTTAGAGACTAGTTAGGTTACACAACACTGCCCTGTGCATATTACACTCCAAGGCGCATATCGCATAGCACGCGCTAGTGCCTGTGCTATCTCGCGCTCTCCAATGAATCCGTCATTGCGCACAATGTATTGCATATTATATTTCACGCCCCGGTTCATCTTATATCGCACTGTTTGGTGCATAGTTTATACCATATACTATATCTAGTTTTTATTTCCAATCGTGCTCTCAGGACTATGTTCTATATCACACTACGTCCACCTACCCTTTTCACGGGCATTACATTTTGTGATGGGGGTGGAGGGTCAGGGGGTGTTTCTGCCAAGTGAGCCCGGAGTCACAGTCACAAACGTCCTCTTCTTCCTGAATAAAAATGAGATTATGCTGCATACGTGTTCATATTTTAAGTAGTTGCACAGACACACATTTTAAAAACAATAAAGTTCCTAATACCCACCTTCTCTGAACAGTTAGCTTGCTGCCCCATCCACCTCCTCCCTATCCTCTGTTGTCTGAATCCATGGACTAGCCTCCTCCCTCCTGCCATGCATGGTCTGATGTGCTGCCACTGCCCTGCATTTAGCATGATGTACCAATCCACTCCTCCTGCCCTCCATTGCCCAATTCTATGGCCCATCATTGACCTCCTGCTTAGCCTCTGTGCTTAGCTTGCTGCCCCTATTCTCCTCCCCCCTGCCCTCCGATGTCTTTGTGCATGCCCCTGCTCCATCCTTTTTGCCCACCATGTTCCATGGACCTGCCACTCCTATCTACTCTGAGTGTTCTGTTGAGCTGGCACTCCCCTCCCACCTGCCTAGCATTGTCAGATGACTGTAACCTGTCCCTGCCACCTCCACCCTGCCTGTCCACATGCCATGCCCCTATCCCCTTCCTCCTGCCCTCCATGGTCCATTTTACTGCCACACCCTTCTGCCCTCCCTGGTCTGTTGTGCTGCAACTGCTCCTCCTGCCTGCCCCGCATGGTCTGTTGTGAGGCCCCTTCCCCTGAACTCTCTTGTCTGTGCCCAGGTCCTGACCCTCCCTTCTATCCTCCATGGTACTTTGTGCATGCCCCTGCACCCTCCTTCTTGCCCATCATAGCCATTGTGCTGCCACTAACCCTCCCGCTTGCCATGCATGGTCTTCTGTGCTGCCATGGCCCCTCCCACGTTCCATGTGTGGTCAGCTAGCTGCCCCTGACCCCCTCCCACATTCCCTCCATGGTCTGTGTGTATGCCATCATAGTCTCATTGTTGCTCTCCATGGTGTGTCTTGTTTCTAGTGCCCATCCTGCCTGACCTCCATGGTCATCTTGCTGCTCCTGCCCTGCCCCCTTGCCCCCAGCCCTCTGTTTCCATGTGCAGACCCCTATTCCCTCCCCCCTGGCATGTCTGTTCCATTGTAATGCCCCTGATCCATCCCTCCTGCCCTTTATGGTCTGTTATGCTGCAGCTTTCTCTCCTGTCTGTCCATTATGGTCAGCTAGCTACCATTGCCTCTTTCCCCTCTGTTCTCTGTTGTCCATGTGCATGGTCCTGTCCCCTCCCTATTGCTTTCTATGGATTGTTGTGCTGCACTCCCGTCCCGCATGCCCTGTGTGGTGTATTGTGCTGCTGCAAACCCTGATGCCTGCCCTGTAAGGTTAGTTTGGTGCACCTCTGCATGTCCCTCCCGTCCTCGGTTATCCGAGTCCATGTCCCTACCCCAATTCCTCCTGCCTACCATGATCCAATGTACCATACTTGCGAACATTTTGAACTTGGTAAGAGGGAGATTTTGAAAAAAAACTGGGGTATTGATTTTACCCTTTGAGTTACATTGAAAAAGAGGAGATTGTAGATAGGAGACAGATCAAATAAAGCCCATTTGAGCTTAAAAACATTGGACGTTTTCTGGCGGAAACAAGTCTGTTGGCATGTATGGTTGTACTACCACTGCCGCTTCCTTCTGCCCACAATGGTCTATTATATTGCCACAGCCTCTCTTGCCAGTCCTGTAATGTTAGTTTGTTGCCCCTGCCCCCCTTTCCACTGCCCTCCATAGTCTGCTGTGCTGCCACTGCCCTTCCTGCTTGCCCAGTGTGGTCAAATTGTTGCCTCTGCACTCTCCTACCTGCCTTCAATTTTCAGAGGCCGTGCCCCTTGCCTCTGCCTCTTAACAGTATCCCAATGAACAACTAGAATACTAACATTCTATATTCATTACAAAAGTGTGGAACGCCTGACGTCATCTTGATGTAATCAAAACTGTAATACCTAGAGCATTTCCTTTAGAAATTACATATATGAGAGGGTCTTATTTGCATCAGAATTATGGTTAGCGCTCTATAAAACTAAAACGAGGACATATTTTCTGAGTTTTCAAATAGCGACAAAGAACTTTTAAATTATTTATAATCTTTATGTTTTTTTATCCAGTTGACCACTTGACTAAATGTTGCACCTAGGGGAGAGGATTTGGTGTTACTTCCAGAGCTGCAAACTTTGCAACTGGGGAACCAGGTTGGAGTTTCTGCTTCAGCTCAACACTCTGTGATTCTGGTCAAATCACTTAATCTCCCCATGTCTACAATCAAAATGAATTTGATCCTGTGTGATGTAACCAATGCTCATGTAAAACACTCCAATACCTGACAAGTCTGCACTATATAAAACTACAAATACACAAAAAATAAGTGTTTTGCACACTTCTGTCATTGGGCTACATGTGGGCTACATCTGGGTGATATTTGGGCTACATTTGGGCTCTTTTGTCTCTGGTGGCCATCTTGGGAGATTTATTTGTTAAGAAGTTTCCTAATTTCCTCATTTACTGCAGTCTCCTCATTAGGAAATACTTTCCGTTTTTTATTTTGGTTCCATCAAGAAGGCATTCAGATGTGTCACACATTTTCCATAAATTCTGTATGTTAGCACTGTAGTTGCTCATTAGATCACTGTATTAAAGCTACTGCTCACCAAAATGTGCCCTAATCTTTCTTTCTGCAGCAATAATCATAACTTCTATGGCAACATGAACCCCCTCATTTTGTTCCTTTGTAAATTAAATGTTTTAAGTGTTACCACTTTATTGCATTCAAGATGGCTTCAGGTGTGCCATACTTTTGTCATAAGTAAGACTATTAGCGCTCTAGTTGTTCGTTAGAACCCTCTGTGACATTCTGTCATTGGGCTATACTTGGGCTACATCTGGGTGATATTTGGGCTACATTTGGGCTCTTTTGTCTCTGGTGGCCATTTTGGGAGACTTATTTGTTATGAAGTTTCCTAATTTCCTCATTTACTACAGTCTCCTCAGTAGGAAATACTTTCAGTTTTTTACTTTTGGATTCCATCAAGAAGGCATTCAGATGTGTCACACATTTGCCATAAATTCAGAATGTTAGCACTCTAGTTGCTTATTATATCACCGTAGTAAAGCTACTGCTCACCAGGGAAGTCTGCTGCTGGTATTGAAAGTGCATGTTTCAGTCAGCATGTCAGAATTTTTTATGAAATAGAGGAGGATTTGATAGGTCACTCAAAATGTGCCCTAATTTTTCTTACTGCAGCACTAATCATACTTTCTATGGCAAAATGAACCCCCTCATTTTGTTCCTTTTTAAATTAAATGTTTTAAGAGTTACCACTTTATTCCAATCAAGATGGCTTCAGGTGTGCAATACGTTTGTCATAAGTAGGACTGTTAGCGCTCTGGTTGTTCTTTAGAACGCTCTGGGAAGCTGCAGTAGAACACAAAGGAATCAACTGACAGTCTCTGCCCTTGTTGGATGTACATGTTTTACTGAGGATGTCAGACTTCATTCTCACATGACTGAGAAAGATAATGTGAATTTACAGAAAATATGCTCTCAGTTTAGCTTATAGATCACATTCCAAACCTCCGTGGGAAAAGCATGAGAAAATAGTTTTCTCTCAAACATGATTCATGATATCACAGCAGAAGGCTTTTTCACATGGTATAATCACCTTAGAACACACCACAATTCCTAAAATGAGAATGGTACCATCAACAAATGATTTATAATGTAACGAAAGTCTTAAAACCTTGTATTAACTGCAATGCTTTTTAATGAGGTGCTTTCATGTATATTGGTCCCAAGATGGCTGCCAACACTTCTTGGATGAAGTACTGACAGCCAATCAGATCTCACGATGAGAGGTGTGGTTAGACTCCGCCCAGATATATCTATATTTTTAACTCTAATTTTCTCAGGAACTACTGAACGGATTTACACCATTTAAGCAAAAGGCACGAGTCTGAACTGAGGACTACCTCTTTGCCAAATTTGGTGTAATTCCATTCAGCAGTTCGGGCTGTAGCTGCATCAACAGGTCCTACGGGAAAATGCATGGGGAAAACGTGTTTTGGGACCCCCTTTTTTCTCGGCCCCCGCTTGACGAATCACCGTGAAAGTTTCAGGATAGGAGCGGACCAGAGCTGGCCAAAAGTTTGGAAAATTTCGCAAAGATTCGTCAATCGGTGCCAACGTTATTCCAAATAGAATGTTGCGGATTTCCTATGGAAAATAGGTCCTAACTATAACTACCTACTGGCGACTGGCGACTGATATATATATATATATATATATATTCACAGAAAAAACCATAGGTTTCAGGGAAGTTATAGTAAGTTGGACATTGCACTCGTACAAAACCATAGAAATTCCACCGGTATAGTTAGTTCTGCTAACTATAACTCGCACCCCCGCAATGCACTGCTGATGCCGTCACATATTACATCATTCATGACATGGTCAGTGGCATCACTGATGACATCACTGATGACATCATCCAGTGACTTTCTGTTTCTATAAACTTTAAATATTTTTTATATATATGCCAAGCTGTATTGAAGAAGGAGTGGGTGTATAAGTGTCTGAATAGATAATTTAGTAGGTGCGTAACTGACTGTATAAGGGAGTGATTAATCGTGTCTTACTGAATGCATGGGTTAGTGACTAAACTGTGATTGTCTGTATTAGTCTGTCAGTTGGTGTATAAGTGGCTGCATGGGTTGGTGAGTAGCTACATGAGTGTCTATATGGGTTATTGATTGGTCTGAGTATCTATATGGGTGCCTGAGTGTCTCTGGGGTCGATGTGGGTTACTCTGTGCATAGATGTGTGAGTAGGTGATTCACTGGGCGTATGGGTTCAAGAGTGCATCTGTGAAGGGCTGTATGGGTGGTTGAGTGTGTGTATGGGTGTGTTGGTGAGTGAATGGATGCCTCAGTGGTACATGTGTGAGTAACTGCATATGTGAAACGCAGTATATGTGTAAGCGTTGGACTGTATTAATGACTATATGTGAGAGTGACTGATTGTGAGAGTGGCTGTATGGATCAGTGTGTGTTTGTATTAGTTATTATATAATAGTTTAAGTGTGTGTTAGGATATGTTTCAATAAGTGAGGTGGTGTGTGTACAACTGCATAGGTGAGTAAATGGGAGTTTGATTGATTCTTTGCATGACTGACTAGGTGTGTGAGTAACTGTGGATGAGTGGCGGTGTGTGAGTGTCTGTATAGATATGTGAGTGCATATGATAATGCTGTACTGATGGTTGACTGCATGTATGAGTGACTGAATGGGTGAATGGGTGAATGAGTGGATATTTGTGGAGACCTAGGAATTAGTGAGTGGGTATGTACTAACTGGTATTGGTGATTCTATGGTTTCGAAAATGGTAGTCTGTATTTTAGAGTGGGTGTATCAAAGGTTCTATTAGGGTATGAGGAGGTGTATCAGATTATCACGTGGATGATGTCATCAGTGATGTTATTTGCCCACAAGAACCCCACCTGCAGACACCATCACCTGATCAGATCCGCCAAAAGAGCCTCCTTCAAAGACTGCCTAGACAACAATGCACACAACAGCAAAGAGATCTTCAACATCGTGAAGGAACTCTCCAACCCCGGCTCCAACACCAACAACATCCCACCTTCGCAAGACCTGTGTGACTCCCTTGCCACCTTCTTCCACCGCAAGATCGCAGACATCCACGACAGCTTCAACGTCATGACCACCCCGACAACCACTGAGACCTCCGTCCCCACAGCTACCATCCGCACTGATCTCCTGCTCTCCTGGACCAACATAAACGACGACAACACCATCCAAATCATGAACACCATCCACTCTGGATCCCCATCAGATCCTTGCACACACCACATCTTCAACTGCACCACCATTGCACCCCATCTCCGGAAAGCCATCAACATCTCCTTCGAGACAGCGACCTTCCTGGAGAGCTGGAAGCACCCCGAGATCAACGCTTACTCAAAAACCCCAAGAACTTCCGGCCCATCTCCCTGCTCCAGTTCCCGGCGAAGGTCATCGAGAAGACCGTCAACAGACAACTGACCCGCTACCTCGAGGAGAACAGCATCCTGGACCCATCCCAGTCTGGGTTTCGCAGCAACCACAGCACCAAATTTGCCCTCATCGCCGCCACCGAGGACATCAGGGCCCTGCTGGACAATGGAGAAACCGTGGCCCTCATCCTCCTGGACCTCTCAGCCGCCTTCGACACTGTCTGCCACTGCACCCTACGCACACGCCTCCACGACGCTGGGATCCGGGACAAGGCTCTGGACTGGACCACTTCTGTCCTCTCCGGCAGAACCCAGAGCGTCCGCCTCCCCCCTTTCCACTGTGAAGCCAGCGAGATCAGCTGCGGCGTACCCCAGGGCTCATCCCTCAGCCCAACATTGTTCAACATCTACATGGCACCCCTCGCCCATGTCGCCCGACTGCACGACCTCAACATCATCTCCTACGCTGACGACACCTAGCTGATCCTCTCCCTCACCAAGGACCCCCTCACCGCCAAAACCAACCTCCACGAAGGAATGAAAGCCGTCACCGAGTGAATGAAGAACAGCCGACTGAAGCTAAACTCGTACAAGGCGGAAGTCCTCATCCTTGGCCCCACCCCCTCGGCCTGGGACGACTCCTGGTGGCCGACCGCACTGGGAACAGCTCCAACACCTACCGACCACGCACGCAACCTGGGGTTCATCCTTTACTCTACCCTCTCCATGACAAAGCAGGTCAATGCCGTCTCGTCCTCCTGCTTCAACACCCTCCGCATGCTCCGCAAGATCTACAGGTGGATCCCCACGGAAACAAGAACAACGGTCACCCAGGCCCTCGTCAACAGCAGGCTGGCCTACGGAAACACCCTCTACGCAGGAGCCTCAGCCAAACTCCTGAATCGACTTCAACACATTCAAAACGCCTCCGCACGCCTGATCCTCGACATCCCTCGCCGCAGCCACATCACACTCCACCTGAGAGACCTGCACTGGCTCCCAGTCAACAAGAGGTTCACCTTCAAGCTCCTCACCCATGCACACAAGGCACTCCACAACACCGGACCAGCATACCTCAACAGATGACTCTGCTTCTACACACCCCCAACCGCCAGCTCCGCTCCGCCGACCTCAACCTCTCCACCGTCCCCCGCATCCGAAGAGCAACCTCCAGTGGCAGATCGTTCTCCCACCTCGCCGCCAAGACCTGGAACACCCCCCCCATGCTCCTACGGCAGACCCAGGACCTGTTAACCTTCAGACGACTCCTCAAGACCTGGCTATTCGAGCAGTAGCAGCATTCTCCCCCAGCACCTTGAGACCCTCATGGGTGAGTAGTGTGCTTTACAAATGATCTGATTGATTGATTGATTGATTGATTGAGATGTCATCAGTATTGTCATCAGTAATGTCACTGACCATGTCATGAATGATGTAATATGTGACGTCATCAGCAGTGCATTGCGGGGCCGTGAGTTATAATTAGGAGAACTAACTATAACGGTGGAATTTCTATGGTTTTGTACGAGTGAAATGTCCAACTTACTATAACTTTCCTGAAACCTATGGTTTTTTTGGTGAATTTGTAAGGTTTTTTAAATGCTAATTTCTAACTATAATGTCCCTGAAGCCTATGTTTTTTTCAGTGAATTTCTAAGGTTTTTTAAATGCTAATTTGTAAATTTACTATTTATGAAACCTTTTTTCTGTAAATTAAGTTTTTTTTAAAGATATTTTGTAACTCTAATATTCCATCATTATTTCATTTTATTTTTTTCATTTTAATTTAATTATTAATGTCCGATGTCTTTAAAAATATATGTATATTTTTTTTTCAAAAAATACTGAAGTCGTGTAATCATCGTGTACCTATCACGGCGGGTGCGCGAATTCAAGCCACCATATTGGAAAAGTCGAGAAGGATCCACGTTAGGATTGCAATGGGTGCGCGGTGCGTGGCCCCGTGAAACGTCATCGTATGGGATCTCATCATGTGCGCAAATAGTATGCAATGGGTGAGTGGTGCATGGCTCCGCGTAATGTCATATACGTATGGGTTTACACATGTACGTGTTTCATATGCGACGTGTGTTTGGTGCCAGGACCCGCGTGATGTCATATACATTCTGGGTCGCGCAGTGTGCGCGACTCCCGTAAAAAAAATTATACTTTAAAACTATATATATAACCTTAATGTACATATCAGAGAAAGAGATTATCTAAACTATTTTTTAAAATAATATATGTGTAGTTGTAATAAACTTATATCATTCTTAAATATATTTTCGCGAAGTCACGTTGGGTGTGCGCTGGTTGCGCGCTCGGTGCACGACTCCCATGTGACTTTAAAATAAACCATTTCATTGGTTGACAAGGTTTTTCCTCATAGAACTTGCAGGAGCCCACCCTTTTCAGTCAGTCTCTCTGCTGCATCAGAGGAGAGACACCTGCTGTGTTTTTAGGAGCAATAGTGAGACTTTTTTTGGTGTTTACTTGAAAAAGCTCTACAACGGCTTCTTCTGAATCTGCAGTAGAGCTTACATCTGATGAAGAAGACATGGTTCCGTCTCCTAAAAAAAGACCAGAATCAATTGTGTGGAAATTCTTCACAATTCTGGAGGGTGAAAGAAAAGTAAATGCGAGGAAGGTGAGCTGTACGCTCTGTCCCAGAGTGCTATCAAGAGGCAGTGACAATAAGTACTCATGTGGCACCTCTAGCATGTATAATCATCTGCAAACTATACATCCTAGACAACTTGCAAGAGAACAATTGCGACGTGCTAAGGAGGCCACACCACAAACTAACCAGGGAGCTGGTCCCAGTACTTCAGGAGGCTCAACCTCTGCATCTCGTGGTCTGGATATCCATCCAGAGTTTGCAACGCACATACAACATTGTATAAAATGCAATGCCATTTTATGCTGTGGGGTGCAATCAGTTGACGATGTATGCTTAGCAGCAAGAAATCATCGCTGCTAAAAAGAAATTCAGTTGCAATGACATTTTAATTCCAAAAGTTTCAAGTTTGGGGAGTGACAGTGTGATTGCTGGACTGCATGGGTACTACCTGGGTGAGTGGAGGAGTGAATTAGTAGTGTGTAGATGGTTAGAGCACTGCATGGATAGTGCACATGTGATTGTAGCAGTGCATGTGTTAGTGCCTGGGTCATTCCATGAGTACATAGATAGTGACTGAATACTTAGAGTGCTGCAAGCAGAGTGCATGGTGAATGCATAAGTGCTTGGGTTGTGGCAGAGTGATTGGATAAGGACATGGGACTGGCTGGGTAATTGGAGGAGTGCATAGTTAGTAACAGGGAGAATACTAAACTGTATAGGTAGCACTCAAAGGATTGCAGAAGTGAATGAGTTACTGCTTGGGTAATTGCATGAGTACATGAGTACTGACTGCATGTTTAGAGTGCTGCAAAGAGATTGCATGGTGAATTTGTAAGTGCTTGGGTTTTGGCAGAGTGATTGGATAAGGACATGGGACTGGCTGGGTGACTCAAGGAGTGCATTCGAAGTGACAGGGTGATTGCTGTACTGCATGGGTAGTACCTGGGGAATGTAAGATGTGAATGAGCAGTGTGTAGATGGTAAGAGGACTGTATGGATACTATACAGGTGAATGTAGTAGTGCATGCATAATGTTTATTTTACTTAATCTTACCTTTACAATACTAGATTTGAAAGTCTTTGAAACCATTTTTGCAGGTTTTTTTTATAATTTACATCTTAAAAACTTTCAAACTTTAGAATTTTGGTTTGTAAAAGAGAAAAAAAATATTATACTTTAAACTACACACCATAATGTTATCATTATATGGGATATTCGATTAGCCTTTTTTGCTGTTCTCAGAATCTATTGAATTTCACCATAGACAGTGATTTCAATGTTGCTCATCATGTGACAGCGAGCAAAAAAATACAATCAATACGATTGTTAAAAAAAACAAATCTGTGTCCAAAATATTTAAAATAACTCAACTATGTGTTCCACATTTCCTAAAATAAACATCCTCAATAATATTGCATATAATAGAAATATCAAATATATGAAATGCTTATTTTTAAGACAATTTTCTAAATACAATATCAAAGAACAGAAATTATAATTGAATCAGCATTTCTTCATATCTCCCCTATACTCTAAATAATGTTCTTTAAAATATTTGCAGTGAGAATATCCAAAATACACTTGTTAATTCATATTGACATCTTCCCACTAGGCCGAATGATATTGCTGAAATCCTTTGTATTGAAATTATCCAAAATAAACTCATTAATTCATATTGACATATTCCCAAGAGGCGGAATTATGTTCTCAGAACTTTGGCATTAAGAATATTAGGTGTGAATTTGGTAATTCATTAGGCAACCGATATTTGAAAACCAAATGGGCATCATTACAATGTGTCAATCCTTTATTGCACTTTAAATAGGCAGTGTAGTGTCCAGATGTCGTAAAAGGTGCATTGTGGAAAATAATTGCTATTGTTATGAAAGTTTTTCCTGATATTGATAGTTGACTTGCTACAAAAATTTTAATTAAAGTTTCCAATTTTCTTCCATCTGCTCTACGTTGTATCATTAAAATATTATGTTGTCCAAATTTTTCAATAAATAATGTTGATAACATTTCGGATTTGCGGTGGCTGCACTCCATATTTTGATTAGCTGATTTACCTAATGTGTTAAAAGACACTGTTTTACAATCTGATATTGTCAGATATATGAATCTTTCAGTGTCTATGTTAGTGGTAGAAGTAAATGTACAATTTTCATATTCATGTTTCCATTTATAATAAAGTCCAAACAGATTTTTAATTTGTATTCCTTCATGTTCCAATACTGTAAGCATAAACATAAGAAATTCCTGAGCATCTTGTTGCACATTCTGTGTAAATTGCAAAAAACCAGAACATATATCCAAAAGATTTCGAATACCAGAAACACTTTGGATTTTAGTTTTATCTGTTCTCAATTTTTCTAAAATTGAATGCAGCAAGGAACAAAACCTTTTTTCTCGATTCTCTGTAATTTGCTGTTGGAGATTTTCTAGAAAAAGTACGACATTCACCACTACATTAGCATAGCAGTTGATACCTGAACTATTTTCTAACTGATATCCTACAATCTCTTCAGCAGTGTCCTTTTTCTTTTTGTTTGGAATCTCAACATTGTCTTAATTTTTTTTCTTCTTTCCAACTTCACTACAGACATTCTCATATCTTCGTTTTCGACCTACTACACGCTTTTTATATACAGGATATTCACCTAAGTTGGGAGCATACAGTCTTCTTAACCTATTATACTCTCTTACACAATTTGCCATACCCTCTTTAAACACGGTACTTCCAATGTTTACCAAAGCACTGTCTACACTTAAACCTTGAGATTTATGAATGGTCACCGCATATGCTAAAGAAAGAGGAAACTGTTTTCTACGAACATACAAATCTTTAAAAAGCAAAAAACGAACAGAACAATGAGCAATCTGTTTTACTTCTTCAATCTGATCAAATTTGATTTTCGAAAATTCAATTCCATTTCTTTTTTTATAATTAACAAAATCAACAACTTTTCCCATTGCTCCATTTACTAAACCTTTTTCCACATCCAAATTACGCCGTAAAATTACCCGACAGTTTTCACATACATATAAATTCTTTTCTAAACCAGCAGTTTTAGATATAGATTTTTCCAAAGAATCCAATTTTGTTTTTAATTTTTCCCACAAAATAATAGTAATTCCTTGATGCTCTATTTTATCAATGGCTTCCATTTTTATTATTTGTTGTTTTTCCAGCTTTAAAAGTTCTTCATTGAATGTAGAACACTCTCGCAGTGTTGGCATTAGGCAGATTATAGATTTATTCTCTTTAATTTTTTGGTATAATTTTTCTGGAGCTACATTTTTATTTGGAAACAAGTTTGTAAGTAGCCGACTTTGCAAAGCTTCTTTGCCATGTTCTGTCAATACTCCAATTCTTACATCTTGAAGAATGGTTCCATAATCTTCATCACTTGTCTGTCGCATATTTTTAATAAGTTCTTTGTATTCAAAATATGACCAAATGTTCACGTTTCCAACACTTCCCAAAGACTTTCTAGTGTCTTCATGCACAAGTGTTTTAAATACTGGTTGCCCTTTTACAGGAGTAAGTTGCAGTAGATCGCCAAAAACGAACACATGTTTTCCTCCAAATAAGACATTGTATTCAGTTTTTAAAATTTGCTGCATTCTTAACTGCACAAAGGCAAGCATTAGGTTTGAGACAATGCTCACCTCATCAATAATCAGAAGTTTCATTTTCTTTAGCACTCTTGAAACTTCATAACAAGCTTTTTCAGATAGCTTGTGGTATTTCAATTTGTTTTCATGTTCAACAGGTAGCATTAGTAAGCAATGTAATGTAATTCCTTTAATGGTGTGTGCTGCTAACCCAGTTGGAGCGGTTACAACACAAGATAAATGGGAGTCAGTGGTTTTCTGTAGATAACTGGTCAAAACTTTAATTAAGAAACTTTTTCCTGTACCAGCTTGACCACTGACATACATTTGGATAGGTTGAAATATTGTGCATGTGCATTCTTTTTTCTCATGGTGAATACCATGGTCGATCTGTTGTCTCACTTGCTGATATATTTCTATCTGTTCAATATTTAGTTGTTCTTCCATGTTTCCTAAGTCCATAATATCATGTTGAGCTTGATGCATTGCTGTTTCCACTTCACTCATGGTGATTGCTGCTTCATTTTTCACAATTGGTTGTCCTACTGGATCTTGACTCAGTGGACCAGAACTTTGACTATCTTGAGAACAGTCTCTAGCAATCTCAGCTGCAATAGTAGCTTCTTGATCAGTTTCTTCAATCAACATTTTGAGATAATTTGTAAAAACTGTGCATTCAATGCTATCTTTACATGCATTAAAATAATATTTTTAGCACTGAAAATCTCCAAGTAATTCCAGTTCTGTACGCCAAGGCTTGAAGAGTTGCAGAAGGGCTAAATAGTAAAATTCCATTTTATCAGGAGTATCACAACTCAGTTTCCTGTGATTAATCAGATTTCCTTTGCTATGTTTCACCAAACATCCTTCTGAACCAATCACTGCATATTTTTCTTTATTTATGTTCTCTGTGATATTTCTCTTAAAAGTATAATATTGCAGCACTTCATAGAGACATATGTTTATAAGATGAAGACTTCTATTTGGATAGTATGTATCCAACATGTTTGTTTTAACAATATCTGTGCTTTCCAGTTCATTTAATGCTAAATATTCGATTTCTTGTACAGATTTAAGTACTCGATTTCGTGTTGCAGCAAGACCTAGACTAACCCAAATTATTCCTTTTGACTTTGAATATAAACTTGCAGAGGACAAGCGATCTGAACATTCGTAGGATCCAATTTCTTAATGGGACAGCAAAAATACAAATCTCAATCACATACAGAAATAAAAGCGCAAGTCACATACATTATACGCTATCCAGCGTCAGACTGTAAAATTATAAAGATGGCAATGGGCACATTGGGGTACAATTCACAACAGCCACTTAGGCATCACCTCCTAGGGAAGGTCGGACCAGTGGGACAAGCAAATGTGTCTCCCGTTCGTGGAATGGGGAATGTCAAACATGTTAGCAAATATGTATTAAACATTAAAGCAATACAAGCATTAGTCGTCCTGCATTTCCGCCTCTCCCCGGCGTGTCTCCTGATATTGTGTGAAGAGACCCCAAAAACTCAAAGGACTGAAACATGGCAGAAGCAGCTCATAATAGACGCCTGACTGAGTGTTACAATACACCATATCATTTACCCATTCGGCCAGTGTTGGTAGAGGCCCTTGCATCCATCTCATTGCGAGCCTACGCTTAGCTAAAAGCAAGCCCATGGCAATCAGCTTGCGCACTTTTTTCTGCAGAGGTTTCGTGTAGCCTAGCAGCGCTAATAACGGATCAGGTGTGATATAAAGGTCCACAATCTCAGTCAGCATCACAACATTCAATCTGGAGCTTCGCACTGGGGTTAACCCAGGTCATAATGCCCCTAGAGTGAGAGGTGAAGCAAGCGGCATGGAAACCCACCAAAATACGACTCTCCGTCAATAGGCTGCAGCTCGGATGTAGGTGCGTCTCCTGCAGTAAAGCTATGTCCGCCTCTTTTCTCTTTAAATAAGCCTGAATTTTGCGCACCTTTCTATGGTCATTAAGACCTCTAACGTTCCATGTCAAGAGCTTCAAAAGTTTCCTATGATCCATATTGTTGTGTAATCAGCATGTAGAGTGGGCAAGTGTCTGCATAGTACCCACCACCAAGTGACCGAACCACCCCCCAATTCAAGGAGCAAAAACAACGAAATGTGACCTGCAAAAAGCAATATCATATCAAATCAAAATAAATCCCCACATTGCCACCCTCCTCCCACGCCATGCATACCCGAACTGTGCAGAGGCGACAAACATCCCTCCCTGTTTAAAAAAAAGCACAACATCCACATATAATAAAAGAACACAAACATCAAACCCCATGACAACATCGACAACAGCGGGTAACGCTTTGAGGTAGATGTTACCCAGCGATCTCAAACTTCACCATACCACCTTTAAGCATACAATAAAGCTTCACTTTGAAAGGAGAAACTACTGGGGGGACCAAGTCAATCTACATTTCTGCAAGTATCTCTACTCTAATGATACCGTACAGGTCAACAGTACTGCAAATGTAAAAACCTTCCATCGTTAGGAACTAAACCCCCTCAGCAACCAGGAAAAACTGGGTAGCGTCAGCACAATAAGTGGTTCTGCAAAGTACAAAGGGAGAAACAGTGTGACCCTCGTCCTCTGAACTCAGTCGTTTTCATCAAGATTATGCGTCGAGATGTGACTGCCAGCATCATCCCCACGGTCCCTCCTGCGTTTGCCAGCCACCTCACAGGTTTTGAGAGCCTTCTGCCAGGTCTGCGGATCTGAGAAAATTCTAGATTTGCCATCAAAGAGAACTTTCAGCTGCGCAGGATACAGCATAGCATACTCGATTTGGTGATCTCTCAACTTGCGCTTCAAGGGGACATATTGCCTCTGGGCTTCCTGCACCTTGATAGTAAAGTCAGGGAAATGGAGACACCCTCATATTGCATCGTGCCCAGTTCTCTCGCCCTGCGTAATGCTGCATCTCTGTCCCTGTAGTTGAGAAGCTTAGCTATACTGGGCCGTGGGGGAGCGCCAGGCTGAGGTCTTGGGCCCAGCAAACGGTGCGCCCTCTCTACCACAAACATAGCAGAGAAGGTTTCAGCACCTAGCAGTGTTTTAAGAAGTTGTTCAACAAAAAGTTCCATGGGGCCCGTAGCTTTTGATTTGTGTAGGCCCGTGATGCGGAGGTTACACCACCTCAACCTCGCCTCTAAATCTTCTGCCCTATCCTGCAGCACAACCAGGGATTTCTCGACTTGTCACTGGGCTTTAGTGGTGTCAGTTTGGGCTTCTTCTGTTTCGATAATGCGACGCTCTCCGCCATATCTAGGCGCTCTGCATGTTTATCAACCCTTTCAGCCATTCTGTCCACCCTTTAGGCCAACGTGTCGATTTTGGCATCTATAGCCGTCAGACCGCGCTGCAGGGATGTGATCATTTGTTTAATGTCACTCACAGGGTCATCTGAGGGGTTGTCTGAGTTGGCCATTGCCGAATCCGCCACATCTTCATGACACTTTGATTTACGCTGCTCGAAGTTGAGCTTCGGTTGGGACTTATCCGGTTTGCCCAAGGTTGCGCTGCTGGTGTGTGCAGCCGCCACAGTAAGTGTATGCCTGGGAGCGTGCACTTGTTCGGGAAGACATGCTCTATGCGGCCCGTTCAGACCACAACGAGCTAGGAGGTCAATGGGCACAGGGGGGAGGGGCAGAATCACAGGCAGCACTGTCTTTCAGCAGATATCACCAAAAAGAATGTCCACCTCCCAGACACACAGCAATCATTGCAATAGAGCACGACCCCACAAACAGAGCAGCCAGGCCTCTTCCTGCAGGCAGGAGCCCAATGTAAGAAAACTGTAGGCCCAGCCCTGACGACAGCAGGGTCTACCGCAGCACACCAGCATGGATCAGGCATCCCAGTGTCCCACCAAGGTAAGACGGACAACAGTGGCAGCAGATTGGCAGGGCCGTAGCGAAGGCAGCAGGGGTGAGCCTGCCAAGCTCCAACCTCTCACTAGGCCCACGGCCCGCAGCCTCCGGGTGTTCTCGGCTCACCCTCCGATCTGCGGTGTTCAGGATCGTGACCGCAGTCCTCCACGAAGCCGCAATTCCAGCGAGGGAACGCTGAAGGCCCACAGCCCACTCGCCGATCGTGTACTTGGCTGGCTCGCACAGGGCTCCGCAGCACGCACGTCGGCCACGTCTCAAGGCCGCATGCCAATACAAGAAGCAGCGGCCCAGTTCTCCAGATCTAGTGACGCTAGGCAGGGTTGGGACACCTCGATAGTTGCAGCGGCCAGCCAGGACCTCCTCAACAGGCTTTTCGCTCCCCTGCAGTGCTAGAGAAGCTGCAAATTATGCTGGATTGTGTCGGTGGACGGCAGAGCTCGATCACCAAGCAGCCATCTTGCAGCTAGGCAAGCTCCGCCCCCTCTCTTACTAAGACTCTTCTTGTGGGAAATTTCTTCCCACATTTCTTTCAACTCCGTGTTTTCTGATTTTGTTATGTATGACGTTACATACTGAGCAACAGCAATGGAATTATCCGCAACATACTGGATATCCATATTAGCATTCCACATCAACAAAATAACCGGATTATTATCATTAATATACTTTGATTCTTCATTTATTTTTAAAATTGTAAGTATTTTTGGGAGATTTTCAAGTGATGGTATGTTTCACTGCTGACATGAAACTGTTCACTCTTCCTTCCGATATTACTGAATGTGGAAATCCAAAACGACATTTGGGAAAAAACTTTTCCTCCGACTTGTATTTCGGCCAACAGTATTTCCCACATCGATGATTTTGAAACCGTAACACTTGTTGCCTTAAGGTGTTTTCTTCTCTTGTTTTTGGTATACCACATGTAACATAGTTTTCAATAAAAGATAAAACGTTCTCATCTGAATCAGTTCCATATTTGGGTGCATTCTTGATCCATAAAAGCATATGTATATGAGGAGCACCTATAGCTTGATACTCCGTTCTCCAAAAGAAATCAATAACTTCTCCAAGAGGAGGATTGTTTTTAGTGCAGATAAAAGATATCATAGCTTGAAACCTATGATTAAAATATCTGCACACATTTACAGGACCCAAGGAACACAGTTGTCCAGCTGTTTTGAATTCAATGTTTTTAATATTTGAATTTGCTTCTCGAAGAAATTGAAGTAAATCGTCCCATGCGTATTCACAACAGCTTAGCGTACCAAACCACGTAGGAGTTCCTAAGTTCCTTAGCATGCATTTAAGTTCTCCATGACGACAATACCAATACTCAGTACCCGTACATGCCATCAAATTAATCAATTGAGATTCTAAATGATCATCTCTCTCATGTACTTTGTCCATGAATTACTTTGCAGAAACATTTTGAAGATGAACTCCTGTTTTTAATATGTGATTGACTGCATATGAAAGTCCAGACAAGTCACTTTCAAACAAAAGATGAAATATATATGGGATACATTGTCGAAATATTGAATCTTCTGCTTACAATCTTGTTATCCGATATTCTGATGTGGGAATCTGTACTGGTCGTTCGTCATATTGTCCACATTTTACCAGTGGGGAAGAGCTGTGGAAAACAACGAGCTTCCAAACTTTTTCCCCAAACACTCATGGTATTCCTCTTGCCTATCTTCATTTGGATGAATTCAATAATATTCCCCATCACTTCTTTGGAATGTAAAGGATGTACACTATAATGTTCATAAATTTCTTCACTTTTGCGCATATCCACTTTTTTAATTTGACCACTTGACATTTCACTATCATCTCCTAAAACTATTTCTTCTTCTTCCACATACACATTTTTGTAGTAATCATTGTTTTTTATAAGATACAATGTTGCCTTTTGCACCTTGCTGACATTTACTAATTCTTGCCAGATTTTCTTACTCTTTGTAGGAACACCATTAACTAGAATAACTAATGGTTCAGTTTCCTCTTTCTCTACACCAATAGTTTCAATATTTTTCTTTCAATCTCGAGGTAAATATACAACTCTTCCTTTTAATCCTCTCTGTAAATCTGTGGGAGGCAACTTACCTGTTTTAGGCTCCTTACGAACAATAGCCTGGAACGGGTGCACAGATTGAATCAGAATAGACTCATACGTGTTTAAATCTACCAATTCTGGAGGAATAGCTACCAACTATAGATTATTATGGACATTTTGTTGTCCTCTAATTTGTTATAACAATATTTACAAATATGTTGATTAATACCCAAATCAAAGCAATCCTCTACCAACAAATAAGTTGCAAATTCCTTCCACTTATCATTATTTTCTCTTTCACTTTTTAAATGCAGATCAACATTCCTAGTCTGATTTATATAGTGAGTTCGTCGACAACAAATACAAGCATAATTTGGTCTTTCACACGAAATTACCTTAAACTTTGTAATTTATTCTTCAAACTGCTCAGTACTACTATGTTCCATGTCTCCTTCAACACCTACTTCTATCAATGTCTCATTTTGTCTACACTCTTCTTCAGGACCAAAGTAACGAAACTCTATTTCATCACAAACTTTTTTATATCTGATACTGACCCATGCAAAAGAGCACTGTTTAAGTCATTTAAAAATATTGCTGGGCTTTTTGCATAATGCAATCTTCTGACTAACTTCCGTATTTGAGAGTGATATACTGCTAACATTCTAAAATGATGAACAACACTTTGACACACTTTTCTAGAAAGACAAGCCAGAGAATGACCTTGCAAACCAGTATTTCTTCTCACTTTGCAAGGATCTAGTCCTTGCAACATCTTAATCTTTGGTTTAACACTTTTTTTTTTACTATACTCTTGTAAGAAATTGTGTAAAATATCAATAGACTCCTGTTGTATACTACAAATACTACTACAATCCCAAGTATACACTGGAGCTTTACTACGTCTCCCTAGAACTTCATCGGCTATCACTTCTTCTACATTTCTAGGAACCATCTTTTCTTTTTCAATTGGACAACCGTTCTTTACTTCATAAGCACGACCACTGGTTTCAACTGCGTACACTAATGTATTGGTTTGAAAATAGCTCTATTCCTTAAAAAAAAGGTTCTGAACATGAACTGTGCTTCCATTCACCCACAAAAAATCACAACAGTTAGTCCTGTTAATTACTCTCTTCTTTTTAGTTTTAGACTTCATAAAATGTATTGGCTTATCTAATGACCGAATCCTGTTTAAAATTAAAATGAATAATTTCCTTTTTAATTGAAAAGCCTTTTTGCAGGGGAGCGAAAAGCCTGTTTCTTCTTTTTATAAAATACTGATTTCTTTATATTTCTTAGCATCTTTTAATAAATTAAGTACTACTCAATTGTGAAACATTTTTTTCCTTATTTCATGATATTGATTGTTTCTTCTTTTACCATAGATTGTTTTTTGAAAACATGATTTCCCATTAATTTCTCCATTTTTCTTTTCATTCTTCTTTGTTGTTGAGGTATTCTTTGTACTTTCTACATTGTGCAAACAGTTTCTTGTCTTTGAAAGTCTTTTAATAAATTATTTAGTTTTCTTACTGCAAGACTTTTTCTTTTTTCCCACATGTTGTACATCTTCTAATTCTTGCTGTTGTCTTTTCTTTAAGTAATAGTATTTCTTTTGTTGTTTCCGCTTTACTGTTTTTAAGTCATGATAAATCTTTTTTAATGATGCTGAAGAATATCTGTAAAAAACAAAAAATAATAATATTATTAAAATAAATCTATAAAATATACCAATCTATTACTAAACAAACACGTTCTACATAAAAACCATTTAAACGCTTTGTTTTGATATCACAATACATTTACTGCAGAACACAGGTACTAACTGGATAATTGTAGTAGTGAATGAGAAGGGTTTAGCTATTTAGAGGAGTGCATGGGCAGTGCATAGAGAATTTTAATAGTGCATGTAATAATACCTGGGTCATTGCATATGTACATGGGTAGTGACTGGTTTATTAAAGAACAGTAAGGATAGTGCATGGTGAATTTACTAACCCTGGGCGTAGTTCGCGTAGTCGTGCTACGCGAAGCTACGCGAAGATGTTCTTGCACTACGCGAGCTACACATAGCTTCGCGAGTGTGCGTAGTTGCTTAGGGCACCCGTTCGCGATGCGTTTTTCTTGTTCGGAAGCGCATTGTGCGTGTTCGGGGAGCTGTTTGCATGGTCGGGGGATAATATTTCGCGATCTTACCCATGCGGTCGACAATGAGCGTGGCCATCTTGTTTTTCAATTGTTCCACCCGCTTGCGTTGCCTTATTTCCTGTTCCGGGTCGCGTATCGCGTGTTCGCGATGCGCATGCCATATTCAGGAGCGCATTTTACTTTTTCGCGATGATTATTGCATGTTCGCGAGAAATATCGCGCAAACTTACCCACGCGGTCACGAATGGGAATGGCCATCTTGTTTTTCACTCTATGCTATGGTTCTGGGCCTACTTTTCTATCCTTCATTAATCTTTGGAATCCTTAGTTTTTTTACACATTTTTTCTGACTTTTTTTTTGTTATCATCTATCTCTCTCTTTCCCTAAGTTTATATTTTGCATTTTATTTCTACTTTTACTGTGTTTTTTTTACTTTTATTACTTCTTTCTTACTTCTTTCCCCTAACTTTCTTTTTTCCCTTCTAACTTTTCTTTTCCGCCTCCCACCCACCCCAGAACCATGGCCAAGGACACGTCTAGCTCTAGTGCATCAAAGATCAAGGGGCCTGCGCCCAAGAGCCGCCTGCCATGTGGCAGAATGTGTCCTGCAGGGTGCAGGCCCGGCAACTTTTTGGTGAGGCGGAGGTGGCCGCCCTTGTTTTTTTCATCCAGCGCCATCTCCCCTTGACCTAGGCAGCAGGCGGCAGGCCCGGCTCCGGGTACGCTACCCAGGAGCGTCACCGTCGGTGGGCGAAGGTGCGCTGGGCAGTCTTCCGGTGCTCAGGGGTCCGGCGCACCCATAATCAGCTGGCCCACCGGTGGTCTGACATCATGGACCAGGAGCAGGACTTGTTGGACCTGCTAGGTGTTGAGCTCGTTGGGCTTGGTGAGTAACTTATTGTTGTGTATAAATTAAATTTTTGACAAATAACAAGATTACTGGTGCTAACGCGTTGCTGGTAAATTACGTTTCAAAATCTTCTGTGATTGTAGGACACAGGTGCTCGGTGCTACTCTTACTTGTTTGCAACTTTGCGCTAGCTTGGGCTGATTATTAATGTAAGAGTTTATTTTAGAGAACTGAAGTTAGGTAATGCTATTGCTAGAGAGACTCTAGTCCTTCCATTGTCCTCCTGTGAAATAGTGGTGGATGGATATTGGATACTAGGTTTAGTTAGTATTAGTTAATAGTTGTTTTATGGTCTGCGTGATGCCTCCTCTGTCACTGAGTGCTGCTTACCCCAGTCCTCCATAGAACCTTTTGTAGTTTGTTTAGTGAGTGGTAGGCTTAGCAGGGTCAGTCAGTAGCAGAACAAGATCAGATGCAACCAACCTACAATTTGGTGTATGCACAAAGTTATGCATGTGTCCTCCATCTCATCTGCATTTGATGGCTAAAAAAAATGGAAATGCAAACTTAGTGAACAATAGGCCCGTCTAGGTCAGGTGGTACTTACTAGGCTTCGTTAGTATTTGTAATCAGAATGATTATGGAACACTGGAGTGTTCATAAATAAGTAGACGATCCGTGAATCCAGCAAGCAGCCCAGTAGTCGATCCATCTGATTAGATAGGTCAATTTTATTGCAATTGTTGTCTCCTAAAATGTTTTTTTGCTTATTTTCCCAAAGGATTTATTTGTTTCACAACACTCTTCAATGTTTGTCTCTTTATTTATTATATCTTACATGAACATCAGCACCACCCAGGGGCAAGAAGACAGGGTCCGAGTCGGAGGGACAACATCAACCAGGAGAGGACCGCTCCTCTACCGAGGCTCCTGCTGCTGGCCCCAGTAAGTCCTCCAGTGGTTAATATTAACAATTATATTTCCCTAACTTTTACTGCGTCTTTTTTTTCCAAACTATAAATTATGGTTCCACTTTCTAATTCTATTTTTTACAAAAGCTTCTTTGACCTTGACTATCTGTTTCCAAATTCTGGTTATCCTGCCTCTAACTAAGTTCCTTCTAACTGCCTCTGCTATGACTCTCTGTACTACTACTACTACTATTATCCTGTCTGTAGCTAAGCTTGTACAGTTGGCCTCTCTTTATTGAAGGTTTTCTTTGGAATAATAACACTCAGATTGACCAATAGCTCTAGCCACTGTGTCCTGTCCTTTGGGTTGTCCTTCTGGTCTTCTTAATGTTGAGGCTATGACAATTCCCACCAACAAAATGCCCAACCAGATATTTGACTAGTATTTTGGATTGGATAGTACATACTACTACTGTTGTAGTGATTCTACAGAGCCACATACAACAAAATAGGATGTTGGTGATGGGAGGTTGGACCTTACTCATCACACCTCAGTCAGAAGAACCCACGATCCCCTGACCGACTAGCTTTAGTGTCTCACATTAGGTCCCACTCCCGACCCCCCACACGAAGAAGATACACAATGATGATGAGACAGACAACCCAGAACATAATAACACCCTTTTGCTCACTCACTTGTGTAAGTCCACCCCACCACACCAAATACCACAGAGTCTATGTGTAAGTTTAAAAGGTTTATTTTCAAATAAGTAACAAGCTCTGTACATCGTTATATGAAATTTTACTACAGCCATCGTCAACAGCAAAAAGCATAAGATTAAAACAGTAAACATTTACAAGTGCAGGACAACAATTCTGGAAGATCCCTCACAGTAGAACGTAGAAATACTGGTTACATCATGCATCATAAGCTCTGCAAATCTCTGGTTTGTAGAAGGGAATCTTCCGCCTATTATGAGAAAAATGCTGCGCGTTAGATAGTATACTGCAATAATGCAAGCATTTCGCAGTCATGGAAAAAAGTGTAAGATGTACATGTGATGGCTAAGCAATACGGACTACCCAAACACCATAACAAAGTGGCTTGTTTTTTGACCTCTTCAATTGTACGCAACTGTCATGTGGCCTCAAAGGCGTCTACTGCACATGTCAATAAGCTGCGAGGTATAATTAAAAATGCGCAAAAAAAGTAGTAGACATGATGAATCTAAAAGGGTTACACATGGCTCAGGCTAACTTTCAAAAGAGTAGAGTAGGACTAGATGACCCTAGGAACCATATAACACTACTAGTGTCTGTCTACTGACTGTACTACTCTAGTGCTGATGTATGTTGTATTAACTTTTTTTTCAATCTTCCAAGTGAACACTAATAAAATAGGGGGAGGTATCCAGGCATCTAAAAATGTGTAATGTTTTTTCTAGGCATACTACCAACCACCAGTGCCGGCGGGTCCAGCAGCGGTGGCGATGCGGCCATTCTGGAGGGGGCGGGAGAACAAGCGGCACCTGCAGGAGCTACAGGGAGGGAGCCAGCAGCAGTGGCGGGCAGTGGTAAGTTAGATTCATTACTTCTTGACATTACTACTAGATGGAAGTGTGTTCACTTCACTCACTGTACTGTGCGACTTATTAAGTTGTAGTGAACATTATACAATGGTTGAAGAAGACACCCTTTACTTAGCATTAGCAGCGTGAGTTGAGTAACCAATGGCCTCTTCTATCTGACGCCAACTCAGCTGTGAAGGTTTTATGGAGAAGACAAACTCAGATCAGATGACCTTGATGGTTGTGTTGAACAAAGAGGGAAAGAAGGGTGGAAGGACGGGCGAGATGTAATATGACTGACTGGCAGAGAAGGATATGTTGGAAGCATGCATAGGTGGCTGATAGTAATCAGATCAGATGCATGGATTGTTGAAGGATGGGTGGAAGGTGAAAGAGGATGCCTGCCTGGGTGGGCAACACAGTCTGGGTGGATAGTACTAGATAGCAAGAATCATCAGCGGTGTTTGGTTCAAACTCAAAGCCAAGGCAAGCAAGGAAGGAGCGGACGCATGGGTGGTTGTTGGTGAAACAAACTAAGGTTTGTTAAGAGATATATAAAAAAGAATGATAGACATTTACTGTAATGGATGTATGCCTGGATGTACTATCATCAACAGACAGCATAGGTGGAGACTGTTACTGGAGAGTTTTACTTTGAAGAAAATGTAAAAGAAACTGCGCCAGAGTAGCAAAGCGGAGGGGAATATATAAGTAGTATTTTCAGAATACAGTTGACTCGCAGTCGTTTGCAAGCACATCTTATATATATATATATTATCAAGCCGAAGCGCCTTCCACCGACTCCGAGGACCACTCCCTACCTATGTTAATGTATTTTCGATTGTGTCAGCCAGCCTGCAAAGAGTGGCCTATCTGTTGGTTACACAAGCAATGAAAGCAAAGTACCCTATGCAGTAGCGGTCGGTGGTGGGAGTGCTGGTGAGCGGTGACATGGGGAGGGGCAGGGTGGGTGGGAAGTAAACTATGTATTGCAGCCAAATACAGGTAGTAAACATAAAATAAATAAAACAATTTTCATTGTGCGCACTGCACCGCCAAATGCGATGCAGTGCGTGCAACGAAATTTGTTTTATTTATTTATATGTATTGTTTAATTACCTGTGATTGTCCGTAATCCATAGCTTACTACCCCCACCCTGCACCTTCCCACGTCACCACCTGGCAGCACTCCCACCACCAACCGCTACTGACTTGATCTCGTATTAACATCTATAATATAAGCAATGATCATTGGATCCGATAAATAATTTGCCTTTTTGTAGTACCCAGGGCAGGGTGAAAGTGAAATTGAGCAATTGCCCTCATGTAACAGACAGAGTATGGCCAGTGCCACCCGTAATACAAAAATATGAGCTTCCCCACCTGCAGACAGTAGTAGTAAATAAAAGTAACGTGAGTCTGCATCATGTGACTCGTATCTGGTTCTCTTGGGTGCAAGCTTAGCTGACTGAGCTGGAATGCCGGCTACAAAAAGGTTATGTAATTTTGCTAAACTAGAGATAAGAAAAAGACGACTGGTGTGTACTGGAGTACATAGTGCTAGTATAATGTCGGAAACTCCCACAAATGTTAGAGTCCGAGGAAGTAGGAGTATAGATACTTACCACAAATGTTATGTACTGTGCTTGCTAGTGATACTGTGCCACTATGTGTTGAATGAATTTTGTGTTACTGTTTTGCTAAGAGTATTGGTTACAACAATGTTCTTTTTCTTTCTTGATATAGATACTCCTTCCCAACCAAAACCTATGAGGAAGGAGTTGGCAGCCAGGGCCCGGCGCCGTAAACTGGAGGCCATTTGCGAGGAATATCGGGGGCTGGTGGCTCAGGCGGAGGAGGAGGCGGCTGCAGCTGCAGCCTCCTCCAATGCCCCGGGCCCCAGTCAGGCCCTGCCTACAGTTTTACGGCGCCATGGTCAGGTAGCCGCTCGCCGCCGTGCCTTTATATCGAGCACTGCTGCCCCCCACCTTGTATTTAACTGCATGGCATTTCGCCGCCAGATGCTCCGCCGGATGGCCCGCTTGGAGGAGCACCTAGAGGAGTGTGACAAAATCCTGGTTGACAAACACCTGAAAGCCCGCCGAATTTAGGACCTTGTCGATTTGCCCCTTTTTAAATTCCTTTTGTTGGCGGGTGGGTTTTGGCCATTGGGGTTTAACTTTTTTACGGACATTTTAGACTTTGACTTTTGGACATTGGTTGGGGTTAGGGAGGGGGGTGGGTCAGGTCAGAGTGGGTTAGTTTATTTTTGTTAGGGTATATTAAATTAGATATTATTTACTTAAACATACGATGTTAATGTTTTGTTGGTGGGTTACTGTTTTACGAATGCAATTTATGTCACATGGTTTGTTACTTTGTTTCCTTGCTGCTGCATGCCCGCAGCCAGTGTTTGATTTAAAACATCTGCCGATTTTGTAACACACAAACAGATAGATGCGGTACCCCTCACTGAGTTATTTTATTTGTCCTACTAGTACTGTCAGTCTCTCCTCCTAGGCCATTACACCTCCCACCAAACGTATCTTACCTGTGATTGATGATGATGAAGTTTGGCACAGTGATGGCTGCATGGTTGGTTTCCCAAATGAATGGAGAAGATGCCATTATTGTGGTGGTAGTAGTAGACACTTGCAATAGAATTTGAAAGAAGAAAGAGAAAGTCACTTGCCTGAGAGAGACTGTGGGAGGAGTAGTAGAACAAAGTAAAGTACAGCATGGGGGGCAAGCAGAAGAAGATCCTTGCCCTGCCTTGAAATTCAATTAGTGTTGCTTTCACCACATCTGCCCAGCAAGCGTGTGATCAATTGTTGGTGTACATTTAATGTAGTGACATCACACCTAAACATAAATCACACAGCCCGGGGGAAGAGGGTTAGGGATTGATGAACGGATTGGAAGGGGGGTTTGGGGAAAGATTTGACAAAGAAAAACAGACAGTATGCATGGACACAACAAAAGTAAAACACAATCTTGGATACATCGTGTCTACTCTACAACATTAAACTACAACAACAACGAGACAGGAGCCAGCACAGAACAGGCCAACCACGACACAGGCACGCTACCCCCATTAACCTTAAATTTTGACAGAGCCAGACAAAAGGCATATTCCCTGCAGCAACCTAGCATTTTCCAAATGAAGTGCCTAAATCAATGCGCCACTGTTCCTCATACCACTACACTCTACTCCAGTCCACACCACTACACAGACATGTAGTCTAGGTCTGCTGTGGTTCTTGTTGAAACTTTTTACCTTTTAAGGCAGTCCATGAAATGCAGTTATTCCATCAATTATCTCCGATCCAACTGGCTGACTGTGTGCAAAGATAGTATGGTCAGCATCATGACCCTGTGGTACGTGTTCTCCAACACCAACTCAGTCTGTAGTGACTGATTAAGTTTATAATATATTCCATATTACAATATTGCAGCGGATATTGGCCTGCACCTGCAGTAGTAGGAGTACAATGTGGTTATTAAACAACAAGGAAACATTGACTGTCACTTGAGTCACTTTTACTTTGTAGATAAATTAGTATAGTTCGACTTCATGCACATTCACTCGTAGTCAGCAAGCATCCAATGCAATGCATGCCATCATTCATAATAATCATTACCTGTCTTGCTCTTCTCCTTGGCTGTCAGATCAGATGCCTAGCCTTTTGACAGTGAAGAGTTTCGGCTCGGAAACAAAACGGAAGATAGCTGTAGTCACGTTTCACTTCTTATGGAGGGACTGTTAGAGGCAACATGTATTGTACTATTCTCCATCTCCATCCAATGTCTGGCTTGCTTGAAATATATTTAGGGAGAGTAAGGAAGATGGAGTAGGACTCTGAGGAGTGGAGTGGACAGTTATGTACAGACGTGCAACTCCAATAGGGAAAATAAAAAGAGGAGACGGTATTGATGGATTTGTTGTGATTAGATTTGAACCAGAAAAACAGATACACACACAAATAAAGGAAGGAAGAACAATTTGAAAGCCTAGTTGTCAGGGAAGAGGAGCTCGTCCTCAAAATCTGGTGGTTCGGACAGAAGTACGTCATGTAACCCACTACTCATGTCATCGAAGTCGCTCTCCTCTTCCTGCTGTGATTCACGTATTTTGTACTCCGGTGGTATAAAGTGGTGATTCATTTTGATCATGGTTAACCTCTTCACGCTTTTGGATGTGAGACTGGTCCTTTTCACAGTAACAATGGCACCAGCAGCACTGAAAACACGCTCTGAAGAGACACTTGCAACAGGGCAAGCCACATACTTTATCGCCAGCCTGCTGAGCACTGGCCATTGGCTTCTTTTCCCATACCAATACACCAATGGGCTTTGCTCCATGAAGACCTCTGTTGTGTCATCCAGATAGGCCTGAACCATCCGCTCAATGTTCAGGGGTGCTCCGATTTGCTTGGCCTCTTTTGCCTTTGCAACAGTAATGGACATACAAAACCCTTTCCGTAGAAACCAATCACCTGCCTTTTTTTTAAATGTGGCTGATGATCCTGTTGGTGCTGTTGTTGATGTTATTGCTGGTAGTGTTGGTGACTGCTGGGAGGCAAACGGACTGCTCTCGGGCTCTGAAGTAGAACTTAACTCTGGGTGCCCTGTAGTACTTTTTCTGGCCTGGGGTGGCGGGCCTGTAATTAAGATCTGTTTGTTTTCAAAGTCAGTGGCTTCCTCAGCTATCAAAGTTTTGTACTTGGCAACATCCACTTCTGAAAAAGGAATTACTTCATTACTGCTCAGCAATAATTTGTAACGTGGATCCAAAATTGAGGCAGTAATGTAATGTCGATGTGACACAATGTTATTTTGAATCCTAGTATTTTCAGATAAGCGAACGGCTAAGGTGTCCGCCAAATAATATGCGTCTACTTTGTCATCCACACCTGCGTACATTTCTGACACCTCCTTCAGCTCTTGCTCTAGCATGTACAACAATGGGATAGCTTGGCCCATAGTACAGTCCTCCCTGCTGACTTCACATGTGAAGAGTAGACCTCAAAAGGAAGTAGCATCTCTGTCAGGCATTTAACGAGGTCCCATTGGGCCATCCCAACGGTCGTGCCTTTCATAGTAGGATCGCCTGACCTTTTCATGACATAAGCATTGAGTGGTATGTACTGCTCAAACAGACGCTCAAGCATGTACTAAGTTGAGTTCCAATGTGTTGGCACCTCCTGGATGAGTGCTTTGAGTGGCATTTTATGCTCACATTAAATGACCCTCAGCTGCTTCCAGGCTTTAAAACAATGGTTGAAATGTGTGCATATTCTTCTGCAGGTCAGTAAGTTGCCGACTTTGCTTTCATTTTTCAGAAAGTCTTGAACAACAATGTTAATGCAGTGTGCCAAACACAGGACCCTGAAATAGCCACCATCTTTCATGGCCCTAACTACATTACTGCCATTGTCCGTGGCAACAAAACCAATGTTAAGCCCTCCAAACATGGCTACAGCTGCATGTTTGCGAGTGTCTTTAAAAATCCCAGCAGTCTCAACAACACCTCCAGATATCCTATCTTTAACACCCGAAAAAGAGACCCAGTGTGCAGTGATGCACATGTAATCAGTGGCTTGGCAACTGGTCCACATGTCTGTTGTCAGGTGGATACTCAAAACAGCACTCTTTTTTAGGGCTTTTCCAAGCAATTCCAGCACGGCGAAATAGTAGCAGCCGGGAACCTTCCATTTTGGGCAGATGGTTGTCACAAATTCCAAAAAACCCACCCCTTCAACAAAAGAGAAAGGGAGAAGGTCCAGTGCTAATATTTTAGCCAGCTTTGCATTGTACAAACATGCTATTGGGGGGTTGCGTTCGTACTGCCCCTCCGGCCTAGTAAACATGCTAAGAATGGTAGGCTGCGTGGTATTCCTTCCTGTGCTCAACGTTGCACTTTTTTTAAAAGCAGTACTCCTTGGTGTCTCAGGCTGACTCTTACTCTTGTGCCACTGAGATTTTGCTGAGGATGTGGGCGTTACCACTGCAGTGCTGGGGACATGGCTACTTTTTGTACCACTACCACAGAGAATGTCTCCCTCTTCTTCTTCCTGTTCCACCATGAGCGGACCTTCTACTCGTTCATCCCCACCAACAGCAATGGTTCCAGTTTTTATGCGACAAAGGCGCTCCTCCCACTGGATTGTGTGGGGTTTTTTCAGATGAGTCATTTGGCCTCCGGTACAATAGTTTGTACCAAGCTTACCACGAATAGTATGACAAATGGAGCATATAGCAATGTCCTCCTCCTTTTCGCTAACCGTAAAGAAGTCCCACACTGGGGAGCTTAACTTTTGACTCCTGCTGGAGGTGCCACTTCCAATACTGGATGAACTGAAGGGTGTGCGTTGAATTTGACTCTGTGGAGTACCACTACCTACTTCTGCTGAGGTGGTGCTTGTGCTGGATGTAGGACGCTGCCGGCCCTTTGCTAATGTAAATATGGAAGCTGGTAGTTGTGTTGGTGTTACCTGCGTTGGAGGTATGCGTGCTACATCCCTCGCAGCCATTTTGGATACGGTAAAAATGTTGGTCTCCATCTCCTCTGGGCCGGGAGTGATGTTCGTGATGACTGGCTCATCATCATCATCCTGCTCTTCTACATCATCCTCCATAAGTGTAAGGCTTTCTGGAACCTTCCTTTTCCCATGCCTGAGCTTGGGACGTGTCTCCCTCTCAGACTCAGTTTGTGGCTTCCAAGTGGCATCTAGATCATCAGAAGGGGGGCTTGGCGAAGAACTTGATGTACTAACCCTCCTTTTCCTTGTTTGGAATTTGGAAGACAATGGAACTTCTGAAGGAGTGGCTTCCTCTTCTTCCTCTGCATGAGGCTCAGTTTCCTGAACTGCCCCACTTCAGGAGGAACAACAGCTACTATTGCGGGCGGTTGTTACGGCTGTTGTTGTTGACCACTTATCTGCTGTGTTCCCTCCTGCGTTGATTGTGTACTACTTTGAGATAGCGATAAGTTTAGTTCAGGCTCAGCATCACTGCTTTCCACCATTAGGCTGGCTACCTCTTCCACACTCATCTGCTTGTGCCTGGTTTGGTGGGTTGGGCCCACTGATGCGGATGTGCTGCCCCCAGCATGGCCCCTGGACACCGCTGCTGCAGGCATAATTTTTGGTGTCCCAAAAAAGGCTTTGGGCGGCACACCAGACTTAAGTGACACTTCCTTCTTCTTCTGTTCCTTCTTCTCAATGGCAACTTTCTTGGTACTGGAGGACCTGCTACCTGCTTTCTTTGGGGGCATCTTCTTCAGATGTCAACTGCAGTCAGTTGCACAAGTTGCAGAGATGGCTGGTCAGGTCACTCACACGTCACTTCGTGTACAGCAGCAGGACGTCGGTCTGGCACCACAACGGGCGATGATGACACACCTTCTCCTCAGTCTTTTGTGCACCTAAAAGCAAAGAAGCCAGAAGAACATCAGTCAATAGATAGTACAATCAAACTAATATAATATATAACTTCTTAGTGTGTGGTGGGTGGTCAAAATTATTAAATTTTATTAAGTCAGTGAACAACAACAGTGTAGCCATTTATGACACTGACAACAAGGCCAGGGCTCCTGGTGTACTACTGTACTGTGTACACTCAGGAAGAATAAGAATAGCAAAGAACAAAAACATAAATGTAGTGTAGCCTGTTTGCCCTAAATAATAATTTGTGCATCACATGGGATGGATGCAGCATCAGGGTGCAACAACAACGAACATATACACATAAAAAGGCATTTATTTACAACACACAAAAAGTGAAATATACCCCAGAAAAAAAGTAAAGCCCACATTTTGCAATTCAATCCAAAGCCATACATGATGTTGAAATTCAACGCACAACACAACAAGCATTGGCATAGCCAATAGGTCTCGCTTTTGGGACCTTATAAGTATTTAGTTAGGCAGCACAATATCCTTGGTGCAACAATATCAACTGTTGCATGGCTAAACACTTATAAGGTCCCAAAGGCGAGAACTATTGGCTATGCCAATGCTTGTTTTTAATATGGCCTTTATTTATCAGCCAAAGGTCATTCGGGCAGATGTAGAACACATTTTGAAATGTTTTCTTCTAGCATTTACTGCTTAAAGTATGTGCTTATAAGGGGGAAATATATCGACTTTAGGTGATATTTCTAATTTATGTACCAGGCCAGCAGGACATTATAATACCGGTCACGCCCTTATAAAACCAATCAGGTGGACACTGTATTCTTAGCTGTTGTCAAACGTTGACAAGTATATTTTCGGCATTTAATCTAGCCATGTCACGTGAGTAGTGAGGAATTGGGAGTTATTATAATAATTTTATGTTTAATTGAGGAGGTCTTATTCTTTCATTGAGGCCTTCTTGTGACACCATTGGTTTCAAGTCCTCTGACGATATCAGCTATGCTATCTATGTTAGTGTTTTAGCATTGCAGCCATGAAATCCTTAAAACTGTTATCTCTGGTGAGAGAATGAAAGTAAACTTTGCGTCCCTTCTGAGGACTTTAAGGTGAAATCCCCTTTCCAATATGGCCGTCTTGAAAGACCGCATGACAGAAGTGCTCCCCTGGGGCACTACTGAGAGACTATTTCGGTCCCTTTAACTTGAGTCATTAGTAATCCTTCGCTCACCCTAAGAAGTCCCCCGGGGTAACCAGTGAGCGGTTATTCTGGAGCCGTGCCCGGCTTTATGAATGAAGCCAGGGGGCGGGGTTATTCTAATGAGGTAGACCTGGTCGAGCAGTCGGGGCTCGGATGAGGCTGTTTAACAGTAATACGGGGGTGTGGTCACGATAATAGAGTGGGAGGAGTTTGCGGGAGACGGTCAATCTTTTCAAATAATGGAGAACATGGCAGCAGAGGGAGTGATAGAAGAGGAGGCAGCGAGATGGGGACATAGGTTGAAAGGAAGAGTCAGAGGAAAGTAGGGGCGCACACATGAGAGCGGGAAAGAGACTGCGGGGGAGGTAGATGCGGGAGGTGGGTGGGGAAGGGAAGTGGGCAGCAGGTGGGTAGGTGAGAAGGGTTGGGGAGATGGTTTGCATGTAAAACAAGCATTGGCCGCGCGGCAGTAAAAGTAACGCCGCGTGGCCATAAAAGCGAAAGTCATCGCGATCGCTCTGAAAGCGAAAGTGATCGCGATGACGCACTAAAGCACGAGTTTTCAAAGTGCTGCTGAAGGCTAGCGGTTCGCGCGTGCACGCTCGCGTGAACGCAAGTGCTAGGCCAGCCAGCAGCACTTTGAAAACTCACCTCCAAAATGTCTCTCCGAGCCAGCGCATGCGCTGGGCTCAGCAGGACCTAAAAATGTGTGAGCACCTGTTGCAAATTTTCCTTGTATTGAGATTTAAAAGGCCCCTTGCACTGCTTTTAGTTTATGGTCTCAAATGATGCACCTCCATAAAGTGAGTTTCAGTAATCTACCGGAGACAAGACGAACACGCCTTAAGCAATGAGGTCACATTTTACTGCGAAATCCAACGAACTTCTTGAAATAAATGCTGTAGGCTAACTGAAACCTGGTGGAATCAGGTGTAAAATGTCAGCATTGAGTCACTTATTTTCCCCAAACATTTGCTGCTATTTTGGAATTTATCCCCCGCTATCCTTTGCATTCTTCACATGGGGGACCCTTGAATGTAGACGAGGAACCACCCCTGGGCTGTGAGAAGAGGGAGGTCTGAGGTGCTGAGTTTCTCACACATGAGCCGAGTGGAGATGACAATCAAATGTACTCATTCATTATAACCTCAACATTCATTCCCCTAGGACCCTCAATAAACTAAACCACCCATTTACCAACATCACCTTCTTTGCCAGTGGTTAATTTGTAAAAAAAAATAATCATTGCCGGGGCTCCCGTCAGGAGGCAGCTTGCACCAGCCCATTTCCTACTAAGCATGAAAGTGGGCAGAGAATGTGTCGTAATGGCCAGAGCTGGCAACTGTAACTCTGGGCAAATCATTTAATCTTCCAGTGCCTACCATAAATGAATGTGTCCTTAACTGGTGCTCATGAAAAGCTTGTTGATGATTAAGTGCCAGTGCTGAGCACCAGAGACCACCGGCTCAAATTAAGCACTGCTCCCTGCCTGCACCCATCTATCTTTATAACAGTCTCCGACTAGCCAAAGATACTTGCAGACAGGATGGTCTTTGTCGAATATATTTCACTGCCCTTTTCTCACTGTGCCCACCATACATGGAACCAGCAGTCTAGTCATCTACAATTTAAAGACTCTGCGATCAGGAGTGAAGGTCAGTGGCCTAGCGGTACAATACATTTTCCCCTAAAAGGCACAGTACAACAGAAGCCCTCCAAACTCCTAATTACAAACACCACTGAGCATCCTTTATAATATGAGTTAAGATTGCACCCTCGCAGGAGTATATATATATATGGGCATTGAGCCAAATGGGGTCCCTATGTGCAGAAGGTGCTCTAGGGGTGTGCTTCCTGTCCCTGGATTTCCCAACTTATCGAGCGCCTCTCAGGCACAACAGCCTGTCAGAAAAAATCTTTAGTAGAGCGTATGGTACAGAAAGGGGGTTTGCTTTATCACCAAAATAATGTAATTGCTGTCTGTTAATTATTATATTATAATGATGTAATGCCTAAATCAGATACAAAACGGGCGAGGTGATAAAGCCAGTGACTCATTAGCTTAAGACACCAGCTCGTTCAACGAGAGTCCCTGGTCAGCTGCTGGGGTAATGCAGATGAAGGGTGCTGAGAAGACACTTATGAGCAGGGACACCGCAAACCATGGCTGCAAATCTTCCATAAGATATTAAGCACGCCACTGAAAACGGAAGTGAAACGACGCAGCAAAATTCCGCAGGCTCGGTCAAAAAAATGTAACTGCAGCAGAAACCGACTGCAGAGCAAAAAGACTTGCTCAGAAGCGGTCCTTCTACGTCTGGAAATTGGCCGCCACCCAGCGCAGCACAGACAGAAGGGCTGTGGGAGTGCGGTGATGCGGGGCTGAGCCTGAAGGCACCAGCAAGATGCCAGCGGTCAGAGCTACTGCAGCAGTTACTAGCTCAGGCCTCAGATAACTTGGGTGCAAATCTGAGGAGGCAGAACATTCAGAAGAGGTGGAGGTCAGACAAGTACTTCCTTTTGCACCTCATTTTGCCGCTATTTCTGCAGTATCAAAGCGTAGCAGCTCTCTAGCCCTCCCTTCACTCATGCTGGACTACAAAGCTCTCCAATGCCTGACAGAGAGTTTTGTTTGTAAGTTCAACAGGAGCTGGCAAAGTCAAAACGCTTAACTTTTCCATAGTAAACAAATGCTTTAAAGAAACAGACACAGCACAGGTACAACATGATCAGCAGCTTAGAAAAATAAGCGTCCGCGAAAGTGATCGCGAATGCCTACAAACATCAAAGCTGCTGTGCAGCCGCGAAAGTTAAAGTAATCGCGGAAAAACACGGCGCGCGCGCCCGCGCACATGCACTGTAGCTCTAGGCTGGCCTGGTAGCACTTTTTGGAGCCCTCTCAATAAGTCTCACCAGACCAGCGCATGCGCTGGGTCAGGCGAGACCTAAAAACAGTTGTTTAACTTCCATGCAAGTTAAACAACAGGCCACTCACAAAAACAAGAAAAGGTCAGGAATACAAGGCAGAAAATGCAGGCCTATGGCAAAAGCACAATGACTGCCTTCACAAAATGGCCACCACCCACATGCTCAGGCCACCCACCACAATAATAACAAAAAAGTGAATACAAAGGACAGGAACAGGAAGTTGGAGTCTCTGTGGAACTTACTTCCTCTTCTAAAAAACTTTTATTAAAAATAAAAGTGACTCCGTGCTCCAAAACTACAGCAAAATGCCAACCAGAGGAGTTTTTTTAGAAAAATGCACAAAATCAGCGTTTTCGAGAAGGATTTATGTTGCTCGCGAGATATTGTTAGCCAGATTGCAAATTCTGCGTGTTTTCGGCATCGCGAACTGTCCAAAAAGTTGTTATCGGGTGCGCGAAATTGCATATTGAGAGCGCGAAAATGACAAAAACTGTAAGTCCGTGTTGTCGCGCTATGCAGAGTTGCCAAAAGTACGCAAGCTGAATTCCTAGGGTTACCTACTGGCTGAAAAACCCTATTTATTTAACACACACCCGAAAACTGCAATTCCACCCCAAAAACCACCTTTTGCAATTCAATCCAAAGCCATCCATGCCATACATGATGTTGAAATTCAACGCACAACACAAAAACAGTTGTTTAGCTTCCATGCACCCGTGATGATTGATGAGTAGTACCCCTGGGCCTACTGGCAGACTAGGCCACAAGCTTGGAGGCCTATGGAAAAAGCACAGCGGCTGGTCCCACAAAATGGCCGCCACCACATGGCTAGGCCACTCACAAAAACAAGAAAAGGTCAGGAATACAAGACAGACAATGCAGGCCTATGGCAAAAGCACAATGCCTGCCTTCACAAAATGGCTGCCACCCACATGCTCAGGCCACCCACCACAATAATAACAAAACAGTGAATACAAAGGACAGGAACAGGAAGTTGGAGTCTCTGTGGAACTTACTTCCTCTTCTAAAAACTTTTTTTTAAAACTAAAAGTGACTCTGTGCTCCATAACTACAGCAAAATGCCAACCTGAGGAGTTTTTTGGGCAAAATGCACAAAATCAGCGTTTTCGAGCAGGATTTATGTTGTTCGCGAGATATTGTTTGCCAGATTGTAAATTCTGCGTTTTCGGTATCGCGAACTGTCCAAAAAGTCGTTATCGCGTGCGCGAATATGCATATTGAGAGAGCAAAAATGACAAAAACTGTAAGTCCGCGTTGTCGCGCTGTGCAGAGATTCCAAAAGTACATGAGCTGAATTCCTAGGGTTACCTACTGGCTGAAAAGCCCTATTTATTTAACACACACCCAAAAACTGCAATTCCACCCCAAAAACCATCTTTTGCAATTCAATTCAAAGCCATCCATGCCATACAATATGTTGAAATTCAACGCACAACACAAAAACAGTTGTTTAACTTCCATGCACCCGTGATGATTGATGAGTAGTACCCCTGGGCCTACTGGCAGAATAAGCCACAAGCTTGGAGGCCTATGGAAAAAGCAAAGTGGCTGGTCCCACAAATGTCCACCACCACATGGTCAGGCCACTCACAAAAACAAGAAAAGTTCAGGAATCCAAGACAGACAATGCAGGCCTATGGCAAAAGCACAATGCCTGCCTTCACAAAATGGCCGCCACCCACATGCTCAGGCCACCCACCACAATAATAACAAAACAGTGAATACAAAGGACAGGAACAGGAAGTTGGAGTCTCTGTGGAACGTACTTCCTCTTCTAAAAGTTTTTTGAAAAAACTAAAAGTGACTTCATGCTCCACAACTACTGCAAAATGCCAACCTGAGGAGTTTTTTTGCCAAAATGCACAAAATCAGCATTTTCAAGAAGGATTTATGTTGCTCGCGAGATATTGTTGGCCAGATTGCAAATTCTGCGTGTTCGCATCGCGAACTGTCCAAACAGTTGTTATCGCGTGCGTGAACATGCATATTGAGAGCGCGAAAATGACAAACTGTAAGTCCGCGTTGTCGCGCTGTGCACTGTTGCCAAAAGTACGCGAGGTGAATTGCTAGGGTTACCTATTGGCTGAAAAGCCCTATTTATTTAACACACACCCAAAAACTGCATTTCCACCCCAAAAACCACCTTTTGCAATTCAATCCAAAGCCATCCACGGTGTTAAAATTCAGCAGACAACACAAACAGTTTTTATGCACCCATGTTTTGATGATGACTACCTCTAGGCCTACTGGCAGACTAGGCCACAACAAGCATAAGCCAAGGGGAACAAAGAAAAGACATGCAGGCCTTTGTGGAAAAAGAAGCACACACTACTAAACTACCACAAGCCACATGGGCACTCACAGTCACAACAGGCCATGGAAAACAATTAATTGAAGCAGGCCTATAAATAACCGGACAAAGGAGGCCTACTAAACAACACAGCTTTCATACAAAAATGAAAATCAACAGGGCTATGAAAGGATTGGAAAGAAGTTACACATCAAGCACACACACACATCCAACAAAGGTATTTAACACACACAAAAACAAAAAGTGAAATACACCACAACCACATTTTGCATTTCAATCCTATGCCATCCATGCCCTACATGATGTTTAAATTCAACAGACACCACAGAAACATGGACCCATGGGTACCCTACTGGCTGAAATTGCAAAGAAAAACAACTAGGCCCCTATTGAAAGTACAGGCCACCCACAACAATACATTTTAAAAACAATGAAAATCCCAGAAAAATGTAGGTACAAACAAGCCCCAATGAAGCAAACATGTACACCAATTCTCCAACTTACTTGTAAAATTAAATCTCAAATCAAAAAGTCCTCAAATAAATCCAATCCAATGATATGATGAAGCAGACAGACACAAAAACTGATCCTTCCAGCTCCAAATCCAAATGAAAGTGAACAGCACATGGACAAAGCACTGGGAGGAGCCTGCTGGACAGGAACAGGAAGTTGGAGACTCAGGGGCACTTCCTTCCTCTTGAAAAAAAGAGTAAAAAAAAAAAGGACTCCTTGCACAAAAGACTGCAGCCAAATCACAATCTGATGAGTTTTTCTGAGCAAAATTATCATTTTCAAGAATGTTTTATGATGCTCGAGAGATATTCTTCGCCAGATTGTAGTTTTTGCATATTCGGGATCGCGATCTTACCAAGACAGCTGCCGGAAGCCAGCTCGCGCGTCCGAATGACGTGTTCGCGTTCGCACACTCTCGCAGGATCGGGCGGCCATATTACAAATCTCGTGGCGCACGCGAACGGACAGAAAAGCGAGTTGGCAAACGCAGAATCACGGTAAGACGTTACCGCGTGCACGAGAATGACCATTGAGCGCGCGAGGAAGCAAAACAACTACGCTACGCTGTTGACTGCGTAGCAATCTGCAACTTCCCGCTCTACGCGAATCGCAAAGTTACCTAAACTTTGCAAGCTCCGCGAGCAGAGCGTAGTTCACCGCCCAGGCTTAGAATTTACAAGTGCTTGTGTTTTGGTGGAGTGATTGGATTAGTACATGGTATTGCCTGGATGATTAGAGGAGTGCATGGGTAGTGACAGGGTGATTGCTAGATTGCATGGGTACTACCTGGATAATTGGAGGAGTGAATCAGTAGTGTATAGGTGGTTAGAGAACTGCATGCATAGTGCACATGTGATTGTAGCACTGCATGTGCTACTCCCTGGGTCAATGCATGAGTACATGGATAACAACAAAATACCTAGAGTGCTGCAAGGAGACTCCATGCTGAATTTGTAGGAGAGTAGGATCTGCTTCAGATGGTTACCCCCACTTTTTGCTGGTGTTTCACTGTTTTTCGACTTTAGTCTGGCTTGGACCCTGCTATTTACGGCCCCAGCCTAGCTGCTTCCTCTCTAAATTGATTGCATGTACTTTAGGTACACTCCAGATTGGATTCTGGTGTACTGTTGTGAGTCCCTAGTATATGGTATACTATGTACCCAGGGCATAGGTACATAGTTCGCTATACCTCACCTATCACTGCTCATAGTAACCTATCAGTCACCCCTATGGCATCCCTTATCAATCCTGAAGGCAGGGTGCTTGCTTATATGTGAGAGGGTGCCCAGGCATGAGCTGACCCCTCTGCAGCCTTCGGTATCTCTTCTCCGGGGTTGTCAGTGGTGCAGCCTGACCATATACTCTTAAGTGCATTATATCTAAAACGGTTAATGCTAACTTTGGACTGGCTGCACGGAAACTTGTCGTGTTTGGTGTCAAACACCTTGGAATCATACCCCCACATCAATTCCTGATGTGAGAATATGATCCCACCCTTCTAGAGGGAGAGACAAGGCAGTACTGGTATACCCGGTAGAAACTTAACAGAGACCTGGCATCACAAAATGGATGCTGCAGCCACAGACACGGGTCTAACCTCCTGCTGCTGAGCGAAACTCTGGCAGAGGAGGCCTGGACAATAGGTTTCCTGTCACAGGGAGGTCTAACCACCTCCTAGACAGGCTTATGTGTATTGGGGCTGGGTGTGAGCACTCTCAGAGTGCTTTCAAGTCCTGCACTGGGGGCACATTTGGTGTCCCTGTGCATAGTCAAGCTCAAACCGGTTCAGGGGCTTCCAGCCCCTGCTCTGGTGCGAAACTGGACAAAAGAAATGGATGTAGCCACCCCTCTTTTTAAACCCTCCCATAGGTGGGTCCCCAGAGTCAGTCCAACCCCTTCCATAGGTATAAGTAAGGAACCTCTGTAACCAGAACTTTAGATATCCCTGGATGAAACTCTGAAGCTGAATCCTGGAACTTCGATGCTCTACTAAAGATTAGAGGACTGAAGAAATCTCCCTTGGGGACAAGGAGTGACTCCCCTGCTTGGCAGGCACCAACAAAGCAATTTGCCGGTCTGCATCTCCGAAGCTCCTGCCGGACTCTGAAGATTTTGCAGCCCAGGAAGAGGATTTCCAGACATCTCAGAGGCTGACCCGAGTCCCCAGCAAAGCTGAGACCCGCAGCCCTCGTGAGTAGCGTGGAACCGGAACTCCTGGTCCTTTTGCAAGTGCATTGACTTCTCGACATCTCTTGAAGTCGTGCTTGGGGTTACTTGTAGCCCCACCTTGAGCAGAGAATCCACCGAAGATTGTCGGCCTAGTAACCCCGAGTGACCCGTGGGCTGCAATTTTGTGTTTCCTCTCGAGGCTCCTTCGCGATCCCTGGTCCATCGACTGGTGGGTCCCTGTGAAGGCAACTTTGATTTTCCTTGGGCTTTCCTGGTTGTTCCAGACATGCTCTGACTCCCTACCAAGTGGTGAGTCCCTCCATCGTTTACCTTTCTGCGTGGGTTGCTGTTGCCAAGGCTTGTTGCATCCAATCTGGGCACCGACGCTGCAGCACTCGACATCCTTCATGAGACAGCTCGAATTCAGCTCCTGGTTGTCCTCGACGCCTCCTGGTCCTCGTGGCTGAAGAGTCAAGCCTCACCTTCTTCACCTGAAATCACCCGACATCGGTGGGCATCCGCCTATCGTCCTCCTGGTCCCTGGCTAGTGACCCAGACTCTGTTCCCTCTGCTTTCAGGTTCTTCTCAACTTCGATCCAGGCTAGATCTCTCTGGACACTTCGCATCTTCCCCGCAGGAGCACTTCTTTTCCAGCTTCCATTAGAATCGACTACGCGACCAGACACATTTTGACACCTATGCACCCGGCTTCCCTGGGTGAGGTAACTCGAGTACTCCGGTGCTCCCGTGGGTGTTAACCCTAGAACTTCCTAAGTCCCAAAGGGTTTGGTCCTGACTCATTTCTAAGTGTCCCTAATCTTTAAAAATCTAACCGCAACTTTCCCCTTAGAAGCTAACGGGAGCTCACGGCTGTGTTATCACACTGTACACGGCCCCCGTGGGTCCCCTGTTTCACTACCTTGGGTGGTTCCTTGGAGTCCCAGCGATTCTACAGGATCTAGGCCTTGTGTCTAGTTAAGTCGTGGTTCTTATACCACTATTTTAGTATATGGTTTGGCTCGCCCCTAGGGCCTGACGTGTTTGTGCTATTTTTACTGTACTATTTGAAGTGTAACTTATGTGATTTGACCTCTAGCCTCATAAACAGTCTAGTAGGGTGTGTTTAGAAATAAATACATATATTTTATATATATACCTGTTGTGATTGTCTTTCATTTAGCCATTCAAGGGATTATAGACTGGTAAAACAAGCTGCTTTACATTCCTTCAAGACTTAGCCTGAAGGTTGCTCTCATAGCTACCACTAGGATAGCTTTCAATAAAGGTTGTCTTTAACCTATCATCAATAAGGGGTTGTTTGGACTGGTACAGGGTGCCGACTATAATTTGTGGACAGCATATACCAGGCCAACTTCTCACAGAATTTATAAGTGCTTGAGTTATGGAAGAGTGATTGGATAAGGACATGGGACTGGCTGGGTAATCATAGCTATTACCATGGAGATTACAAAACTGTATAGATAGCACTCAAAGGATTGTAAATGGGTACTGACTGTATGATTGGAGTACTGCAAGGAGAGTGCATGGTGAATTTCTAAGTGCTTGGGTTTTAGCGAACTGATTGGATTAGTACATGTTACTGGCTCGGTGATTGGAGGAGTGCACGCAGAGTGACAGTGTGATTGCTGGACTGCATGGGTACTACCTGGATAATTGGAGGAGTGAATTAGTAGTGTATACGTGGTTACAGGACTACATTGATAGTGCATATGTGATTGTAACACTGCATGTGTTACTCCCTGGGTCATTGCATGAGTACATGGATAGCAACAGAATACCTAGGGTCCTGCAAGGACAGTGCATGGCGAATTTATAGGAGTTTGGGTTGTGGCAGAGTGATTGGATAAGGACATGGGACTGACTGGGTAATTGGAGGAGTGTATAGGTAGTAACATGGAGATTACTAAACTGTATAGGTAGCACTCAAATGATTGTAGATGTGCATGAGTTAGTGCCTGTGTAATTGTATGAGTACATGGGTACTGACTTGATGATTAGAGTACTTCAAAGAGAGCACATAGTGCATTTGTAAGTGCTTGGGTTTTGGCAGAGTGATTGGATTACTACATGGCACTGGCTGGGTGATTGGAGGAGTGCACGGGGAGAGACAGTGTGATTGCTGGACTGCATGGGTACTACCTGGATAATAGGAGGAGTGAATCAATAGCTGGTTACAGGACTACATGGATAGTGCACTTGTGATTGTAACACTGTATGTGTTACTCCTTGGGTCATTGCATGAGTACATGGATAGCAACAGGATACTTAGAGTGCTGCAAGGAGAGTGTATGGTGAATTTATAAGTGCTTGGGTTGTGGCAGAGTGATTGTATAAGGACATGGGACTGACTGGGTAATTGAAGGAGTGCATACGTAGGAAATGGAGATTACTAAACTGTGTAGGTAGCACTCGAAGGATTGTAGAAGTGCATGAGTTAGTGCCTCAGTAATTACATGAGTACATGGGTACTGACTGGATGATTGGAATACTGCAAGGAGATTACATGGTACATTTCTAATTGCTTGAGATTTAGCTAAATGATTGGATCAGTACATAGTACTGGCTCAGTGATTGCAGGAGTGCACAGAGAGTGAAAGTGTGATTGCTGGACTGCATGGGTACTACCTGGATAATTGGAGGATTGAATCAGTAGTTTATAGGTGGTTACAGGACTATATTGATAGTGCACATGTGATTATAACACTGCATGTGTTACTTCCCCGGTCATTGCATGAGTACATGAATAGCAACAGAATACCTAGAGTGCTGCAAGGAAAGTGCATGGTGAATTTATAAGTGCTTGGGTTGTGGCAGAGTGATTGGATTAGTACATGGTACTGGCTGCGTGATTGGAGGAGTGCATGGGGGTGACAATTTGATTGTTGGACTGCATGGGTACTACCTGGATAATTGGAGGAGTGAATCAGTAGTGTATAGGTGGTTACAGGACTACATGGATAGTGCACATGTGATTGTAGCACTGCATGTGTTAGTTCCTCGGTCATTGCATGAGTACATGGATAACGACAGAATACCTAGAGTGCTGCAAGGAGAGTGCATGGTAAATTTATAAGTGCTTGTTTTGTGGCAGAGTGATTGGATACAGACATGGGACTGGCTGGGTAATTGGAGGAATGTACAGGTAGTAACATGGAGATTACTAAACTGTATATATAGCACTCCAAGGATTGTAAATGGGTACTTACTGGATGATTGGAGTACTGCAAGGAGAGTGCGTGGTGAATTTCTAAGTGCTTGGGATTTAGCAAAGTGATTGGAATAGTACATGGTACTGACTCAGTGAATGAAAGAATACACGGGGAGTGACAGTGTGATTGCTGGGCTGCATGGGTACTACCTGGGTATTAGCAGGAGTGAATCAGTAGTGTGTAGGTTGTTACAAGACTGCATGGATAGTGCACATGTGATTGTAGCAGTGCATGTGTTAGTCCCTGGGTCATTGCATGAGTACATAGATAGTGACAGGATACTTAGAGTGCTGCAAGGAGAATGTATTGTGAATTTATAAGTGCTTGAGTATTGGCAGAGTGATTGGATAAGGACATGGAACTGGCTGGATAATTAGAAGAGTGCATAGGTAGTAACAAGGAGATTAGTAAACTGTATTCGTAGCACTCACAGGATTGGAAAAGTGCATGACTTACTGCCTGGGTCATTCTATGAGTACATGGGTAGCAACTGGATGATTAGAGTGCTGCAAGGAGAGTGCATGATGAATTTATAAGTGCCTGTATTTTGGCACAGTGATTAGATAAGGACATGGCAGACTGAATAAAAGAGTCCACAGGGAGTGACGGCGGGATTGCTGGACTGCATATGTAGTGCTCTGGAGATTTTATCACTGCATCGGTTAGTGCATAAGTCATTGCATGAATGCATGGGTAGTGCTTGGATACTAACTGGGTGTTTGCACAATATAGAATCAGTAAATCATTTCTCATGTACTTATAAAATCACATATTCACTACCTTTGCACTCCTGTAATCAATTATTCATCTCTTAATAATTCAGTAAATATACATACAACTATATAAATACAATCTGAACACCTACATGAGTCATTACATACTATCTAGGTAAGTAGAAAAGTACAACATACCAGAAAGAGTAAAATGTGGTGGTTTATTTTTGAGCTACATCTTGACTATTAAATCTAGAAATGTGCGACATCATCAAACTATACCTCTCAACAAACTTAAGAAAGAAGACTAATTTACAACACCTTTTATGAGCATTTCTAAAACCATACTTTTATTACACATCTTCACCATTGTATCAACAATTATGTAGCATCATTCAACTATACCTTTGCTCAGACTACAAAAAGAAGCATAATTAACAACACCTTATTTCACCATTCTATCTTAAAACATATGGCATCATCTAACTTTACCTTCTGTACAAACTAATAACTGAAAACTAATTATTAACACCTTATTTAAACATCTTTCAGACATAAATATATATATATATATTACTGTGCAGACTGTTTTTTAACCAAACTTCAAGTACAATGAAACTTATTCCAATATACATCACTACATCTAATAATATATTTCAAACACAGTATTAGAATAATGTCAAATCTTTTTTAAAGAAACCTCAAAAATATAAAACACACCTTGCAAATAAATCTGTTGAATGAAAAATCTCACACACTCAGGCAGGATTTTCTTTTGCACACAGTCAATATAAATCACCAGACTCTGCAAGGTGAAACCAGTAATGGCAAGATTTCCCTCTCTTTTTCTATACAAATACACATAAGCAACAAATGACATTGCTTCCCAGAGATTTTCAAATTGTAAAACACCTTTCCATTGGTCACAAATAATATGCCTTATCAACGGACTTCTTTACCCGTCTGCTTAATGTCAGTTTCCATAGCAACAGGTCATGCAACATTCAACTTAACTGACAGGTCACAAGTTCACCACACAATGTTGCAAATGACAACAGCAGGTGTGGTTGGCTTTGCAAATCATGACCTTATCCTTTCTCCTGTACCTTCCAAGCACTTTTTACTAACCAATTGGAAACTTGCTTTTTAAACAAAGTAAAATGCACCCTATTTCTGAATGTACAATGTTCTTAAACAGCCAATCAAATCTCTACTTTCTTAAAAACACAATTTTGTCCACCATTTTAGATATCTCTCCTTCTACCAATGGACTACCTCTGCTACAGACATCTTTTCATTACTTCCAGTCATCACTTCAAGATGCTTTCAGTGTGGATTGTTGGGCACCGCTATGTTTTCTGGTACAAAAAGTATGCTGAAACGCAGAGGTATTGACAAAGACCTAACTTTGCAAAATGTAGACATTAAATGGATTGGACAGAGAGGATTAAAGTGGCACCAATTGATGCCTTTGGTTCAAAACCTTTTTACATCTCCAACCCTCCTACCTTATGATTGTGCACTGTGGTGGCAATGACCTAGGCACATTGACTGGGGTAGGTCTGGAAATGCTAATGAAGGACACCTTTGCAGAATTGATGTTGCTTTTCCCCCAAACTGCCTTTGTATACTCTAACATATGCCAAAGACAGAAATGGAAGTGGTCCAATCAATTTTGTCCTCAGATTGAGAAGCTAGGAAGAATGTCAATAAAGCTGTTTCTGCTTACCTGAGAGACCATAGAATGGGCTCCATATATAACAACAACCTATGTTTCCATATGGAGGGCATCCACAGAAGTGACGGAGTACTCTTCACTGATGAAGGGAACAGAGTGTTTCTCAACAACCTAAAGCTCTGCATCCGCACTTACATTACAAAATCTTAATTATGTTTGCTTGTAGTCACACACCCAGCGTCACTTAGAGCCGCGCTCCCATCGCGTTCACACTAGGGGGCCGCGCTGAGCACCGTGCACTCATCGCGTTCACACTAGTGGGCCACGCTGAGCGCCAAGCACCCATCGCGTTCACACTGGGGGCCGCACTGAATGCCGTGCACCATCACGTTCACATCATGCGGACGCGCTGAGCGCCGCGCTAGCGTCGCGACTCCAATTAAAAAAATATATATATATCCACTTTCATTAATTTACATTCGCTCTGGGGACCCCATCCCCCGGAGCATGCCCAAATGTTTAGGGACCGTGGGGTGAGCCCAATCCCCCACGGTCCCGCCGGCTCCCCATCTCCTGGGGCAGCCAGCTTTGCTTTTCCACACAGGGAGCTGCTGATATGCAGCTGCCCGTGTGGAAAACCAATCTGCTTTGGATTTTGGAAGCGAGAGCAGGTTTCTTGCAGAGTTTGATATGACAGGGCGAGAGCTATGCTCCCGCCCTGCAATAGCAAACACCAGTGTCCTGGGGGTGGGCACCCCGGGACACTACAGGAGCCGGCCCTTGGGGGTGGCGGTCCCCATGGCCATCAAGGGTTCCAGGAGGGTTGACACACGGCCCCCCTCCCAACGTGTTTAAAGCCCCAGGGAGCTGGTGGTCCCCGTGGCTTGGGGGTCCTTGAGGGCCTCCCACACATTAAAAAAAAATCCCCAGGAGGTGGAGACCACGTGCCCTCCTGCATATGATATACATAGCCCCAGGGAGGTGGCGCTCCCTGGGGCTGTGGGGGCCCTCACGGGCCCCTGCTTATGAATTTATGGTGCCCCCGGGACCTGGCCCACTCAGGGGCTTTTTTTAAATGAAATGCGGGAGCCCGATCTTTGTTTTTTTTAATAAATTTCGGCAGGATTCGTGACCTCAGTGCGACTTTCGACAACATTTTTTTTTTTTAATGCTTTTTTTGGCCCTGGGGAGGCCTGGGGGTCAGGCTGTTTCTTCCCTGCCCCCTTTTCTTGTTTTTCACCTTTGATTTACTGTTTTCTTATGACTCGGTTCTACCGAGTCACAAGATGGCTGCAAACACTTCCTTATTTGTAGTGTTGACAGCCAATCACAGTGAAGCTCGTGGTCGGGAGGAGTCGCGACTCCACCTCGTCCCTATATATCGAAACTTTTATTTTTTTAATTTCTCAAACTACTGAATGGATTTGCACCATTTAAAAAAGAGATGCTTTCTGAAACAAGCACTACCTTTTCCCCAAATTTGGTGTCATTCCGTTCAGCAGTTCGGGCTGTAGCCGTGTCTAAAGTTTTCTATGGGAAATTGATTTTCCGACCTCTATTTTTAGAATTTCTCAGGAACTACTGAACGGATTTACACCATTTAACAAAAGGACTCTTTCTGAACCAAGGGCTACCTTTTTGCCAAATTTGGTATAATTCCGATCAGCAGTTCGGGCTGTAGCCGTGTCTAAAGTTTCCTATTAAAAATAACATGAGGAAAACACGTTTTCACACCCCCCTTTTTTCAAGACAGGAGCTGACCGGAGCACCCCACTAGTTTTAAAAATTTCACAAAGATTTGTCAAACGACGCCAAAGTTATTAGGAAAACGAAATATGATTTTTGCTATGGAAAATAGGTCCTAACTATAACTACCTACTGGCGACCTACTGGATACACACACACACACACATACACACACACATACACTTTGGTTGTCAATATTTTGTGCCACAATATTTTTGTGCTCGTTATTTCGTCATATAACTATCCCCCTTTCATTTTCTTAAAAGCAAATCTTACCACCATCTTCCTCTCCCCTCCCATTAGCAGGCTAATCCTCACGAAAATGGGCTTAGGGCCCTTGGTAGGTAGTCTTTAATCTACCTGCTAGACAGCAGAGTAAAATAACTTGGTCAGCAGGATCATTCAAACCCGAGTCTCATTAGAAGCTGACTCAGAACAAATATTGCAATACCCAAAATATATGAAGGAGTGCAGATCTGGCCACATTTTTTAAAATTTGCACTCACAGCCTTTGTAAATCCATAGAGAGAGACATTACTCTTTTCTCAAGGATGTATTTTGGTGTAGCTTTTACATAGAGTGTGAACATGATAAGGCACCACATACTTACATAGAAAACTATAGCCTCACAAAAAAGCTCTACGAAATTACACTAAAGCTAAGAGAAAATCGTGATTTTCTTTTCGGATGCTTAATTGAATTGTAATACTTGCACGGACCAAAATCAATTTATTAAACTTCACATTTGTGACAGGCTAGTTGTGTTCAATTAGATAGTAGCCTTACCCGTTCAGCCTGCACATAGGACCACACGCGTGTGCACACATTGTCACATGTAACCAGCGCAGAGCCTCATACGTAAGCCATTCAGGAGCGAACCTCATTTTAAAAGGCAGACAAGGGTGGGTAGTACTCAAAGCCTTTTTACCAATTCTGACACTACCTGAGTCTCAGCTAGTGAGATGTCCTCATATCAGAGATCCAAAAACCAGATGGTTCAAAATCAAAACATCTAGGGGGCATGAAGCGGTTTAGAACTCACTTGTTTACTTGCAACAAAATAAAATGAAGTATATATGTTTAAGACAAACGACTTCAGGCTAGTATACTTTTGTTCAGTATTAAAGACAAATTCCACCGCTCTCATACTTGCAAGGAAAAGTGGGCTGCACTTTCTGCAACATCAAGGAGAGTGGGGTGATGTCCAAATGCTGCATGGAGAGGGAATCGGGCTATCACTAGTGCTGCAGAAAGACAACCAGAACTCTCACAAGTGGCCTGATGCCACATGGAGAGAAGGGGGTTCTCTTACTATCGCTATGGAGATAGTAACAGGACTTTCATTGGTGCTGTGCAAGAGCAGAGAGAGTTGTGCTTCTGGAACAACAGTGAAGTGGTGATCAAGGGATATTCTCTATTCAAGTGCCTAAATACAGTAGCCCTTTTTGAAAGAAAGCTTTCCCTCTCAAAAGCAACACAAGCCTCTTTAGAAGCAACGTACTATAGAGTTGCAAAACCCCCCCTCAGGTTTCTAAACAATGCAGCGTTTGCACACATGCATGATTAAGATAGATCAATGGTTCAAGTTCAGGTGGCTCTGACGTATCATTTCAACCTCTTGGTAAAACGAGTACTGCAAATTTAGATACATTATCATTTAAATAATCATATTAACTATGTTTGTGTGTGTGCGTGTGTGTGTGTGTGTGTGTAAGCAATAGCAAGTGATGTATAAATATACTGAGTCTGCACAAAAAGCACACCCTCAAAAAAGCAGGTCTTGGTTGAGGGCCGTGTGCATTGGACGGTCATTGTGGATAACAGGCTAGAATATATAAGCATGCATGCAAGCCCCGCAGTATGGTGATGCAATCCATGAAACTCATAAATGGGAGCACGAACCCTTTGTTAGCTATTCACACACGCACATGCAACTTTATTTGTTTTCAAAGTATTAGTGCAGCCGCAGCGTTCCCATGGGGCAATCATATCACCTTACATTGTAACTTTAGAATACATATTACCATGTGAAGGAGCACAAACCAACTAAGAAAAGTAACTAGAGACTCCCCGTGAGGGAGGTCAGCAGAAAGCAGTAATGGAAACTTTTAATGAGATGGTTTTACGGCTTTCTGAAAACAATAAGAATTGTGGCCAATCACAGTAGCTGACAAAGCTTTCGACAGCCTTGCATAGACATGGACGTGCATGGCTGGATGTGCTCCCTGTGTGATTTAAAGAATGCTGAAGTTGATGCAAAGTTGATTTCTAGTTTTGAGTTCTCCCATCTGGCAGTCTTTGCGCGGCAGAAGGATGGCTCATAAGGTGTAAACGTGTATACAAAGCAACTGTCTTACACTTGTTTTCTTCTCCCCATTGCAAACATCAAATTCATCCGAATGGGAGTTCTGCCATCACTCTTCTTGACTCTGGATGCCACTCATACTACTGCATGAACGATTGCACTTATGGAGGCATAACCTGACTTGGGCTGCTCCATATGCATAGCGCTGTCTGGATCAGATTGGACTAGACCTTGCACCACTTGTTTGAAATCTACATGGGAATTTGAGAGTTTAATTTATTCTCCGTGGGACCGATTAAAAGAGAGCATTAATGAGTACATAAAGTAATGTTGCTTGAGTACTCTTTTATATACTCTTACATGCCTTTGTGGATTGGACCGAAACTTACAGATCCCTATAGTAAAGTCACAAAGAGGGCACTGTCTTTTTCTTTGCACTAATTGCATATAGATATTGTCTCAATATTCAATATCCAAAATGTATTCTCATTGTAAATATTTTGATAAATCTAATCCTACCATCTGTATATAGACGTAATGGTTTTCAGGTATCAATTTACATGTTTGTGTTGGAAAAAATTGCTCATGGCTAATTTTTATAAATTACAATGCCTGGCTGTTGCACAGCCCCCGGACACTAAAAAACTGAATTTCTTGGTAGAAGGTCATACATCCTCTAGAGTATTTAATTGGTTACTTTGTTTTTATGATAAAACCATAAATAAATACTCCAGCGGACTGTACTGTGTGGCTAAACCCCAATGGGGATGGGAGGGAGGACAGAACAAGGTTTGACGCAAGGCCTTATCACAATCCGTACTGGCTCCCGTTGGAATACCTGTGAAAAAAGTCAAAAAGAAACACAACCTCAATTAGATGGCCAAGCCCCTACTGCACATGCCCTTTACCTTGTAGAGAAGTCTTCACAGAGAGCCCACTCCATCCGGACACACAAGTCCAGGTAGTTGGCCAAACCCCTACTACCCCCACCTCTGGTCTTGTGCAGATGCCTTAATGGAGAACCCTCTCCCTCCAGACAACCAAGAATTGTTAGCTGGCTACGCTTCTACTACCCAAACCATTGGCCTTGTACACAAGTCTTTAAGAAAGCCCACTCCCTGTAGAAACTCAATCCCCTTTATGTGGACATGTTCTTACTATGCAAACCCATCACCTTGTACAGATGTCTTCACAGGGAGCCCACTCTCTCTAGACACTCAAGCCCAATTAGGTGGCCATGCTCTTACTATGCATACAATTCACCTTGTACAGAAGTCATAATGGAGAGCCCAGATCCTTCAGATACCCAATGCCTGTTAAGTGGCCAAGTCCCTTCTATGTACACTTTTCTCCTTGTACAGAGTCTTCATGGTGAGCCCACCTTCTCCAGAATCCCAAGCCCAGTTAATTGGAGTTGGACCTGGTCCTTTTTGCAGGGTTATTCCCAAACCCTTTGCCCTTTTCCTGAATTTTTTCTGACTTGTTTTTGTTGATAATATGACTCTGGGCACTTTACTGCATGTGTTCTCTCCTATAAACTGGGTATGATTGGTTTACACCTGTTTGGCATATTTAATTTACCTGTAGGTCCCTTGTGCAGTGGTATCCCATATACTCAGGGCCTGTAAATTAAATGCTACTAGTGGGCCTGCAGCGCTGTTTGCGCTACCCACAGAAGTATCCTTCCGACCTGTCTCAGGCGTCTACCACTGCAGGGGCTGTGTGCACAGTTTACTGCCACAGTGACTTGGCATTTAAAGTGCTTTTGAAGTCTGAAACTCCCCTTTAACTAAATATAGGTTACCCCTAAGGTAGGCCCTATGTAGCTCTAGGGCAGGGTGCTGTGTATGTAAAAGGCAGGACACACACCTTTGTTATGTGGCATGTCCTGGTAGTGACAAACAGCCTATTTAGTTTCACACTGCTGTGAGACTGCTCCTCTCATAGGTTTGCATTAGGAATTTGCTGATATGTTTTTTAGTGGTAATTTCTGATCTGAAAGGAGTTGCTTTGCCATGTTTGGAATAGTGGTGATAAAGCCTACTTATTGGTGAAAGCTCATTTTTATTACTATTTTAGAAATGCCACTTTTAGAAGTAGTAATTTCTGTATGCTTATGACTCTGTGCATTGCAGCCTGACTCCAATCAACATCTTGTTTAGACTGACAGGGACCTGTTTTGTGAATTCACTGTAGACAGTCACAAAGGGAGCTGAGGTGTGTCCCGCATATCCTGATGGGTCTTCTTGGGCTAGAATGTTAAGAGGAGTTGTCACCTGCACCTGAATAGGGTTGTGCCTGCCTTTCACAATGCTGTTTCCTCCCCCTGTATGATATCTGGAGCCAGGACTGAGAATTAAATTGGGGTTTAGTGACCTTCTAATGTTTGTACTGAAGTTACCTCCACATCAAAGACATTATGAGAGTAAGTACAGGGGCTCTGACACCATGATTTTAGGCACTGCATGGACTTGTTTACAGATGCTGCTGGCACTACTGACAGCACATTGCCAGAAGGAACTGGTATGCTGCCAGCAAGAACCACCATCTGAACCGGCTTGTTTTGCTGTGCTGACCTTTGGCCTGCTAGTTCACAAGAAAGACTACCACTTTGCTTTAAAGGACCCTGATGTGCTGGCCTGCTGTTTGTTCTCTGCTCCGGTGCTCCCAGATGTGCTCCAGGGACTGATTGGTGTGTCCTACTCTGCTTCAGCCATAATTTTGCTCAGCATGTTTTTCAACTTTGCCAGCTTTAGCGCATGCTGAGCGCTACTGGGTTTGCCGTGCCAGCATTATGTTATGACAGGGCAGTATCTGCACTGCTGGGAGTTTAATGTGGCACCTGAAAGCGCTCAAATTCCTCTTTTTCTGGGCCCTAGTGAGATGTGCAACCCCTGGTGTCCCCAGGGCAAAAGCAGGCCCTCATTCTGGGAATCCGGATTATTCGTGCACCAGTGTGTGGTCTGCGCTGAATCTCATCCCTGTGCTTGTGCCGGATTGCCATGTTGGTCTAGAGTCAGACACGCTGCCTCGTAACCTACGATGGGCCCAGCACATGAGGATCAGTGGCAGGGCCTGCCCCGAGAGAGGCGTTGTGCGAGTCTGGCAAGGCTGGAACTGACAGAAGCAGGCCCGTTCCCGGGACCGGCTGGTGTTTTGCAGGTGTCACCAGCACCATCCCTGTGTCCATGACAGCCGGAAGGGTCATCCTGGCGCTGCGGAGCCATCCTGAACATGCGGGACACCAGGTAGTGTGCCTACCCTCCCAGTGGCGGCTGGCATAGGGCGTGCTGCGGGGCAGTGAGGCAGGGGAGGGGCAGGATGGGGGGTAGTAAACTTGGACATATGACGGAACGGTGGAAAGTAATTATTACTTTCTTCCATTCCGTCATTTGACCGAGTTTACTTCCCCCACCTTCCCCCTCCCCCACCCCGCCCGCCCCACAGCACGCCCGTTGCGAGCCGCCACTGCACCTTCCCTGTGTCTGGCTCATGAACCCTGTGATTACAGCAGCTGCTCAGGGCACTTGCAGGCAGCAGTCCTTGGAAGTCTTGCACATTGGGGTTATAGTGTGCAGACCCCCACAATGTTTGGGGCTTTATCAGGGAGTGTGATCCTGTTGCTTGTTATTACCAAGTTAATCTGTAGCGGAGGCCCTTATCACCCCCAGTAAGCGGCCCTGTTGCATGTACTTGTAATAATTACCACATTACCTTAAATAGGTGTACTGGTTCTGCTGTGCCCTGTATCCTTGTGTTTATTACCATATAACAATTAAGAAGAGCGCAGGAGCACTGTCATATGTAATTGCTGCTTTTCATGCCCTGATATTGGTATATGGCATTTTATACCCTAAACTGAGTAGGACAATGAGGGCAATATCATGTGTCTGCATAAATTTGCACTTTAATTTGGTATTTCATGATGTTCTGCTAACATTGGTGGTTAGCAGTGAGGATAGGACTTGGCTTTGCACAGTGCCACAGTGGCACATTGTTGCACTACAAACTCTGCACTTAGACCATTACGTGTTTTTTTCCTGATTCTCTCATTGGTCATTTTTCTTATTGTTGTTACTCCTGCCTCATTCTTTTATGCCTAGGAATCTTGTTGTTGTACTTGTGCGCTAGTACCTTGCCAAAATGAAGTGAACCTTTAAGCTTGGAAAACTGGCATATTACATAGTTGAGGAGTTAGAGGGCTTCTGCAGACAGTAGAGGTTACAACCGATAGACGAGGTACCCACATATCTGAACCTTCAAAATGCCCTGCTTCTCTTTTTAAGGATTACTATGAAAAAGTGCCAACAGCAAACCCACCAGGTGGGCCTAGGCTATACCCTGAGATCTATGAGGACTCTGAGTGGGAGAGTTTCCCGTCTGCACACAAAGAGGGTAATGTTTCTGAGAGAGACCCTGAAGAGTTTGAGGAAGAGGGAGCAAATAACCAGGCAGGTACGCCAGTAGAGTGTGAAGACCCCATGGAGAGGGAGTCCCTTGCTGGGTTTAGTGCCAGTAGTATTGTCAATTCCTATTCTATGTCCCCAGATGAGCTGGTGGACAGGTGGGAGAAAAGAGAGCACCACCTGGCTTTGGAAAAGCACAAAGTGGTGCATACCCTAGCCAACCAGAAAACCTAATTCTAACAATTAGCCAAGACACTACTACGCCCACTCTTCATCTAGAAGTGGAGATCCCATTCAGACACCCAGCCCTGTTCAGTGGCCAAGTCCCTACAATGCATAATCTTCACCTTGTACAGAAGACTTCATGGAGAGCCTTCTTCCTCCAGCCACCCACGCATGATTTGGTAGGTGTCCATGCAAATGCTGCACACACATCCTTTGCTTTGTACAGAAGTCTCTACGGAGAGTCCACACCCTCCAGACAACCAAGCCCCAATAGGTGGCTAAGCTCCTACTATGTATACCCTTTCTCTGCAGACATTCTAAGTCCCATTACCAGTTGTGCTCTCTCAATGCACTGGCACACTTTCTACAGGCTTTAGCCAACGTAGGCACCCTTGTGCTATAGCACAACAGTATTTATGTTATACTAATGATAGATTAGGTTCAGGAAGAGGTCCCTTCCTCCACATATTATATCCTTTATGGCTATTTCCTCTGTGTATGTTCACTGTAGAATGCAGCACCTATCCAAAGAGGAAAAAAAGAGAAACATAAATTTCATATTACATCACTCATGACATGGTTAATGACATCATTCATGACATCACTGATAACATAACTGATCACATCGCACAACTTACTATTGTTCAATTCACTCAAAACAATTGTATATATAGGGACATCAACTAGGAAGTCGTGGCAGCCATCATAGGACTTGGGACTCAGGCCATAAAACAATTGAACAGCGATCCTGCAAAACCTGCTGAACAGAATTGCACCAAATTTGGCAGAAGCAAGATCTTGGTCAAGAAAGTGTGCTTTTGGTGAAGTGATGTAATTCTGTTCATGGCATCTGTTTTAGGACTCTGAGGCTTGGTATCCTGTCATGAAAGAAAAAAATTCAAAAAAACATATAAGGGGTAGGGTATAGATACCCTTTGTCACTAGGCCTGGTTGGGGGAGGAGCAAAAACGATTTTTTTAAAATGTTTACATCGAATTTGTGGTGGATCTGCAATAATTGTTTAAAAAAAAAAAGCAGTCTCCTCTGTGCAAAATAAGACCTGCCCGGGGTGGGTTATTTTTAATCTGCGTACCTCAAATGTTTTTCTAGCAGAGTTTTTAAGGATAGGATTAGCTCAGTACCATCTACACTGAGCTAGGAAAGTGAAAAAAACAGCTTTAGATGCTGGAAAGAAAGGGGAGGAACCAAGCTTTGCTACTCACAGCAAGATTTTCGAAGTGTTTATGAATCATCGCCACAGTCTGCAACTAGAGACAATGCCAAAGTTTACTGTTCATCACTACCAGAGGACATATATGGGGCAAGTTTATCCTCTAGTAATTCACAAGCAACAGAGCCACTGCATTCAAAAGTGTCACTTTTAAAGAAAGTTTGCAGTAAACTGTTACATTCATTCAATTAAGAATAGGACACTAATGTAGCGCCAAACAAGATGGCCGCCTAGCTCCGGAGCTCTGTGTCGCGGCGAAAATGTCGCCGTAAGATTTGCGGCAAAAAACTCTCTCTACACATCGAAACTGAGAGTTTTAGGCATCGGAACTGCTCTTGATCACCCTCATATGCCTGAAATGGGTGACTTCTTTGTATTTTGAGGTAAAACCTCTCTTTATTGTTTTATCTCCTCTGCGGCCGCCATTTTGTTTTTCTCTGTGAGGATTTCCTGGCATTACACCTCAATTACTATGCTGCTTTCCTGATTTTTGATGATATTTCTTATTTTTTCTGCCATTCTATGCCTGACCAGTCATATTTTTAACTTTAATAATAATACAGCTGTATTTTTGAACTGTTTGTGCATCCACTTGTGAAGCTTACCTCACGCACTGTGAGTCATTCTACTTCTTCACTGGTGTTATTTTTTTTTCTCGAACGTAGTTTTTCCTTCTCTACCCTATTGGCAGGAGCAAGAAACTATTACTTACACAGAAGAGATCCACACCTCAGTCAGTATCTTTTCCCTCTGCTCCTGTATTTAGGAAAACTATCACTATGGCGCAATCCAATTCTTCAAAGTCAACTTCGCCACCAGCATCAATTAAAACGCAAATTTCATCTGCCGCTAATAAACGCCTCAAACAGGACCCTCCTTCTCCACCAAAGCCTGCTTCTCCGGTTTCTCTTGACACTATCTTTGAGGAAATTCGCGCTCTGCGCCCTTTTATGGAGGAGTCTAATTCACGCTTACAAGCTATGGACACTAAGTGGGCTTCTATGGACTCTTGTATTTCCACAGTGGAACAGCAAGTTGATGAACTTCAAACTGTTTCTACAAAATTAATTGTCGTTGAGAAGGAGGTCCTTTGGCTAAAGAAATCTGCAGAGGACTTGGAAAACAGAAATAGGCGCAACAATCGACGCTTATATGGTCTTCCAGAAAATTTAGAAGGTGATGATCCAGTTCCCTTCTTCAACAATTTTCTCATAAAGCTTCTGGACCTACCTGCATCTACAAATCTGAATATACAGAGAGCACACAGGTTGGGTCTGCGTTTGTCTTCTTCAGCTGCTTCTTCCAAGCCACGAGGTGTTATTTTTCTGTTTTTGAAATTTACAGACTTGCTACTGGTTTTAAATGCAGCTAAACACAAAAAACAGCTTGTTTGGTCAGGTGCTAAGTTATTTTTATCTCAGGAGGTTTCCTCTGCGACTGCTAAACAGCGGAAATAATTTTTGGATCTTCGACCTCCCTTACGCACACTTGGAGCTCGTTATGGACTTTTTCACCCATGTTTATTTAAGGTTACTTACCAAAATAAAACCTCCACTTTTGAGGATCCGGCAGAGCTGAGAAAATTCATCCAGTCACATTCCACATCGTCGATGGATGTCTCTGGCCCTCTCTCTTCTACAACTGCCAGACCTTGATTTTTTTTTTTCTCTTCTATTTTGAATTTACTCTTACTTATTGTCAATAATTGTAATGTAGCACTATGTTTGTCTTATATTGTTTTCCATACTCCTTTTATATTCTTCTATTTGCTATAGGTACTTTAAAAAAAAAAATGTTCATATCCTGTAACGCATTTCTCTCTGTTTCCTGTTTATCGAATATGTTCCCCGCTGTGACGCTACCTCCTGGGTTAGTTGTGCCGTCTTCCTCGTGTCGCCACTCCCCGCACGTCTTCTTTTGTCTTCCCCTAAAAGGTACGTATCACAGTCGTCATCCTCTCTATTTTTCTCTATCTACATTCCTTCATTGCATTGGTGGTTGTCATGTACTGTCTTCTCTTATTGTCTCTTTTTTCAATCCTCTCCTTTTTTGTTCCTTCTTTCTCTTCTTCCTTTTTCCTTCCTGTTCCCTCCTTTTCTCTAATGGTGTACTTGTATTTGAATTGTGAGTTTGATTACAGTATTTATTGCATCTCTGTTAATATTGTACGTTTTGTTTTTATTGTTGTCGTTTTTTATGTATTTTTGATGGTTTTACATTCAGAGTTATTTCTTGGAATGTGAAAGGTTTCATTAACCCTATTAAGAGACAGAGAATTCTATCACATCTTGCCTCTTATAACCCTGACCTGGTTTTTCTGCAAGAGACCCACCTAACAGAAACTGAGGCTTTGAAATTGAAGAGAAGCTGGGTAGGATCAGTTTTAGTCTCTCCCACTTCTAATAAGAGAAATGATGTAATAATTCTATGTCATAAGAAATTAAATTGTAAAATTATATCGCAAGAAAATCATACAGAAGGTAGATGGCTGTTAGCTAAGCTGTTAATTAATAATATTTCTTTGATTGTTTTTAATGTTTATGGTCCCACTCATCCTGATTGCTCCTTTTGGCCTATGATCACACAAAAATGTATTCAATTTAGAGATGAAAATTTCATTTTAGGAGGTGACTGTAACCAAGATGTTGACCACTTTCTTGATCACCAATCACAAACACGCTTTACACCCCATAGATCTCATAAACAATTTTTGGATACTATCTCGCAAACACATCTTGTTCACTCACCCTGATTCCCTTGACTTCTCTTTCTTCTCTCCCCCTAACAATTCTCTCTCTCGTTTAGACTATATCTTTCTTTCTCAATCTTTATCTCAAGACGTATTATCCTCTTCTATTGAACCTATCATTATTTCTGACCATTCCCCAATCATAACTGACCTTGATCTACTTCCACCACATCCCAGGTCCTCCCGTTGGCGTTTCAACAACTCTCTTCTTCTTGACCCTCTTTTCTCCTCTTCTTTCACCACCTTTGCTAATTAATTTTTTGACATCAATAACATTTCTACTTCCACCCTTTACATAATTTGGGACTCCTTTAAAGCTACTGCAAGAGGTTTCATTATACACTTTGTCTCAAGAAAAAAGAAACGTTTTCTCCACCAACATAAAGCTACCCTGGCCCACATCAAAGCTTTAGAGCATAAATTTTATTCCTCATCGGATAACGCAGTTCTTCCAGCCCAGATTCGCGCTAAATTGGCATTCAACAAAACTTCGACTGACAATACGTCTTCCATACTTCTCCGTAGTAGCGCTCGCTGTTATGGTGGTCGTAATAAAGTTGGAAAACTTCTAGCAAATTACCCTCTCCTCTGCTTTGTCTGTTCTAAAGAAAGGGAAAACACCTGGCCCTGATGGCTTTTCAGTTGAATTTTACCTACATTTTTCTAACTTACTCCTTCCTAAGCTTTTAAACCTTTTTCATTCCTTTTTTCTCTCTGGTAAAACAGAAGGTACTTTTCAAGAAGCCACAATTTGCCTGATTCATAAAAAAGGACGAGATCCTATGTTTTGCAAAAATTATAGACCGATTTCTCTGGTTAATGTTGATTACAAACTTTTTGCCAAGACACTTGCTTTACGATTAGATCCTCTTTTACCTCATTTAGTTGGTAAAGAGCAATGTGGTTTTGTCAAAAGCAGGTTGACCTCTGATAATTCTCGTCTTTTTCTTAATGTTTTAAACAAAGTCCCCTCTCTCTTCACTTCTTTAGCGGCCATATCTGTTGACCCTGAAAAAGCATTTGATAGAGTGGATTGGTCATTTTTATTTGCATCCTTGAAATGGCATGGCTTTGGTCCCAAATTTATTTCTCTTATACCTTTGTTATACTCAGCCCCCAGAGCTTCAGTATTAGTTAATGGTCGTATCTCGTCTTATTTTCGCCTCCAGTGTGGGGTCCGTCAGGGATGTCCTCTATCCCCTCTTCTTTTTGTTCTTGCTCTTGAACCTTTTCTTTCCTCTATCCGCAACAATGCTTCCATCTCTGGTTTTTCGTACGGTGAGCAACATTTAAAACTCTCTGCTTACGCAGATGATATCCTACTTTTTATTTCCGATCCTGACAAATCCATTCCTCCCTTATTACAAGAATTTGCTTCTTTTTCCCTTGTTTCTGGTTATAGAATTAATTCTGACAAAACAGAAATTCTTCCCCTTACTAAATTTTGTCTTCCTCATTCCTTTTCTTCCACTGGGTTTGCATGGAATAGTTCCAAAATCAAATATCTAGGTATATGGTTCTCCAATTCTATCGCCTCTTTTATTAAATTAAATACTTCTATCTAAATTTCTTTGGCAAAATAAAAAATCAAGGATCTCTCTTTCTTCTCTTCGTAGGACAAATATAATGGTGGTGTAAATTTCCCTAATTTTCGCTTATAACATAAATCTTTTTGTCTTCGACAAGCCTCCAAATTGCTCCTTTCTGACTTCTCCCCTTTCACTCCCTTGTGGCTCTCCATTGAGCTAGCCTTACCATTACCGTTCTCTTTAAAGGAAGTCCTGGCCTTTTCTGCCAAAACGCCTCTTACTTCTCTCCCTTTGTTTAAACATACTTGTTCTCTACTGAAACCTTTGCTACATCCCAATCCTATCTCTAAAGAATCCGTATTAGATTCCCCTATTTGGCATAACTCCCTCATTACTATCAATGGTAGAACTATTTTTTGGAACTCTTGGAGATCAAGAGGTATAACCTGGGTCAAAGACCTTTTTGATGGTCTAACTCTGTGTTTATTTCCCCGGTTTCTGACCGCTTTTCAATGTCCCCGCTCCTTCCTACAGAAATTTACTGTTCTAATGACGGTCATTCTTGATATTTTCTATTCTCTTCCATCCTCATCACTTCCCCCTGCCTCTCATTCTCTTCTTAAACTTCTTCCCTTAGTTCCTAAAGCATCTCTTATTTATAAATATTTTTCAGCTCCTAAACCAGAGCGTATGAAAACCATGGGAATCTGACCTGGGATGTGAATGGTCTATTACCTTTTGGGACAAACTTAAACTTTGGTCCCGTTCTCTAAAAATCTCTCGTTCCACTTCTCTTACTCAATCTATGTTCTTTCTATACCATAGGATTTACCTCACTCCCACCTCTATTGCTAAATTCTCTCACTCTACTACTATAAACTGTTGGACCTGTGGTTCCCCCAATACCTGTCGTCTTCACCTTCTTTTCCTCTGCCCTTCAGTCTCCTCTTTTTGGGAGAAAGTTTGGTCCTATGTGTCTCGCCTATTTAATATTTCTATTCCCTATTCTATCCCCCTACTTTTCTCCGGAAGTCTCTCTGATTCCATAGAACTTCTACCTGATAAAAAGGGTCTTTTTGACCTCCTGCTCGCTTTGGCTGTCCAACACATCACTCTAAATTGGAAAACACTAACAAAACTCTCCATTCAACACTGGTGGAATAGCCTCTGTCATATGCATCGACTTGATATTGCTTTTGTCTCCTCTTGTAAACCTTTGCTTAATAGAGATCTCCTTACCACTTATTTAGATAATTTAGTATTAACTGATAACGCTCGTTTAAATGCTGAAAATTTCAAACCTCCTTGAACGTTTATTTTCCTCATTCCTTGCCTTTTACTGTTTTTTTGAATTACTATATATATTAGCTTGATTCGTTTTTATCTTTCTTATTCCGATGTAAGATGCAATTTCTTAATTTATTAGTTTTAGGATGTATACCTTCGTTCCCTATTTCTCCCCCTTTCTTTCCTCTCCCTTATGCCCTTAAAATGTAAAATATCTTTCTTTTCTTCTGTACATAAACCCCTCATTTGATATGTTTTTTCTCTTATAATGAAATAATTTGTATCATTGGTTTCTTGTTCTCTGTACTACCTTTATTTGAAATAAAGCTTTTAAACTTGAGAATAGGACACTAACACCTTTCAGAATGCCAGAAAACAGAAACCTAGCAGTAATAATAGTGAGCATGTGCGTTTGATTGTGAAGTTAATTTCTCACTGCACCAAAATATTCAAAAGCCTACCTGTCCACTCCCTGAGAGAGGGCAAGCAAACTCCAGATCTATATGTACAAGACAGCAACGTTGGAAATGTGAAATAACATACTGCTGCCACCTAATCAATATCACCTAAAGACTAACTTTATACTACTTCTACACTTATATACATTAGATACTCAGTCAATGAATCAAGATACCACAGTTATGTTATTGCAACAGAAAATTTCCTCAGAATTTCAAACCATCAAACATAATCAAAATGAAATGCCATATCTCTGCGCAAGCGCATAGAGGGCTAGATTGAAATGTCTGGGTTTTTCATTGCAGATATTGGAACAAAGTGTCTCGGACACTAAGAATGTGCAAGATAGTATTTAAAATCAAACCTCAATATTCTCCAAAAGAACCTATTCAGAAAGGACCTCAAGACCTGGCTCTTCGGATGACCATGGTGCTGCCCGCACCCCCTCCGCCCGTCCACCCACAGCGCCTTGAGACCCTCACGGGTGACTAGTGCGCTTTGCAAACCCCTGATTGATTCATGGATTGAAAGGACGGAAGCCCCTAAGCTTAAGCAAGAGTGATCTGAAAGCAGAACTTGGGAACAAGTCTGAGATTTCAAGCCATGGAAACGATGGGGAAACTGATCACATGTACTCCCTGGAGCTAAAGAAAATGTATCACTTTGTTGAGCATGCAGAGTACCATTTTTATTAAGCAGAAAGAACACTTATCCTAGAACAATTCTTTTAATTTTGATGCCTATCATATTAGGGGAAACATTTGTTCCATAGCACTGGATATCAATCATATAAAGTAGAAAATTAGTTTGATTTCTAATGTATTCAAGTATGTCCTATGTGCATAAATCGGATCACAAACAAAAGATTCCTGCATTCAAAATAATATGAGCAATGTTTGCTCAAATGGCAAAATTTGAGTTGTTGGTGAATTGCATGGTCCAAATATCTACTTATATATGTTTCGCTCAGAACTTTCTCAAAGAATTACTGAAAAGAATTAAGATGATGCCAAATAATATCCATATCATTCTAGAAAATGAGCAGCTCAGAATGGAGTAAAGGGTTGGCCATGTGGGGAGGGGAGTTGTTTGTGCTTTGCTATCTCAAACGGGTGCACTGTATCACATCCTAGCTTGTAAGGGAGAATCCAGCAATGGGCAAGGTAAATGACAACAGAGGTAGGAAGAAGGGTTCTTGGGGGTTGGGCTCATACAGTGCAAGTCGGAGGGAACGCAGAGAAGATTGGAGTTGGGGAGTGTAAGAAATTTGAGTTATTGGTTGAGGAGGAGGGAAGCCCCACTCAGGCAACACCCACAATCTTGTCAACATAACCCACAAAAAGTCCCTAAATTAACCTGTGCTTAACCCGCTGGTAGATTGGGACACAAGCAGTCAGGCTTAACTTAGAAGCAATGTGTAAACTATTTATGCAGCACACAACAGTAATAAAGTGAAAACACAACACAAGAAAATCCCAAACTTATAAGAATAATAGAGTACATTTTAATGAATACAATTATACCAGAACAACAAAAATCTAATCAGTACAACCAGAGATACTCAAGTTCAAGTATTATTTTATTAGCGTAGGTAATTAAAACCATTGTTAAAAAAAGTTTACATTATAAATTACAATTTTAAGAAAGATAAAAAGAGAGATTTGATAAAAAATCAGTTAGATCAGTGCAAATCACTTAAGTCGGATGATCTGTCATGTTTGAAATGCAAGATTTTATAATTAGTTCAACAGTTTAACAGCATTTAAACTTGTTACATTTAGGCGGTAAAATTGCATTGTCCGATTTAGTGCTGAGGCATGCCTATAGCTAATGTGGCATTTTCTTCTCTACTAGCCTCAGAAAGAGGAAGTTCAGCTGTGTGTCCTCCGGTGCAAAACATGCCAGCACCGCTTGCCTCTGTGTACAGATGCCTCTGTAATTAAAAAGTGGTTTTAAAAGCAGTTTTCGTTCTTGTGTCATTTCTTTACAGATGCAAAGCAGGTGCAGCATGTCTTCTTGCGCTTTGCCGCACAAGCAGCAGATGGAATCGAACTGCTTTTTCAGCCAGTGGGGAAAGCGCTTTGTTCATGGTAGCAGGCCGAGTCGGTATTTTAAGAATTGAATTTGAATAGGTCTGGCAAATCCCAGGGCTAAGTATTTTTGGGTAGAGGGGGTAGAATAGGTGCGCTAGGTCATCCAGCCATGTGACCTCTTGGATAATGCTGCTTTGTCCTCAACCCAAGATAAACACTTTACAGTTTTCTTTACTGTTTTTTTGAAGAGACAGTGACTAGTAGGTGTTTCCCAGAGCTCGGTGAGCCCCAGGGTAGTCAGACTTGCTTGTAGATATTTTGCAGCAAGCGATGACGTGTTATATTGTAGTTCTGACCACAGGCACCAGTTGAGGGTTCCTGGGTTTGATATCCGTACTTTGTCCCAGAAGATGGCTTGTCTTGCGAGGGTCTGTTTCTGAATGCCAAAGTCAAGCCTGATCTGTGCTGGAGAGACTCTTTTTGGTAGGCCAAAGATTATTCTGTACGCTTTTGCAACAGTGTCATCTAGGAGCTTGGAATCCCTGCCCCTCTGTGCCTCACTCCCATAAGCTATTGTGGGTAGGAGTTTTGCCCGTATTACTTCGGCTAGCGGGGCAAGTGAGGGGCCGATCAGCTTGAAATTAAGATTTCTTAGCGAGACTGCCAGGGCTGGTCACCTCCTCCTGATTGAGTCCCTTTGGGCTGTAAAGTGTCCTCCTTTATCGATGACTACCCCTAAATATTTATATTCTGTCGCTGAGTCGATGCGGGTATGACCCCAAAACCAGATGGGTGTTTTCTTCGAGTACTTGTTGATTGTCATAGTTTTGATTTTCTCCAAGTTGATGTTCAAGTTGTTTGCCTCAGAGTATTCGAAAGTGGTATTAAGAAGGTGCTGTAAGCCCACCTTCGTTTGACTAATTAGAACTAAGTCATCCGCGCAGAGTAGACATGGTAACGCTAGGTTCCGTAATCTTGGAGAATGAGACTTTCTGGTATTTAAAAGAGGGATTAGGTCTGCTAGGAACCTGGTTAAAAAGGGTTGGGCCAACACACATCCTTGCTTGAGACCTTTTGTTGTTAGTATCCGTCTCGAAAGAGTTGACCCATCCCCCAATTTTACTTGAATCCAGGTCTCGTGCAGATTGATTAGCAGATTGAGCAAAGCTTGAGAGATACCCCTGTTGGTCTGTTTTGTCCATAGTTTGCTGCAATTCACATGATCGAAGGCGGCCCTGTAATCAATAAAGCATAGGTGTAGTGGCATTTTTGTTTTCTCTGCCTTATCGTTAAGCAGAGCCATAGTTGTTATGTTTGTTACTGTTCCGACTGATTTAGAGAAGCCCATCTGATTCAAAGGGATTATCATGTTATCTTTGGCCCATTCTTGTATTTCGTCCAGAAGTGTGCCCACAAAATGTTTTGCCTCATTATCTAGTAGAGCAACCAACCAGTAGTTTTTGGGCTGAGTCTTGTCACCTGACCTAAAAATTGGTGAGATTATCGAAGTCCGCCAGGAAGGGGGTAGTAGGCCTGTCTGCCTTATCTCGATGAAAAGTGGACTGAGTGCTTTTGCCCAGTAATCAGCGTCTTCTTTGTAGAGCACTGGCGGTATTCCATTGGGGCCCGGTGCCCCTTCTTTCCTTCCCTTATTTATATGGCGTTTGATTGCTTTGAGGTAATCTCTTGGGGGTATTGCTCTCAGCAATTCCCCTTTATCCCCCTCCAATGCTGTTGTACTTTCTTCGCTGGGTCGATGCGCGATAGTGGTAGTTCTCGGAGTAGTAAGCTCTGTAGTGCCTTCTTGATGGAAGTTATTTCCAAGATATGTTGTCCAATCCTCCTCAGATATATTAGATGACAATCCCTCATGTGTAGATCGAATTAGTCGGTTTATTGTCCCCCAGAACCTGGTGCTGACATTATGCTCAATGTCAGCATGCAAATTTGCCCATAGAGAATCCTCAGAGTCTCTCTTGGCCGCCCATAGCGCTTGCTTCAGCTGTTTTTTCTGCTGTTGTAATACTGTTAAAATTATGTTGCCGGCTGAATTCCGCCGCAGGTGCCGCAGCATACGGTTTATTTTATTTTTTATTGATCTTATCTTATTTTTTTGCATTTTAGTAAAATTGGTTGTGACACTATAGCTCAGCTGTGCTCTCGATTTAATTGGGGCAGCGAAGGATTTTGCCAATGTATTTGTGTAGTTCACCCATTTCTCTATTTCATAGCCACCTTCCCCTGTTTCGAATAGGAGTGTTGCGGTTTGTAGAAAATTCCCTTGCTTTGCTTGGCTAAATTTTATTTTCTTATAGTTGGTTGTAGCTGTTGTTCCTAGTTGGCCGTACCATTGCAGACGCTTTGGCATGTTCGTGCGGAGTGTGAGCTCCTGGGGCCGATGATTACTCTCCACTTTGTCACCCATGCTGAATGAAGTGATTTCGTTAAACAGGGTTAGGGACACAAAGGTATAGTCTAGCGTTGAGCTTTTGGTTGATGTATAGTGGGTGAATGCCAGGGGGTGTCATTCTTCCTTCTGTCGTTCAGCGCTCTAAGGTTTAGGTGTTCGAGATCCTCAATGAGGCACTGGCACTTTTTGTGGGTTGCTCTGATGAGCTCTTATCCTGAATTGGGATGTTCCATAATTGATTGTGTACGGATACTTCCTCCACTATCGATGAGCTGATTAAATGTAAATTAAAGTCCCCAGTGAGTAACATGTCTGGTGTGTTGACCTCACTTGTACATTGCTCTACAAAATTTGCCAGTTGTTTTGTAGCCTTGGATCTTCTTTTCGGGTGTATGTAAGTATTTATTATTACAATGTCCTTGCGTCCTTTACCTGGTATCCCCCCTCAAGGTACATATTTTTATTGCAATCAAATCCGATTCTATCATGCCAACTGAATCAGCTGAAGTTGTGCTTGTGTTTGTTCAGGTAGATTGCGAGGCCTCCCTGCAGGTGCCCATATCTAGCCCCTTTGACTGCTGGTGAAAAAAAGCATAACTATCCTTGAAAATGTGGTGGGTCTCAAGTCTCCTGCAATGGAATAATGTGGAATGTCCTTTGGTAGTTAATGAAGTCCGGGTCAGTCAACTTGCTGGACACCCCGTTGATGTTCCATGAGCATATCCTCAGTAGGTTAATTTCACTTGCAGATGAATGTTGCCTCCTGTTTGGTCAATTATTTTTCCTTGGTTCATAATTTTCCTTGTGAGCAAGTTCCTCGCTGTGTAGGGTCTGAAGGGTTTGTCCATGTTTCCCGTGATCGCCTCATTGTGAGTGGTGAACACCCTCTTGCCCCTCTCAGTACAGACCTTAGGGTGTTTTTCTGGGCTTTTGTTGTTCTTTCTGCATTCTGCTGGGCAAGCTGAGCAGGATAGCCAGGTGTATTGATTGGTTTTTATCTCTATGCCCCAGCTTTTAAAAATTGTGCTTTCTAGCAATATTTTTTGCACAATGGTTGCCTGTTTCCAAGTGGTCAGTGTGACCTTGGCCCCCTGGGAGACACCAAGATTGATAAACTCTACTGAATCCAAGTCTGTGGTGGTAACCTCTGTTAATGATGGTATATGTAACAGTAAACGGAGGATGTTCCCTCGATTCAGTGTATTGTGTGCCCCTCTTGATCTGTAGGTTGGTAAGAACTCCAAGATTGTCCCAACCTTATTAGGGTTTTCCTCTTGATTGGCTGATTGATGATTGTAAATGAGCTGATAGTGAATGATGCCAGGTTTGATTAATGGTGATGATCCTTCAGCCCTGCTCCGATCACTGTGAGTTTTGTTAGCAGCTTGCCCAATGTGTGGTAGGTTCTCCATATTTTCAGCCAGGGCTGTTGTTGTTGTCAGTCCGCCAAGTTTTGATGCAGTTAAATTTACTGGTTGCTTGTCCTCTGTGGTAGTTGAAACTGAGTTGGGCGGGTGTTGAAGATCTCTTTCCAATTGGTAATTGGACTGTCTGTTAGAGGTGACCAAGGCATTCTGCGATTTCTCAGCACCTTTGTCGGCAGGCAAAGCTGTTGTTAGAGGGGTAGAGTGGCTGTGCGATGCAGTTGCTTCAGGCTACATTCTACATGGCACTTGTTGGTGTGCACCCGCCTCCTTTCCCAAGTTGTTATACTTAGGGATAGGTTTTTCTTCCACTTCAGCCTGCGTTACTTGCCATGAGGACCCTGTGGTGGTGGATTGTAGATTAAAGTTGGTGGCCACCCCCTTGTCGACAGACGTGGAATTTTAGTGGCATATGCCTTTTTCCGCTGGAGAAGGTTGGTTTGGAAATTCAGATGTTTCAGATATTTTGTGTGGTGTCAATATGAAGAGGCGGGCAAAGTCACCGTGTTTGGAAGTTGTCTTTTGATTCCGACCCTTCCTCCTTTGAGCACGTCGATGTTTTGCATTCAGGCTGTCATTTAATGTTTTTCCTAGGCCAGCCAACTTAAACGTGAGCCTCCTGATGGATTCGATTGATGCTACATTGCTCTTATTACTTCCGTCATTTTTAGCTTTGACTCTTATTGGTAAATTGAGGGTGGAGTGCCTGTGAGACGGACTTTCCACGCCATATGCCCTTGTTCCAGTATGGTCCTCAATGACAGGAGCTCCCTTTGACTTAAAGTCAGTGGAGCTCTGTGTTGACTCCTTTATTTGTGCACACAAGTTGCTCAGCATTGAGGCGAGGGAGGCTAGTTTGTCCACTACTGGACCGCACCCACAGCTTGGCTCCCTGTCTGGTGTTTTGCCCCGTGTGTTTTGGAGAAGAGTGTTTAGAGATCCGAGTTTCACATCAATCTCTACCACGAACACTGGCATTGTATTTGATAAGGTCAGCTGAGTGTCCATTTTATCTGATTGATACTGGAGGGCTTCCACCAGGAGTTGCACTGTTTTGAGTAAACTGGCCCAAGCGCTTTCAGAGTGCAATTTTTGCTGGTGCTTGGTTGAGTTTTCCAAATCCGACCCCGATATCAGGTCCTCTGTTCCATGGATTGTGTTTGCCTCCGTATGCTCTGAGTGCTTCAGTATGGAGCGATTTCGGGAGTCCACCTTAAGCTTTCCTGATAATTGTTGTATGTCAGTTGTCATTAATTCATCTCACTCCCCAGCATCAATATTAGAGAACTGCTCCGAGTCTCCTTTCTATTGTTCTAATGCAGGTTCTGCCCTATGTGGCGTTGATGTTAGCGGCATGCGAGAATCAGGCATTGGAGTCCAGTTGGGCTTTGCTTCATTGGTGAGATTGAGCGATGCACCTAACTCTATTATAGACAAATCCTTGACTGCTGTGCAATTGTTCTTTGGGTAAGTTGGGTAGCGAGACTAAGGAGGTTAGTGAGACAACAGGCCCAGGGTCAGTTTCTATTAACCCTGGGTATAGTGGGCATAGTGGGGCTACGCGGAGTGCCATGGAGTTTAAAACAAACTCTGCACACTCCACATAGCTCCGCTACGTGCCACCCGCCTCCCACCCGCCCTATTAACAATTGTTATACGAGCTTAAAAACAATATAAAGTATTAAAAACGCCTTACCTGAGCGGCCACGTCCATGGGCTGCCCTCTTCCTCCATCGCGACTTCTTGATGACAACTGCACATGCTCGGACGCATGTCTCGGAGTGTGCAGCGTTTTGCCTATTTCGCGTAGCGCGGAGTAGGCAAAACTCCGCTGGCGGAGCAGAGCTCTCCGCCCATGGTTAGTTTCTATCTCAAGTGTTGAACATTGTTGGAGGCCTGGCTACTGCCATTTCCACGGTCCAGCGACCTCAAAGGTGTAAGAGGTGTTCTTAGACCTTGGGCTGTAATTGTACTTGATAAAAGTGCGTCACCAGCGTTTCTTAGAAACTGAAATTTTGTGTAGATCTTGGACTGTGTCAGTGGAGGGCGATTCTGGATGGTTTTCACCTCAGGTTGTTTGTCCCCCATGATAGGGCCCATACCTGGAATGATGTTATCTGCTTCAGTTTTTGGATGGTGTTCAGCCGTGCAGCCCTTTGGTGACAAGGACCCTCTTTTGTGTTTGTTTGTTTTTGTCTGGTGCTGGCACCCTCTCACCCTGTCTGATCTCATTTCCGCTCAGCCGGAGCTCGTGCAGAGCTCCCCTATTGATTGATTGTCTCTTGCCTCTTAGGAGCCTGGTCCTTCCTTGTGTGTTGCTAGCTCCTGTGTCTCCTTTGCTTTCTGTGCACCTCTCTTCCCTGAGGTTCTGGACTTTTAAGAGTCCAGAGGTGTCAGGGAAACAACACCCGAAGACCCCTGAGTTCCTCCTGTCCCGGTGCACAAATAAACAGAGACACGGGCTTCTCGATGGTGGCGTCAAAGACCAAGGTTTATTTACTGCAGGGACACAGAAATCATAGGAACCACACAGAGGTAGAATCTACGAGACTGTTCAAATTGCATTAAGTGGGTTGCTCTTTAAATACACGAAAAATGTCTTTAGGCAAAATTACACGAATATTTCTCATGCCCAACCCGGTATCCCAAACAAACAGTAAATAGACATCAAACAATAATTAGTCGTAGGTTTTCGATATTCGATCAGGTCCTCTCGACAGTTTTCCATTCTTTGCCCGATCCTCCCCATCATAAAAATCGTAACCTCCCCATTGTAAAAGCCCAGAAGGAGAGGAGCAGAGCCAGGTGTAAAGGATTGAAAAGTAGGATAAGAGGTGTTTATGGATCATAAACGGGCATGGCTACCGTCTTCGGCCTTTCAGTCAGGACAACGGACACGAGAACCAGTATAGCAGGACTGGCCTCAGGCAAGGGAGGCAGCTTGATTCTGCCTAGTCATGCAGCGTCAGCCTTTCTCGGGCTCGAGCTTATGTGTCTTTAACAAGGTGACTCTGCCGGGGTCATCGTCCGTTCATTGACTATGTGAGGGCAAGAAACAAGATGGATGCCGTAACTAAAATGGATGCCATGACTTTACAACAGAATGCCCTATTTCTCAGCGAATTCATGCTGGTTGCGCAGCGAAAACACTGTCATGCCTATAATGAATCATTTGCGGTTCATTGGTACCGAAATCGTGTCAGTACTACAATACCGAATTCACGGGTTCGGATCGCTACAGAACCTCAGACCGTCCTTTGGCCCTTACATAGGCAATAACTCACTCTATGTCAGAGTCCATTTCTATGTTCATCAGGTCACTGATATGTTGTTGAAGCATTACTCTATCTCGTGGCGTATCTCTAAAAACAGGTGGTCTTCTTACGCATGTAGAAATGCAGAGATTACATAAGGCAGGACCACACTGAACAATGAGGCAGCACGAAAATAAAAATACCAACGCAACACCAGTGACTATCAGAACCTTCCATCCCCACGCAGACAACAGGCTCCAGAACCATCCCATTAATGACCAGTCACCTTCCTCTACATGAATAGAGTCAGTAATTTTATGTAACTTAGAGATGGCTTTGTATACCGTTGGCGCATAATCTGGAATAAAAACACAGCAACTCGATTGGATCATCTTACATACTCCACCTCGATCTGCAAGTAACACATCAAGAACCATACGGTTCTGTAACGTCATGAGGCGATCTGCTTGAAGCTCAGCTGTCAGGTTACTAAGGGCACCCGCAGTTTCGGTGATAGTGGATTCAACTACCCGTGTTAGTTGACGTAAGTTTCTACTGTTGGCCATAGGCCCCCAGAATGGGAGGGAACCTTTGAAAAAGTCTCCTGCCTCTTGGCCAGCAGTATCTTCTTTACTGAAAACACCTCTCACAACTCTAGTTTTGTGATAGTCCGGTGCAGCAGTGTAAGTCGGAGGTAATAGTTGAGCGATGTAACACGAGCCTGAGAAGTCAGCAGGCAGCCATGTGTATGCTCTGTCTTGGCAAACAAAATAGGTACCCTTAGCAGCTAAGAATGCAGGGGAAGACTGTGACGGGAAAACATATGTTTCGATACAGTCACTTTTCCCTAGTCGAGCTTTCGGATTCCTCCCATTTCCTTGCAAACAGACCTGACCTTGGTGGGGTAAGACCCAGATCGGAGTCGAGCTTTTACGTTTGTTCTCACCCAGAGTAATGCCATATTCCGTAACATTCCAACCCATGTAAACTCGCAATTCATCCTTGGGAATGAACGGAGTATTATTGACATCTCTAACCATGTCAGTGATTCCTTTTACCAAGGCTCTATTAGCAGAGTTATACCGAGTGGAACGCGGAGGTCGTGGAGGATAGGTCTCTAGGGCATAAGCGAAAATGGTCTGAAATGCCCAGAATGATCCATTATAACTAAAGGGCAGAACCAGATAAGGGATGCCCTTGTCCATGGTGTGTGGTATCAAACCACACACCCAGCAGTTTGTTGTGTTAACCACTAGTTGATGTTGGTGCAAGAGCTGAATGAAAGTGTTATTTATAAACTCAGAGCGTCGAGATTGCTCATGGGCAGGAAAAGGATGGAAAGAATGAAGAGAAACAACAGTCGGAGAAACAGGAGCATGGGGAGATTCTGTAGATGTAACAGGTGTAAAGATCAACTGAATACCAAAAATAATTCCGCCTACCAAAGTTATTAAGACAATCAAAAGTGTCAGAGTACATTGCATTAGGAAACATTTACTGTATAATATGTCATATAATTTTGTCTTGTGCACATTTATGACGTTAACCCGTCGTAGTTCAGGAAGCTCCATCTTCTACAACCGTTCGCAACGGATGGTTTGTACCTGTTAAAAACTTGCCTCTGTTTACCCTGGGAGTTCCCAAGACAAACAGAAGAAACCGACCTTGTGTCTGATTCCCTGCAAATTAAAACAAGGCACACGTTACGACCCTACGGTAACCCAGATGGTAAGGTGAGAGAAACAAAAAATAGAAAGATAAAAATTTGAGCAAACTTCCTGACTGAATGGAATGCAATACGATCAAAACAGTTTTCAGATAGAAAGGTAACTATGCAATGTCATTAGTTCATAACATGTGAACGTAGATTATATCTGTACTTTCCGGGTCTTGTCTGGTCTTGAAATAGCTGGTCTATAGGTGCGGAAATGTTCGACTCCACAGGTGACAAATGTTCAATTTGTACAATACTCGGTTCAGGGTTCAAAGGAGCGGTTCCTGCTGAGGTGTCAAAGTTCTGTGTTTCTGTTCGTGGGTGGCCCGTTATGTACTCTGCATCACTGAAAGGGATGTGCCTAGGAACAGGTTCTGTCTCGGATACACCAATTCCCTGTCTAACCCAGTTGTCATAGGGGAGTGGGAGAGGGACACGCTTCGTATGGCTAGCGTGCACCCAATTTTTCCTTCCTGCAAGGCGTACAGCAGTTCTTGTTGTGAGGAGTACCTGGAACGGACCCACGAATCTTGGCTGGAGGTTCCGAGTACGTTCAAAGTTCCAAACTACAACTTGGTCGCCTGGTTTCAACGTGTGGCCTGGACTCTCCGGCAGTTTAGGCAAGGATTCGAATACCTGTTGATGAATAAGGCTCAATTTAGCAGTCAGATCATAAAGGTAATCAATCAACATTGGGTATTCAATCTGTTTGAATTCCTTTGGTCTAGGGACTCCCCAAACATTAGCAGGGCGGCCAAACACAATCTCATATGGGCTAAGCCCTACTCGAGAGTGTACAGTCGCTCTGGTGGACAGTAAAGCTAAAGGCAGTGCGTCTGGCCAAGAGAGACCAGTGGAAGCTTGGATTTTAGCAAGTTTCAGCTTCAGGGTGCCATTGTACCCTTCAACCAAACCCGCTGACTGTGGGTGATTCGCACTGTGAAATTTTTGGGAAATACCCAAACCCGCACACACACTCTTCATAACTTTCCCTACAAACTCACTTCCATTGTCCGACCAAACAATCCGTGGCATACCATACCTGGGGAAGTATTCTTTGAGGAGGATTTTAGCAGTGGACATAGCAGTGTTATCCTTTAACGGATATGCCTCAATCCATCTTGAGAAGGCACAGACTACCACTAGGACATATTTGAGATTGTTACACCTGTCCATGTGGATAAAATCCAACTGAATCACTTCAAAGGGACAAGAAGGGGGAGCAAAATGGCCAGTTGGGGTTGGGGTTCCCTTGCCAGGATTATGCATCAGGCATATCATGCAATTTTTCACCACTCTTTCCGCACACTTAGTAATTCCATCGTTCTTCCATACTGGAGCTAACATTTTACAGATCCCTTTCGAACTGATGTGCGCCGCTCCATGCGCCATCGTGACTACCGCAAGTACATACGCATCAGGTAACATCCAACGTTGCTGCTCAGACAAATCAACCCAACATCCATTTGAATCCATTTTACCCGTTTTCTCCTTCCATTCATTCTTCTCGTTTTCAGTTGCTTCATTCTGGATTGCCTTCACACTCTCAATCGTATTCTCACACATCCCTGATTCAGCAATCCATCTTGCAGACGTTGCAACGTACATTCGGCTCGTCATGTTCTTGGCCGTTTCTTTAGCGACCTCGTCAGCAAACGCATTTCCACGGCCAACATCATCCGTAATCTTTCGATGTGCACTGCATTTCACAATTGCAACTTCATTCGGTAGAGTCAGGGATTCTAATAGATCACTGACTAACTGTCCATGTTGGATCTTAGTCCCATGGGACGTGAGAAAACCTCTTTCTCTCCAGAGACGTCCAAAGTTGTGTGCAACGCCGAAGGCATATTGGCTGTCAGTAAACACATTCACTCTCTTTCCCTCAGCTAAAACACACGCTCTTGTTAATGCAATTAATTCTGCAGCTTGGGCAGAATTCTGACTTACTCTTGCAGTCTCAACAATCGTACTCAAAGTCGTAACTGCATACGCGGCCGTCACATCACCATTCTGTAACTTAAAACAAGACCCATCGACATATAAAGTGCCGTCTGGATCTGGTAACGGAGTGTCTTTTAAATCAATCCTACCTTTTGTCTCTTCCTCAGTACTGAAACAACAGTCATGGGGCTCTGAATCACTCGACTCCTGAGTAGTCGGCAACAACGTTGCTGGATTCAAGATGTTGCATCGCTTAATCTGAATGTGACTTGCCAAAAGCGTCAGCTCATAGCCTGATAGTCTAGCACTGGTGAGGTGCTGAGTTTTCGTTCGATTCATGAGTGTATCCACAGCATGTGGAACCATGACTACTAACATGTTGTTCATGACTAGTCCAGCAGACTGTCGGATCGACACTGCGGCTGCTGCTGTAGCTCTCAAACAACTTGGCAAAGCTCTGGCTACCGGATCTAATGTAGATGAGAAATATGCACAAGGCCGCTGTTTGTCACCAAATTGTTGCGTTAATACACTTAATGCACAACCTTCTCTTTCATGGACATATAGTGTAAACGGCTTACTGTAGTCAGGAGTACCCAACACAGGAGCTGAACACAGCGCATCACGTAAGTCGGAGAAGCTCTGTTGACATTCATCAGACCATGGCAAAGGGCTCGGAACACCTTTTCCAGTCAGGGCTACCAATGGTTTTGCCATGAGAGAAAAATTTGGGATCCATAGCCTGCAGTATGACGTAATACCCAAAAACGCACGCACTTCTCTCTGTGTGCTTGGTACAGTCATCTGTAAAATTGCTTTGATTCTCTCTGGGGTCAACCTTCTTCCCTCCTTTGACAAAAGATGACCTAAGTAGGTCACTTCTTGGCAACAATATTGCAGTTTAGAAGGTGACACCTTGTGATGTAAGTCTGACAAATGACGTAATAAAGAAATTGTAGCTGTTTTGCAAGTTTCCTTGTCATCAGCTGCCAGTAAAAGATCGTCTACGTATTGGATCAGAGCAACACCAGGAGGAAGTACAAGGGCATCTAATTGACTCTTCAATGCTTGGCTGTAAATTGAAGGGCTCTCACAATAACCTTGTGGAGCGCGTTTGAATCTGAAACTGCGACCTCCTAAGGAGAAACCAAAAATGTCTCTACTTTCCTCGGCTATCGGTATGCTGAAAAAGGCATTTTTCAAGTCGATCACTGTAAACCATGAGGCTGAGGCAGGAATCAACGTCAATAATGCAGTGATATCTGGTACCACAGGAAACTGCGGAATCACTATTTTGTTAACCTCTCTGAGGTCAATCACAAATCTGTAGATTGGAGGTTTGGAAGGGTCAGTACGTTTCAAAATCGGCAGAACAGGACTATTACAAACATTTCCTCTAGTTTCCTCTATCACATCTTTCTGTATTAAGTCTTTCACAATCAGCAAGAGTGCTCGTTCACCTTCATTCGAAATCCGATACTGTGGGATTCGTGGGAATTTTACATTTGCTTTCAGACTTACCACATAAGGGGAATTTCCAAGAGGCCTACATCGTTAGGACCAGTTGCCCAAAGAGTATCAGGGAGAGAACGCAGCTCCGGTGGGAGCTTATCCATCGACATGTACATTGGAGAGATGACTCTTTTGCCTAATGTGAGCTGCACTCCCGAAGGAGAACAGTACAGTGTCGCGTGCAGGCGTTTCAACAGATCTAAACCAAGCAGATTCTCATTACAACCGGTTGTTAGAATAAGGGGCGCTTCTAGTTCGCATGGGCCAACAGATATTGGCAAAGGACTAGAAACAGGATTGTGAACAGGGGCGCCTGAAAAACCTACTGAAGTGTTCGTTAAGCCAGACAAAGGTGCGCCAGGGAGTTTCGCATGCATAATTGAACTTTTTGCCGCACCAGTATCCAACAGAAACGGTTCGACCACGCCTGAGGTAACTACTGCGACATAAGGTCCACTCTGATCAACTGGAACTGATACTACTCCCTCTCTTTGCCTGTGGCTGTCCTAGTGCTCGCTTCTCTGAATCTCTTCATTATGATCATAATAATCTTCAACATGATACTGTGGAGATCTACCTGGTTGCGTAGATTGTACATTTCGCTGATCGAAATAATTTGATTGGCGATCAGTCTGTGGTGTCATCGTACCACGCCCTCTACCTCTAGGAGCTTGCATAAACCCAACATTACCTCTCTGAGCTGGGACACCACTAGTTTGTGGGTGCAGTACTGGACACTCATTCTTATAATGACCCTCCTTTTTACAATAAGCACACTGATTCCATGCTAACTGCTGTCGGGGAAAACCATAATTAAATCTTTGGGACGTCCCTTGCTGGAATTGTGGCTGTTGCTGAAACTGGGGTCGCTGCTGTGAATCTGACTGATTCGAGCGAGGCGGATACGCCTGTTGCAAAAGAACTTTGGTCTTTAAATCTTTCGTTTTCTTTTCTGACTTTTCCTTCTCTTCTTTCTCTCTATTCTCGTAATACTGAGCAGTTGTAAGTATCTGTGCTGTCGTCGACACTGCCCATGCACTTTCAGAATCCTTTAACTTGTTACTAAGCTCAGGTAGTAAATTAAACACGAACTTGTCGACAAACAATCTCTGGCCTCCCTCAGTACTCATATCTTGCCCACTGTGGTCTACAAAGGTCTCTTCAAATCTAGTGAAGAAGTCAGAGACGCTTTCGTCCTTCTTTTGCTTGCATGCCGATAGTTTATCCCAATTGACTCGTAACGCTGGCATCAGCGTTTTCATCAGATTAATTATTCTGCCAGGTAAAGCAGCAATCAGAGGTTCTGGTTTAGCACCACCAACTTGTTGCGCATCTGCCGCTACAATAGCTGGCCAATCACCTCCTAAGGCGACTGGGTGGTTCTCTTGTCGAATGTTGGCCCATATAGGCTGTGGCACTACATTACCAAATAACATTTCAATGTCTGCCAAATTCATGACACACGCTTGAACTGTCTGCGTTAACTCTTTGTAATAACCAGCAGGATTTTTACGTGGGTCTGGTAACGCTTGTTTTACTGCTAATACTTCGGCCCGTTTCCAAGGGATGTGTATCCACACTCTCTGGAATTGTGCCGGGGCAGCTGCAATACCATTAGCCGCATCAGCTTGAACTGCATCACGCCATATCGGTGGAACTTCTCTCATCGGATATTGACCTCGTTTTTTCCTAGTAGTAATCGGTGAACCATCAGGGTCCCTTGTCGCTCGAAGAGGGGAATCATCCCTATAAGCTAAAATCAGTTCTATCGCTCCTCTTACTTCTGAACCTATCACCATTCCGGTGGCGAATTTCTGTTGAATATTTATCAGATCAGAGGGGACGGAATCTAAGTCATCATCTTCCCATTCTTCACGCACAAGAGAACACATCACGTCAAAAACATAACGTTGAGTTGGTTCATTCCATTGCATAAAGGTGTCTAACACTCTTTGTGCATCATACTTCACAGCTTTCGACATCCACCTAAGAGCTGTCGAATCTAACATGTCTCGTTCCTGGGGACCAGGAAGCTGGCCACGTCTCTGTATAGAGTCAGAAACGGGGGTCCCAATTAAAGACCTGTAGAGAGGAGTTAAGATATTAGTTACAGGGTCGGTTATTTTCCGACGAACGGAAAGCGGAGTCAGAATATTCACAGGATTCGGGGACAGGACAGCTGAAGCAGATGAAATAGTAAAGGTGGGAGTAGCAGGTAAATCAGTTTGTGAAACGACAGGCAAAGGCGGAACAGGCGACCCAGGAAGAGGGGGTGCCGAAGGAACATTAACCACGGGAAGGACAGGAGCTGCAATCAAAGGAAGTGGAGCAACTATTCCAGGCTGACCAGCAGCTGGCTGTACAACAGGTAGTAACTGTGGTACTGTAATACCCTGTGCATACGGTGGAGGTGAGTCCAACAGGTAAGACAACAGAGGATCCTTCTCATGATCCTCCATCGGCTTAGTAGGACATGATGGCAATACAGGGTAACATTTATCGATTGCCAAATTATATTTTCTATTCGCCATCTCCATTGCTTTCTCAGTCTCGTTGACGTTCAACTGCCTAGCAGACTCCATTAAAGTCAACCCTTTCTCTTTCTGTTCTTTCTTCGTCTTCCTAATTTCTCTCTGTTTGGCTTCTTTGCGCCATACGCGAAAAGAATCAAACATTGCCGGCCGGGCTTTTCTCTTGAACAACTTCATCTCTAGATTGTCTAGTATTTCCGTTTCGAAACTACCATGCAGCGGCCAACTAAGGACACCATCTTTTCTGGTATAACGGACCCATACTTCATTATACGTAATAGGACCCACACCATGTTTACAATAGAGCTCATATGTAGGAGTTCCAATCGGAGGAACCAAACACGAATCCTCCAACTGGGAATCCCCGTTGCAACGTAACCAGGACAAGAAACAATTACTACTGGTAGTCATGACAAACAAAGACAAATTCCAACAAAAATGCGCAGAGAACTTAGGCCTATCAAATGAACTAATACCAAAACAAAGATTATCTAAACAAGAGCAACCAATGATAATCTACGAATCAAACCAGAGTAGCAAGGAACAACCAAATCGAGCGTAACCCACTTAATACTTAACTGAAATGTGGAAGACGTCACCAAGGAGAACCCGTCTACGTCTCGCTGTACTAAGGTCTGCACCTCGGGTCCAAGACAGGGCGACAGTCAGGGCAGCGGTCCTCTGTAGCCGTCTGGGAACGGGAACCCTCGTGGAAGAGATCGTCGGGCCACTTTTACGACATGCAGGGATCGATGAAGCGGGGTGCCTCCCTCCGGAATCTTCACACGAAACTTCTCAAACTTTTCAGGCTTTGGACCGGTACCGGATGACGTCGCCCCATGTTGGGCGCCAATTTGAGGTTCTGGACTTTTAAAAGTCCAGAGGTGTCAGGGAAACAACACCCGAAGACCCCTGAGTTCCTCCTGTCCCGGTGCACAAATAAACAGAGACACGGGCTTCTCGATGGTGGCGTCAAAGACCAAGGTTTATTTACTGCAGGGACACAGAAATCATAGGAACCACACAGAGGCAGAATCTACGAGACTGTTCAAATTGCATTAAGTGGGTTGCTCTTTAAATACACGAAAAATGTCTTTAGGCAACATTACACGAATATTTCTCATGCCCAACCCGGTATCCCAAACAAACAGTAAATAGACATCAAACAATAATTAGTCGTAGGTTTTCGATATTCGATCAGGTCCTCTCGACAGGTTTCCATTCTTTGCCCGATCCTCCCCATCATAAAAATCGTAACCTCCCCATTGTAAAAGCCCAGAAGGAGAGGAGCAGAGCCAGGTGTAAAGGATTGAAAAGTAGGATAAGAGGTGTTTATGGATCATAAACGGGCATGGCTACCGTCTTCAGCCGTTCAGTCAGGACAACGGACACGAGAACCAGTATAGCAGGACTGGCCTCAGGCAAGGGAGGCAGCTTGATTCTGCCTAGTCATGCAGCGTCAGCCTTTCTCGGGCTCGAGCTTACGTGTCTTTAACAAGGTGACTCTGCCGGGGTCATCGTCCGTTCATTGACTATGTGAGGGCAAGAAACAAGATGGATGCCGTAACTAAAATGGATGCCATGACTTTACAACAGAATGCCCTATTTCTCAGCGAATTCATGCTGGTTGCGCAGCGAAAACACTGTCATGCCTATAATGAATCATTTGCGGTTCATTGGTACCGAAATCGTGTCAGTACTACAATACCGAATTCACGGGTTCGGATCGCTACAGAACCTCATCCCCACACTTTAATTGCACACCGATGTTTTGCTGCCCTTTATCCTTGTAGACCTTTAAGATCCCAAGTAAAGTTAAGATTCTGGTGGTTTGAGAAGTGATGGGATTGGAGGTAAAGGTGAGGGGAGTTTGGGACCGGGTTAAGAGGAGATCCCCGTCTCTCTCCGAGAACTTCAAATGATGGAAGGACTCGCGTCTGAAAATGTGTTACTGAGCCGTCTGCGACTTGCAGTGTTTTGTTGAACAGGCAGCGTGTTTTTAAAGTGTGTGCCAGCTACACGCAGGTCCTAGAGGCAGACAGATGGCAAAAGGCAGACTGATTAGATACTGTACATGAGTTTGAGGGAGTTTGTGGGAATTTTAATACTACTGTAGGGTGCTTTTATGTCTATTGTGAGCTTTAGTGTTGAGGGACTGTGGGTTGAAGATGAGGTTATAGAAGAATAAGGTGGATGATCATGAGTGCTGAAGAGCTTGAGTGCTTGCTGAGGAAGGCAAGGTATGGTACAGGCAAATTGCAGGCTATGTGCCGGTTGGGGGGCGCTGGTCGTATGAGAGAGAACGAGCAGGGCACGAGAGGGTGAGCAGGGCAGGCTGGTGGTCTGCAAGCTGCACCCAACCTTGTTGGATGCCTCTGCGGGCTCACCGGGCTCACACTCCGTGACTGCGCCTTAAGGATGCCACCCTTGCCTTACTCCGCTTATTCCGCATTTCCCACTTGCCACCCGTTGTGCCCGTTGTGCTGTTGCCACCTTGCCTTGTTTTGCTGGGGTGCTTTCTCTGAGGTAGCTGCCTCTTCCTTGTGCCGTGGCTTCCCAGTGCGCCACGGCGCACCTCTATCGGCGGGTTGTTGTTTGCAGGCTGGTTGGTTAGCTCGGTTGCAGGGGGTTGTTGCTGGTGGCTGAATGAAGTGGGCTGGTGGCAGGGTGGTTGTGTGCTCGCATGCACAGCCTGGTGCTGCCCCCAACCACCGCTTACCGCCACTGGCGCCTTCCTCAGCAATTGGTCATGAGCTGCTTGTTACTAGCTGCTTGTTATTGAGCCTACTTCACGGCATCTCTGCTCCACTTAATCCGTTTCCTTCGCCTTCTACTTCCCTGCTGGTGCTTTTATCCTCCTGTCTACAGCTGCTGGGCTCGTGCTGCTGATGGGCGCGGCTGTATGCGGGTGGATGCAGGCAGGCTGGATGGTGGCGTTGGGTCCCCAGTGAAGATGTGAGAAGGGGAGTCAGCGAGGAGACAGGGAGTCAGGTGCCGAAAGCTTCGGGTGCCAAAAACTGAAAGCTCACCACAGCAGTACGGAGTCCGCACCTCCCGCACCTCCCGCTCTCTCGCTCCCGGTGGTCAGAGTGTGATCAGATTGAGCTGAAAACGTGGCAACTGGAACAACGAGTCCACGGTCCAGAGCCTTGAAGCTCAATTTCAAAGGTTTAGGTAAAAATAGTGCCTAAAATCACGAAGCGCCAGTTGCAGTCATTTGGTCGTGCTAGACCGGGGGACAGTCTGACCGACCATGATGGAGCATGGGTAGGATACAGGGTCTAGGTTTGTCTTGCTCAAAAGTTACCTTCGCATTGGAGGAAGCCATGAAGAGGAGGCTGAGCGATGCAGACTGTCCTCGCTGTAGTACGAAGAGCAGGTTGAATGAATGAATGAATATAGGACTTGTAGAGCGCAAATTTAGCCCAAGGGCGTCAAGGCGCTATGTGCGGAACACGAGGGTGCAGACAGAGAGACATGCTCATACCGAGGTCTGTGAGTAAAGCCAGGTCTTTAAAGCTTTAGGCAAAAAAAATGGGACGCCTGACTCGAAAGCTCTTCTGGGAGGGAGTTCCACTGCTTAGCAACAACAGTGGAGAAAGCTCTACCTCCCCATTTAGCCTTCTTGAATATCGGTACTGCTACCATATTCTTATCTGCGGTCCAGAGCTGCCTTCTAGGAACATAGGGATGGACAATAGCCTTAATCGCCTCAGGACCTGAACCGTCGAAGGCATCGTGAGTAATGCACAAAGTCTTGAAGAAGATCCTATGGTCCAAAGGCAGCCAGTGCAGCAGCCTGATGGAGGCTGTGACTGGATGGTATTTCGGTAAATTCAATACCAGCCCGGCTGCAGCATTCTGCTCCATCTGCAAACATTGCACTAGGCCCCTGTTGATGCCCAAATAGAGGGCATTACAATAGTCCATTCTGGACGTTACCAGGGCGATAACGGCTTGCTTACGTGCATCGAAGGAGAGGAAATGGGAGATTTTTCTTAGGATTCTAATGATCCTGAGACAGGTAGAGACTGTTCTGCTAACCTGCAAGCTTAGGGACATGAATTTTCCACAATGACCCCAAGGTTATTCCCATGGGAAACCGGGCAGGGACATACGCCAAGCGCATCCGGCCACCAGTCGCTGGACCAGATCTCCTGTTTACTCCCAAATATCAGGACCTCCGTCTTCTCTCCGTTTAATTTCAGAAAATGTTCCACCATCCAGTAGGAGACTGCCTGCATACCGTTTCTAATGTTGAGCGATGAATACTTTATACTATGCGAAATAGACACTAATATTTGGGTGTCATCCGCATAAGACAGCACCTCTAACCCATAGGATCTCACCACCTTAGCAAGAGGAACAACATCAATATTGAAAAGAGTTGGGCTCAGGGAGGAGCCCTGAGGAACACTTCACAACAAGGGTTTGGGGGCTGAGTAGAATTGACCAAGCTTCACCGTCTGAGCCCGCTCACTAAGAAAGGAAGCAAGAAGCCCCAAGGCCGAGCCCCTGATACCTATCTCTCTGAGGCGATAAATCAGCCTGCAAGGAGACAGGGTATCAAAGGCTGCGGTGAGGTCAAGTAGATCAAGCAGGGTGGTGTGCCCTGCGTCCGCTTGAGTCTGGATGTTGTTAAATACAGCCGTCAGTGCTGTTTCTGTACTATGGTGGCTTCTGAAACCATATTGAGACCCATCAAGTAGGTGGTGTTCCTTTACGTTGGGCATTAATACAGTCATCGCTGTAGTGTGAAAAGCTAGTCGGGCATCGCAGGCTGTCATTGCTTAGCGCAAAGTGCAGATTTGGCATTGCTGGCTGCCGTGGACAGTTGTGTGTGTGAGCATGTTTCACCAGAGCTTTGTGCTGGTGGTAGTTGTGGGCGGCAGAGTTTCAGCATGAACAGGCCGGTTCACAGCCAAAAAGTGACCAAACCTCAGGATTTTCACCTTCATTTCAGCAGGAGTACACTCTGATGTCAGCCAGGGGTTTAGAACCTAGGGGGCACTCCTTAGGTAACAGGTCTCACTTCAGCAGAGGTCAGGAAGGATCAGGGAGACCCAGTTGCAGTTCCAGGTAAGTCCAGTTGCAACAGGCAGCTTGGCATTTGCAAGGGGCCTCTGAAGTTTGTTGTGTCCTTGTAGCTCTCACAGGAAGTCATTCAGCTGAGCCTTGTGGTCACTCTGGAGTCACTCTGGGTAGCCTCAGATGATGGTAAGCAGGTCTAATCTACATTCAAGGCAGTGCTTCATGCAGCAGGGTAGCCCTTTGTCAGAATGGCAGTCCTTCTTCAGTAACTTCCACAGGTCCCAGAGTGTTCTGTGGTGTGACTCTGGTAGTCCAATTTTTATATCTGGTGACAGCCTTTGTGTGGGGGTACTCCCTGTCATACTTCCACATCTGGTTCTGGAAAGTCCTTCTCCTTCCCCTATCAAGACTCCAAACTATATGGAGGTAACAAAAGGAAGGATAACCCAGCTGTGAGGTTCCGTTGTGTGTGCAGGAGGCAACGCCCTTTGAAGTGCAAGTGGGGTTAGGTACAGCCCCTCCTAATCATCCTGCCAGGATGAACCATGCTGTCCACACCTACGCCCCCTTTCTGTTACTGTCTGGAAGCAATACACAAGCTCCAACAGCAGGGCCATTCACAGTCATGTGGCCCAGTACACTGGCAAAAGGCACAGATTAGGGGGGACAGGAAATACCAACTTTCTAAGAAGGGCATAATTTTAAATGTAACCATTCATTCATTCAAGAAAACTTTATTTCGGAGAAATCTCCATAAAAGTACATAAGATGAGTATAAAAGCATTTAAAAACCATACATTTGGTATTAAAATTAGTAATAAAAGGGGATAAAAGGGAATATAACATTGGTTCAGCCACACAGCTAGATATCTGCTGATTACATGAAATCATATGCCATTTAGCACAGTGCAAGATGAATCATGATAACCTTTTTAAATACCGTTTCCGCTTGTGCCATAAAGCCCCCAGAAATTTGGCCACAGCAAACACAATGTGAACAGCCATTTCACTCTTGAGAATTCTAAAGGCTTCGTGGCACCTGATGAAACCCATATTCCTACAAGCGGGAATGATCCATTTCCTGCGCGCCTCAGTATAGCCCGGACAAAAAAATATAATATGCAGTTCGGTTTCATCGCTTACCCCACATGCCGGGCAAATACTGGGTGTCGACACAGACCAAAGACTAGTAAGTGCACGAATTGGCAAGGACCCGTGCCTCCATTGCAAATAGAGCTTCCTAATTACTACAGGGTAAACATTGTCAAGGACCGATTCAAAGCTATAGGTGTTCTTCATGTAAAGGAATTGGTGCGTTAAGGACCCTAAAGATTTTGAAGGTCGAAGTGTGGGAGCCTTGGAGTTGTAATACAATTTGGTTAAAACTTTTATGGGAAGCCTGAGACAGGCATCCTGAGGATCATTCCAAAGTGCATCTAGACCTAGGCCCACTAGACTATTCCTTACAAATTTAAGCCAAGCAATGTTCCCCGAGTTTGGAAAGCTAAGGACTTCCTGCAGGGCCTGTCTGTAGTGAATCAATTCGGGCACCGCCCACAATCTGCGCCAGTAGATCACAGGGCGAAATGCCAATTCTTCTCCCAGGGGTCTAATGCCTAGGTCGAGTCTTAGAGGCACTAGGGGTGTACTAGGAGGAAGAGCTACTAGACACCTGAGAAATCTATTCTCCTCTTTAGTCAGACTATCCAAGACTTTATGACCCCATAATTCACTACCATATGTAACAGCTCCTCTGGCTTGCACCCTGTAAATATGGAGTGGTGGGCCTATGGGTTTAAGGGTCGACCTATTCTTCCCTACCATCCTTAGTATCCCACCCACATGTTGCACTAGTTTCATCCTTACTTTCTCCTGGTGCGGACCCCACCCCAATTCCTCATTAAGGGTAACACCAAGGTATTCAAAGGTCTTGACTCGTTCGAGTGTGTTATTCCCTATACGTGGGATGCGGTGAAACCTGGGTGGTGGATTGAAGGCCATGAATTTTGTCTTTAAGGTGTTTATCTCCAATCCGTGCTCTCTGCAAAAGTCCCCGAAACCATCCAGCACACGCTGGATTCCCATCGGCGACTTGGAGAGAAGGAGGGTATCATCTGCAAACATAATTGCCGGATCCCTCCTTCCCGCCAGCTTTGGGACATCCGAATTCTGGACCCCATTGAGGTGGTCAATAACCCCGTTGACAAAGAGGCAGAACAGGGTTGGTGCGAGTACGCACCCCTGTCTTACCCCTCTGTCAACGGGAAACTTATTTGATAGAGCACCCTGGCTACCACACCTCACACGAGCATAGGTGTTAGTGTGGAGGCGGATGATCATTGTCAAGAGATCAGCTGGGACCCCAACATTCGCCAGCACTTCCCAGAGCTTACCGCGTGGAACCAGGTCAAAGGCTGCCCTTAAGTCCACAAATACAGTATAGAGACTGCCACCCTCCAGCTGTATAGTTTTCCAATATATAAGGGACAGCCTAAAGACCTGGTCTATGGTGGAGGTCTTCTGACGGAACCCTGCCTGGAGGGGGCTCAGGATGTCCCTCTCTTCGATCCAGTCCAAGAGACGGTCCAACAGAAGCCTCGCGAAAAGCTTCTGTGGGACGTCTATCAGACCTAAAATCGGACTTCACCGTTGAATATTATTTCAAATTGCAATTTATTTGAGCGTAAACAGTATATTTCTATCTGCTCCCGATTCAAAGATGGCACTTATTTAGTGTAATAAGTAGCCCAGTGTACGTCAATGGGAGAGATAGACCTTGTAACTGTGAAAAATGACTTTAGGAGTTTTTTGCTGCCAGCACACGGGAAACTTAAACACACATGTCCTGCTTTTTAAATACAGTGCACCCTGCCCTACAACCATTAAGGGCCTACCTTAGGGGTGACTTATAAGTATTAAAAGGGAAGGTTTAGGCCTGGCAAAAGGTTTATTTTCAATATATGATGAAGAATGTGCACCCAACTTGTAATTGTTTCTTTAAACTATGCTCTCTGGCTGAAAGTGATGGTGTGCAGCTCCTGGTTCGCTCTCTGCCTGTGCGTGCAAGTATACATCAAACAGCACTGATGAACTGTGTGGTTCAACAGAGTCAAGGTACACGGCCAGTAAGAGGGACCCGTAGTAGGCCCATATAACTCAAAGTAATCATTTTTATCCTATTTTGTGTCATAAATCTTGTTAATTTCTTTTGGCATTTTGTACAAGATGAGGGAAAAATCTTCAGGTTTTCCATGTTTTATTGGCATTAAAATAGTTCCAAAGCTCTTTTTTCCATTGAATATTGCAGCACTGATAGCATACTAAAAAGTATGCCCAATGCATTTTGCAAAAAAACCCTCCTCCTCAGGGGCATCTGTTGAACATTATTAAAGAGAACATCCCATTATTATCAAAGTCAGCAGGTCATATTTAACCAAAGTAATACACACCTCTTGTAACTCATGTACATGGCTGCTGTTTTCGGATAATGAAGCCCCTCCCGACTCTTACAGAGTAATCAGAAGCAGAGATTGTGTGCTTTCACTTTCGTAGCCCTTCATTGCTCACACTGTCAGACACACGTTACGTACTGAGCGCCAACCGCGAAGTGCTGTGCCCCAGTTGGTTTGACATTGACTGTGGGCGACTGGAGCATTGTGGGATTCAGGTGCGCAGCCGGTGTGAGTCCTGTGATTGCTGCTGCTGCCGCTCTTGAGCGGTTGGCTCCCACCTCTGCCTCGCCGTTTTAGGAGTGCTCTCTGCGGCTGGATTCCCGCTTCTGCCTTGGCGTCCTTCTCCACAGTTGATGTGGCGGCTGGCTCCCGCTTTTGCTTGGTGTTTTGGCGCTCTTGTCGGCCTTGTCAGCCTTTTTGCTCACAGCGGGATTGGATTGGATTATTCCTGCATCCCTGCGGGTTCCTGCGGGTGCCGAGGGGGTAATACCGCAGCTGATACCACAGCTGCGTACCGTAATCTTCTGTGCTACTTTAAAATTTGCACTGCTACAATTATTCTTTAAAGCACACAGAGCTACTACTTATAGCTCCATCTAGCTCCATTTTGATTTGGGCAAACTTTCTACATAATTAACTGCAAACATTAAGGGCAATAATACGCAAACCACTTACAAATGGCAGTACGAGCTAGACTAAGCACGTATAGGAGCTAAGGTGAAGTGTAGGAGCTGGAACCGGGTCAGAGGAGGAGGAGGTTGTGTTCATACCGGAGCAATATTATCACTTTTTGCCTCATTGTCTCATTGCTTCATTCCCCCGTAATACCAACATAACTGCTGCTGTGCGTTGCAGTGCTGCAGATGTGAATATGCTAATGACTGCGGAATTAAAAGGAAGCTGAAAAGCAGGCCAAAAGGCACCCCGTTACAGAGTGCCGCCGAGAGTTACAGCAGTTACAGCAGCAGTAACAGAAGCGGTAGAGAGTGTGCCAGGAGGACCCAGGGGTGGCATAGTTGATCTGGGCGCAGTTTGTGTTCTACCTGAGGTCCTGCTTGAATCTGGATTATTGGAGCACAAGAAAGTAAAGATGCTGGTAAAAGTACTGGTTGGAGTGGTTTCACTATGCGCTCAGGCAGAGAAAGAGCCTCTGCAACTAGCACAAGAAGAATAAGAAAAGCTTAAGCATTAAAAGCACCAAAAATAAAAACAAATACAGTAGGAGGGAATCAATCTTTAATTTCTCCTATTGCACGAATGTTTGAAAAGTCTTCAAAAATCCCATATAAATTTGATTTTATGAAGGATCCATTGGAGGCTATTATGTCAATGCAAACAGCAGTAGAAGCAAGCAATCTCCAAACACCGATTAAGCCGGATAATAAAAATGTTCAAAATCTCGGTCAAGTTTCAGATGCACAAACATTGAGTACGTGTATGTATCCTTTAGAAAGGGAAAAAACGGTAAAATCAAACATAATAAAGGGTCATGTTACGGATCTTGAAATGCTAAGAATAGTCCAAGCAATACAAAAGGAACAGAGTGATTTAGATGCACCTGAAAGATCATCAGATATATCGACTGTCAGTAAACGGCCACCTTTGGCGGTAAATATAATAAATGAGAAAATCAAATGGGAACCTGGTACAGAGACTAACACAATATTACCAATAGTAAATAAAGAGACTCAAGAATCAATCAGAGATGGAACATCACCATGCATAGTTAGTAGTGATGTCTGTGTAAAAATTGATGGGGATATCGTTCCTAACAAAGAATCTGGCAAGGATAATAGTTTAACGTATTACCTTAACATGGATGACCTGAATGGATATAAAGCAAATAAAGGAGAATATAGAAAAAGTAAAGAGGACATACAGTTATGTAGTACACCGAGAGATAGATGTACCTTTAATAACATAGCATCCAATTGCAATGCAAAAGAAATACAGGCAAAGCAATTACAAAATGAAGGGGGGACCAAGAATGTCACTCAATTGGGTTGTAATGTTGAAAAAGATCTGAGTAGCCAACAACACCATCATTCCACAACGACAACTACAAGTAACCAGGAACTAGGGTCAATCTGGGATATTTTCTATCGAACATCTGCTATGACATTAGAAGCTTTGACATTTCAATCAAATAAAATGGAGATTCAAGTGGACCTACTTAACGTGATGGCAAGCTCAGTGGTGGGCATCGGTCAGAAACTAGCCGAGTTAAATAGCCTAATCAAAAGAGCACAAACGCAGGCCTATACTACAATCATTGATTGCAAATGTGCCCCAATAATAAGCAAATTAATAACATTACCTCAGGCAATGACTACAATTCTTGAAGATGTAAGAATAAGTCTGCGAAATGGGAGACATAAGGAAGAAGGAGAAAATTGTAAAACCAATGACATCAATCCAAAAAATGAGGCAAACCAACAATTTGAGTCTGATCAGTGTATCCCTTCCAGGGAAGTGCCCTACAAAGGTAGTTCAACTACGTTAACAGGAAATGACCTGCAACAAGAAAGTAGGATCTCCGATGAGGCAAAGAAACTGGTCAATGCATGTAAGGGAGAAATCGTGATGGAACCAGTAATAAATGAATTTGAACCCTCACCTCCTAGTGAGATGAAACCATCTAGGAACAAATCGGGCAGAACAGTAAAAAAGATCAATTGTTATCCAACAATGGCAACTACGGATAACAGAAAAACGGAAGTAGATCAGAGTCTACTACAGGATACTAAAAAATCTGTCAGTTTAAATGATGAAGAAACCCCTAGTAAGGGGGAGGACAGGGAAAATAAATCGCCAAAGTATTACTTATCAAAAAAGCATAAGAAAAAACTCCATAAAGCAAGGAATAAAGCCAAATCTAGCTTGGTAATAACAACAAAAGATTTAGAAAGAAAGTCTAAGCTTTGAAAGATAACGATCCTAATCAAACTGAAGGCTTTAAGGGAAAACAAGTTAAAGAATCTCATGTGGATAGGAGCTCTCTAACCAATGGAAGTAGTAAGAAGTATTTTGCCCTATTTAACAAAGGCACTAGGGAAAAGTATCCTAAAGTAGACACAAATGATACACAAAATTTAAAAGGACGAGATAGCTTATTATCAACTAGTGAAATAAAGTCTTATGATCCAGAAAGAGATGGGAAAGAGAGAGGATTGTTAGGACCTTATGGTGTAACAGAAATGATTCCAACTGATCAAATTGGAAAGGAAAAATTAACAAAACCAATGATCACCCCTAGCAATGTGAAATTGAAGGAGGAGCAGTGTGAGAAAGTAGAAAGACATCTCTCTCAGGTTCAGGTGGAAAAGACAGATAATATAAAAAATTCCAACAATAAATGAGAGGATCAAGAAGGGAAGAGAGGATGAGAGTGAAAATCAAATACAACCAATATTTCAAAGAACAATTCAGGCTCAACATAATTTACCATACAGTATATGTGAAAAGATGGAAACTGCTAAGAAGTTAGTTACAACGGAAAAAAACAATGTTATGAGGAAAGAGGACATGGACGGTCAACTAACAAACAAAATCCTAGGACCAACTCAGGGCATAAATTATAATAGTCCTCAGGATCTCCAAAGGCAAAAAAATATGAGCTATGAAGGTATAAGGGATCATGACAAAGAGCCTCGGCAGCCCTCAAATTACGTCCTTCTACCCACTATAGTCTTGGGAAGTCCAAAGATAACAGTACATGATAAACCACAATTGATTTCTATCCCTGAATATTGTTCACGAGGTTGCCATGATATCTTAAATAGAGGAAATATTCTCCACCTCTTTAAATATATTTACTCACTAGAAAAAATCTCAAGTGAAAACTTTTAATCCATCGAATTTCTTACAAATCCTGATAATAGCAAGGAAATGACATTGATAACATTGGACAATATCCTTGTAACCGAATTAATTATAAATGTAAAGGAAGTTTTTCTCAGCTGGGGAATAAAAATCAATAGGCCGCAGCCTACAATGTATCCGAAACCATTTGCTATACCTTTATCCCTGAATCTCCATCAACAAAATAAAGTAAACTCACAGGTACAGTCTGTGTTTAAAAATGCAATTGGAAAGACAGAATCATTGTTTAAACAATCGTCGGATCTAGTGGAAATAGAAACAACAATTGCAGTCAATGAAAAGCGGATAGGTATGTCTCTCCATGGCAGAAAAATATAATGACAGAATACAAAAGTAAAGTCAAGAGCTAAAGTAAACGAAGAAAATGAAATATTTAAATTATGCTCATGGAATATTAATGGCCTAAGAAGTAAAATAAGCAATGCATATTTATCACCAATGTCTAGTTATTACCATGCTATACTTCTACAAGAAACCTGGTCTACCAATCCTGTAATGCTTGAGGGATACAAAGGATATTTTAAGCCTGCAATTAAACAAAGTAAATGGGGACGCCCCAGTGGGGGTTTAGCCACATTTGTTGCTCTAGAATTAAGAATGGAACACGAGCAAATTGAAACAAATAACCCAAATTTATTGATAGTAAAGCTGCGGTATATGGAAAATAATCTCTTAAAAAATCTGTTTATAATAAATGTATATACATCCTACGGTAAGCGCAAGAAGCATTATGACAGCCACCCTGATTGCAATGCTATATCAGCTAATGATGGATGACCCTTTCACACAGTATATTATATCAGGGGATTTTAACTTAAATCTGTTTGTACCCAACTTTTGTTAACGACTTAGAAGCGCTGGGCTTAAGAATCCTAAACGGGAGGTTACCCCAAGAATCCCCACCGGCTTGGACATTTCAATCACAGGATCATAAATCAAGAATTGATTACACTATGGTATCTTTGAATATCTTTATTAATGTGATCTCTCTTTCAATTGTAAAAGCATCTGAGAGTGATCACAGTCAACAAATACTTATTACTAATTTGACTGTTAACAATCATACTGAATATAGAACATTGCCAGGTCAGACAGGCTCAGTACACTATAAGAAATTAATTTGGAAGGAGCACAGTAAAGAAGATTCTAACAAGACGGCCTTTAAATTTGTAGGAACATGTTTTGAAGATAACACCTCAACTGCAATTGAACAATGGGTTGTACAAGTTATACAAAAACTTGTTAATACCTTTATGCAAAAAATCTTTAAAAAAGAAAAGATGCAAGCAGAAAGAGAGAACACAATTACTCTAACCGTAACAACTAGGATTCTGAAAAGATCTCGTAATCAACTGAGGAGACAGATAAAAATGAATCCTAAAGATATGGATTTGGGTTAAAAATTAAAAAGGGTCAATCGTAACCCACAGAAGTTATTGTGGGATGAAAAGATTAAAAAGAAACGTGATCTTTGGGCTAAAGTACTCTTTTGTAGTAAACAATCAAACTCCAGAGAATTCTGGACGGCAAACAGAACAGCTGTAACATCATCCTTAACTGAGAATTAGCGGATCAGGTTCCTGTCTATACATCTAAATCCTGCTGGTGATACAATACAACTGAAACCTAGGGTTAATATGTTCGAACCAATAAGAAAGGACAAGATACAAGAAATTTATATAACAGATAAACAAATTTGTAAATTAATCCAGAAACAAAAAAATGGTGCGCCAGGCCCAAATGGTATACCATTTGCACTTTATAAGAATGACCCCAGTTTAAGGTCAGGATACCTGACAAAGGTCTTTAATGAAATTGTATGGTCATCATCGATACCTGAAACTTGGAAAGGATCGCTAATAGCTCCCATTCACAAAAAAAGGAGATTGGTCTTTGCCAGAAAATTACCGACTTATTACGCTCCAGGATACTGATGCCAAATTATTTGCAGGTGTACTGCCATCTAACCTAACAGAATGGGTAAGAGAGAAGCAGATAATACCTCCTAATCAAACTGGATTTACACAAGGTTTAGGTACCACAACAAATATCCTTGTTTTATCTGTTCTAATGGATAAATACATTACTAAGAAACAGTCACTATACTTGTGTTTCGTAGATTTTAAGGTGGCTTTTGACAGAAGTTAATAGATCTAGGTATTCCACTCTCCCTTTTAAAATTAATCCATCTTCTTTACACTGACACATGGGTCAGCGTTCGGATGGAAGATGGCCTAACAGTAGAAGAAAAAATACCAACTGCATCAGGTTTGAAACAAGGATGTGTCCTGGCCCCGTTGCTTTTTAATTTATTTTTAGCGGATCTAACGCGAGCCCTGGATGAGGTGAATGCTTGCCCACCTAAACTAGCTAAAACTACGATATCAAACCTGCTATATGCAGATGATGTTATTCTACTTAGCCAAACAAAGGTCGGACTACAACGCCTGTTAAATAGGATATCTACCTACTCCAAAGAAAATAGAATGGTGATAAATGAATCAAAGACAAAAATAATGGAAATTGACAAATACTCAAGGGCAAAACATAAGTATGAATGGTTTCTGGATAACTCACAATTAGAGCAAGTAAATACATATAGATATTTAGGAGTACTATTTGATGAACGAGGATCATATCAACCACACAAGATGGATTTTCAACGGAAAGCTAAAATATTGCTAGTGGCATTCAGAATTATACAGAAATCCATAGGAGGGCAGAGTTATGGTCCATTGTTGAAAGTACTATCAGCAAAACTTTTACCAACTTTGACATATGGAAGTGAAACATTGTGTGGAAAAGACTCGGGCATAATTAATAACGCAGTCACGAAAATCTATAAAGCTCTCTTTTTAATTCCACATAATGCATCACCCGCGCAGATACGAATGGAATTTGGGATGACTAATGAGGTACTTGCGCGAAAAGGTCAATTTATTAAACTGTGGAAAAGGATAAAAACGTAAAAACTGTAAATCAATTGTCCAAACTATTGTGGCAGGAGATAAACTTAAACCAGAAAGCAGAGGCGTGGAAATATCTATTCACATCACTAGAGGAATATTCAGTGAACTCGGTCTGGGAAATACCAATTACTTTGAACTGTTTTAAAAAAGTTATTAATAGTACAACAAAGCATTTATCACTACTCCTGGATAAAGGTACCTTTTCAAAAAGAAAACATGCGTGGCCGCTCTTGAATGGCTATACCAAGGTAAAAGTGCAACCGTACCTTGAAACTCCTTGGTCTGTGAAATTTAAACAAATTTTTATAAAAGCCCGTTTTGGAGCATTTCCGGGCACATGTCATCTAATGCCATGGTTGAGTACAGAGGGTCCAATGACTTGTAACTTATGTAAACTTGGAGAAGAGAACATTATGCACCTCCTTTGTGTTTGTCCAGAACTGAAAGTTGAAAGAATATCTATTCTTAAGAGACATTTTAATATTCGTGGAATAAGGAGTTGCAGACAAGCATTGATAAGATGCCTCCATACTGATGATATCATTTTAAACTCGGCTTTTGTAATGTTTCTAACGCGACTGAGAATTAAGTTAGAATACCAAAAATTGAAAGAATGTAATGTAGGAAGTACATAATATGTAAATAGTGTAACAAACTTGAAGTTTAAATGTTTTTATAACTGATTTTATTACTGATTTTATAGTCAAGAATTATTGCGCATATATTGTAAGGTTTTAATTAATCAAACAATAAACTTAAATAATAATAATAATATCTCATGGACTTATTCCTAGTAATACAACGCCCCCAAAAACTAAAGTGCTTTGGAACTATTTTACAGCAATAAAACTTGAAAAATATGAATATTTTTCTCTCATCTTGTGCAAATTGCCAAAAGAGATGGACAAGATTTATGATAAAAAATGTCATACAAAATGATTATGGGCCTACGGGCCCCACTCACAGGCTGTGCACCTTGACTCTGTTGAACTGCACAGTTCACCAGTGATTTTTAAAATGTTTATTTTGCCAGGTCGAAATGGCAGTTTAAAACATCACTAACAGGCTGCAGTGGCACGTCTGAGACATGTTTTAAAAGGCTACTTTAGTGAGTGGTACAATGTGTGCTGCACAACCATTAGTAGCCTTTAAGTTACAGGCTCTGGTACATGTACTACCATTTAATAGGGACAAATAAATTAAATGTGTTAATTAGGTATTGAATAATTTTACCATATTTGAAGGCGAGGGTACAAGCCATTTATCACAGAGTCTCAAATTCAGCAAAACAAGAGGGGGTGAAAGCAAAATGTTTGGGGGAATACCACAGCAAGGATGTCAGGTCAAACAGGTGTAGTAGGGATGGAATGGCAAGCAGGGTAGGTGAACTTACTCTGATCCAAGGGCCAAGTGGTAAGGCTCAAAGGGACCTACATAGCAGTACAATAAATAGGAAAACAATATTGTATGGCAGGAATCGTGCTAGAGTCATGAATCTGAAGTACTCCTAGGCCAAAAGCTATGCACAGCAGGGATTGGCTGCCCATTCAGCATTCAGCTCAGAACTTGGATAGCAACAAGACCCTACAGCCAATACCCATCAAAAATCAGCCATGCACTGTATGTGTTGACATCTGCAGAGTGTTGGGTGCAAGTCTTGGGCAGAGACCAGACAGTCCGACCAAACCCACTGCTGAAGGTGCAAGAGTGTGGGAAGTTGGGCTTATCCTCCTGCAGAGAATTGGGTGCAGGCCCTATAAGACAGGCCCTTTGGACAACCCTACTGTTCACACCCATAGGTCATGTTCAGTAGGGGTTGGCCATCCACCGAGGGTTGAGCAATTTCCTCTGCACATGGCCAAAGTCATATATTGTGTATGTTGAACATCCATGGAGGATTGTAGACAGGACTGAAATGAGACCAGGCTGATGGAAGGTTATGCCCTGCAGCCAACACCTCGCTTCACACATCTGAAAGGGTGTCATCTGTCCAGGGTTGGGTGTAGGGCCTAACTGGAGGACCAGGGGACAGGCCCTGAGGCATGCCTCCCCACTGTGCAAGATTAACATGTGCACATGGGTTTGCTCACCCAGAGTGTTGGCTGCAGGTCCTGGTTGGAGGCTGGACACTGTTGCCAACCATAGCTGCCCACAGAGGTTAAGCGCATGGCCTGGCCAGATGCCTGGCTGAAGGCTCTACATAGCTGGTGTTGGACACCCATGGTGGGATGGTCACAGATTCAGGCAAGAGACCAGACACTGCTGCCAACCCAACTCTTTACACACTGAAGGCCAGCTGGATCTCGGATTGGCCACCAATTGAGGGTTGGGTAGAGAATCTGACTGAAGGATGGACCCTACGGCTAACTCCTAGGTGCACAAGGCCACAGCTGTGCAGCGCAGAGGAGGCTGCCTGTAGAAAGTTGGGTGGAGGGGACTATTTGTTGTGGTATCAATAAAATCAATACACCCCAAACAATTCACTATAAAAACAGGTTAAAATGAAGTTATGGTTAGCTTTGGTTATAACAGTTCAACATATGTTTAAAAAAACTCAGAAATACACTAAAGAAAACCACAGTTGAAAAGCTGTTATGGTTATGAATTAAAAATGAGATAACCAAAAGAGAGTCCATCCTAAAGGAGAAAGGAAAGGAGCGTGACCTCTTTGTTGGACAGAAAAGAAAAAGTTCTTCTTAAATAACCCTCACCCACCAGGGTTGGCCCATGGTGGCATACTCCATCATAGGGTTCATCCCTGCCCTACTAAGGACAGGGGGGTGCGGCTACCTATGGAGACACAGGAGCACTTTATGAAAGAACGTTCCTATACACCTATGTGGATTCTATTTATTGGAGTTATTTACTTATATATAACAAAAAAGCGAGTTTGGTTACAAAATATCAGACTAGTAGGAAAAAAATAACGTTATTCCCCCCGGACATACACATACCAGCACTGGTTGACTCTGAAGCAAGAACACGGACCTCCACTGAATAACATGGAAATCAGAGAATATCCCTGTGAATTGCATTTCAGGTGAAAGTTGACCAGGCTGGAAATGGAATAATAACACGCATACCATTAAAGTGCAAGCAGGCATCCCTGAGCTGGAACCGGGCTTGTTTATTGTGACCGACATTCCTACCCATTTCCTCATAGGACCTCTGTGCTGCTGTCAGGGGAAGTCCTTTCCCACCGGACCCAGAGCAGTGATCCTGCCCTCCTGCCCTTTCCCTGCTGCCTGACTGTGAAGGTCCACTCTGATGCCAACACTTGATGCAAACTGAATATGAAGTCAGATGGCGGTACGTGGAAAGGTCACAAGCCTAGAATGTTATTGAAAATAGTGTGGGGCATGTTCTCATGACAACATCACCTGAAGTGAAGATGGTACTTTTCTGTCGCTGCTGTGCCGATCCCCAGGTATCATCAGCTAAGGCCGGAATTACTATCGCCATCGCGATAATATTATCGGCTGTTTTCTCCACCGTTCCCTGTTTTTATTGGCATGTAACGTGGGCTTGATAATACCACGCTAACATGGCGATGAAATACAGGGTTAAGGCGGCGTTAACTTTTCTGGCGATGACTGACGTTGGCGATAGTTAACGCACGTTCTCGTGAATATACCCCATATTGTCTTTTTTTGCTGCATCAGGTTTGACTGTTCTATCTTGCCTTAAGTGATGTTTAAGTGATAATTTTACATTGCGCCAGCGCCACACTTCACCATGTGTGTTAGCAAAGTCAACATTCTTTCCACGATGGACTCCAACAATGCATTTAACAGGCCATGTTTTCAAGCGCATTGACCAACAAAATATTTGAAAGCGTCAAGCCTGTCAGAGAAATAATATTTATCTAAAGCAAACAATCATGCATATCCGTAAAGAAAACTCATATGTGGTATCTGGGCCATCCTTAATTTCGAAATGATGATGTATTCTTTGATCCAGCTTCCATTCTTTTCCCTTCAAGGTTTCTTACCCCCTCAACGGATTACCAGAATATCGAAGAACATGGGCAAGCAAGCCTCAAATTGTCGTTTGGACAGACATGAGAGAAGTTTCATCGCTTTGTATTTCTTGACGGATGGTACCATGTTTTTACTTCCATATGGATTCTTTCCTAATTTGTCCTTTGTCCTTTTCCATTCAGAACACAAAGTATAAACATATTTCAAACTGTCACATGAACAGATGTGATATTAGTGCTACTGTTTGTACTTTTTTTTATTTAATGAGTTTTATTTTTACCTGAATGACGATTCCTTTCTGTCTTGTCTTTGTCTTGTGTCAGGCATGCAGGACTTTTCTCCTGGAAGGGTCAATGTGGGACCCTCAAAGAGTGAAGACTAGATGCCAACTAGATTGCTACTACTGTCATGTAAGTGAGAAGCATAACATTTTCTACCTTGCAGGTTGTCCTGCTCTGTAGCCAAATATGCAATGTTTCTGCTTTGAATTCTATGCAGGACTGGGGGTTGGCTGTGGTTTGGGAGAGGCATTGCGAGAGCTCACAAGACCTTTTCTCGATTGTCCACAATTTGGCATTCTCCGATAGGACATCTCTTAAGCCCTCCCCTTCCCAGGACCTTTGCCACTCTTTAAATAATTTCTTTATTGAGAAGATTGCTATTATTAAAGCCAACATTCCCTCACCCCCCCTCACTTTTGTTGACCCTCAGTGTCCTCCACCTAAGGGACAACTCGATGCCCTTCCCCTCTTGACTAAGGAATCCTTGACCTCGATAATTCCCCTTGTTAAATCCGGCTCTCCATTGGACACTTGCCCCGCGCACATCCTCTGCCACATCTATACAGCTTGTCCAGAGCCCCTTCTTCACTTCCTTAACAGTTCTCTTTCCCACGGGGTTGTAGCTAATTCACTGAAAACAGCTGTTATTGTTCCCATCTTAAAGAAGCCCGGCGCTGACCCTTCGGTCCCCGCCAATTATCGCCCCATCTCCCTCCTACCTTTTCTGGCTAAGGTGCTCGAACGCCATGTTACCAGTTCTTTGAGCACCTTTGTGGAGGAGTATGGGGTTTTGGCTCCCCGCCAGGCCGGCTTCTGCCCCGCACACTCTACGGAGTCCGTAGTACTCTCAGTCCTTGACAACCTCAGGGAGGGAATGGATACCAACCAGGCCCAGGCTTTGGTCCTCCTCGATCTCTCAGCCGCCTTTGACACGGTTGACCACACCATCTTGCTTTCCCGTGTCAGGGCGGCGGGGATCGGGGGTACCGCCCTGGTGTGGTTATCCTCCTTCCTGAGGGACTGCACCCAGGCTGTTCGCCTGGGTGACTTTTCTGCGGACTTCCGGAAAGTTCAGTGCGGGGTTCCCCAAGGTTCCTTCCTTTCACCCCTTTTGTTTAACCTCTATATTGCCCCCCTTATTTTTTCGTTGCAGCAAATGGAGGTCAGCGTACATAATTACGCGGATGACCTCCAACTTGTTTTCAATCTCTCTTCTTCCTCTGCTTCCATCTCAAATTTCCAGTCCATTATGATTTTTATCCGAGACTGGATTAACCACAACCACTTGAAACTTAACCTGGACAAGACCGAGTTGGTGTTGACGGGTGGGTCCTCCAGTCCCTGGTCTTCACTTTTTTGGCCCCCTTCCCTTGGTCCTTCCCCGGTCCCTTCTACCTCAGTTAAAACGTTAGGTATCAAACTTAATTCTCAGCTCACTCTTCACTCCCAGGTTCGTTCTGTGGTGTCTTCTTTTTTGTCACTACGCACCATCCGCAAGGTATCCCGCTTCTTTTCCTTTGATGCCTTAAAACTGATCATCTTGGCGATGGTTATCTCCCGCCTGGATTATGGCAACGCCCTATATGCAGGTATACCTGCATATAGTTTAAGGCGTTTGCAGTTGATCCAGAACCAGGCGGCACGGTTGGTGTTCAAGCTTCCAAAATCCCATCACGTAACATCCCTCCTCAAATCCTTACACTGGCTCCCAGTCCGTGAATGCGTCCAGTTTAAGCTTGCTTCTATCATCTTTCAAGCACGACTGGGCGCGGCTCCGGCCTTTATTTCATCTGAGATCGTTCCCTACGTTCCAACTAGGGAACTACGCTCATCCACGCAATCCCTGCTGTCAGTCTCCCGTTTCCGGAGGAAGAAGTGGGGAGGATCAAAGTTTGCGACCCTTGCCCCAGTCCTGTGGAATTCCATGCCTTTAGAGCTTAGATCTCTAACTTTCTACCCCCAATTCCGGAAAAAGCTCAAAGCCCATCTATTTGCTAAATGTTTCAACTAGATCATTTGCTGTTTTTTGTTTTCTTTTTATTATTTTCTGTTATTTCTACTCTGGGGATCTGTCTGTTGCAGCGCCATGAAACCGCTGGTAAAAGTGCGCTATATAAATATTTTTAAACTCACACTCAAACTCAAACCTCTCTCAGTGTTCTGGGCTGTGAGATCTCTGAGACCATGCACACTCAAGCTCATTCTTTGGTTGTGTGCTATGACTTGGTGTTCTCATGGGTGGCAGGTGGGTTCTTGAACGGTAGATACACTGTATGGGCCTGACACCTTCCATGAATACATTGTTGATAATGCATAGGATAGTCATAAGGGCCAGTGGATTTATGTGATTCTGTGGCTGCAGCATTTACCACATAATCATCGATCTGCCATATTTGCCACATAATTTGCCTGTTTTGCTAATGTAGGTTATCCTGCTTTGATTAATTTTGTACTTGATGCAATTTCATCTATGGAGTCGGCTTTCATCTTGTGTGTGGATTTGCTCTGATGATTTTCTGTTGAATGTGTACTCTAGATAATAGTCTGCGTTCCTCTTAATGGAATGATGATTTGTTTTCACAAGTCTATTTGTCAATGTGCATGCATGCATTATAACACTCATTGCCGTTTGCAAAAGCAGAGATTCCTACTGGAAATTTCTGTATGCTATTTTATGAATACACATTTATTGTTAGAGTTGATATGCATAGATTCGGTGTGTGGTCATATAGGAAGCCTTGCATCCATACCTGTCTGCAAGCTGTCCTGGTGTCTCTGGGTCTGATTCACACAGGTAAACTTACTGTTTGTGTAAGTTAACATTTGTTTTGGAATTCACAAAACTACATTTTAATAGTACGTTTTTGAGTGTGGAGTCTGTAGATGGAGCAGAGAACTCCGCACATAAAAATGTAGGCCTGTCCTATCTTTTTATGTGCGGAGTTCTCTTTCCGAATGAGGAGTTTCCACACCTTTAAGCTTACTATTAAACTGCAGTTTTATGAATTCAAAAATAAAATGAAAACTTAGACAAACGTGTAGGCTGACCTTTGTGAATCAGGCCCATTTGTGAATAACTGCTATTCCTAAATTTACAAACCCCGAGAAAGTACATCTGGTCCATAAAGGTGAAGGGGGGTATGTTTAGGATGTCCGTGAGAGAATGCTTTCTTTAGGACAAAAACCCTCACTGCCTAACGGTGACATGCTTCATCATTGGATATCCTGCTCACACATTCACCAAATGGTGCCTCATGTGGAGCTGAGGTGTTTTTAATTATTGATGAAAGGCACCTATGGGGCAGAGTGATATTACCTACTGGAGGTCGCCAGTAGGTAGTTATAGTTAGAACCTATTTTCCATAGGAAAAGTGTTTTTTGATTTGCTAATAACTTTGGCGTCGTTTGACGAATCTTCGCGAAATTCTCCCAAAAAAAAGTCTATCCAGGTCAGCTCCTATACTGAAAGTTTGGGGGTGATTAGTCAAACGGGGGCTGAGAAAAAAGGGGGTCCCAAAATGCGTTTTTCGTGTGTTAATTTCCATAGGAAAGTTTGAGACAGGTTACAGCCCGAACTGCTGAACGGAATTACCCCAAATTTGGCAAAAAGTTAGTGCTTGGTTCAGAAAGCTAACTTTTTGTTAAATGGTGTAAATCCGTTCAGTATTTGCTGAGAAATTCAAAAAATGAAAGTTTTGATATTCAGGGACGCGGTGGATTCGCAAACCCTTCCGAGCAGGAGCTTCCCTGTGATTGGCTGCCATCTTGTGATTCAGTAGAACCGAGCCACAAGAAAACAGTGAAACACAGTGAAAAAACAAGAAAAGGGGCAGGGTAGAAACACCCTGACCCCTAGGCCTGCTCAGGGGGTCCCACAAGGACCCCCAGGGCCAAAAAAAGCTTTTTTTTTAAAAAACAAAGCACGGGCTCCCGCGCTTTGTTGTATTTAAGCCCCCAGGTGGGCACGCAGCCCCCCCGCAGACCCAGGGACCGCCACCTCCCTGGGGCAAGATTTATGAGTTGCGGGGGGTACGCAGCCCAGGGGTCCGCCACCTCCCCGGGACTTAGTTTTATAATAAAAAAGAAAAAAATGTGTGGGGAGGGCACAAGTCTCCCCCACATGCCCTGGTGAACAAGGCTATAGATTAGCCGAAACGCATCGGGTTGATGATTTCAAAGCAAGCTGTCACTACGCTCTTTATTGAATAAAGCTCCTTGTGTTTTTTTGGAGTCTGGTGTGCCGCGCTCTCCTTTTCTTTGGATTTACATGGGTGTTCCGTTCTCATGCACCGAGGCTGCCCTGTGGAGGTCAGGGCTCCCTGTGGAGGAAGTGTAAAGGAGATATGTATGGCAGCACAGGGGCCAGAGTGCTGATCTGCACTTTTGATTACATCATACCCGTGTTGGGGTCAACTATTGAGAGTGTGACTGCTAGTCATAAGGAGAGGCGGAGAGACCGCCTGAGGCACAGTGATCGGTGCCTGAGTGTATTATGCATTATTCCATTTCTGCATAACGGAGTAGCTGACTGTCGTATTACACATTGCATCATTTCTGCATAACGGAGTACCCGATTAGAGTATTACACATTGCATTATTCCTTTTTTTTAAAAAATGTTTTATTAATGTTCCACAACAACCATACAATTACAATTGACCATCAAAATAAATATACTGCAAAAAACAAGAATAAAAAAAGAATATAAAACCATAATAATTACGCATAGCTTGTCATATATAACAGGGCTGAACATAGTTATTTACTCATCAAAATAATCTTTTAACGGACGCCAAATAGTAAGGCCAAATCGTCTCTTGCGTGGTTTTTTCAGCATATACATACTAGTTTCAAGATTATACAGATTAAATAACTTAGAACGCCATATATCAAAGCTCGGCGCCTGTGGCTGCAACCACGCTGTTGCTATTGACAAACGTATCACAGCTGCTATAATAAAAAGAAAAAAACGAAACTCTAAAAGAGGATGCCCTTGGGTAGTTTCCTCCCCAATACCCAATAAGATTAAGTTCGATGACAATAAAACAGGTTTACCGAGAACATGACACAAAAAGTTTGAAATTTGATTAAAAAAAATGTTAAAGAAGGACAGGCATAAAACACATGTACTATATCGGCTTTAAAAGCTTTGCAGCGAAAGCATTCACCCGAATTAGAGTATAGAGAAGAGCTACCCCATTTCATCATCACCGCCGGAGTATGGTATAAATTAAAAATAGTTTTGTAAAGTTGGGCTTTTAGTGACGCAGAGTAAAGAACCATATGGGCCATTTTAATAGATTCTTGAATGCTGATAGATGTAGATAGAAGCCGGCATGACCACTTCTCATTAGTTTTATCAATATCATCTATACGATGTGCTATAGGCTCCTTGTAAATAGTTCCAATACGTGATTGAGATCTAATAGCATCAATAATGCGAATTGAAGACAGCGACGTGGTACGTTTGTGAAGAAAATCACGGATCTGTAAATATTAAAAAAATTGGTTATTAGATAAATCAAATTTCTGTCTAAATGCATCAAAAGAAAGAAAAACACCCTCAGCAGAAACAAAATCATCCAGACATGTGATACCTTTGGAATGCCAGCATCATATAACTGAATCACCAAAAATAGAAGGTAAAAGATATGGTGCCCTAAGCGGAGTGTATATCATAAGTTTGGGTATATTGCACATTTTCCTAACAGATTTCCAGACATTGAAAGCAGACATGATAGTTTTAAACCGGGTGCGCTTGTAATAACTACCATCAATATTAGAAATCAGACATTTTTTTGCAATCAAGCCAAGCGTAATGTGATAAATTGAGGGTGTTTCTGCCGCGTTAGACATTTCTTCACCAGTCAGGAGAGTATGCATCCTTAAAAGTAAACATGAAATCTGATAAAGAGCAAAATCCGGAACTCCCCATCCACCGCGGACAGGTGGCAGCGTCATAAAATGTGAAGCTCTACGGATTTTTCCTGGAGCCCAAAGATATTTTTCACAGACCGATTGTAGCTGGCGAATCTGGCATCTAGGAATCAGAAGGGGAACAGCACGAAAAAAGTAAAGTACTCTAGGTAGTATAATCATTTTTAGTAAATTAGCTCTACCAACCAGAGTTAGGTGAAGACTCTGCCATGAATCTAATGCATGTTTAGTTTTATCCAAGATATCCATCCACTTAACACTAACCAAATCATCCAAATTAGGTCTGATCTTAATACCCAAGTAAACCACTTCTTCCACAATCCTACTGTCAAAAACTATCGTTTGGTCCGTACACAGACATTGTGTCTTAGCTTTATTAAGTTTATACCCGGAGTATCTGCCAAAACATTCCGCTAGTTGTTCTATAGTGGGTAAAGCAGTATTTAAATCAGACATAATGACAGCTATATCATCCGCGTAAGCGAGAACGCTATACTTCGTACCTTGAGCTATAAAAGGGGGGATTTGTAAGTTAACATCAAGCATTCTAATGAAGGGATTAATATAAAAAGCAAAAAGAATAGGGGAACAGGGGCAACCTTGACGGGTCCCTCTACTAATCTTAACCACCTCCGATTTAAGGCCCATAGCACATATCCTTGCGGTAGGGGACCGATAAAAAATCTGAAGGGCCCGAAGAAAACCTGGGTTAAACCCTAAACGTACCATGACCTCCCATAAGAAACTCCATGACACACGGTCAAAGGCCTTCTCGGCGTCGAGCAGGACAAGGCCCAGAAATCTGGAATCAACCTGCGCGACGTCGAGAAGAGCAATGACCCTATTAATGTGATCAACCGTCCCCCGCCCTGGCACAAAACCATGCTGCTTCGGCGATACCAAGCCAGCAACAAGCGGGGCCATACGATTTGCTAACAATTTAGCATATAGTTTACCATCGCAATTAACCAGCGATATCGGGCGGTATGATCCTGGTTGATCAGGAGGTTTCCCCTTTTTCGGGAATATAACTATATGGGCGGCATCCCATGACTGGGGTGGGAAACCCAATCTAGCTGCCTGGAAAGTATTCAGCAGATCCTCTCGGAGTTCTGAAAAAAAGGTCTTATAAATCTCTGATGGAAGAGAGTCAGGTCCGGCCGCCTTACCCGAGGGCAATTTAAACAGTGCACGCTCGATCTCTTCAGCAGAAAATGGCAAATCCAATCTTTCTGCCTCAGCAGGATCAAGCCGATCCCATTCTAACGCTGGTAACCCGAAGTCAGGCGGGAGGTCACCAACATCCGCTGGCTATACAAATCAGTGTAAAATTGATGGAAAACTTTCATAATAGCCAGGGGTTCATGAACTAATACCTTTTGGTCATTATAGATAGAGTTAATTTTAGATATTTGATTTTTCGCCCGAATTCTTTGAGCTAAGTATCTACCTGAAGATTCCCCAAACTTATACAGTTGTTTCCTGTAAAGATGATATTTAAGCGAAATCTCTTGGGCCCATACAAGATTAATCTTAGCCTTACAACAAGCTAGTCTATCAAGGCTATCCTTAGGATCATCAGCTGCCTGTAGTTGAGCTATAAGATCTAATTCAGCATTCCGCAATTGAGTAAATAACATCATATTTTGTTTGCGCAATCTTTGAGCATGTAAGCCAAAACTGAGGACCTCACCTCTAAAACATGCCATAAAGGAATCCCAGACTACCGCGGGTTTAGCTGTGCCACGGTTAAGATGAAAAAAGTCTGGGATCCACTTTTTCATATGATTCACAAAAGGAATATCAAACAGCAGTTTCCTATCAAAGGTGAAAGTCTTACTGTATCTTATAATAGCCACATTAGAAAAGGAAATAGCCACAGGAGCATGATCGGATAAAAGTCTAGGATAGACTTGAATTTGACTACAGGAGGCCCAGGCAGCAGGAATAATAAAATAATCCAGCCGAAATAAATTAGTGTGAGGTGAAGAAAAGAAAGTATAGCCAGGTGTTTGTGGGTATAAGAAGTTCCACCCATCAACCAAGCCATGGTCAGCCATCAGATTCTTTAAAGCCTGGAAAACCTTAGGTTTACGAACCCTATATGACCGGGGAGAAAGGCTTGCCCAATCACTATCCAAATGAATATTGAGATCTCCACAACACACTACTGGTGAAGGCCATAAAGCAAGCTCACCATTTAAGAAATCAAAAACATTTGCTTCATCAAGGTTAGATCCATATACAGTACAGAGGGTGAACCGTATATCTCCCACTAAACAATCAAGAATAGCCCATCGGCCATGTATATCTGCCAAGAAATGCTCAGTTTTAACTAAAGAGGGGTGTGCCAGAATGGCCACACCCCGCGTTGTATCCGATTGTTTAGAGGCCACCAAAGTAACATACCCCAAATCATCTAACTTTTGCCTTAAGGACCACGAAATGTGTGTTTCCTGAATACACACAATATCAGGATTAATAAGTTTCAATTCAATTTGCATCTTCCTTCGTTTCTCATAATTATTAAGGCCACAAACATTATAAGTTACGATTTTTAAGTTCAAATTAGCCATTAAATTCAAAATTTAAGAGCCCTTTAGTAAACACAGTCATAAATGCATTAAACAAAAAATCACAAAAATAAATCAAACAGTTGTGGAACATCATTTTCCTTTCCCCCCCCCCCGTACCCACACCCCACCAATCCCTTCCTTCCCTCGACCCAGCCAGACCCCCCCACCCCACCATCTACCTTCCCCCCTCCCAATAATGAGACAATAGGACCGCGGTCAGCTATAACTATAGCACAATTTGCCACCTTAAGCCACATTATTATCTTCCACTCAACTCACAGGGCCCAACTGTTGCAGATATTCCTTAGCCAACACTTCTGAGAAAAAAAACCTGTTTTGGCCCTGAACCACAACCTTTAGCTTTGCAGGGTTCATTAAGAACGCTTGCCCACCCTTCGCTTGAAACATAGGTATTAATTGGCGAAGGTGCCATCTGCGAGACACTGTTTCATGAGAAAAATCCGGCCTGACAAAAAAATGAATCCCTTTGGCCAATCTCTTACGATTTGGCCTCGCCAGATCATAAACAGCTTCTCTCGCTAAAAAATTGTTGATTGAAATCAAGATGGCACGAGAATATACAGGTTCCGGTCCTAAGTGGGTAGCTTGTTGTTTTCTATGGAGAGGGAATCGATGGCCTCTCTGAATCTCTATCCCCCAATCCCACTGGGAAAGCTCCGGGAAAGCGCTTGTAAACAATTGGAAAGCATGGAGCCCGCGTGCGCATATTGCAAAAAGAGACTGCTATATAGAGCGCCTTTATCCAAAGAACATAAAACTCACCTCGCTCTGTTAAATTGCAGATCCCTAATCAAGCACAAATATGAGATATATGATCTCCTTACGGAAAAAGGCATTGATGTCCTATTTTTGACTGAGACACGGCTCACTGAACACTCAACACCCGATATTAAAGATGCGGTACCAAAACAATACCACATACTTAGGCAGGATAGAGAGAGCAAAAGAGGAGGAGGGATCGCCATCATTTATAAAGAGAACATATCATGTGAAATCAAACAAGCAGATTTAGAGAAATGTGTGGCCATTCGTTTCACCTTGTCCACAGTAGAAGGTAATACCCTGACCGGGTTCCTCATATATCGCCCTCCGGGCCACTCAGCGCAGTTTGTGGCCAGTTTGGAGGAGAAGATAGTACACCCAGCACTGAGGCATAACAAATTGCTGATCCTAGGGGACCTAAACATACATTTTGATGAGACTAATAATAAAGAAGTAGATGCTATCTGTAAAGATATGCTTACCCTTAATTTAACCCAGAAAGTAAAAACACAAAAGCACCAAGGAGGCCATATATTAGATCCTATCTTTACGAACTCGGAGGAGATTGAAATAGGAGCCCCCTGGCCTGTTCCTTGGTCAGATCACTTTATGGTCCCATTTACGATGCCAGCATACAGAACAAGAGTGCCACCCTCCAAGGAGGCAATTACCACTAGAAAGTGGAACAACTTTGACACAGCCTCCTTTGAACATGCTTTGATGGGAAAGAAACCTACACTAGATAAGGATATTGAAGTAGCTAATGAGCAGTTTGAGGCCTGGGTAGCCAGGGCGCTGGATAAAGTTGCACCTTGGACGACTAGAATCCCTCAAAGAACTAAAGCCACAGCTCAGTGGTTCAATGAAGAACTACGTATAGCAAAAAAAGGATGTAAAAAATCAGAACGAGCCTGGAGGAAAACCTACTGCACTATATCTAAAGATAAATACCATAAGGATTTAAAAGCGTATCACGCATTGATAAAGAAAACTAGACGTGAGTTTTATACTGACAAAATCGACAGTGCAGAAAACTCCCATAAGGAATTATTTATGATATTAAAATCCCTCAAAAATAATGAGGAAGAAGGAGTGGTAAACTCCTCCAAAGAGATCTGCAATAAAGTGGCAGGTTTCTTTGCTGATAAAATCACAAAGATATATGCGTCATTTCCGTTGGAAGCCCAAATGGGCTGTAATCAGCACTCTGGCAGCAAGGAGGAATTTAAGGGTATGACATTAAACAAATTTATAGTACCGGAGAGGGAAGAACTCTTAGCCACGATTAGGGGAATAAAATCAGGATCCCCCCGTGACCCAGCTCGACCAGAAACATTATTGATTGCCATCAATATGACCTTACCTTTTATTTCTGAACTGATATACCATTCTTTTAGGACCGGGATAGTTCCCCTAAGTTGGAAGCAGGCCATTGTTAAACCGCTGAGGAAGAAATCTTCTTTGGATTTCTCCGTACTGGAGAACTTGCGTCCCATTTCGCTACTACCGCTAATGGCTAAGATAGCAGAAAAAATAACAAATAGACAATTAGTGGATCACATTACTGCTAACGCTATCCTCCATCCCTCTCAGTCAGGTTTCAGAAAGGCGCACTCCACGGAATCTGCCTTGCTGATGGCTACAGAGACCCTAAGAAAATACGCGGTTGAAGGGAAGACAGCGGCGCTCATCCTTTTGGATTTGAGCGCAGCTTTTGATACCGTCTCACACTCCCTACTACTACAAAGATTAGAGGCTTGTGGCATACGGAGACTTGCCCTCCAATGGCTGACCTCCTTTTTATCCCAACGAAGCTTTCAAGTAGCACAACTTGCACACATATCAGACAGTTTCCCATTAAAGCAGGGAGTCCCTCAGGGCTCGACTTTAAGCCCAACCCTGTTTAATATATATGTGGGACCACTAGCGGAGTGTGTGCAAAAGCATGAGATATCGATTGTATCGTATGCTGACGATACCCAATTAATCGTGCTACTATCCCAAAATAGAGAACAGTCAGCGATCCGCTTCACCAAATGCATGGAAGAAGTAGCAGAATGGATGACCGACCATTGCCTTAAATTGAATGGAAATAAGACGGAAGTATTGGTAGTCAGAAAAACACCCACCATCTGGTCCTCTGCTTGGTGGCCTAATACACTAGGACAAGCTCCTCTCCCTAAAACAGAAGTGAAGAATCTGGGTATCTGGGTCGACTTTAAATTGTCATTCGACAGCCAGATACGGAAGGTTGCAGGAAAGTGTTATGGAGCAATGAAAACCCTGAGGAAAGTCATTGACCTGCTCCCTGTAAAAGCCAGGAAAACCATAGTCCATGCTATAATTACATCTCAACTGGACTATGGTAATGTACTGTATATAGGTGCTTCCAAGAAAGGACTTATGAAATTACAGAGAATACAAAATGCGGCAGCCCACCTAATCCTCAACCTCCCGAGGAGAACGAACTCTAGAAGGGCCCTAACCACCTTACACTGGTTGCCCATAGAAAAGAGAATTCTGTTTAAAGCCATGTGCTATGTTGATCGTATCCTGACAGGTAAAGGCCCCCTCTATCTTCAGACACTGGTATCAAAATATATCCCAGGGCGCAATTTACGCTCTATGGATATGGCTCTATTGACAATCTCGAAAATACTCAGAGCCAGAATGGGAGCTCGCTCCTTCAGGTACCTGGCAGCCAAACTATGGAATACGCTGCCGCTGTCTACGAGAACGGAGCCTAGCGAGTATATTTTTCGCAAACAATTGAAGACATGGCTATTTCTCAAAACAGACTTCTGATCATTGCTCGCCTCTATCTAGTCCAATTTTGAAGTCTCAGCGCGGGGACACACCGATTGGTGTAACCATGCGCTCTATAAATGAATAAATAAATAAATAAATAAATAATAAATTGTCTCGCATCATCCCGCTCCGCCCCCTCCGGAATACCCAACACTCGTAAGTTATTCCGTCGCATCTGATTTTCAAGATCAGATAATTTCCAAGTGGCATCATCTTTTTGCTTTTTTAGTGCAGTCACCAGTCCTTTCTGAGTTGATAGTTCATCCTCCAAAACTGAGATGCGGGTTTCAGTCTCATTTACTCTAGTGCCAATCTCAGCACTTGTCTTATTTATGCGTCTTATGGCATTTTGTAGTTTACAACAGGCCCCCTGTGTTCTGGTATTCTCAAGCCTAGTCTCCGCTCTGTGTGACAGCATCGTATGGTAGATCATTTCCAACGTAATGGATTTGGGAGGGTCAGACGAATTAAACGTGGGAGGATTCCCTAGGCCCACTTCATGGCCTGAGGCAGATGGCTTTGTGGAAGAGAATGAATAATCCCAAACCAAGTTCTCCCCTGGGGCATTAAGAGTTTTATCAGGTACAGTGGCCCCTAGATCATTCACCTCTCCACTCAAGATCTTGTTTTTCCGAACTGTAGCACCAGGGGCCTTATTCATATATCCTCCCGTTATGCAATCATCGATTTCTCCCTGCTCATACTCTGCCCAATCCCTACTGGTCGCATCATCATCAGATGTGGTAGACCCATCTGATAGAGAATTTTTTTTATCTAATGGGTCATTATCTAGATTAGACCCGGCCTGGTCAGTGCCTAAACCATCTTGTGTTACCACCGTTTTGGGAAAGTCAGTAGATTTAAGAGGGAGAACTACAGGTCCCAGCATGCATCTTGGTAGACCAGCCAATGCAGTTGAAGTCTCGACATCCAAGTCCAAATTCGCAGAAGGATCCAAAGCGCTTCCTATCACTGATGGATGATTACCGTGACTCACCGGTATTTCACCCGTCATGTCCGCCGATTTATATCCCTCCAGGGTAGAGCCGAGGACAGCGTCTAAAGTCTGCTGCATCCCGCTATCAGCCGATTTATTTGATAGCTGAGTCGGGGCTTTGGCTGCTCGTTTAACGAACAGAGGGAACGTGTGTTTAGCAGCGGGCGAAATAGCGGCAGAAGAAAAAGTCTTTCCCAGAGGGGTCTTAGAGCGGGACAGCGAACTAGAATCAGAGCCATCACCCAGCCCAGCATCAGCATCCGTTACCTTCACCTGTCCCCCGGCTGCGGAGTCCGCATTCGCTGATGGTTTACCGCTGCGGGGCTTTGGATTTTTTGTCAGGATCTTGGGAGCTGCTTTCGGCGGCAATCCGGTAGTGGCTTGGAAGGACCCGCCAACCGCCAGGGCAATAAGCGAGCACCAATTGCCGCACCGCGGAGGGCAAAGATGCCAGACACCTCCACGCACCCAGATCACAGCGGATGCCGTGGTGAGTATACTCATCACCGATAGCTTTCAGCCGCATACTCGTACACAGGCACCGCTTCTCTCTTCCCTCGAAGGTTGCAGCGTCATGCCTTAAAGCTTAAACCTTTGAGCAAAATCATATTCGTGGCACTTTCAATGAGGGGAGTCACCGCGGGGAGTGCATAGGTCCAGCTCACTCGGCCGAAGCACCGGCCGCCATCTTGCCCTCGCCCACATTGCATTATTCCTACATAACGAACAACCTGATTAGTATATGACGCATGGCATTTTAAATGCATAATGAACTACCTGATTGTCGTATGACGCATTACCTTGTTTCTGCATAACGAAAAACCTGATTAGCGTATTGCGCATTTCATTCTTCCTGCATAACGCGTTACCTGATTGGTGTATTACGCATTGACTTATTTCTGCATATTGACATACCTGGTGGTTGTATTACGCATTGCATGATTTTACATTGCAGAGTGTCTGATTGCTGCGTTATGCCTTACAGTATTTTTACATTGCAAAAGTGCCTGATTCTAGCATTACGAACTGTATAGCATGATATTAGGATTACAAGAGAATGTTTAGAAGTGCCCATTAATACTGCCAGAACTTACAAGGGCTGGCTGACCTAACAACTGGACAGGAAAAATATTACACAGCCTCATATGTTGGATTTATATTGTGTGGTCTTATCGTATATCGTTTTATACAAAGTTTATACTCGTTTTTATAAAACTCATTTGGAGTCTATTTGTGGTGTCATCATTGGGTTGTTGTGAGCGTGGTTGCAAATACTTTACACATTTGCCTTAAAGATAAGCCTGGCTGCTCGTGCCAAGCTACCAAGGGGGTGAGCGGGGCTATCTAAGAAGGTGACCTTCCTTTCCCTGACGTTGGAACGCAGGACCCTACTTAGCCTAAGGTACCTACCTCAGCCAACCAGGGATCCCGAGTCTAACACTGGTTAATTGCAGCAGTACACGTTTCTAAGTGCATGGGTATTGCTTGGTTGATTTTGCAAGTGCATGCTTAATGCCTGGGTAATTACATGAGTTTATAGGTAATGTCTGGATGATTGCTTGAATAGATGGTTAGTGTCTGGGTCATTGCATAAGTACATGGGTGCTGCCTGGATGATTGGAGTAGTGGAGTGATACCGCATTGTGATTTCATAAGTGCTTAGGTATTGGCAGAGTGATTGGATAAGTACATGGTACTGGCTGGGTGATTGGAGGAGTGCATGGATAGTGAAAGGGTGATTGCTGGAGTGCATGGGTAGTACCTGGGTAATTGAAGGAGTAAATGAGTAGTGTCTAGGTGATTGGAGGACTGCATGGGTAGTGCACAGGTGATTGTAGCACTGCATGGTTAGTGCCTGGGTCATTGCATAAGTACAATGGAACTGACTGGATGATTACAGTATTGCAAGGAGAGTGCATGGTGAATTTGTAAGTGCTTGGGTATTGGTGGAGTGATTGGATAAGTATATGGTACTGGCTGGGTGATTGGAGGAGTGCATGGGTAGTGACAAGGTGATTGCTTGAGTGCATGGGTAGTACCTGGGTAATTGAAGGAGTGAATGAGTAGTGTCTAGGTGATGAGAGGACTGCATGGGTAGTGCACAGGTGATTGTAGCGCTGCATGGTTAGTGCGTGGCTCATTGCATGCGTACATGGGTACTGACTGGATGATTAGAGTACTGCAAGTGAGGTAATTCAGTTTCCGATCTCGTTCGTATTTAGCCACCATTTTGTGTCCTTTCTGCCATTTTGTGTTGCCCTCACTCAGGCGGCACGGTGAAGGAAGAGTTGTTTTTCCTCATCCTACTGCAACGTGTCAAATAACCTCCTGCCTCTGTTTATAGCTGGTGTCAGGGTCCGGCCGACTCCACTAATCCTCGTCTGGTCTGACTAATCCCTGTTTCAACTATCTGTTGGTTCGCACCATTCTTTCCTTACTTTATCTTATCCTCTGGCCTTCGCTATTCTTTACTCGTATTCTCTCATTTCACAACTGTCCTCTAAGCCATACAAATGTGTCCTGCCACCTGCAAGTCGACTTGTAAACACTACCACTTATTAACTTGTGGGGAAGGGTGACAAACACAGTTGGGAGAGGGGCTTATTTGAGTTACTTAATATCTTGTTTTCACATTCTCCTCATTGGTTGACCCTGTATGCATTGGGAGTGTTCCTTGTGAATCTGTATGTTATAAAAGATTGTGGCCACAAAGTAAAGTGGCAGTCTCCTGAGAACATACCGAGTGTACTTCTGGGGCAACTGTACTTAGCTGCAGCTAATAAACCTTATCTTCTACGCCTAACAGAGTGTCCCGCGTCTCTGTTCGACAAAGCAGGTGAACTCAGGAGATTAAGGCGTACCCTGCGCCGCCAGGCCCCTAAGGTCTTGGTTCTTTAATTGGCACCTGAACGTGGGCCGGCTTCAGAGGTAGTAGTTCTTGCCCGAGGATCGTGAGGAGCCCCGCAGGAAAATTCTGGAGGAATCGCGAACCACGTCAAGCAACCCTTGTATGTCGAAGTGGTCCGAAGGTCTCTTGCAGCGTGGTTTCTCCTTTCTGACGGCTGCTGATGACTGCTGCCCTGACTGCCGCCCTGCTTTGGTCCTTTTGATGATGTTTGGTATCGCGAGACATTAGACGGGCCTCTGTTGGCGTAAGAAGACACTTAGTTAAGTATTGGTGGGTAGCTCCCACTATTTTTGTTTTGATTTGGGTCTTTGATTCGGCTATTGCAAAAGCCGAAGCCGAGGGGTGAGTACGTTTGTGCTATGGTATTTGATTTAACCCCTTGATGTTTGTAAACAGTCCAGTGAAATAACGATGCCTGGTCTGAATAAGTTTAAGAAGTTCTGTTGCTTTAGTTGTAATAGGGATTCCCGGCTGGAGGACGCTTGTCCGATTCCTCCGGTTGGAACTGCCACCTATGAGCTTTATGCAAAACATGGTGTCGGCCCCATTGCCTTTAATAAGGCATGGATCCGATACACGAAGAACGATGGTGTTCTACAGTGGCCACTAAATGGTACTTTTGAGCCTGACATATTAGACAATTTGGAAGCGATATTGTCCAAAAAACAAGCCCGGCCGGCAATGTTTGACTCTTTTCACCTCTGGCGTAAGGAAGCCAAACAGAAAGAAATTAAGCAGGCAAAACGAGATAAGAATGCACAAAATATGACGATCATACAGGCTGCCCAGCAGTTTAAAGATAATGAGATTGATAATGCAACGGAAATCTCAGAGAGACAGCATCGTATGGCAATAGATAGATGCTATCCGGTGTTGCCTAGTTCCCCTTCTGATAAAAGTAAGGATCTGGAGGAAGACCCTTTGATGTCTCACTTATTGAGATTGCCTCCACCCTATGTACAAGGTGCTAATGCACCTCCGTTGTTACAACCTGTTCAGCTACCTGTTGTCCCCCCACCTGTTCCGGCTCTTCCACAATTGCCGCTTCCGGTATTGCCACCCCCACCTCTCGTGCCACCGATTCCTTTGTCTCCATCTCCGAACCTCAATCTTCTTTGCCTTCGGCTCCCCTTATAACTGCCAGTTCCTTTCCTGTATCGCCTAATACCTTGTCCCCAGTCCTTATGTCTAATTCTCCTACTGTGAGCAAACGAATATCTGGTTTCTTGTCCCCTTTCTTTGAGACTCTGAACATGTCTCCGGCTTTCTCTCGAAGACAGTCTCGTAGTCAACTTCCAGGTTTCGACGAACAGGTGGTATTGGACTCTCTCGCTCGCAAATGGATCGAGAAGGGTATAGTGTGAAAGATATCATGGCCACCTTTCATCAATGGGAAGCGCCCACGCAGAGATATGTATTTAATGTTATGTGTGACACTCTCGCTAAAGAATGGGAGGATATGGATTTGGGTTTACTTCACCAGGGTTTGTTGGATGTTCAGGCTAATTTCGATAAAGGACTCATTGTGGGTTCTAAGGTTGAGGACGCTGTAAGGACACTTGTTACTTTTAGGTCGTTATTTAATTCACAAACTTTTCTTGATTCTGATCCTGCTGTTCGGCAGACATTGAAACATTAACCAATGAGAGAGGTTCCTCCGATATGGAGGGAAGAGGTTGTGCAAGCAGGTAATAATCCAGCTATTCCCGCTCACTTCCAGCGTATATGGGTACATGTGCCCTGGAAGAGATCTGATGTGTTGGCCCTCAAACAATCTCTACCGGATCCCCGTAAAAAACCCTGCTGGTTATTATAAAGAATTGTCTCAGACTGTTGATGCCTGTATTATGAACTTAGCGGATATTGACATGCTGATGGGAAATGTAGACCCACAAGTGTTATGGGCTCGGATTCGTAAAGAGGGTCACGCTCAAGAATTGGGTGGTACATGGAATGTTATAAATGCCTCGGACAGAGCAGAAGTAGGTGGTGCTAAGCCTGATGTTTTGATCACAGAACTCCCTGGTAGGATTATTGCTTTAATGAAAACAATGATGCCCACCTTACGAGTTTATTGGGATAAATTAGCCGCGTGCAAACAGAAGAAAGATGAGATTGTCTCCGATTTCTTCACTCGTTTTGAGGAGACGTTTATTGATCACAGTGGTCAGGATATGACTACGGAGGGTGGACAGCGATTATTTGTAGATAAATTCGTATTCAATTTGCTCCCCAAGTTGTCACATAAGTTAAAAGACTCTGAAAGTTCAGGGGCTGTGTCTTCTTCTGCTCAGATATTGGCTACTGCTCAATATTACGAAAACAGGGACAAAGAGGAAAAAGACAAGAAAGAGAAAAAGACTAAAGAATTAAAAACAAAGGTTCTTCGGCAACAAGCTTATCCTCCTCGCTCTGCTCCGCACCAGTTCCAACAGCCTCCCCAGTTTCAGAGGATGTTTCAAAAGCCTTAGCCCTATATTCCACGACCTTTGTTAGGTCCTAACCAATGCGCTTATTGTAGGGAGGAAGGTCATTTTAAGAATAGCTGCCCGGTTTTATTACAGCGTAATGGAGGACTATCTACTCAACGAGGTCGTGGTGGTTCCCAGTTAGCGCCCAGGGGTAGAGGTCGAGGTATGTCGCCCCAGACACAGCATTCCCTTCCACCTCCACATTCTTCGAACTACTTTGATCAACAAAATACTAGGTCTACACAGTATTACAATGATGATTACTATGTTGAAGGTGAGAATGACGGTCTTCACGCTAACTAGGACAGCCATAGACAAAGTAAGGGAGTTGTATCGATTCCAGTAGATCAGAATGGGGCTTATGTTAATGTCACTACAATGGGTGTTTCAGAGCCATTTCTTTTAGATACTGGTGCGATGAGAAGTTCTATTATTCACTCTAAACTCCCTGGGGCACCTTTGTCTGGCTTAACAAACGTATCCGTAGGATTTTCTGGCGCCCCAGTATATAGCCCGGTCTCTTGTCCTCTGCCTATTTAAATTGGTTCTTATGATTTGGAAGCTCCGCTTCTTTTAACGACTGGTTGCGGCGAAAATCTGTTGGGTTTGGATTTATTGAAAAGACTGCATGCAACGATATATTGTTCTCCTTCTGGTGTACATCTCGTTTTGGGGCAGAAACTGACCTCCCCAATGTATTTGTCTAAAGATCAATTTCCACCTGAATTGCTCTCTCTCCCTGCAACACTTTGGGCTGCGGGTCCATATGATGTTGGTTGTCTTGATATCCCACCCTATGTTGTTACCCTCAAGTCCAATGCTAAATTGCCACGCATTCCTCAATACAAAATTCCCAATGATGGTGAAAGAGCACTTTTTGCTACTATTTATGATTTGGTTCAGAAGGGTGTGGTCGAGGAGACAAGGGGAAATGTATGCAATAGTCCTGTTCTTCCGGTTCTTAAACGCACTGATCCTTCTCAGCCTCCTGTTTATCGCTTTGTTATTGATCTCCGGGAGGTCAATAAAATTGTTGAACCGCAGTTTCCTGTTGTTCCAGATATCACTGCTCTGTGAACTATGACACCTGCCTCGGCAGCTTGGTTTTCTGTTATCGATCTGAAAAATGCTTTCTTCAGCATCCCCATTGCTGAAGAGAGTAGGGATATTTTTGGCTTCTCTTTAGGAGGCCGAAGTTTCCGGTTCAAGCGCCCACCCCAAGGCTATTGTGAAAGTCCCTCCATCTATAACCAAGCTCTGAAATGCCAGCTTGATGCTTTTCCTTTACCGCCAGGTGCTACCCTTATTCAGTATGTGGATGATTTATTGATTGCTGCTGATTCAGAGGATATTTGCAAAAACGTGACTATTGCACTATTGCGTCACTTGTCTGACCTTCACCATAAGGTTTCACCTTCTAAATTACAATATGCCCGCCAAGAGGTTACCTCTCTAGGTCATCTCTTGTTGAAGGAGGGAAGGCGACTGACCCCAGAACGTATTCAAGCAATTGCACAAATGTCTGTGCCATCCACACAAAGAGAAGTGCGTGCCTTTCTGGGCATTACCTCTTATTGTATACAATGGATTCCAATTTTTTCTTTGGTGGCTAAACCTTTGTTGGCACTCACTTTGAAAGACACACCCCAACCCCTCCCTTGGACTGATGAATGTCAGAAGAGTTTTTCTGATTTATGTGCTGCCCTGTGCTCTGATCCTGTGTTGGGTCCTCCGGATTACAGTAAGCCCTTCATGCTCTATGTCCATGAAAGAGAGGGTTGTGCGTTGTCAGTCTTAACACAGCGATTTGGAGACAAGCCGCGGCCATGTGCCTACTTTACGGCTACATTAGATCCAGTAGCCAAGGTATTGCCTAGTTGTCTTAAAGCTATAGCAGCAGCAGCAATTTCTATTCGTCAATCTGCTGGAGTGGTGCTTGATAACACTCTTATTGTCATGGTACCACATGCAGTGGATGCCTTGCTAAATAGGACCAAAATGCAGCATCTTACAAGCGCTCGCTTGTCTGGGTATGAACTGATGCTCTTGGCTAGTCACGTGCACATCAAACGATGTAACACTTTAAATCCAGCCACATTGTTACCTCTTCCAGAAGAGAAAGGTATTCAGGAACAACATGATTGTTTTCTCCGTACTGAGGAGGAGACAAAAGGTAGGATTGATTTGAAAGATACACCACTAATGGACCCGGATGGGATCCTATGGGTGGATGGTTCTTGTTTTAAACTCCCTAATGGTGAAACAACTTCAGCTTACGCTGTTACCACCTTGCATACAATTGTGGAGACAGCACGCATCAGACATAATTCAGCTCAGGCGGCTCAACTGATAGCTTTGACCAGAGCATGTGTGTTATCTAAGGGGAAGAGAGTGAATGTATATCCCGACAGCCAGTATGCGTTTGGTGTGGCACATAGCTTTGGACGTTTGTGGAAGGAAAGAGGATTCTTTACCTCCCACGGTACCAAAATACAGCATGGTCAGTTGGTAACTGATCTTCTTGAGTCACTTGCTTTGCCTACCCAGATAGCAATCATAAAGTGTAGTGCACATAAGAGGATTACTGATGATGTTGGTCGCGGGAATGCTTTTGCGGATGAGGTAGCGAAAGAAACAGCCAGAGATGCTATGAGTCGCATGTATGTTGCGGGCCCTGCTAATTGGGTCAAGGAAAAGAAAAAGGAATGTGTGAGGATACAATAGAAAGTGTGAAATTGATTCAAGGAGAGGCTACAGAGAAAGAGTTGAGTAAGTGGAAAGAGAGTACAGGAATGTTAGACACGATGGGATGTTGGATAGAATTGTCAGAACATCAGTGTTGGCTGTTACCAGATGCCTATGTACTGCCTGTAGTTGCTATGGCACATGGTCCAGCCCACATCAGTGTGAAAGGAATATGTAAGCTTCTGGCTCCAGTGTGGCTGAACGAAGGGATTCCAAAATGTGCAGATAATTTAGTGAAGCATTGTATCGTTTGCTTGATGCATAATCCAGGAAAGGGAACCCCAACTCCAGCAGGTCATTTTGCTCCCCCAACATATCCTTTTGAGGTGTTGCAAATTGATTATATTCACATGGAACGATGCAACAATCTCAAAAATGTTTTGGTGGTGTTGTGTGCCTTCTCCAGATGGATAGAGGCCTACCCCCTGAAAGACAACACTGCTGTGTCCACTGCCAAAGTTCTTCTGAAAGAGTTCTTCCCTAGGTTTGGTTTGCCGCGCATTGTCTGGAGTGACAATGGAAGTGAATTTGTGGGCCAAATTATGAGAAAGGTGTGTGGCGGTCTTGGGATCGTCCAGAAATTCCATGCGGCGAACCATCCCCAATCAGCGGGTTTGGTAGAGTGCTATAACGGCACTCTCAAACTTAAGCTTGCAAAGGTACAGGCTAGCACGGGACTTGCCTGGCCCGATGCTTTACCTTTGGCTCTCCTATCCACTAGAACAGCCGTACATTCTTGTTTGGGACTCAGCCCATACAAGGTTATTTTTGGGTGCTCGGCTAATGTTTGGGGAGTCCCTCGCCCTAAAAAGTATTCTGACATACAGTATCCAATGCTGATTGATTATTTGCATGGCCTCACCACTAAATTACGTGTTCTCCACCAACAGGTTCGAGACGCTTTACCAGAGGCCTCCACAGACCCAGGTCATTCTATCCAACCGGGAGACTGGGTCTGTGTGAAAAATTTTCAAAGGACAAGGAATTTGGAGCCTCGTTGGATGGCGCCTCAACAAGTTCTTTTTGTCTCGCGTACAGCAGTGAAGGTCGAAGAGAAAAAGAACTGGATCCATGGGGTGCACTGCAAAAAGGTGCCCTTGCCCTTGCCTTTTGACCAGTGGGTCTGTAGGGTGTAGGTGATTTTGAAGGCGAAAAGGTCCCTCGGTTTGTACCTTTCAGTAGTGTACACCTAGATGGAGCTCGGTCTGAAAAAGAAGATGACGATGTTTTACAAGAAGCAGTACCGCCACATCTTCGATTGAACACTACAGATCCACAGACACTATTTCAGGACCAAACTGTGCTGAACAGAACTCGATATAATTTAAGGCCTAGACTGGTCAAGGATACCTGAAATTTTCATCTCTTTCATGACATGTATCATCTGTCCAGGTTGCAGGGTCATGGTAGGAGTCTTGGTTTGTGACCGGTATAGTGGCTAGGCCCCCAGGACTTGCAGTGTCATAGGACGGATAACAATCACAGCCAAGTGAGTAAGGAAGATTGCCGTGAGCAACAATTTTAGAGGATGGATGTCAAATTGGGAAAGAATAATAGGAAGGAAGAGATGAAAAAGAAATATTGTAAATTAATATACAGTCAATGTGGCATAACATTGTGTGTTCTTATGTTTTTTAGTATCTTATTGGCTTGTGGAGGTTGGATTGCTCATGTTATGCAGCACAAATCTGTCCCTACTTCTATTTCCTTGCCTCTTCATTCTACTATCTGCCCACATCAATCATACATGCTTCCCCAACATGAACTAATCAGGAGAACAGAATATTTTAACAATTCATTTGTCCAGTTATTGCACCAACACCAATTGGTAGTCAACACAACCAGGAGTGCATGGGTAAAACCTGGGTAATTGAAGGAGTGAATGAGTAGTGTCTAGGTTATTAGAGGACTGCATGGATAGAACAAAGGTGTTTGTAGCACTGCATGGTAAGTGCCTGGGTCATTGCATGAGCACACAGGTACTGATTGGATGATTAGAGTACTGCAAGGGAGTGTATGGTGAATTTATAAGTGCTTGGGTATTGGCTTAGTGATTGGATAAGTACATGGCAATGGTTGAGTAATTGGAAGAGTGCATGGGTAGTGACAGGGTGATTGCTAGAGTGCATTGGTAGTATCTGGGTAATTGAAGGAGTAAATGAGTAGTGTCTAGGTGATTAGAGGACTGCATGGTTAGTAGATAGGAGATTGTAGCAGTGCATGGTGAGTGCCTGGGTCATTGCATGACTCCATGGGTACTGACTGGATGATTAGTGTACTGCAAGGAGAGTGCATGGTGAATTTATAAGTGCTTGGGTATTGGTGGAGTGATTGGATAAGTACATGGTAGTGGTTGGGTGATTGGAGGAGTGCATGGGTAGTGACAGGGTGATTTCTGAAGTGCATGGGTACTACCTGGGTAATATATGGAGTAAATGAGTGGTGTCTAGGTGATTAGAGGACTGCATGGGTAGTGCACAGTTGATTGTAACACTGCATGGTTAGTGACTGAGTCATTGGATGAGTGCATGGGTACTGACTGGATGATTTGTGTACTGCAAGGATAGTGCAGGGTGAATTTATATGTGCTTGGGTATTGGCAGATGTGATTGGATAAGTACATCGTATGGGCTGGGTGATTGGAGGAGTGCATGGATACTACCTGGGTAATTGAAGGAGTGAATGAGTAGTGTCTAGATGAATAGAGTTGTGCATGGGTGGTACACAGGTGATTGTAGCACTGCATGGTTAGTACCAGAGTCATTGGATGAGTACATGGGTACTGACTGGATGATTAGTGTACTGCAAGGAGAGTGCATGGTGAAATTATAAGTGCTTGGGTATTGGCGCAGTGATTGGATAATTACATGGTACTGGCTGGGTGATTGGAGGAGTGCATGGGTAGTGACAGGGTTATTGCTGGAGTGCATTGGTTTTACCTGGGTAATTGAAGGAGTAAATGATTACTTTCTAGGTGATTAGAGAACTGCATGGGTAGTGCACAGGAGATTGTAGCAGTGCATGGGTAGTGCTTGGGTCATTGCATGACTACATGGGTACTGACTGGATGATTAGAGTACTGCAAGGAGAGTGCACAGGGAATTTATAAGTGCTTGGGTATTGGCATAGTGATTGGATAAGTACATGGCAGTGGTTGGGTAATTGGAAGAGTGTATGGGTAGTGCCAGGGTGATTGCTAGAGTGCATGGGTAGTACCTGCGTAATTGAAGGAATAAATGAGTAGTGTCTAGGTGATTGGAGGACTGCATGGGTAGTGCACAGGTGATTGTAGCACTGCCTTGTTAGTGCCTGGGTCATTGGATGAGTACAAGGGAACTGACTGGATCATTACAGTATTGCAAGGAGAGTGCATGGTGAATTTATAAGTGATTGCGTAGTGGCAGAGTGATTGGATAAGCACATGGTACTGGCTGGGTGATTGGAGGAGTGCATGGGTAGTGACAGGGTGATTGCTGGAGTGCATGGGTAGTACCTGGGTAATTGAAGAAGTGAATGAGTAGTGTCCAGGTGATGAGAGGACTGCATGGGTAGTGCACAGGTGATTGTAGCACTGCATGGTTAGTGCCTGGGTCATTGCATGAGTACACGGGTACTGATTGGATTATTAGAGTACTGCACAAGAATGTATGGTGAATTTATAAGTGCTTGGGTACTGGTGTTGTGATTGGATAAGTACATGGCAACGGTTGGGTAATTGGAAGAGTGCCTGGGTAGTGACAGGGTAATTGCTAGAGTGCATGGGTAGTACCTGGGTAATTGAAGGAGTAAATGAGTAGTGTCTAGGTGATTAGAGGACTGCATGGTTAGTAGATAGGAGATTCTAGCAGTGCATGGTGAGTGCCTGGGTCATTGCATGACTCCATGGGTATTGAATGGATGATTAGAGTACTGCAAGGAGAGTGCATGGTGAATTTATAAGTGCTTGGGTATTGGTGGAGTGATTGGATAAGTACATGGTAGTGGTTGGGTGATTGGAGGAGTGCATGGGTAGTGACAGGGTGATTTCTGAAGTGCATGGGTACTACCTGGGTAATTGATGGAGTGAATGAGTAGTGTCTAGGTGATTAGAGGACTGCATGGGCAGTGCACAGTTGATTGTAGCACTGCATGGTTAGTGACTGAGTCATTGGATGAGTGCATGGGTACTGACTGGATGATTTGTCTACTGCAAGGATAATGCATGGTGAATTTATATGGGCTTGGGTATTGGCAGATGTGATTGGATAAGTACATGGTATGGGCTGGGTGATTGGAGGAGTGCATTGGTAGTGACAGGGTGATTGCTGGAGTGCATGGGTACTACCTGGGTAATTGAAGGAGTAAATGAGTAGTGGCTAGGTGATTAGCGATTTGCATGGATAGTGCACAGTTGATTGTAGCACTACATGGTTAGTGCCAGCGTCATTGGATGAGTACATGGGTACTGACTGGATGATTAGTGTACTGCAAGGAGAGTGCATGGTGACATTATTAAGACTTTGGATCCGGATTTTAAGACATCTGATACTACTCCCCACATAAATTTTATCACATGCACAGATGATTACATACACAGCATGTGTTGTGTTGCAGTTGATAAAGGACATTATTTGATATTTTCTATGGCCATTATATGTAAAGGATTTCATTTTGTTAAGTCCATATTTACAGACCGAACATCCTCCACAGGTATAGAAACCTTGTGGTTTCTCAGGTAACCATGTTGATAATGATGTTTTTGGTACTTTAACATGGCTTGGGCATAGAATATTCTTTATCATGGACCCTTTTCGGTAAACCACTTTGGGTTTATTTGATACAAAGTCAGAAGGGAGAATGTCAGATTTAAGTAGATGCCAGTTTTTTCTGAGTATGTTATAGATGTGATTACCATACACCCCAAATTCAGTTATGAACACACACTGGCATTGGTTGTTGTTGTCAGTAGCACGCTTCCTATGCATAAGGGTATCCTTCCTTTTGCATTTTCCAATCTTACTTTCTTCTTTCTTAAGACAGTTATCCTCATAGCCTCTAGCTTTAAAATCACGTTTGACCCTACATATGTTGTTCTCAAAATTACTGTCCTCACTACAGTTTCAATGGACTCGCACCATCTCACCGTCTGGTATGGCAGCAATTGTTGTCTTGGTATGACAACTAGTGGCATGTAGCACACTATTACAGGCAGTTGGTTTTCTGTATAAATCACTATGGATCACCTGATCCTTCACATAAAGCCTAAGGTCTAAAAAGGTGATCTCATGTTTAGAGCTACTAATAGTTAACTTGATGTTGCAGGTATTAGCATTAAGATACAGAAAGTATTAATTGAGTTCCTCAGAACTCCCTTTCCATATAAAAAAAAATGTTGTCAATATATTGTGTATAGAAAAGGACCCTATCCACCCAGCTTCTGGCACCTGGGCCCCAGGCATGCTCCATCTCATACAACCCCATAAAGAGGTTAGCATAAGATGGAGCAAACCTGGAGCCAATAGCTGTTCCCTGTTTCTGGATGAAAGCATTCTGAGTTAGAATCATTTCTGACATGACCAACAGCATCTGGGTGTGTTCCAGATGGCACGCATTATGTTTGAATAGAAAATGTTTTAATGCTCTGAGTCCATCATCCAGCCCTATACAAGTATATAGACTCTTCACGTCCATAGTTATGAACATGAAGATACCATCCTCCAATCCAAAATCTTCTAGTTTACAAAGAAGTTCTCTTCTGTCTTTGAGATAAGATGGGAGGTTCTGCACCAAGGGCTGCAAAAAGGTGTCTACATACTCTGCAAGTGCTCTGTCGGACCACCATTGCCCGATATTATGGGTCTTCCAGGGGGGGATTCACCCCCCTTGTGAATCTTTGGTAGCACATAGATGCAAGGATGTCTAGAGTTATTGGCTAGTAGATACTTATATCCTAGATCCGTTATTAAGCAAGATTCATACCATTCGGTTAGTCTGCTATTGATGTTTCTCTCAATCATTTTAGTTGGATTTGACTGCAATTTCATATAGCATTCTGTGTGACCCAATTGTCTATCAATCTCAGCTGTATAATCATGATAGTTCATTATGACGATATTACCGCCTTTATCGGCCTCACGGATGACCAGATTCGGGTCATCTCGTAAGGACTGAAGAAAGGCTCTTTTGTCCCTAGTAATGTTATACTGATGTACACATTTCGCGTTAATAACATGACTGTCTTCTAGGTTGTATAAGTCCTGTGTAACTTACAAAGAGAATTCATCAATCGCCGATCTAGTACAACTGGGGGGTATGAATTTAGATGTATTTCTTAACCCGCTATCTACAGTTGTATCCTCAACAACATCAAGATTCCGTGCATGTTCTAATTGATCTTTCAATGTGGCAATTACATAGGAAGTGTCAATTTCAGATATCGTAAATTCAGACATACATGGCACATTCAACTCCGGAAGACGGATATGTGGATGTTCTGAAAAGTATTTTTTTACATTCAATTTTCGTACAAAGCGAAAAAAATCTAAGTGTACATTATCCAATACATGTTTCCCAGTTAGACAGAAATGCGAATCAGATTGAAAACATACTTGCATTGAAAGAGGCTCGTTGGATTTACTCAGAAAAGGTTGATCAGATTGGCCTAAATGATCAGATCGAATGGAATAAGATCTCCAGACAATGAGAGCGTTTGAAAAAACAGTATTTGATGCCCTGGTGTTTTGGGCACATATATTAAATGAATCTAGTGCTTCGTTCCTCATAGTATTCTGATTAACATGTTTCTGTTTGGCATGACAAATTTTGAGTGATTGCCTTAATCATGTATGGAACAATTGTGCTGTGCGTCTGCTTTTTGTATTCTTTCACTCGTTTGTGGATTATTTTAATATTTCGAATATCCACCATTGAATAAAATTATGATTGCAGTCACCCAGCGCTAGTAATGACAAACGCTAAATATATGCCAGTATAGTTCAGATATTAGCGATTCTGGCATTTACTCAGTCAAGCCTGGCCACTACAAGATGGCCGCCTTGTAGGTCTTTGAGTAAAGCGCCGCTGTAGCGACCCGGATGAGTAGCACTGACCCGGAAGTGCTCGAGACGCGTCGCCGGCTTAAAATCTCGGCCGCGTACCCCGCCTAGTTGATCCTGGAATGAGTTACGGCGCGACCTAAGGAACCTTACGGTGAGACCGGTCGAGTCCGGAAGAGCATTTGTTTTGCCATTGGTAAACAGTTAGCTGGGAAAAACGTTGAAAATTCGGGGTTGTAACTTTATCCTTTTTGAAACAGGGTGATAGAGAAACATCACGAATGGCTAGCAGACAGTAATTATATACCTGGGAGAATTAGGTTGTTTTCAAAATACTGATGTACGCTGGGTGCCTATAGACCCTGTGAATCATATTAGCACTCGTGGACATTGCCTTTACCTAATTTGAATGTGATGGTGGGGTTGTGAGAGGATATCACTGGAGATATTATCCCCTCTTTGTTGATTATGAGTGTTAAGAGTTAGCTTTTATTAGGGTCAAGGTGTGGGGACTTCTCAATGTTTATCAGAATTGTTTGTTCCTCATATTTGTCTCAACAGATGAAGGTTTAAGCAACACATAAACAACGGATGTGCTTTTTAGTAGGACAAGGAGAGCAACCTACAGTGCTCCTCCAAACACAAACAACGTGAGAGCTGGTATATTGGCCCTTGGCTCTCACTAGGTAATTCACATTGATACTCCATATACTGTCCTTTTTAAGGATATCTGTCTCTAAGTTTTTATGTGGGGTGTAATTGGTTCCTTCATGTATTCGTCAACCTTACATGTGTTTTTATGTTTTCTGCATATGTGCAGTTACTTTTGTTTTCAAATAGATTAAATCCAGGGAAGCGATTGCAGTTCCTTGATGCCCTGATGAATTTGCCGCAAAGATGAGTAGGCAATGAAACATGTTGGCCATTCATAAATGTGGTTACATAACATGACCGTGGTTTTAACCTTGGGATGACTCACAGAGCGGAATAAAATATTTGGAATTACACACGTGGGTCATACCTAATCTTATCTGCAAGACCACACGGGTCTTCCTCTCCTTTTCCTCCTTCTGTTGGTTTTGGGCTGCCTAAATAAACCTCCCGGGGTTTTTTTCCCACATTATTATTATTGATTTTTTCACATCATTATTTTCATGAGAAAGACATCGATGATGAGAAACTCGTGAGCACACTGGCGAGAACCTGCCAGCAGCTCCTCTGGTGTTGCGCACTTGAGATGCTTTCTCATTCTCCACACTTTTTCTTGTTTATGTTCTGGGTGGAATAATTTTCACATGTTCGGTTGCTTTTTTCAATGTTTGTAGTTGGTAAATATTAAGTGTTGTGGCACAAGGGATGTTACTGATAGTTCATGACAAGAACTACTGTCGAGGGTATAACAGATGTTTATATTACCCTTCTAATAATCCCATTTAATCGAAAGAAGTGCTTTGATATTACCAGGTCTTGTATTTTGTACTATTGATCGAGTGGAGGGTGGCCTGGTTTATTTTCCCTCTCAAACTCCTTTTTTTGAATATAGACAGAAATAAAGGCCTTTACATAGAATTGCACTTTCTTGTATATCAAACTGTCTTGATGAGAGATTCACAATATTTACAGCATTCATTTCAACATTTTCTTCTATACTGCCCACATTGTGGTGCACAATCTCATTGGCTATCATTGTTGGTTGTTTCCCATTTTTGCTTTTGTGACTGATCTGGTGTTTCTTGCCACCCTGCCTGGTTCGTCGCCTACATTTTCTTTTTGTTGCCTAGGCGATACCTCTGAACTTCGCGTAAAAATTCAGAGGTCAGATTAGGATTAGAGGTGGCAGTACTCGGTCCCTCCCCTAGGTTACTATCAACTGAGGAGATAGAAGAAACAGAGGTGCTGCTGGACGAAATGCTAGGGGCCCTTTTGTCAATCGGAGGTACGGTCACATTTTTAGCACTCACATCGTCATATTTACGTGCGAATGTGAAGATGTGGCCTTGCTCGTCATCATTTTGATCCCTTTCTATTTTTTGTTGTTTCTTACCCTTCAAATAGAGTTGACACAGTGTTAATTCCTTCTTGAGGATCACATAGTTCTTTTGTATTACCTCTGTAAATTGATCTAATTTATTTCCTTTTCCAGAATCATTATCTCCTTTCTGATTTTCTTCACTCTGTAATCTGAGTTACGGACTAGAATATCCATCATTCTGTAAGAGGCAGTGTGTAACCCATCCTCCCACTCCCCCAAAAGATCGGGCTCTAAGTCCTCGTAATTCGGAAAGATGAGGATACGTAGGCCTCTGGGAATGCGTTTGTTTTCTAGATATTTCTTAAGTGTGGCGCTGTCCCACCATTTGGTGGGCTCTTGCTTTTTAAGTTTCTCTAGGAGCACAAATGTATTCTTAAATCCATCACTTTTTCCAGTTGTTGATGGAGCACGTGTCGTATTACTATCATTTTTATTAAATAGATCATCTAGAAGCTCCTTCCTATTGTCTTCAAAATTCATCATGTGATAGATATCGATTTCAAAAAGGAAGAAAAGGGGGTTTAGACTGTGCTCGCGAGCTCAAAAGTATATATCACATGCTTTGATCCCCAATTCTGTGTGATCATTACAAAGTGTCAATCCTTTATTGCATCTTAAATATTTCAAACATTTCAAAAAGCTTTATTTCGATAAAAATTTATATCATAAAAGCATTGATGTACAGGTATATAAGGTGCAATACATCAAAAAGAGGGACAAAAGTTCTTGACGCCAAGGTACAGAATATAACAATTTAAGGAATGTGCATTTAAAAATCAAGTTAAAATATATCATTTAAAAGTAGAAAGTATTACATTTCATAATTAGAAGACAATTTTGCTAAAACATCAGTGCATTAAAAAACATTTAAAAAAGGATTCATTGTTGTGAGTGTAAACATTTAGCCCTAATATTCCAAGCCCGCCCGAAAAATTTTGCCACACCACAGACTAGCACTAGACTGGTATCAGAGCGTAATATTCTCAGTGCAACCCGATAGTTTGGCGTGCCCAGCAATCGACATACAGGACCCAACCATCGACCAAGTTGGGCATTCGAACATAATGTGCGCCGTATTTTCCACCAACCCTCTGCAACTTGGGCAAGTGGGCGGGGTTTGGTGGGGTGGCTTCCATTTGCTCATACGCTCGCGGGTTGGCAGTGTGTCTAGTCTAAATTGGATGTACAGTGATCTGTCTCTCTGGTTCTGTACAAAATCTAAATACGGCTCAAAGCTGACTGCCTGTTTATGTGTATAGAAAGCTTCAGTCAGACTACCTAGGTGAGGGCTACTAAATTCCTGGGTGTCTATCCATGACCAATAAGCTTTCTTCAGGACTGCCTTACTCAGGGGTGCACCTTGCTCCCAGACTTCTCTAAGACCCAGCGACAGGAGAGACTTCTTGATGCAGCGTAACCAGGGAATTTTATAGGACCCCGTGGAGTTTATTATTTCTCTTAGGCCCTCAGTGTATTTTGCTAGTTCTGGGGTATGCCATAGTCGAGCCCAAAAGAGCAGGGGGTGTAATCTTGCCATGTCTTTTATCATGCGTGTACCCAAATCTCTTAAGAGAGGCTTCAGTGGGGTTCCCCTTGGGAGTGAGACCAGCTCTCTCATAAATTTATTTTCGGACCTGGAGATGTCCTCGAGATTGTCGAAGCCCCAAAGTTCGGCACCATACAGTGCCGAACCTACAGCTTTAGCCTGGTAAATCACCAGCGCGGGAGCGATTGGTCTACTATGCAAGACACGGTGTTCTTTGCTAATTGTTCCCGCTACCCGTTTATGATTTAGCAGCATTTTGTCAATATGGGGTCAATATGGGGTCTCCAGCTCAAACTATCGGAGATTCTTATACCATCTTTAAATACACAGTATAGTGTCCAGATGTTGAACTAGGTCCATCATGGAAAATAATAGCCACTGCTTTAATAGTTCTTCCTGAAATCGACACTTGACTTGCCACAAAATGCAAAATTTTCGTTTCCAATTTTATTCCATCTGCTCTATAACATTGCAGCATTAAAATTATATATTGTCCAAATCTTTCTATAAATAATGTTGACAACATTTCTGATTTACAGTGAGTACATTTCATATCTTGAGTAGCTGATTTCACTAATTCGTTAAAAAACACTGGTTTGCAATCTGGTATTGTCAAATATATGAACTGTTCAGTGTCTATTTCAGTGGTAGAAGAAAATGAACAGTCTTCACATTTATGATCCAATCGGTAACATACTCCAAACAGATTTTTAATTTGTATTTGTTAGATTTGGGGGTCTCTAGTTGGCAGAGGTAGGTACCTTTGACCAAATAGGGACCCTTGTGTCTAGTCAGGGTAAGGGGCTACACTCCCAAAATAACCTCTGCTCACCCCCTTGGTAGCTTGGCACGAGCAGGCAGGCTTATCTTAAAGGCAGTGTGTAAAGCATTTGTGAACACATACAGTAATACAGTGACAGCACTACAGATGGACACCACACAGGTTGTATTATAAAAATAAGTATTTTTATATAGACTTAACACAAGACCAAAAGACAAAAATCCACAATATTGTACTCAAAAATAGACTTTAACATGGTAGGAAATAGCTCAGTTCTCTTAAGATTGCAAATGCGACACTTTACTCTCAAAGTACCCTGGATGCGTAACGCAAAGCAAACAAAAGGGTCGCATGGAAGGTGATGCGACGGTTTCTTACTGCTCTCTGATACAATACGACAAGATGGCGCCTCAATGCAATACTTCTTTCCTGTGCAATGAGAGAAAATGGCGTCATGGTTACGATGCAGCAACATTGATGCGATGCGTGCACGCCCGATGGCCGTGCGGTGACTCGATGATCTTCTGAGCCGTGACAGGTCCTGCGACACACTTCTCCGGTGATGTGACGGCGACATCTGCGGCAGCGGCACGCTTCTCCAGTGACGCGACGGTGGCACACTTCCTCGGCGATGCGACGGCAACTGCTGTGGCGGCGACACGCTTCTCGTCGTTGAGTTGCGCAGTCTCTCAGAAGGCCCAGCACAACAGCAGACACTTCAATTCCCAGCAAGGGAATTCAGGGGGGAGTGGGTTGGTGAAGTCTTGTATCCCTGAGACTTAAGGCAGGAGGCGAGCTCAAAGTTCAAGCCCTTGGATTTTCTTCTTAAAGTTGATGAAAAGCACACTCAGTCCTCTTCTCCTTTCTTTGGAAATGAAGCAACCACTGCAGGCCAACCCCCAAACACATAGCACAGGGGTAGTCTCCTCCTTCAACTTCCTGGTTCTTCTCCTCAGCAAAGGTTTGTCTTGATTCCCAGAAGTGATCTAAAGTTCTGGGGTCTGGGTCCCCCTTTTATACACACAAATCCTTTGTCTCTGAAGGCGGAGAATGTCTGTACCTAGTCCAGACCAGTTCTGTGCAGTCCTGTTGCACTTTGTTTACAGAATTGCTTCTTTCCTTTGACAGTGTGGACCAGGGTCATCAGATGCACCACAAGAGGTGGAGCCAGCATTGTGGAAGGCAGGCACAGCCCTATTCAGGCCCAGGTGCTACTCCTCCCACCACTCCTCATGCAGATTGGTCTATTCAGCCTTGTGCTGACTCACCCTGTCTCCTGGAGCCACCCCAGCCCCTGTCACTCTCAAACATGAAATACACAACCTAGAAGAGGCAGGCTTGGATGGTTAGGCAAGAAAATACCTACTTTCTAAAAGTGGTATTTTCAAACTCCGAATGTTAAAACCAACTTCAATAAAAGATGTATTTTATTATTCTGAGTTCAGGCATACTAAACTTGAATTTCGACCATGTTCCCTGGGTCAGTTAGGATTATAAGGTGTTATAATCAAACTACTCATTCTGGCCTATGGGAGCAGGTAGCCTTGCAATAGTGAAAAATAAAAATGGCTGTAATTCACTATCAGGACATGCCACACCCATATGGGCATGTCCTACCTTTTACATACAATGCACCCTGCCCATGAGCCTACCTTAGGGGTGGGTAACATGTAGAAAAGAGAAGGTTTAGGGACTGGTAAGTGGGTGCACTTGCCAAGTCAACGTGGCAGTACCAGACTGCTCACAGGCTCTGCAATGGCAGGCCTGAGACACAGTTTACAAGCTGCTCCGATGGGTGGCACAATCAGTGCTGCAAGCCCACCAGCAGCATTTGATTTACACATCCTAGGCACACGCAATGCACTGTACTAGGGTCTGACAGGTAAACCAAATAAGCCAATCATGGAGTCACTAATCCATACATCAATTTAACATAGGGAGCACTTGCAGTGTGGCACTGAATAGCAGTGGCACAGTGCCCTAAGCATCTAAAACCAGCAAAAACATCAGAGGCAACAGCAAAAAATGGAAGGGAGACCCACGCCAATGGTGCCAGGTCTAATAGTATTCCTTTACCTTCCAATACTGCAAGCATAAGCATTAGAAATTCTTGAGCATCTTGCTGTACATTAAGTCTAAATTGTGAAGAGTCAGAATATATATCCAGAAGATGCCAATTGCCAGAAGCAGTTTGGATTTTAGTTTTATCAGTTGTCAATTTTTCAAAAATATTATGCAACAAAGAACAACATCTTTTTTCTCTATTCTCAATTATTTGATGATGTAGATTTTCTAGAAAACAACACAATGTTCACAATAACATTAGCATAGCAGTTGATACCTAACCTATTTTGTAACTGGTATCCTACAATATAAGTAATAAGTCTGGGCAAAGCACTACGCTACGCTCGCGTAGTTTGCGAAGTTTGCGCTACTTCGCAGTACGCAAATTGCATGTAGCACATTGCAAACATGCGTAGCATAGCGTTTCGTGGTGCAGCGGTCATTTTTTGCTTGCTCGCAATCCTCAACGTCAAGTTGGCGACCGCGAGCAAGCAAAATGACATCCCGGCGAGACTTTTTCCTCGTTCAGCAACATCAAGTTGGCGATCGCGAGCATGGGAAATAAACCTCCCGTGAGATTCTCAATACGGCGAGTGGTTGCATAAGCTCGCGAACACTCGCAATGAGAAACTACCAGTCCGCGTTGAGAAAGCTGCCGCTCGAGTAAAAATCTACTCGAGCGGCAGAAAACTACAGCTCGCACTGTGCAAGATGCCGTTTTCAATGATTGCACAGTGCCGGATGCTTGTCTGCACTGTGCAATCTTTGAAAACAACATCATGCACAGTGCGAACAGGGTACTACGCAGTTCGAGAAGTGCTACGCGTAGCTCGCGTAGTGCGAAGTGCACTTTGCGTAGCTACGCGTAGCGCTACTTCGTGAACTACGCCCAGGGTTAATCATTAACAGTGTCGTTTTTCATTTTCTTTGGAGCCTCAGCATTCTCTTGATTTTTTTTTCTTCTTTCCAACGTCACTAGAGTGTTTCTCATATGTTAATTTTGGACATACTACACACTTTTCATATACTGGATATTCACCTAAGTTGGGAGCATACAGTCTTCTTAACCGATTATACTCTCTGATACAATTTGCATCTGCACTAATCTTTCTCTCATCAAAATCAATCAAACACAATCCAGATAAAGTTCTTACTCGAGGCAATGTAACATATGCCATACCCTCTTAAAACACTGAACTTCCAATATTTACCAAAGCACTGTCTACACTTAAACCTTGAGATTTATGAATGGTCACTGCATATGCTAAACAAAGAGGAAACTGTTTTCTATGAACATAAAAATATGTTACAAGCAAGAAATGAACAGCACAGCGTCCAATCTGTTTAACCTCTTCAAACTGATCAAATTTAATTTTCAAATATTCAATATCTTCTCTGTTCTGAAAGTTTACATAATCAACAATTTGCTCTATTCACTAAACGTTTTTCAACATCTAAATTACGCCATAATATAACCCAACAGTTTGTACGTACATATAAGGTCTTTTCCAAACCAGCAGTCTTAGATATAGATTTATCCAAAGAGTCTAATTTTGACTGTAATTTCTCTGACAAAAGAATAGCAACTCCTTCATGCTCTTTTTTATCAATGGCTTCCATTTTCATTATCTGTTGTTTCTTCAGTTTCAACAGTTCTTCGTTGAATGTTGAGCATTCTTTCAGTGTTGGCATAAGACAAATTATAGACTTCTTTTCTGCAATTTTTTGGTACATTGTTCCAGTTGCAATATTTTCATTTGGAAACAAATTTCTTAGTAGCCAACTTTGTAAAGCTTCTTTGCCATCCTTTGTCAAGACACCAATTGTAATATCTTGAAGAATGTTTCCATAATGTTCATCACTTGCTTGTCGCATATTCTTAATAAGTTCTTTATATTCAAAATGAGACCAAATGTTTACATTTCCAATACTTCCCAGTGTCTTCAAGAACAAAGAATCTTAAAAACTGGCTGGTTTTTCACAGGAGTAAGTTGTAATAGATCGCCAAATTCAATTATATGTTTTCCTCCAAATAAAACATCATAGTCTGTTTTTAAAATCTGTTGCATTCTTAAATGTACAAAGGCAAGCATTAAATTTGAGACCATGCTTATCTCATCAATTATCATAACTTTCATTTTCTTGAGTACTCTAGACGCTTCATAACAAGCTTCTCCAGATAGCTTGTGATATTACAACTTACTTTCATGTTCTACTGGTAACATAAGTAAATTATGTAATGTAATCCCTTTAATATTGTGTGCTGCTAACCCGGTTGGAGCGGTTACAACACAAGGTATATGTGTTCTCCTAAAGATATTTGTTCTTCGTCCACAGGTATATTTTTATAATAAATATTGTTCTGTGTAAGATATAATGTAGCTTTTTTAAGTTTGCTCACATCTACTAACTCTTGCCATATTTTCCGACTCTTTGTTGGTACACCATTAAGTAGAATAACTACCGGTTCCATTTCTTCTCAAACTACACAAACTGGTTCAGCATTTGTTTTGAAATCCAAAGGTAAATACACAACTCTTCCTTTTAAACCTCTTAGTAAATCTGTAGGAGGCAGCTTTCCTGTTTTAGGCTCCATACGAACAATAGCCTGAACCGGGTGCACAGTTTGAATTAGAATACATTCATAAGTATTTAAATCTTCTAGTTCTAATGAAATACCTTCCAACTCTAGGTTATTATGTACAGCTCTAGCTGGCAATTTATATTCTTCTAGTTTGCTGTAACAATATTTACAAATACATTGATCAGCACCCAACTCAAAACGACCTTCCACCATCATATAAGCACCAAATTGCTCCCACTTATCATTGTTTTCCTTTTAACTTTTTAAATACACATCAACATTCCTAGTTTTATTTTTATAGTGACTACGTCTACAACAGATACAAACATAATTTGGTTTTTCACAACAAACTACTTTAAACTTTGTAATTTCTTCTGCAAACTTTTGAGTACTACTATCTTCCACCTCTTGTTCAACACCTACATTAATGACACTCTCACCTTTTCTACAGTCTTCTTCAGGACCGAAAAAAACGAAACATCCGATTCTCTGAATCATGCAAAAGAGCAGTGCTTATTTCATCTAAACATAATGCTGGACTCTTTATATAGTACAATCTTCTTACTAACTTCCACATTTGTGAGTGATGTACTACTAACATTCTTAAATGATGAAAGCCACTTCAACACACTTTTCTAGAAAGACAAGCTAGAGAATGACCCTGCAAACCAGTATATTTTCTGAATTTAAAATGATCTAATCCTTGCAACATCTTAATCTTCTGTTTAACACTTTTTTTTACTGTATTCACATAACAAATGTACAAAAATATCAATAGATTCCTGTCGTATACTACAAATGCTACTACAATCACATTTATACAGTGGAGCTTGAAGTTCTTCAGCTATTACTTCTTCTACATTTCTAGGAACCATCTTTTCTTTTTCAATTGGTCAACCATTTTTAACCTCATAGGAACGATCATTGGTATCAACTGCGTATTTTGTTGAAAATAGCTCTCTTCATTAAAAATAGGTTCACTTCTGGAAGTGTGCTTCCATTCCCCCCCCAAAAAAAAATTGCAAAAGTTAGTTCTATTGATCAGTCGTTTTCTTTTACTTTTCTCCTTCATGAAGTCCATTTTTTTATTCAGTGTTCTCAGTCCATTCAAACTAATATAAACAGTCTTCTTTTCAATTCAAAAGTCTTTTTGTCTACACTTTCAATATATATATTTTTTTAAATAAAATGTAGATCGTTTCTTGTATTTTTTTTAATGTTTCATTAAATTCTGCAGTACCTTACTTTTAAACATGCGTTTCCTTATATCTTTAAACTGTTTCATCCTTCTTTTATCATAGAATTTTTTACCAAAACTTGAACTTCTATCAGTATCTTTTTTTGCTTTTCCTTCTGAATGTTTGAACAAGTTTTCTTTTTCTTTTGTCCATTTTCTAAATTCGTAATCTTCTTTAAAACTCTTTTAATAAAATCTTTAGTTCTCTAACCAGAAGCCTTTTTTTCTTCACTATCACTGTTCTACTTTGTTTGATTTCTTATTTTCTCTCTTTTTTTAAATAGGATTCTTTTCTTTATTTCCTTTTCTTTTCTTCTTTCTTAGTCATGATGAATCTTTAGTAATGATAATGGTCAGTATCTGAAAAGAAAGAAAAGTTTAAATACACTTGTTAAATCATTTACTATTATTAAAATAATTATAAACAAAAGTAACATCTAGGTCATTAAAGGACTACATAGGTAACACCTGACTTATTCCATAACTACAGGGATAATATCTTAGGAATTATATCACTACATAGGAAGTGACTGACTGATTCTATGATTGTATGAGTACTGACTAATTAATTACACAAGTACATCAGTAGTCCCTGCATAATTGAGAGACTACAAACATACTGCCTGGGTAATAGAAGCCCTATATAGCTAATGCATTGATTAACACCTGGCTGATTGCATGACAACAGCGGTACTTGGTGATTTTATAAGTGCATGGGTAGTTCTTGGCTGAATGCAAGACTACAAAGGTACTACCTGAGTTGAATAAAGGAGTGCAAAGGTAGTGCCTGGGTGATTTCATAACATCATGACTGCTGGCTGAGTGATTACATAAGTACAAGAGTAGTCTCTGTGTGATTGAAAGACTAAAAATATACTGCCTGGGAAATTGAACCACTGTGCAGCAAATGCATTGGTGATTGCATGAGAACAACAGTAACATTTGGGGGATTAAACGAGTACATAGGTAACACCTGATTGATTATATGACAACAGGGGTAATATCTGGGGATTGACATGACTACATAGGAAGTGACTGAGTGATTTTATAAGTGCATGGGTACTTCTAGTCTGATTGCAGGACTACTGAGCTAGTGCCGAAGTGAATAAAGGAGTGCAAAGGAAGTGCCTGGCTGATTTCATAACAGCATGACTACTGGCTAAGCGTTTACATAAGTACAAGGATACCACCTCCGAGATTGAAGGAGTGCAACTGTAGTGCCTGGGTGATTATATAAGTGAATGAGTAGTGGCTACATGATTGGAAGAGTGCATGAGTAATACCTTGCTGATTGCATGAGTAGTGCCTAGATGATTGCATGACTGCAGCACTAATACCTGAGTCATTACAGCAGAGCATATATAGAGCGTGGATCATTCAAACACTGCATGCACAACACTTGGGTCTTTTTAAAACATGTGAAAGTGTTAGGCCTAGACAAATATAAAGCAGCACACTATTCCATAACTCAACCATAAGTCTCTCCATACAGTTAAAAGCATGCATATATACGTGCCTACCTTTTGAAATCATCATCACATCTAAAAGAAATATGCATACAATATTTCTAGAAAATAGTGAAACCAACAAATTGAGACATGTAATCTGCCTGAGTTATTGCCTAACTCCATGACTTGTGCTTGGATGATTGTATAAGTGCAAGGGTACTCGCTGGGTAATTGGAGGAGAGGATAGATAAAAAATGGTTAATTGCATGATTGCAGACATAGAGCTTCAGTGCATGGATACGTGCATGGATAGCTGCTGAAGGCATAGACAAGTTATTGAGTAGTGCCTAGCTGAATGGATGAATGCAACAGTGGGGCCTAGATGATTCTATTACTGCAAGGGTAGTTTGTGGGTTAGTACATGAGTGCATAGGTACAGCCTGCATGATTGCTTGACTATAGGAGTAGTACATATATAGTGTCTATCTCATTTTATGACTTCAGCAGTAATACCTTGAGAATTACCTAATACATTAAAAATGAGTGGGTGATATTATAAGTCCATGAGTACTGCATGGGTGATTACAAAACTGCTAAGGTACTACCTGAGAGATTACAGGACTGCAAAGGTAGTGCCTGGGTGAATTTTTAAGTACATGACTGCTGGCTGAGTGAGTACAAAGGCACTCTCTGCCTGAAAGACTAAAAACATACTGCCTGGGTAATTGAAGCACTGTATAGCTAATGCATTGGTGATTGCATAAGAACAACAGTAATGTTTGGGGGATTAAAGGAGTACATAGGTAACACCTGACTCATTACATGACAACAGGGGTAATATCTGGGGATTCACATGACTACATAGGAAGTGAATGGGTGATTTTATAAGTGAATGGGTACTTCTAGGCAGATTACAGGACTACTGAGCTAGTGCCAGAGTGAATAAAGGAGTGCAAAGGAAGTGCCTGGCTGATTTCATACCAGCATGACTACTGGCTGAGTCTTTACATAACTACAAGATTAGTCCCTGCATAATTGAAAGAGTGCAAACATAGTGCCTGGGTATAAATATCAACTGAAACTCTAGATGACGCATTGAGTACTTCCTAAGTGAATAGATAAATGCAACATTAGGCCTGGGATGATTCTATGACTGCAAGGGTAGAGTGTGGTTTATGACATAAGTGCATCGGTACAGCCTACATGATAGCATGACCGTAGGGGTAGTACATTACAAGTCCCTGGGTGATTGCATGACTGCAGGAGTAATATCTGGGGGATTTCTACAATAGATAGAAAGTGAGTGTGTGATTTTATAACTCCATAGGTACTGTTTGGGTGATTACAGACGTACTAAGATACTGTCTGAGTGATTACAGGAGTTTAAAGGTAATGCCTGAGTGATTTTATAAGTGTATGACCAAGTAGGCACATATCTCACTCACAACACCATGCAGAGCTCAAAACCTAACAGAGTACACTTCAATTTTCAAACAGACACTGAAAATGATGCGCTATATATGAAATCTAACTTTCCTCACATGATACAAATTACTCTGACAAATAACATCTCTACAAACATCTACAAGCTCAGATTCAGGCTTCTGCTTAGCAATCCTATAACTACTTATAATAAAATACCTACCCAGATACAAAGTAGGAACCCTTCACATATCTTTAGTAAAACTGTCATCATATTCCTAGAAGCATACATGAATGTGTCTCTACCATACAACCATACAAACCTTAATAATTCACAGAACAAACTTCAAATTTCAGACAAACATAAAAAATTATCCAGCATTTTTCAACCGTACTGGTCTAGAGACTTAAAAAAAGAACCTAATTATTAACAACACCTCTTTTTTTATACATCATGCACCTCCAAATGTATAAAACATATCAACATACATCTAGAAGTAGAAACATAGTTCAGACAGAAGTCCATGCACACCTTAAAACTCAACAGACTCCAGCTCCAAATTTAAAGCAACAGCTAAAATTATGCGGTATACTAGAAATTTACATACCCACACACAAAAACAAACTACCACAATCACTAATCCATCTTCCAATATACACATATTACTATTCTAAAACAAATTCAAGGAATATATAACTACAATAAAACAAACTACAATACACATATATTCATGTATTCCTATAGCTCAAACCCCACACATTTTGAATTATTTTTAAAGTTTAAAATAAATCTAATCTATAATACACGTCACAAACTTATAACTCACCTTCCAAATAGATTTGTAGAATTTCAAATATCAAAAACTCATAAAAGGTTTTCTCAGGCACACAATCAATGCACCTGGCTCAGCAAGGTAGAACCAGTAATGGCACAGTTTCCCTCTCTTCCTCGACACAAAAACATGTAAGTAAGAAATCACATTCCTTCCTACATTATTTGAAATCTCAAAACACATTTCTATTGGTTAGACATATTGACCTTTACCAACCAACTTCTAAAACTGCCCAAACTCATTCTTGAAGGTTCTAAAGTCGCGACAAATAAAAAATCAACTATTTTTTAAGAACATACCACTTCTAAAGATAGTCTTGACTTGGAAAATATTACTTTAATGACATTTTATTTACATATACATAACAATTTCGCATTTTAAATCCACAGCTAAGATCCAACCCTTCCCCCATTCTGCTTATTGCCAGTTTCCATAATAACAGTTTATGGAACATTGAACTTAACTGGCAGGTCGCAAGTGCAGCATATTTTCAAGTTCACCACACAATGTTGCACATGCAACCAGCAGGTGTGGTGTACTTTCCATTATAAAACCTTATTCTATCTACTGTACCTTTCAAACATTGTTCACTAACCAATAAGGAACATGCTTTTTAAAGACAGAAACATTCACCCTGTTTTTCACTGAGCAATGTTCTTAAACAGCCAATCATTTCTCTTCTTTTTCTAAAACTGCATCTTGTCCACCATTTTAGATACGTCTCATTCTACCAACTGACTACTTCAGCTACAGACATCTTTTCATTACGTCCAGACTTTCCTTCAAGATGCTTAGAGTGTGGACACAGCAATGTTTTCTGGTGCAAAAGGTATGCTGAACACAGAGGTATTGACAAAGACCCAGCCTTGAAAAATGTGGACATTAAATGGATTGGTCAAAGAGGATTAAAGTAGCACCAATTGATGCCTTTGGTTAAAACCTTTTTACATATCCAACCCCCTGACCTCATGACTGTGCACTGTGGTGGCAATGACCTAGGCACATTGACTGGGGTAGGTCTGGAGATGCTAGTGAAGGACACCTTTGCACAATTGATGTTGCTTTTGCCCAATACTGTCTTTGTGTACTCTAACATATGCCAAAGACAAAAATGGAAGTGGTCCAATCAATTCTGTCCACAGATTGAGAAAGCTAGAAAAAATGTCAATAAAGCTGTTTCTGCTTACCTCAGAGACCATAGGATGGGCTCCATCTATAACAACAATCTATGTTTCCATATGGATGGCATCTACAGAAGTGATGGAGTACACTTCACTGATGAAGGGAACAGAGTGTTCCTCAACAACCTGAAGCCCTGCAACCACACTTACATGTAGCTACAACAATCTCCCAATGAAAACAAGGGCTCTTTTAGAGGCACCCAATAACCCAACATATTAACAAAAAACTTTTTTTTTTTTGCTTGGTGTCACGCACCCATCGCGATTTAAGAACCCATTGCGTTTACACTAGGGGCCCACACTGAGAGCCGTGCACCCATCGCGTTTACACTAGGGGGTCGCGCTGTGAGCTGTGCTCCCATTGCATTGTACACTTTGGGGCCATGCTGAGAGCCACGCACCTATCATTTTTACACAAGGGGGCCGCGCTGAGCGCAGCGCACTCATCGTGTTTACACTAGGGGGCCGCGTGGAGAGCCGCATTAGGGTAGCGACTCCCAACTTTTTTGAACAAAAAAACGTCCACTTCCATTAATTTATATTCACACCGGGGACCCCATCCCCCGGGGCATGCCCAATTCCTTATAAATGTACTTTTCAGGGGAAGAGGACCGTGTGGCCTCCTTCCCTGGGCACTTACTGCCGCGGGGACCCCACCCCCGTGGCATGCCCAATTCTTTAATTTTTATTTTTTTTAAGGGAGGGAGGCTGCATGGCCCCCCTCCTGGGCCATTTATGCCCCGGTGACCCCATCCCCCAGGGCATGCCCAATTGTTTATTTATTTTATTTTTTTAAGGGAGGGGGCCCAGTGGTCTCCCTCCTGGGCCATTTTTGGCCCCGGGAGCCCATCCCCTGGGGCATGGCCTCTCATTGGGGACCGTGGGGGAGTCCTCATGCCCCCACGGTCCCGCCTGCTCCCTGCCTCCTGTGGGAGCTGGCATTGCTTTTCCAATGTGCTGACATGCTCCTACCCTTGTGCAAAAGCAATTCTGCTTTGGTTTTTGTAAGCAAGAGCAGGTTTCCTCCTTTTCCTTCCAAAAACCAAAGCAGAGTTTGCTATGACAGGGCCGGAGCCATGCCACCACCCTGTCATAGCAAATGGCAATGTCTCGGGGGCACCCCGGGACATTGCAGGAGCTGGCTGTGGGGGGTGGTGGTCCCCAGGGCCATCAAGGGCTCCTGGAGGGGGGCCATGCGGCCCTCTCCCAAGTCTAAGCCCCAGGGAGGTGGCGGTCCCTGGGGCCAGTGGGTCCACTACAGACCCCCTCTTTTTAAATCAGTTTGTGCCCCGGGGAGGTTCCGGTCCCCGGGGCATGTCGAGTGGCTCTTCCCCCATACATAACTATAAATTTAAAACAGACCCCAGGGAGACGGTGGTCCCCGGGGCAGCGTGGGGGGGGATGGAGCCCCCCACACATGTTTTTTCAAGCCCCGGGGAGGTGGCGGTCCCTGGGGCTGCAGGGGGGACATGTGCCACCCCACATTCAATTTAATAAGCCACGGGGAGGTGGTGGTCCTCCTCAAATTAATTGGTGAGTGCAACCGGGACCTGGGCCACCAGGGGCCTTTCAAAAATGAAACGCGGGAGTCCACGCTTCATTTTTTTAAAACATTTCTTGGCTGAATTTGTGACCCCTGCGCACATTCGGCCAATTTAATAAAATGAAAAAATTGTTTTTTTGGCCCTGGGGGTCCTTGTGGGACCGACTGAGCAGGCCTAGGGGATCAGGGTGTTTGCACCCTGCCCCATTTTCATGTTTTTTTATCTTTGTTTCACCCTTTTTCTTGTGACTCGGTGACCAAGTCACAAGATGGCTGCCAACAGTTCCTGGTTTGGAGTGTTGGCAGCCAATCAGAATTGAACTTGTGCAGGTTCACGACTCCTCCTCGGTGCTCAGATATTGATATTTTTCTTTTTTAAATATCTCAGGAACTACTGAACAGATTTACACCATTTAACAAAAAAATGGTGCAGTCTAAACTAAGACCAAATTTGTGTAATTCCGTTCAGCAGGTCGGGTTGTAGCCTGTAATAAAGTTCCTATGGAAAATAACATTGAGGAAACACGCTTTGGGACCCCCTTTGTTCTCTGCCCCCGCTTAACGAATCACCCCGAAACATTCAGCACACAAACTGAGTGGTCCAACCCTATTTTGGGGAAAATTTCACGAAGATTCATCAAATGGCACAAAGGATTTTGGCAAATCAAAAAACGATTTTCCTATGGAAACGGTCATAACTATAACTACCTACTGGCGACCACCAGTAGGTAATATAAACTCACGCCCGCAATGCACTGCTGATGATGTCACATAGTACATCATTCATTACATCGTCAGTGACATCACTGATGACATCTCAAATGACATCACTGATGATATTATCCAGTGACTGTGTGTTCATGTAAAGTTAAATATGTATTATATATATGCCAAGGTCTATTGAAGAATGAGTGGGTGTACAGGTGTGTGGATGGAGGATTTAGTAGGTGTATGACTGACTGTATAAGTGAGTGATTAAATGTGTCTTACTGAATGCATGGGTTAGCGATGAAACTGTGTGAATGTCTGTATCAGTCTGTCTGTTGTTGTGTAAGCTGCTGCATGGGTTAGTCAGTAGCTACATGAGTGTCTATATTGGTTATTGATTGATTGCCTGAGTATTTGTATGGGAGACTGAGTGTGTGTGTGAGTGGGTGGGAGGTGTGTGACTATGTGCCTAGATGTGTGAGTGGTTGATTCACTGGCTGTATGGGTTCAAGAGTGCATGTGGAAACAGCTGTATGGGTGGGTGAGTGTGTGTATGGGTGTGTTGATGAGTGAATGGATGTCGATGTGGTACATGTCCAAGTAACTACATATGTAAAAGGCAGTGTATGTGAGAGTTGGAGTATATAAATGAATATACGTGAGAGTCAGTGATTGTGAGAGTGGCTGTGTGGATGTTTACTTGTATTAGTGATTATATAAGAGAGTAAGTATGCGTTAGTATCTGTATGAATAAGTGAGGTGGTGTGTGTATAACTGTATAGGTGAGTAAATGGGAGTGTGATTGATTCTTTGCATGACTGACTAGGTGTGTGAGTAACTCCATGGATGAGTGGCTGTGTGTGAGTGTCTGTATAGGTGCATGAGTGCATATGATAGTGTTGTATTGATGAGTGACTGCATGTATGAGGGATTGTATGGGTGAATTAGTGGATGTGTGTGTAGACCTAGGAATCATTGAGTGCGTATGTAGTAACTGGTATTGGTGTGTCGATGGTTTCAAAAATAGTAGTCTGTATTTTACAGTGGGGGTAAGGTTATATTAGAGTGTGAGGAGGTGCATCAGATTTTCACTTGGATGATGTTATCAATGATGTCATCAGTGATGTCATTTGAGATGTCATCAGTGAAGTCATCAGTGATGTCACTGACCATGTCATGAATGATGTAATATGTGACGTCAATTACAGTGCATTGCGGGGGCACGGGTTTATAGTTAGCTGAACTAACTATAACGGCAGAATTTCTCTGGTTTTGTACGAGTAAAATGTCCAACTAACTATAACATCCCTGAAACCTTTGGTTTGTTTTTTCAGTGAATTTCTATGGTTTTTAAATGCTAATTTCTAACTGTAACATGCCTGAAACTAATGTTTTTTTCAGTGAATTTCAAAGGTTTTTTTAAATGCTAATTTCTAACTATAACATACCAGTCGCGTTTCCAGAGTGCTGGAGAAAGGTGAGCGTGGCCTCCGAAACACCTCTTAGCAATCCCACTGTGTGGGATTTACTGGAGGTAACAGGAGGAGTAGTTAGTTCCCCAACGTCAACCTTGGGGGTCAACTATCCCTTTTATTACCACCAGTAAGAGCCACACAGCAGGATTGCAGATTTATATCAGGCCCCGCTCCCTCCCTGCTCCACTGTGCAAACGTGCCCCCTAGCACGTTGTAAGTTGGGGGACTAAGTCCCCTTGAATCCTGAGGGTCCCTGGGGGCCAACTAGCCCACCAGGTATCTCCAGTAAGCGCTACAGAGCTGCGTTGCAGAGAGGTGTAAAAAGGGGCGTGGCCTCGGACATATGTAAATAATTGATAATTAAACTAGGCTGGGGCACATGCTTTGCTACTCGTATACCTCCAAAAATAGGAAAGAGGTTTGATCTATTTCGAAAATATTCTAGTTAATCATTAGTCACTGAGTGCCCAGAATCGAGACACCACGTGCTCTTTGTCAAGTAAATTCCCCTCCATGTTTCTTAGTGAATTTCACCGGAAATTGGTCAATGCTGACATGTCTCTTCTAATATGAAGTATGCTACAAGTAGTTAGACTGAACTGTTTCCTATGGTGCCAGCTGCAGGAATTGAGCTTTTTGTTTATTAGCTGTCAGCCTTTATGTGAACCTGCTGAGTTACTAATGAGATAAAATTTGTGTTTTTAGGACGAAAATAGCATTCCATATTTACAAATGACTAATGTGAATGCTAATGAAAATGAGCCTACTGTTAAGAGAATAGCATACTGCAAAATTATTTAGAAGAGGATCGAATCAGATTTCTTTACATAAAAGTGTGCTATTTTCGTCATTAGGAATAGAAAATGGATCTTAATATGCATTTCATTGTTTCCTCTCACCCACAGAACCTACAGAGCTTTGCTTTCCACAATCGTTCTTCCTTGAGCCCATTAATACACTTCATTTACTACACGCAATATTGTGCCTCTTGCCGTTTACTGTCGGGTTTGTAGGTACTTTGCCAGACTTGCATAGCAGGGTCCATTAAAAAAACGTCTCCTACGAAGAGCAAAATGATGTAGTTGTTTTCTACAGCGAAGTCTATTCACAGAGACAGCTACATTTCAGATTAGGATTATACTAAAAGCAGTTGGATGACCTCACTAAAATACGTCCTCTACTCGAGTCTACAAAACACCCAGGTCCTGATTCACAAAGGTAAACTTACACTTTTGTGTAAGTTTACAATTGTTGGTTATTCACAAAGGCATTTTACTCGTATTACCTTCACAACTGCAGAGTCTCCGCACATAAAAAGATAGGACAATCCTATTTTGTTTATCTGCAGAGACTACTCGTAAAATTCCATTGTGAATATAAAACAATCTTAAACTTAAATTATTGTGTGAGTTTACCTTTGTGAATCAGGCCCATAGTTAAAAGTGTTGACTGTCACTATTTAGGTTAGCTAAGCAGCCTTAACTCTCACTCCCACCATACACTGACCATTAACTCACATATATTATCAAAAATAACATCACAAATTACATCATCAATGAACTAGGACCCTCCTCACCCACTCTGATAGAACATTCCGTCAACCCTTGCTTCATCCTGGACATCAAGCTCACCCTGAAAAGCCAGATCAATGCAGTGACCTCTGCCTGCTTCCTCACTCTTCACAGGCTCCGTAAGATCTTCAAATGGCTTCCTGTCAACACCTGTCAAGAACTGTCACTCAAGCCCTGGTCACCAGCCGGCTGGACTACGGCAACACAATCTATGTAGGAGCCACATCGCACCTACTGAAGAGACTGCGGACCATACAGACTTTAGCAGCCAGACTCATTTTTGAACTCCCAAAGTGGACCCACATCACCCCCCACCTCAAGAAGCTCCACTGGCTCCACATTCAGAAGAGATGTCAGTTCAAGATGTTGATCCACACCTACAAAACCCTACACAACTAAGGACCAGCATATAACAACCACTGCCTGAACTTCCACCAACCCTCCAGACACCTGCGCTCCACCTTCGTCTCCCTTGTTCACACCCCCTGCATGCATCGAAGCTACACTGAAGGACGCTCTTTCTCCTACCTCCCTGCGAAGTCTGGAACAACCTCCCCCTCCACCTCTGGACTTAATCCTGTCTGTTGGAATTCAGGAAAGGACTCAAGACCTGGCTGTTCAACTGAATCTTCCGTAAGCGGCATAGGTTGTCATTGCCTGGATACCCCCACCGGTGTTTAGCCATATTTTATAAGCTGTTTGATATGATGAAAAAATGTTCCTTAAATACACTGCAATACCAAAGGGGATGATGGACGGAGCGCTAGAGCAAATCAAACACTCACCCCCAGTCAACTGATCTGGGTTCAATCCATCATCATTCTTTAGCTCACTCCACCACCCCAGTTCAGACATGGCCATTTGCAAATCAGTCTGACCCTGTGCCTCATTGGAACAGTCCAGCCCGAACTACCAAACCATGTCTTCCCTGGACCGGAAACAAGCATCCTGGGACCGGTTTCGGGTTCATAACCCTCGTCAGCCAGGCTATCTTGAATCCAGTGGCAAAGTGAGCAAGGGACCCACGTCTGGGCATACCCTGCCAACTTAGGGTGAACAAAGCGATACCAAAGGGAATGATGGATGGAGCGTTAGAGCAAATCAAACACTCACCCCCAGTCAACTGATCTGTGTTCAATCCATCATCATTCTTTAGGTCACTCCACCACCCCAGTTCAGACATGGCCATATGCATATCAGTCTGACCCTGTGCCTCATGGGAACAGTCCAGCCTGAACTGCCAAGCCATGTCTTCCCTGGACCGGAAACAATCATCCTGGGACCGGTTTCGGGTTCATAACCCTCGTCAGCCAGGCTATCTTGAATCCAGTGGCAAAGTGAGCAAGGGACCCACGTCTGGGCATACCCTGCAAACTTAGGGCAAACAAAGCGATACCAAAGGGGATGATGGACGGAGCGTTAGAGCAAATCAAACACTCACCCCCAGTCAACTGATCTGGGTTCAATCCATCATCATTCTTTAGCTCACTCCACCACCCCAGTTCAGACATGGCCATTTGCAAATCAGTCTGACCCTGTGCCTCATTGGAACAGTCCAGCCCGAACTGCCAAACCATGTCTTCCCTGGACCGGAAACAAGCATCCTGGGACCGGATTCGGGTTCATAACCCTTGTCAGCCAGGCTATCTTGAATCCAGTGGCAAAGTGAGCAAGGGACCCACGTCTGGGCATACCCTGTCAACTTAGGGTGAACAAAGCGATACCAAAGGGGATGATGGATGGAGCGTTAGAGCAAATCAAACACTCACCCCCAGTCAACTGATCTGGGTTCAATCCATCATCATTCTTTAGCTCACTCCACCACCCCAGTTCAGACATGGCCATATGCAAATCAGTATGACCCTGTGCCTCATGGGAACAGTCCAGCCTGAACTGCCAAGCCATGTCTTCCCTGGACCGGAAACAAGCATCCTGGGACCGGTTTCGGGTTCATAACCCTCGTCAGCCAGGCTATCTTGAATCCAGTGGCAAAGTGAGCAAGAGACCAACGTCTGGGCATACCCTGCCAACTTAGGGCGAACAAAGCGATACCAAAGGGGATGATGGACGGAGCGTTAGAGCAAATCAAACACTCACCCCCAGTCAACTGATCTGGGTTCAATCCATCATCATTCTTTAGCTCACTCCACCACCCCAGTTCAAACATGGCCATATGCAAATCAGTCTGACCCTGTGGCTCATGGGAACAGTCCAGCCCGAACTGCCAAGCCATGTCTTCCCTGGACCGGAAACAAGCATCCTGGGACCGGTTTCAGGTTCATAACCCTCGTCAGCCAGGCTATCTTGAATCCAGTGGCAAAGTGAGCAAGGGACCCACGTCTGGGCATACCCTGCAAACTTAGGGCAAACAAAGCGATACCAAAGGGGATGATGTACGGAGCGTGAGAGCAAATCAAACACTCACCCCCAGTCAACTGATCTGGGTTCAATCCATCATCATTCTTTAGCTCACTCCACCACCCCAGTTCAGACATGGCCATATGCAAATCAGTCTGACCCTGTGCCTCATGGGTACAGTCCAGCCCGAACTGCCAAACCATGTCTTCCCTGGACCGGAAACAAGCATCCTGGGACCGGTTTCGGGTTCATAACCCTCGTCAGCCAGGCTATCTTGAATCTAGTGGCAAAGTGAGCAAGAACCCACGTCTGGGCATACCCTGTCAACTTAGGGCGAACAAAGAGATACCACAGGGGATGATGGACAGAGCGTTAGAGCAAATCAAACACTCACCCCCAGTCAACAGATCTGGGTTCAATCCATCAGCATTCTTTAGCTCACTCCACCACCCCAGTTCAGACATGGCCATTTGCAAATCAGTCTGACCTTGTGCCTCATTGGAACAGTCCAGCCCGAACTGACAAACCATGTCTTCCCTGGACCGGAAACAAGCATCCTGGGACCGGTTTCGGGTTCATAACCCTCGTCAGCCAGGCTATCTTGAATCCAGTGGCAAAGTGAGCAAGGGACCCACGTCTGGGCATACCCTGCCAACTTAGGGTGAACAAAGCGATACCAAACGGGATGATTGATGGAGCGTTAGAGCAAATCAAACACTCACCCCCAGTCAACTGATCTGGGTTCAATCCATCATCATTCTTTAGCTCACTCCACCACCCCAGTTCAAACATGGCCATATGCAAATCAGTCTGACCCTGTGCCTCATGGGAACAGTCCAGCCCGAACTGCCAAGCCATGTCTTCCCTGGACCGGAAACAAGCATCCTGGGACCGGTTTCGGGTTCATAACCCTCGTCAGCCAGGCTATCTTGAATCCAGTGGCAAAGTGAGCAAGGGACCCATGTCTGGGCATACCCTGCCAACTTAGAGTGAACAAAGTGATACCAAAGGGGATGATGGGCGGAGCGTTAGAGCAAATCAAACACTCAACCCCAGTCAACTGATCTGGGTTCAATCCATCATCATTCTTTAGCTCACTCAACCACCCCAGTTCAGACATGGCCATATGCTAATCAGTCTGACCCTGTGCCTCATGGGAACAGTCCAGCCCGAACTGCCAAACCATGTCTTCCCTGGACCGGAAACAAGCATCCTGGGACCGGTTGTGGGTTCATAACCCTCGTCAGCCAGGCTATATTGAATCCAGTGGCAAAGTGAGCAAGGGACCCACGTCTGGGCATACCCTGCCAACTTAGGGTGAACAAAGCGATACCAAAGGGGATGATGGATGGAGCGTTAGAGCAAATCAAACACTCACCCCCAGTCAACTGATCTGGGTTCAATCCATCATCATTCTTTAGCTCACTCCACCACCCCAGTTCAAACATGGCCATATGCAAATCAGTCTGACCCTGTGCCTCATGGGAACAGTCCAGCCCGAACTACCAAACCATGTCTTCCCTGGACCGGAAACAAGCATCCTGGGACCGGTTTCGGGATCATAACCCTCGTCAGCCAGGCTATCTTGAATCCAGTGGCAAAGTGAGCAAGGGACCCACGTCTGGGCATACCCTGCCAACTTAGGGCGAACAAAGCGATACCAAAGGGGATGATGGACGGAGCGTTAGAGCAAATCAAACACTCACCCCCAGTCAACTGATCTGGGTTCAATCCATCATCATTCTTTAGCTCACTCCACCACCCCAGTTCAGACATGGCCATATGAAAATCAGTCTGACCCTGTGCCTCATTGGAACAGTCCAGCCCGAACTGCCAAGCCATGTCTTCCCTGGACCGGAAACAAGTATCCTGGGACCGGTTTCGGGTTCATAACCCAAGTCAGCCAGGCTATCTTGAATCCAGTGGCAAAGTGAGCAAGGGACCCACGTCTGGGCATACCCTGCCAAATTAGGGCGAACAAAGCGATACCAAAGGGGATGATGGACGGAGCGTTAGAGCAAATCCAACACTCACCCCCAGTCAACTGATCTGGGTTCAATCCATCATCATTCTTTAGCTCACTCCACCACCCCAGTTCAGACATGGCCATATGCAAATCAGTCTGACCCTGTGCCTCATGGGAACAGTCCAGCCCGATCTGCTAAGGCATGTCTTACCTGGACTGGAAACAAGCATCCTGGGACCAGTTTCGGGTTCATAACCCTCGTCAGCCAGGCTATCTTGAATCCAGTGGCAAAGTGAGCAAGGGACCCACGTCTGGGCATACCCTGCCAACTTAGGGTGAACAAAGCGATACCAAAGGGGATGATGGACGGAGCGTTAGAGCAAATCAAACACTCACCCCCAGTCAACTGATCTGGGTTCAATCCATCATCATTCTTTAGCTCACTCCACCACCCCAGTTCAGACAAGGCCATATGCAAATCAGTCTGACCCTGTTCCTCATGGGAACAGTCCAGCCCGAACTGCCAAGCCATGTCTTCCCTGGACCGCACACAAGCATCCTGGGACCGGTTTCGGGTTCATAACCCATGTCAGGCAGGCTATCTTGGATCCAGTGGCAAAGTGAGCGAGGGACCCACATCTGGGCATACCCTGCCAACTTAGGGCGAACAAAGCGATACCAAAGGGGATGATGGATGGAGCTTTAGAGCAAATCAAACACTCACCCCCGTCAAATGATCTGGGTTCAATCCATCATCATTCTTTAGCTCACTCCACCACCCCAGTTCAGACATGGCCATATGCAAATCAGTCTGACCCTGTGCCTCATGGGAACAGTCCAGCCCGAACTGCCAAGCCATGTCTTCCCTGGACCGGAAACAAGCATCCTGGGACCGGTTTCGGGTTCATAACCCTCGTCAGCCAGGCTATCTTGAATCCAGTGGCAAAGTGAGCAAGGGACCCACGTCTGGGCATACCCGGCCAACTTAGGGCGAACAAAGCGATACCAAAGGGGATGATGGATGGAGCGTTAGAGCAAATCAAACACTCACCCCCAGTCAACTGATCTGGGTTCAATTCATCATCATTCTTTAGCTCACTCCACCACCCCAGTTCAGACATGGCCATATGCAAATCAGTCTGACCCTGTGCCTCATGGGAACAGTCCAGTCCAATCCAGTGGCAAAGTGAGCAAGGGACCCACGTCTGGGCATACCCTGCCAACTTAGGGCGAACAAAGCGATACCAAAGGGGATGACTGATTCTGTCCATCAACTGTTGTTTTTGCCTTAAATACACTGCCCTCTATTGTTAATGGTATTATCCTCAGGACCTTATTTTGCCTGCTACATGGGTGCACCCTCTGATCATGGGCGCTCCTATGAAGATTTACCAATCTATCTGTTGCCAAACACGCAGCCCCACAGAGACACTGCCAAATTTATAGCAAATTTGCTTAATCAATTTCATTCCACTTAATTTCTTTTTCCACAACTCTATTTATTTGACGAAGCGTTAAGATGACTTCTCCATATTGCTGAAATAGCCAATTGTTAAAGATACTAATTGATTGTATTCATTTTCCCAACAACCTTCATCGTGTGATTTCCATAATTCTCCATGTTCCACACTATCCCCACAGCATTTCGGACATAAGTCCTTCATCAGGAGATATGTTTTATATCAACTTAACATTTCGGCCCATATCTACTAAAATATTTTCTCATAAACACAGAATGGGCACAACCCTTTCATACATCTGCCCCTAACTTCTGGATATTGCGCTGTCTGAAGCAGAAACCTTCCTTTCGTTCCAAAACGCAGAGGCACGGTGAAGCTTCGGAGCAACCGCCCCATCATCTGCGAAATTAGCATAGGGAGAATTTTGCTGAAGCAACAAACCATGTCTATCCGTAAAAAAATCATATATGTCAAAAAACTAGGCCAGCCAAGATCCCATGCTGAAAGAAAAAGCACCAGTTTTAAATTCTGTCAGAGTACAATGTTCGTCATTGTTCCTGTAAATCCAGCAAACTTTGCATTGCTAATAATATAATAACAATTAATATGTGTACCTTCCACTGATTATCGCGTATGCTCAGAAAGGTCATTGTTGAACAGTTATATCTTTCAATGTTAGGATAGTGTACATGACAGCTGATCTTCTAACCCCTTCCTAAATGGATCGCGCCTTTATTATACTTGAAAACTCATATATATTATATTTCTTTTGCTGTAATTTCTGAAGCCCCAGCTGTTATGATACTTGCTGGTTGATTGATTGATATCCTTAGTTTTGCCATCATTTTACAATGCGGTTTACCACTTTTTACATGTGCATTTTGCCTCCCATGTGGATCTCACTTATATCACTTCCTCCAACAGTCTTTTTATACCTGAAGTAATTATTTCCTTCGTTTTGAACTTTCAAATTTTCCACTTCAACATTGGTGGTTCTGACTGAATACTTCCTTTATGCGAGACCATGTGAGTGACTCAGTCACTATGTAACGACATCCTTGGATTTACTTCTTTTTAATAGTCCTAGAATTTTTACTTCTTGTTTATTACCTTATAGAAAATCGAGTGTCCATGTTCTCATCCCCACAATCCTGACAATGACCTTCAAGTAATGCCAGGGTCAAAAAACCATTGACGATTACTTAATAAAAGTCACATCAAAATGACTCTACTGCTGCAGAGTGTATATGTAAATAGATCCTAATTCACTGCACATTCTGCAACTATGCTATAGGTTTATAGCTGTACATCACTTAACACTTTTTGGCTTCTATCTGCTGATATCACCCTGCACTGTGTTCACTTTTCCCACCCTGAGCACCTTTGTTCCGACTAAACAAATGAATTTTGCTTATGTTTACTCACACTTTGCAACAATGAACTAGCTTACAGTCTTTTTACAGGGCTCATTGTTATTTCTTTGTTCAATGTATTAATTGTCAAAATGGGTTTATTAAGTACGCCGCTAAACTGTGATTTTTTATTTATAGAGCTCTTATTGGGAAACTGTTGATGAATATCCTAGTCAAATAATAGCAGCTCCTCCCTCGTCCTCAAGGTTTGCTGTAGGACTGCTCTAGAGATTCTCATAGCACGTGTGGGTAGATCCTGAAAAGCACACACCATGCATTTCTGGTTCACCTGTGTGTTTATATTTGGTCTGAAGCTTTGCTTGTCGTTGCAATACCAAATACACTGCAGCGATATGGGAAGTGCCCACTCCAGATCTTCAGTTTTTCTCTCAACCCTTCCTTTTTTCTCACCTGGGATCTCTGGTTGAAGGTGTAATCCTTCCACACTTCAGGAATGTATTTGCAGTTCGCATCTTCTTTCATCGAATCCTGACACAGTGCTACTTTGGAGACGTCTGTGAAGGAGGACCAAGTGACGTTAGCTTTTTGTGCGGTGTCTTTTTCTTGGAGTGAGGGAGGAAGGCTTCTATCTTCTTTAGTTTGCCAACAAGGGAGGTAGAAAACTCATCACATCATTCCTTGGTTATGATGGCAACCTCATCTGGTTTGGGTGGACTGGATTATTTCACAATCTCATCTCGAATAACTTTTCTTTATTTGTGTTTTTGTCTTTTCAGTTCCCCTTTTGATAGGGATTCATTTTGCTTTGAATTTACATGTTTCTGTATTTGTTTCATTCGATGGAACTCTATGGTCCGTCGTCGAATATATAAAGAAAGTTGGAAGGGGAGTGCTCGGAGTGGGGGTGGGTGAGGGGAGTGCTGGAGAGGAAGGTCCTTGAATGAGAGTGGACAAGAGTCAGGGGGTAGAGAACAAACTGCTCTCAGTTCTCATCCATGGCTCGGATCAGACCCTTGCAGTTTTGACGATACATATCAAAAGATTAGCTGTAAAAGAGTGAGTGGAGAGAAACAGGGAGCTTGTGTTCGTGGGAAACTTCGACGTTACAAGTGATATTCAATTTTCTTGCAAACTGATCAGATCAGAGAGTAGTGTTCTGTGAAAAGAGCAGCTACGTTTTACAACTTCCATTAGTAAATTGTTATTGGCCAAGTGAGAGCATTTACGAGTGCTCGTTCGTGAGCTTGGGTTTAAAGTTGTTCAATGCATTCCAGAAATGGCTGGTGGGTACAGAATACTTGAGTTGGTTGCAGATCTGGGTAAGTGTGTGTCGATAGAAAAGCTCGCACAGGATGGCATAACGGTATAGTCTAGACCTTCCTGAGCATTACCAACTGAGGTCTGTTTATGTAAAAGTTCTGTTTTTATTAAAGGTGGTTATTGCTTTTCCTTACCATGTGATTGTTGGGAATGTTACCAGTCAATGGTGGCAACACAGGAAACACAGTTCATAATGCGAGACTTCAACCTAAAGAAACAGGTGACAGAGATGACATGCTTTCTCACCTAGATATATCATGTGAGATACAAGTGCATCCTAACCAGTTTTATCCATACGCGTGTAGGGCAGCAAATACAATTCCAGGGATGTCCTTGAAGTATCATTCAGCTATGCTTTTCAAATCAGTGCCCAACTTTCTGCAACTTACCAGGTACAGTACGCATGATGAACACACTGCTTTAGGATCGAGGATGGCATCACAGGAAGCCACTTTGATCAGAGGAAGTGCCATGCGGCATCTTTTCTGGTGCCAGTGTCATCATGTGATCTAAATGTGTACTGCGTCCAATTTTATTATAATAAGCACATTTTGCACCAGCAAACATATTTGTGGAATGCAATAATAATAATAGTACCTACAGTAGTTACTTTGAGGTATGCATGTCAAAATAATTTTAAGGTCTAGCTGGTACTTCTCGAGCTGCTGTGGGAACGGATTTACAACATTTAGCAAAATCAAACCTCAGAAGGTAAAATAGACATTACGATGGACTTATCATACTACCAATATGGATGACATGAAGCCTCGCTCCTGCCCAGCGACACGCATTGTCTTTGAGGTCCTCCTGGACCACCTCCCTCAGGCAGCCCCACACGCACTGCATGTGGCACCCAACATGTCACAGATTACTCCAACTCCCATCATGTCACCAGTTAGAGGTAATCCCTAAATATCATTGTCCACATTGCCACAGTATAAAAACCAGATATTGCCATGACACTTTGTACATTGCTTCAGTATTTAAAACACCTTGGTCTGCCACAATATGGACCTTTTAGTTTGTGCATGCTTGAAACAATATTTGTTCAAAATGTAACACACCTTTTTGAGTGTCCGCTTTGCCTGGAATTACTGTACTGTTGTTTTTATGGCCAAGTGAACATTTCAAAGGTTTGTATAGCACCTTTGTCATCATTAGTATCTTGTGGCCTTCCTCAACTGAAATCCCCCCTCGAGTCTCTTTCTCTCTTTAGTCCTGTTCATATTGGACTGGTCTGTAGCGGGTAACAGGGCTTGTTGGTCAAAACCCTGTTTTATAAGCCACTTGTTTTTTATTCCATAAGGACAAGATTGCTTCAAAAGGGTTCTCTTTTGAGTCATTGCCGCAACCTGGACACTTAGCTGGATATGGGCATGGGCAAAGGGCTGTGGCAAGGGTGGATTATGGCTTCCCGCCCAGGCCTGAAAGCAGCCGCATATCATGTATCCGACTACAGTAATGCTAGAGTAGCTGGCTGACCAGCCTGGCCATGAAACGTCATGTAAGACTATTGCAGTTGGATGTTTGGAATACCTTTGTCATGGTACTTAGTCAAAGTCAAATTTATTCTTAGCTGGAATAATAAAATCCATCGACTTGTACAGTCAAGTTTAAAAGAAAAAAAAAGACATTAAAAGCAGTGAAATTCATAACTAATAATAATTATTGAAACAACAATAAAAATCTCCATGTACAACATTACACCATCTAAAACATTTATAAAATTAATATACTGTCCTAGGTTAGTATTTGCAATCTTATACACTATGCAGAGGGCAAAAATTCGGACACAGTCACCACCACCATCATACTAGTATCACTTATGCAAATCCTTTGGGCGTTTATGCAGTCCTATAATCCTAGGGACCTGCACATAGGTACAATCCGTCTTACTCTAGGTTTCCAGTAATAGGAATAGAAAAAGAGCAAATGCTCTTTAGTTTCATCTAGATAAGAGCATATTGGGCACAGCTTTGAGTTGTCGCTAGAAGTTGACCAGGATGATGTTAAGGTTACAACTGGTAAAACCCTGTGTCTAAACTTAATAAAAAGCAATCTGGCAGATGTAGGTTTAATATAATCGAAGAAGTCCTTAAATCTAAACACCTGTTTGTGACATAAGAAAGCTTTAAACTGACTTTTTAGGGCTCTGTATGATTGACTCTGTTCAATATGTCGAGCCCAATAACAATTTATTTACTATAAACTAAATTTATGGTGTACAAGAAACAGAAGAAATATAGGGAGAATATTTGTTTAGTTGTGATTACCCTTGAAAGGGTTAAATAAGTTGATTACCTCAGAATAAGATTGACGGCTTCCAATTCCTGAGAGCCCCAAAGTTCCAAGAACTCTTTCCTGAAGAAAACAGGGCCTCTGCTTTAGAAAATTTGCAATAAAAGGCAAAGAAAGGCACCTTCCCAGTAGTTAAAATATGCAATGCCCAAGTAAAACGTGCTGAATTGTTTGGGGCAGAACTCTGAGGCCGTTGTGACTTGGTAAAGCTAGGGGTGGCTGAGAACAATTTCTCAAGGTACCTTTTACATTTAGGAAAGAACACTCCACTGCTCTATTTTTGATTAGATCTTGCTCTTAAGTCCATTGGGGCATATGTATCAAAAGAGTTTTGCGATTCTCAAATTGCGATTTTTAGCGATTCGCAATTTGAGAATCGCAAAATGCAATGTTTGTAGGATTTGCAAAAAAAATTGCTAATCACACATATTCCTTAATTGCGACTGGCAAATTGCAAATCGCAGTTAAGGAACACCTTGGGCCTAGAGGCCTAAAGGCCCATAGGAATGAATGGGAAGACATCCGCAATGTGCGATTACCAAATAGGTAATCGCAATTTGCAAATGCAATTTCAAGGGTGCCAAAAGGACATCCTGTTACATCCCTGAAATATGCATGTGTGCACATGTTGCGCATATACATGCCCTAAGGGTATGAATGTGCGCCATATGGCACTTTGAAAAAAGCAAAAAAATGTTTTTTTCTAGAAAATCACAAATTTTCGATTCCTTAAGGCCAAATAGCAAATTTCTGGTGTTTCCAGAATTGCATTTAAGAAATCACAATTTGCAATTCCTTAATTGCATTCGCAAAACAGAAAATCGTACTTTTTGCGATTCTCTATTTTGCGATGGCCTTTTAGGATGATACATTCTAAAAGGCTTTTTCCTATTCACAAACAGGCAGATTCTGAGAATCGGCCCGTTTGCAAATGGGAAAAAGGCTTGAAACATTTGGCCCATAATTCTTATTGCCAGACTAAGGCCTGCTCTATTTTTTGTTTTGAATCTGGAGTACTGAAGAGTTGGACCAGTACAGTGATAGTCTTGCTGATGATGCAGGGGAAAGCTTGGCAAAATATATCTCTCTCCAATAATTCAAATCATCATCCACCGGGCTCATAAACATAAGATCTTATCTTACCTCACAAAATAATCACCACCCTAATTATCAAACCTTGGTCCTCCAATGGATCTTTTTGTTGAGCTAACAGGGACTTGGATATTTAGAGAACATGAAGCATCTTCTTTTCGAGGACCTGGAATAAAGAAATGCCAAATGCATGACTATTTTATCACCAATACACAGTTGTCACAAATCCCCATACCTTAGACAAGAATGTTTAACTCCAAAAATGATACACATATGATAATGATTGCTCATGGAAAGCATTAATCTAAAGCCTCAATTTGAATGGCCAGAAATATGAAATCGCATTTCATAATCTGATTTTATAGCAGTTAATTAGTACAAATAGCCACACAATACAATACAGATTCAATAAGAACATTTGCTGGTTGCCTAGAATGAGAGAGAAAACATGCGAAAAATTGAGACACAGCATTTAGATCATACATACCGAATATGATTGAGATATTGTCCATCTTCGATAGGGATCTGATTAGTCAGAACTGAAGCACAGCGTGCCACAGAAATGAGTCAGTTAACCCTTCAGCCGAAAGGTTATTTATTGCTCAACTTTACCAGCCGGCAAAGTGCATGTTCCAGATCAGAAAGGAAAGTTCAGTTCAAAGGTTTGGCATTAAAGGAAAATCAGAAGTTAGCCCAACAGCATGCCAGACAGGGAAATTGGAAAATGACAGCCAGCCCGACTCCCACTGCAAGGTGCAATTATACTTCCAAAAGTTCACGGTTTACACCCACAAAGTATCTTTTCCATCGTACCATATGGTTTCCATTGGTTGTCCACTGTGGGCTGCTCATGGTGAGATCAATACCTCACTGAAAAATCCGGAAGCATTAAGTAACCTTTTTTCAAATTCATCAAGTTCCAATTATATTATATTCTCATCCTTTCCTCAAAAGTAAGAAAACTTCACTTTATTCAGTCTGTCCATTCCTAGGCACTCTCTCTGGGTTTGCAATAGTATTGATACACTTATGTCAAATGTGTTGCTAAATCTAAAGTAAGTCCAATGTGGTTAAATACAGAAAAGAAACTTCACAAAAAGTTCTCACAGCGTCTAAAGTGACTACTTCAGTTAGATTCTGAATTTTGCGCAAGAAAAAGAAAAACGCATCTGAGGCCTACATGAAATTTCACTGAATCAGTACCACGTTATGATTAATATAAAACACACATTAATAATTGAATTTTGATTTCCTTAACTAATTCAATATTTTTTCGTCTTTAAAGGTTATATTTCGATATTAGGCACTACTAAAAAATCATTTGAATGTTTATCATTTTTAAAACAAATATTACGTGTCATTCTGAAGTAAACAATTTTATCACATAACAGAAGAACAAGCTGCAAGTTTACATACTATTGATTATTTCTGAATTAACCCCTTCCCTGCTCATGACGGAACCACTCCGTCATGAGCCACGGTCGCGCTGTGCTCATGACGGAGTGGTTCCGTCATGCTGCGGCCGTTGGCGGCCGCTCCGCCCACGTGGCGCCTTTTCCCCGCCTGTGCGGGCGTGTAACGTAAGTGGGCGGCACCGTGACGGAACCACTCCGTCATGAGCACAGCTTGCCCGTGACTCATGACGGCGTGGTTCCGTCATGAGCACAGCGGCGCCGCGCTCACCGAAAAACCCCCCAGCGCTGCGGCGGAATTCGCGCCGCGGCGAAGGGGTTAAGCATTTTAATAATTTCAGGTGCTTTCGTCTGTGGACATTATTTCATTTTGACATATTTTAGAAGTTATCGTCACCATACTTTTTATGTTGATTAAGTTTAGTTTCTCAAAACACGTAATTACTTGCATAGGTAAATAATCATTGTTCACCCATTGTTTACGTTATCACATTTCTATGTTTTGAACACTTCTGCATGATTTTACGATTCAGTATGAAAACTCATATTTTTCAACTCAACAGTTTACATGTTTTCATCAAGAAATATTTATTGTAAATCTCTTTTGATCGGGAGAATTGATAGAGGCAACAGTCATTTAACTTTTACTCTCCATCACTGACATTATTAGCTGTTTCAACTCTCAAAGAATTCTTGGTTAAACCATGTTAAGCAGATCTTGACTGATTTAGGCAGGAGTGATTGCTGGCATAATCTATCATTAGCTAGACCAGCTTTGAGTGCAATTCATGTTGATTTCTAACCCTTAATTATTGCAAAATAAGAAGTAGCTACCTAAGAGTATTGCAGCCCAAATGGAGTTTTGGGGACGAGAAAACTCATCAGCGAAGAGGAGTGGAAAAATCATTTGTGCAGGTAACTAAAAAGGAATACACTCATTAATAAACAAGAGGAAAACAGTTGGGGCCAGCACACAGCCCTGCCAGTCATCTTTGTTGGCACTTATTTACTCAGTGAGTTCACCCTCTTTTTTTTTGGTGAAATATATTTTATTAGGTTTTCAATTGTATCAACAGGTTACTGTACATACATCACCATGCATTGGCACAACGTTTGTTACATGGTGTATGATTACATTGTTCGTGACATGTGATGTCCACCAGCAATCATGGGGGAACAACTGATTAACATAACTGAGAGCAGAGAAACAAAAATAAAAACAAAAACAGAATCAGACCACCCTACCCACCTCCCTGTTCGGATCCTACACATTTCCTCCTATGTGTGCTGCCTGCACGCTCATTCCCATATGGCAATATGTAGGTATGTGTGCATATATACCACATGTGACAACTGACCATGTGTCTCAATTAGTCAGGAACTGCGATGCGTGTAAGCATTTTCAGTCTGCTGGGTCAGTCCCCGGGGGGTTCCTTCCTACATCATCTATGTTCTGCTGCAGTGCCACCAACATTGCATCCCAAATTGTGGCAATAGGGACTTTTTGGAGGCCTATTGTTTCCTTGCGTCTAATTGCGATGCTTTCCATTTTTGCCCAAAGGAGCATAGAGTGGTGCCATGCCTGTACATGTGGGGGGTCTGGTGCTTTCCATTTCTTGGTGATTAACCTCTTGGCTGCTACTATACCTAAATCCAGGATTCTGGAGGTTACTTTGGTACTGCGGGCTCTGCGGTATTTGTGTAGAAGGTACGTCGGCCATTCAAAGGGTATCAAGCATTCAGTATAGAAATACAGCACATGTGCCACCTCCCTCCAGTATGTGTGAAGGTGAGTACAGCCCCAAAGCATGTGTATCAGGTCGACATCAAGGGTGGCGCATCTTGGGCAGGAAGAGTCGGTGCGGCCACAGTATTGGTTAATTTTGGCGGGTGTGAGATATGCTCTCTGAGTGATGTAGTATTGAATTTGTCAGAACCGCATGTTTCTGGGGATACGCACTGGGCTTTCCAACACCTGAGCCCACTCCGCGTCTGAAAATTTGCAGTCCAAATCTTGCTCCCAGTTATGCCGGAGTGAGTCTAAGTTAATCGCTGTGTGCAGCCTAAGTGAGGCCCCGAACCACCGTGTGAAATGCCTACCTAGACCCATGATGTGTAAGTGTTGCATGGTGAGGTGTGTCTGTGGCTCCGTTGCGAGGTCACCCCACTTAACTGTGAGTGTGGTCACTAACAAGCGGTACAGAAGGAACTGGCCCGGAGGGAGCCCTTCTTCTTCTACCAATGACATATATGGGATGAGCCTCCCATCGCGGTCAGGTTTCCAAGGGATTGAACTCCTGCTTCATGCCAATCCCTGATTTCAGCAGCTATGAGCACTGACTGGCCTCTGAGGGACCCCTCTAGGGGCAGTGCAGGTGCGTAGGGTGTTATGTGTCAAGTTATGTAGAGGATTGTGCAGAAGTACTTATATGCCACAGTAAGCAGCAGGGACTTAGGAGTCCTTACGTTTGCACCTGGGTGAAAGAGCCTGATCAGCTGAGGTAATGTGTAGGGCGGTCATGTGGTTGCCATATCGTTGCGCTGCTTATGAGCCATCCACTTGGCTATCCATGGCAACTGGGCAGCCAAGTAGTAGTGTTCAAAGCATGGAGCTGCTAAGTCTCCCTGGTCTGTGGGCAAGTATAAATTCTTTAATGCTACCCTGTGTTGGGCACTGCCCCATACGAAATCTCTGATCATCTTCTCCAGCATGCCTAAAAAGGAAGACAGGATGCATAATGGCAGACTCATAAAATAGAATAGAAGCCTCGGAAAGGTAACAATTTTTGTAAGCACTACCCTACCTGTTACGGTGAGCGGGAGCACGTTCCAGAACTGCATCTGAGATCTGGTGGCTGCTAGTGCCCTGCATAGATTACCATCAAATAGATGCACGGGCTGACAATATATTCTGTTTCCCACAGAGCTGAACATATCCTCCCTCCACTGCACCCTCCCACCATTAAGGATGATGCCCGTGTCACAGTTCCCCTCACTGAATGAGTATATGAAAGATTTATCAGCATTTACCTTCAGCCCCAAGATTGCTGCGAAATCACGCAGGATCTGCGCCAGCTGGAAGGCTACACTTTCAATGTGACTTAGATCGACTAAAAGGTCATCTGCATACAGCGACACCCTATGCGTGCCACCCCTTAGAGGAATACCATCGCCCAGCTGAGTGCTTATTTTCTCCGCAAGCGGCTCTATTGCCAGCGCGGAGAGGAGGCGGGATAGTGGGCATCCCTGCTTCGTCCCTCTCTAAACTGGAATTGCACCTGATATGTAGGGGCCCATTTTGACCCTGACGACCGGTTCAGTGTAAAGCAGGCGGATCAACTGCAAAAAGGTGACGCCCAGGTTATATTTCTCAAGCGCCACAAATAGATAGTCCCATTCCAGGGAATCAAAGGCTTTCTCAAGGTCTAGTATTAGACAGCCTGCCCTTGGCCAGGCGTGCATAGAGTCGCATGCAATCCTGAAGAAACGATGCAAGTTAAGCGAAGTACTACGGGACGGCACAAAAGTCATTCTACTCTCTGTGAATCAGTGTGGGTACCACCTGCGCAAGCCTGTCTGCCAGAACCTTTGCTAGTATGTTGTAATCAGTATCAAGCAGGACAAGAGGCCTGCATGAGCCAACTTCCATGAGGTCATTATTGGGTTTAGTAGTGACACCAAGTGTGCCTCTCGCAGGAATGGAAGGAGTTGTCGCCACTCCACAGCAGCCACATACAGGTCATGCAGACACTGTGTGAGTGACTCCTGGTATGCCATATAATACTCTGCTGGTAGCCCATCCGGCCTCAGTGTCTTCCCTGTGGCCATGGACACAATCGTGTCCATGATCTCTTCTGACGAGATCGGCTCATTCAGTACTTCCCTGTGTGCTGGTGTCGCCTCAGGCAGCTGTATAAGGTCTAATAACAACTCTAAGCTTAGCACACTACATTGCCTCTCGGACTGATATAATTGGCCATAGTGTTGTGTCATGGCTGCATGTATTTCGGGCTGTGTGTATAGGAGGTGCCCCATGTCCTTGTGCAACGCACCTATTGGCTTACGGGTGTGTTCTTGCCATATTAGCCAGGTGAGCATCTGACCTGCCTGGTCTGCAGTGGCATGCGTGCATGCCATGTGTGCGGCATAGTTATGGCATTGGAGGCGCTCTAATTGTTCAGCATGCTCTGCACGTAGAGTCTACAGACGTTGTGCGTACCCGCATCCCCCTTCCCATTTGTTTTGTGCCACAGGAGTTGTACTTCTATTCTTTTAAGGGAGTCAGACAGCTCCTTGCATATATTCCAGGTGGTCCTCAGACAATGCCCTCTCATTGTTACCTTAAAGGCTACCCATTCCATTGATTCATCACCTACAGTACCCTCATTAACTTCAAAGTATTCAAGGATCGCCGTCCCTAGGGATTCAGTGTGGCTGGTTGGTCGCCATGTAGGGTCCGAGGGAGTTGTCTACCTCCCAAGAGAGCTGCAGCAGCTGGGGGTTATGATCAAAGTGCATCCGACCAAGGTACTCTATCTTCCGAACAAAGGGAAACAGGGCATGCAAACGCACTATACGATTAAGCCGCACATGGAGTCCGTGCACCATGGAATAGTATGAGTAAACCCATGTGTCGGGATTAAGTGCGTGCCATATGTCTGATAGTGCCCAGTGAGGGAGCCTGCGTGTTAGAAACAGCTGTAGTTCTGGTGAGGGGTGTGAATTATCTGTCTAGATCTATATTAAGCACTGAGTTGAAGCCACGGGATTACCCCAGTTAGGCTGTCCGAAAAGGAGGACTGGTCCACATTTAGGACATAAACGGAGCCTATCAGCAACATTTGACCGTTCAGCCTCCTTCTCACAAATGCATATCTGCCTTCAGTGTCTATCACTTCCTCCTCACATGCAAATGGGACCCCAGGTCTCATCAAAATTAAGGCAGCATGCGCATGGGCCGAATAGGCAGTACCGTAGACTTGGCCTCTCCATCTACTGCGCAAGCGCTCCAACTCAGCATGTGTCATGTGCGTTTCTTGCAGCAGAGCGATGTTAGCGGACCTGCGCTCCAGGTAAGAGTATATTCATTATCTATGCGTCAGCGTGTGCATTCCGCGCACATTCTATGTGACTATGTTTGCTTGTGTTATGTCTGGACAGTATGCTGTTCAGAGCGGCCTAGAGCGAACGAGGCACAGCAATTCATCTGGTTAGTGGGTGTGTTCCGAGATAACACTACTATAAATAAGGGTTTGAAGTAGAACGTTCATAGCTATTAGGGGTGAACTCGAGAGGGACAGTCATCCAAACCGGGGTACCCAACTTCAGCTACAACTATGCCAGTTTCTTGTCTGGTATGGGTGTGTGTGGTATGCGGCTATCTGGGGTTTGGGAGTCCCTCGGTGTTGTAACATTGCTATTAGTATTCCCGGCCAGCCCACGATTACAGATGTATGCAAGGCTCGTGCATAGCGGGTCGCAGTGTTGTGTAAGTGCTACACATGTTAATATATAGTGTGTCCTTGTTGTGCATCATGCGTGCGAACAATCAAGTGTCTTAGCAATATATGCCAGGCTGGCCGCTACTTGTGTGTAGTTTTCACATTTCTGTTCAGAGGGGCTGCTCACAGTTATATGATGTCATCTGCCGTCTGTGGCGTGACATCTGGTGGTTAGGGTCCAACAAGTTCGTCAAGCCTAGAAGATATTGAACCACTGGCAGTTGTTGATCTAGAAAGGCTCAGGTTGCTGTCCACTCACCGCACCGTGGCCCCGATCGTTGCGGCCACTTGTATGGCATCTTGTCTCTCCATTCTCCTCTATTCAAGTTCGGGAGCCGTGAAAACTGGGGTCGCATTTTTGGGGCCTCTTCGTCTGCTGCAACTCCTCTTGCCAGGCTTCCCAGGGGCATCTTCTGTGCGTGGCCTGGGCCCTGTCCACAGCCCGACTCCTCTAACCAGTCCCAAACCATGGAAGGTGAGTCAAAGAAGTGGACCACATCCTTTGCGACCACGCTCAGTCTGAATGGGTAGAGTAGGGAGTAGCTGATTTCTAGATCACGGAGTTGACGCTTCACCGCAATGTAAGAGCTGATGCGATGAGCTACACCCCCATGTGGAATCCAGGGCAAAGTGAGTCTGACACTTGGGAGAGGTCCAGAGTTGTGTTTGGGGAGCCCCGCTGGTGTCAAACCCCCTTGGCCTGCCCTGCTCACAATGCGCCCTGGCCAGGCCTCACCTGACCTAGTGGTCGACAGAGACCTGTTGTCCAAGACTCAACACTAAGGGGTGATATTGTGCTGGATAACTGCAATCAACACTGCTGAAGCCACCTTCATCGATCTTGATGAACTACTGCAGTAAGCTGATTAGGGGTCACCGGCATCACCAGGGGAGCTGGGCCAAGTCAAAGCAGGTGAGCTTATATAATGCTCAAGCGCTCATGGATTGGGTGATGTCAGGTTGATATGATAGCAGACAGTTTAGCACTTAAAGACTCCTCAAAAGCAGTCAAATCAACTGAATTTTATACCATGTGTTGGACAAGTAGGGTCATCCCCAGACATTTTGCCTTTACTTTTCCATTTTTGCTGAATTTGTTTTTGTTAGGACTCTGCACGCTTTACAACTGCTAACCAGTGTTAAAGTGCACTGCTCTCTCCTTAAAACCTGGACGAATTAGCTTATACTCAATTGGTATATTTAATTTACCTGTACATCCCTAGTAAAGTTGCACCACCTGTGCCCAGGGCCTGGAAATCAAACGCTACTAGTGGCCCTGCAGCACTGATTTTGCCACCCACTTGAGTAGCACTTAAAAATATCTCAGGCCCGTGTGTTTGCAGTTTTAAACTGCCATTTCAACATGGCTAAATAAACTTTTTCCAAGCCCAAACCTTCCTTGTTAATACATAAAGGTCACCCCTAAGGTGGGCCCTGGACAGCCCCAAGGGCAGGGTGTAGTGTATTTAAAAAATGGGACATGTACGTTTGAGGTTTACATGACCTGGAGGCGAAAAACTCTCTAATTCATTTTTCATTCCTGCAAGGCCTATCTCTCCCATAGATTAACACTGGACTTGCCTTATTACATTTCATAAGTGTAATTCCAAATGGGTATAGGTGACCCAGTCATGTTTGGTGTCTCTAGAATTGTAACGAAAAATCCTAACTTATGGTGAAGTCAGATTTTGATTTACAATTTTGAAAAAGCCACTTTTAGAAATTTGGCAATTTCTTCTCTTACCCATTTTGTGCCTGAAGCCTATCTCTGGGTCACGTGACTGGGTGTAGTTGACAGTTGGGCTTTGTGTATTCCTCCTAGATAGCCACACACAGGTTGTCCCCTGAGGCTTGAGCCGGGTGGACGCTTACAAGCTTTAAATTGGGTATTTTTAATCCTATGTTAATCTTCTTTTAACTAGTAATACTGTGTCTGTTGTATTTTGTTTTCGCCGCTTGATTTGCACAAACCTTTTAGTCCCTCTGGGGTCCTCATGCTAATAAACGCAACCGCCATCTTTAGAGGTAGGCAGGTTGACATTCTAGCCGCCGTACCACCAGGCTATTAAAACCGGAAGTCAGCGCGAGCGCGCTAGGTTGTCCCCTGAGGCTTGAGCCGGGTGGACGCTTACAAGCTTTAAAAGGGGTATTTTTAATCCTATTTTAATCTTCTTTTAACTAGTAAAACTGTGTCGGTTGTTTTTTGTTTCCGCCGCTTGATTTGCACAAACCTTTTAGTCCCTCTAGGGTCCTCACGCTAATAAACGCGACTGCCATCTTTAGAGGTAGGCAGGTTGACGTTCTAGCCGCCGTACCTCCAGGCTATTTAAATCGAATGCCAGCGGGTGCGCGCGAGGCAAGCCCATCTGCGCCCGTCCGCGCACGGTCCGCGACCAGTGCCAGCCTTTATGACAGCCTAATAGTAAAGGAAACCAAACATCGGACTTACTCCAGCAACTTGTTGTACAAATTAAACAGTAAGATACATAATTCCTGTTGCATTGGTTTACTCCCTGATACACTTCCTTGCACTGATCAGAAGCACTCTGCAGCCATTTGCTGGCACCGTCACGTGATCGGGCTAGAGCGCTAATTTATTGGTTGGTCATGACGCGCAGCGTGTACACGCATCGGGGACGCCATAGTGACGCCGGAGTCACGCCAGAGTCCAGCCCGTCTGCGCCCGTCCGCGCTGAGGACGGGCTGGCCGGCCGGACTCTGGACTTGAACGGGGCTGTTGCCTCCTCACGGAGATATACGCATCAGGAGATGCTACGCCTGAAACCCAGCTACATGAGATGTTCGCACATCTTTGAACCAGACGACTTTCTTCGTCCCCTACTATGTGATTGTCACTATATGTGTCCACCGGGCAATCCCGCTTCCTCCCCCGTTCACCTCCCATGCAATCCCCCTGTCGTCAACAGCCCCAGGACAGTGGGAGTAGAAGGCATTCTGATCAATAGCCGCTCCCTGGTTAAAAATAAAATAATGTTTAGAGAGATGGTCTTGGATAGAAAGCCTGCATTAGTTTTTATCACTGAAACTTGGGCTAAAGACTCATCTGACCCTGATTTGATTGAAGCGGTCCCGGAAGGATACTGCCTGGCCAGATTAGATAGACAGGGACGAATGGGAGGTGGGATAGCCATTCTCTATCGAGATCACCTGCAATGCCACACAGTGCCTATACCTGATCTTCAGGATGGCGTTCAGGCTCTCTTCTTTGTGATAAAGGAAGGGCGTTGCCCTCTTTTCAATGGAATGCTACTGTATCGACCTCCTGGCCCGAGGACCAACTTCTTGTGTAATCTTCTTCAGTACTTGGAGCCCTACTTTGGTCGAGAAAATCTCTCCATTCTAGGGGATTTTAACTACCATTTAGAAAGGCTTGATCTAACAGATACTTCGTGTCTTATTGATGCCCTGGCGTCTTGTGGACTCACGCAGCGAGTCCGCGGGGCTACCCATCGTGCAGGCCATATTCTAGATGGTATCTTCTCTAACGACCATCGTTTGATCGTTAAGGATCCGGTACATCTGTCCTGGTCCGATCATCTTGCGGTCCCACTCCTGTTGGAATGCCCTCAGATGGATGGTAGCAAAATAGGGAAACACACTATAGGAATTGGCAGAAATCTTAGAAACATTAGTGCTGATTCCCTTACACCTTGGGCTGGTAGTCTCTCTACCGCGGGCTTGGATAGTGTCCAGACCGCGGTCGGCCATTTTGAACGGGTTATTACTGAGGCCCTGAATGAACTGGCTCCATTACAGACCCGTCGTCGAGCCAGGAAGAGACCCTCTGCCCCATGGTATTCGGAATCCCTTAGACTTCTCAGGCAAGAAGTGAGGAGGATGGAGAGGCTTTGGCATGCTAGCTGGGACCTTAAGAATAAGGAAGCTCATAGGCTCCTGGTCAGGAAATACAAGGCTGAGATTGTGCAGGCCAAACAAAACTACTTTGTGGCCATGACAACTTCCCTTTCCTCGCCGAAGGAGCTTTTCAGAATTGTTGACTCTTTGGTCAACTTACAAACATCTGATCCAGTCATCCCCTCGCAAGATTTGTGTGACAAAATTGCTTCCTTTTTTCACACAAAAATACAAGATATCCATCTAGCTCTTGAGACACAAAAAGCTTCGATCAGTGGGCCCTCCGCCTTGGCTGAGGGGGATAGGACCACATCTGACATCTCCACATTGAGTATTCTCGACTCCTTCCCCCCGCTGGTCTTACAAGATCTGGAGATCTTGCTCTACAAAACCAATTCTGGCTCCCCCTTAGACATCTGCCCCTTGAAGATCATCAAGCAGTGTAGGGAATCTCTCTTACCGCCTCTACTAGAAATTATGAATCGATGTATGAGAGATGGCATCTTCCCCTTGGAGTGGAAGAGTGCAGTAGTTAAACCTCTGCTAAAGAAAGCTTCCCTTGATCCGGAAGTCCTAAAAAACATCCGGCCGATCTCCCTGCTTCCAGCCCCTGCGAAGATGCTTGAGGCACATCTAAACAAGCATCTCGCTGCCTTTGTGGAAGGCTCGGGCTGCTTGGACTTTTCCCAATATGGATTCAGGAGGGAATACAGTACTGAGTCGGCCCTCACCATCGTGCTTGATAAGATCCGCACTAGAGTAGATGGGGGCCAGACTACCCTCCTGGTCCTGTTAGATCTTACCGCGGCCTTCGACACCCTCTCCCCCTCAATACTTATACACCGTCTGAGGGAGGTGGGGGTGAGGGACGCAGCTTTAGATCTGATGACCTCCTTCCTTAATGGAAGGGAACAAAGAGTCAAGCTGGGAGAGTTCCTATCTCCATCCCGACCGGTGCTTTGTGGGGTCCTGCAGGGGTCGGCCCTTAGTCCGACCCTATTCAACATCTACGTGACCCCACTGGCCAGATTAATCAGAACTTTTGGGATGGAGGTAGTTTCTTATGCAGATGATACCCAGATCCTCGTCTCTCTCTCCCATTCAGATGTACCAACTGCCTCCAATTTTAGATCTTGTATGGAGGCAGTTGGTCAGTGGATGGTTCAAAATTCGCTTAAACTGAATGGGGAGAAGACTGAGGTGATGGTGTTTGGAGGGAATCAGAACACTTGGTCAGCCAGCTGGTGGCCTGATTCGCTGGGAGTATGCCCTTCCCCCACGATATCTGCTAGGAATCTTGGGGTGATGATAGATCCTGCCCTTAATATGGGCGGACAGGTTAGTAGAACCATCTCTACCTGTTGGGGCTTAATTCACACCCTGCGAAGAATCAGGAAATATCTTTCCCTACATTCCAGAAAGCAAATAGCTGTCGCTCTCATCGGCTCACGACTGGACTACTGTAATGCGCTGTATGCAGGGCTTAATAGGAGCCTACTACAGCGCCTGCAGGTAGTCCAGAATGCCGCCACTAGATTTGTTCTGGATGTTCCCAGATGCTCCTCGGCCACTCTGGCTAGGAGAACACTGCATTGGCTACCGGTAGAATACCGAATACGGTTTAAAGTTTTATGTATGACCTACAGAGCCATTGCAAGGAATAATGACATGGGAGTTGGTTCTATCATCTCCCACTATATTCCTGGAAGGGACTTGCGTTCCTCCAGGAAATTGCTCCTGACAGTCCCCCGTATACGAAGAGCCAAGTGGGGTGGTAGGGCTTTTTCCACTCTGGCTCCTAAATGGTGGAATGATCTTCCTTTGGATCTCAGGTCGTTGCCTTCCCTACAGAGATTCCGAAGCGCCCTCAAAACTTGCCTCTTCCTGCAAGCCTATGTGTAAGGTGGTACACTTATATTCTCATTTTTTTTTAATAGGCGCCTTGATACCTGCGGGTTATTGTCTGCGCAATATAAATTCTCTATCATCATCATCATCAGATAACGTGTCCCAACTGCATATCCAGAATACCATTGCATCGTCCATACGTGTCATGAGTTTCTGTGTTCACTGCCATTTTTAGCCTCTGAATACTTCGGTTTTTGATAGCACCATAAGTTATCTGGTCATGTCATTTGTTCCTAGGTCTCGTTATACTCACGACATCTTTGCAAGACCCTCGCAATTCGTCCTACAACAGGGGGGTTATTCTGAGTTTCTTAGTGTTTGTCTCAGATGCCCCAGTTCGCCTGACAATCTTTTGATGTCTTCACCCTGGTTTCCCTTTGTTAGCGCATTGGTTTCCACTTCACCGTATCCCTACCCGCCCTCGCTTGGTTAATAAATCAACAGGGCAGGCATGATTGAAATTAATGTTTACACGAATCGCTAGTAACCATAGGAACATCTCGGCGTTTTGTTTGATGGTCGCAAAGGGGTATAATAAAGTTTGCCGTTTCCTCGGCTTTCTAGCGACTTACGCCCCCTCTTCCTAGACCTCAGACGTCATACGCACGCTGAGAGTATCACATGATGAGTTTCACTGACTACTTACTTCCGGGTTCACGAAGCTTTCATTAACATTCCGGCCGAGCAGGACTGAGACAGGCTGACAGCGGGAGTGTGCGAGCATGGAAGTAAGTTTAGGATTGCTGTTTTGGGCCAAAGGTTCCCCCGCTTTAGGGAGTGAATCGCTTTACCAAACAAGATAAATTAATTCCTTCTGCTTGTTACTCATTTGCAGATACTATAGCTCACTACCCCCCTCTTGGACCCATGATGTATGCCGTACATTGCATACGAGTAAGCGGACCTTTTCCCTATCTTTTTTCATGCTACTGTTTTGTGTATATATATTTTTAATTTACCTACCTTAGTTATGCATGCACGAGAACAACGACACCTGGCAACCACCACGGGCGTTTGTTAGCATGCACAACACTCTCACGAGTCAGCTATTACGATAGACACAGCGGCTACTAGCCACTACTCAGGCACAAATTCTGCCCAGTGATGTTTGATTTAAGAATGTTGTTACAAAGGTTTTTTACCTACGCTCAGTTCACTACAGTATCTTCCATGTTTTGAACATTTTTGTAGGACGTTAAATATTCTCCCCAAGGGCAGTAGTGGCCAAATTGCTAATACATCCACTCCCGCTCCACAGCATGGGATTACCAAATTGAGTGTTCACTTGATTCCGCTAAAGACAGCAACTAACCAACATGTCACATATATATGTTTATGTGTGTTTTGTTTGTTTTTTCGTTTGTTTCCTCACAGAAGCTAGTAGCCCTGGATTAACAAGGAGGCTTATCGGTAGAACCGTAAGTTTTACCGTTCCAATTCCACAGGTTAGGGTGCACCTTAGCGTGCGCATACCGCCGTGGAATTTCATTTGGTCCTGATGAATGCTTAGCTTAATTGGCACCAAAAGCAGAAACATGTCGACCACCCCCTTTTCACCAATCTAAAGCGGACTTTCTTTGGTTATCCTAACCTACCAGTTTTAGTCCGTCACATTTGATTTTAGGTTTAAATCTTTTATTAAAGGTTTTCATCAAAGAACCAATAGCGGCAAGCCAACACACTTTCCCGGCCCAGGCAGGAGCAGCCGCAGCTGAGGTCTCCCCCCACCACAGGTGGATGGGAAACTGAAGAAACACTTTCAGGCCCTTACAATCGCTATCAGTTACGCCCCCCCCCGAACCTATCCCCCCCCGCAACTCCCCTCCCGCTGGACCCCCCCAATCCCCCCCCAGCCCACCATCAAGAGAGACAAAGAAAGAAAAGAAAGAGGAAGAAATGAAGGAGTAAAGACCCTGCCCCGGGAACGAAGGGACCAAGAAGGCGTATGCACCGCTCTGCCCCGAACCCGATGGCCAAACAAGGCGGCTATGTGGCTTCCCCATCTTCCAGGTCATCGCTAAGCCGCAGGAGGCGTAGGTATCGGGGGCACGTCAGCTCCCTGAAGTCCTGCGCCAGCAAGTACCGGAACGGCTGCCACAGTTCCGGGAAAGCGTCGCCCTTCCCCGCCAGTGTCAAAGAGATGCGTTCCATCCCCAAGATGTGCCAGAGGCGATGCAGCCATTCTAGATGCGTGGGTACGCGGGGTGTCCTCCAACAAGCCAGGAGGCACTGCGTGGCCGCCCCCAGCGCCAAGGCTATCTGTTTCCCCCGGCGGGATTTTAGAGGGTAAGTAAGGGCATTGGGGACCCCCAGGATGATGTATGCAGGGAATCTGGGCAGCTCCGTGTCAAAGTATTTGTCCACCTCATCCAGAATTTGACGCCAGTAGGGTGCTAACAAGGGGCAATCCCAAAGAGTGTGTGCGAGAGTGCCCAGCTGACCGCACCCTCTCCAGCAGACCCCGCTATGTGAGTTATCCATGCGGTGTAGACGCTCCGGTGTGTAGTACCAGTACGTCACCAGTTTAGTGAATGTTTCGGTGAGCCCTGCGTGTGTAGCTGCGTGGCGAGCCCTATAGCAACAGCCCTCCCATTCCTTCGCCAGCAGGTCCCTTCCCAAATCCCTCTCCCAGCGTGCCCTCCCCGCGTGATATGAGTGGTGGTGTGTCGACAGGAGCATTTTGTATAGATCCGATGTCAGTTTCTTGTCAGTCTGGCGAGTGATCAGCCAGCGCTCGAACGGGGTGAGCCGACGCTGCACTGCAAGTTTCTCCCTCGGCCGAGTGGCCCAGTGTTTAACCTGCAGGTACCCGATCCGGTCCGTGGCCGGAATGCCGTATTCGGCTGCCAACTGTGCTAGGGGGATAAACCCCTGGGCGTCGTAAAGGACCCCCAGCGCTCTGCAGCCGGAGTAGCGCCAACCCGGGAACGCGGATTCTGGAAGCCCCGGCGGGAAGTCGGAATTACCAAACAAAGGGGTGAGAGGCGAGGGGAAGGATGTCAGGTCCTGACTCTCACCAGTCTGGTCCCAGATCCGCACCGTTGCCTGGGTCACCCACGAGGCATACAGATTGGGTGGCCGTTGGTCCCGCCGAAGAAACGGGACCGCGGCCAGGGCCCTCCCAGCCACCGCCCGGTCCTGGAACAGCCAATGCTTCTCGGACATGGGCTTCATCCATTCCACCAGGTACCGTAGCTGAGCGGCCTGGAAGTAGAGCAAGAGATCCGGGACGCCAACGCCCCCGTGCTCCGGGGGGAGCGCGCTAATCTGGCGTTTGAGTCGCAGCTTCCTGCCCTGCCAGATGAAGTGCGCCAGATCAGATTGGACCCGCTTGATCCACCCTTTCGGTGGATATATGGGGAGCGTGTGGAACAAGTACAGGATTTTAGGCAATATTGTCATTTTAATGGCCGCGATCCGCCCCAGCCATGAGATCGGCAGGCGGCGCCAGCGATGGAGATCCACTTTAACGGCGGAGGAAAGACGGTCGTAGTTCATGGTCCTAATGCTTGGGATCGTGGGCGCTAGCAGCACCCCGAGGTAAGGGACAGGGCCCGTCGCCCAGGGGACCGGATATTTCATGGGAGGTCCGCCACCGGGCCCGGCGCGAGAGAGAGGGAAAGCGCCACTGACTTAGCGATGTTAACTTTAAAGCCTGATACATCCCCGAACACCGACAGCTCCTGCAAGATCGCTCCCAGAGACGTCAAGGGCTCCCTGAAGGTCAGTAGGACATCATCGGCATAGAGGCAGATCTTGTGAGTGTCCCCCCCGAACCGGACACCAGCGATTTGGCCGTTTTGGCGTATGTGCTGCGCTAGGGGCTCCATGTACATGGCGAAGAGCAACGGGGAGAGGGGACAGCCCTGCCTCGTGCCCCGGGAAATCCGAAAGGGCGATGACGTATGGCCGTTAACTCAGACCGATGCGTGGGGGTCACGATAGCAGTTGAGTATCCGTGCCCTCATTTTGTCCCGGAAGCCGAACCGGCACAGGACCGCCTCGAGATAGGGCCAGTGCACCCGGTCGAATGCCTTCTCGGCATCTACCGCCAGCAGGGCGTAGTCGGCCGGGAAGCGGGAGGCCTTCTCTGTAAGATGCAGGACCCGTTTCATGTGGTCGCTCGTTTGGCGGCCTGGGATAAAGCCCGCCTGATCCGGGTCTATGAGGTTCGGCAAGTGGGGCGCAATACGAGCCGCCAAGATCCCCGTGTACAGCTTGAGATCCACGTTGAGGAGGGAAATAGGCCGATAGGAGCCGCACTGCTTGCCGTCCTTCCCAGGCTTGGGGATCACCACGATCGCCGCATCCAGTAGGGATGGGGGCAACTCCCCGAGCGTGTCAAACGAGTTGAAAAGGCGCGTGAGGAGTGGAGTGACCAGTGAGCAGTATTGTTTATAAAACATGGCCGAGAAGCCATCCGGGCCTGGGGACTTGCCCACCTTGAGCCTCGCGATGGCTGAAATCACCTCCTCCGGCCGGATCGGCGATTCCAGCAGCTCAGCCTGGAGTAAGGGCAGGCCTTCCACCCGCGCATGTTCCAGATACGCGTCCATCCCGCCACCGTCGAGGGGCTGCGCGTCATAGAGCCGGGCGTAAAAATCCCGAAACGTTGCGGCAATCTCCCCATCTTCTGTATGCAGGGCCCCATGGGAGTCCTCTATCTCCTTGACGCCCTCTCGCTGTCGACGCTCCCACAGGCAGCGGGCCAGAAGGCCACCACATTTATCACCTCCCACATAATAGCTGTGCCGGAGGCGCAGTGCTGCATACTCCGCCTTGTCGCGATCTAGCGCTTCTAGCTGCGCTCTCTGCGCTTTTAACAGCCGCCAGACTCTCAGAGCCCCCGTTCGGCTATGCATCCGTTCCAATTCCCTGACTTTCTGCGAAAGCTCCGCACGCTTCTCCTGTCGTTCTTTGTTTTCCGCCGCAGAGAGGGCTATAATGACACCCCGGACTACCGCCTTCAGGGCCAGCCAGCACGTGGCGAGGGTTGTGGCTCCATTGTCATTGAGCCGAAGGTATTCCTCAATGACCCCCTGTAGCTGTGTGACCACCGCGGGGCGAAGCAGGAGCGAATCTCGCAACCGCCACTGGCGCATCCTCCTGCCCATAGGCGGGAGCGTCAGCGTCATAACCACCGCCGCATGGTCGGAGAGGGACGCCGCCAATATCTCCACCCCGAGGCCTCCCGAACGAGCGCGCGGGTGGCCAGAAAATAATCCAGGCGTGCATATGTACCGTGCGCACCCGACGTATGTGTGTATTCCCGGGCCGTGGGGTTGTGTAGCCGCCAGAGGTCCACCATGTCTAGTTCCTGCAGCGCTGTGTGCCCCGACTGAGACAAGGCCCCCACCTGCCCCGTGCGATGGGCCGACCGGTCCATCATGTTGTCAAAGACCAGGTTGAGGTCGCCCCCAAGCAACAACCTCCGGTTCGAGGAGGCCGACAAGTTCGTCAGTGCTGTCTGGAGGAACCGCTCCGGTCCATCGTTGGGCGCATAAATCGTACCCGCTGTGAATGAATAGTCTCCCATGCGGAATTGATAGACCAGCAGCCTGCCCTTAATCTCTGCCACCTTACACACTGGGAGCCCCCTAAATCTAGGTGCGAGAAGGATCGCCACCCCCGCCCGCTTCGAGGAGTCACAGGAGAAAAACTGCACGGGGAATGACCTGGATTGCATCCTGTGTGTGTCTCGCATGAGTAAATGTGTTTCCTGGAGGAGGCATATCTCCGCCCCTGACTGTGCAAGAAGGGAAATGATGGAACGGCGCTTAATTGGGTTATTCAGGCCCCGGACATTGAGCGTAAGGACCTTAAGTGTCACTGGAGGCATTCCTAGCAATCAGCGAGCACCCACTTGCTATGCGCATCCCCGTGCCCCCCCAAATGCGTCCCTGGCATCCAACCACCGCCCCCGACCCGACACAGGAAAGAGAAGGAAAAGAAAGAAAGGAAATAAAGAAACAGAGAACCCCAACTAACCCCGTACAACCCCCCTCCCCAACCCCAAAACCACGAAGCGTACCAAAAGTCCATCTTCCAAGGAAGATCAGGAAGTCCAGAGTCAAAGGGGAACGTGGCGTACCAAGTGTCCCCCCCCCCGCCCGGCCGCCCTCATGTCCGCCAGCCAAGTCCCAACGAGAGCGTAGGCACAGGCCATCGGAGAAAAAAACCAACCTCGCAACAGACCCCTGTTAGTTACCCTCAGGGGACCTCGCCCCTCGGTGCCAGCGTTTCAGCCACTGAATATATGGCATCCTGACGGCCCTGGGCGATCTCCTCGGCGGGCGGCCTCCGTCGTCTAGAGCCCCTGCGTCGCTGCTTCAATAGGCTCCAGCCCACGCCGGGGCCGCCGGTTCTCTGAGAGCTCGGTGCCTGGCCGTCCCCCTCCTCCTTCGGGCAATCAATGTCCAGCAGCTGGCACGCCTCCGCCAGAGATGGAAGCTGGTACAGCCGATCCTCATGACGGAAAATAAGACGAAATGGATGGCCCCAAGAGAATTTAATGTCCCGTTGACGGAGGGCCTCCGTGACAGGGCGGAAGGTTCTGCTCTTCTGCAGTGTCAGGGCGGAAAGGTCCTGATAGAGCACCGGGTGCTGACCCCGAAAGGCGATGGGGTGTTGTGTTCGGGCCGCACGGAGGATCTCCTCCTTAGTGGTGTAGTCCTGGACACAAACCAGGATGTCGGCAGGAAGGGCATTGTCCGGACGCGGAGGACCCACCCGATGGGCCCTGTCCAGAGTGAGCGACGTATCCGCCGGCTTACCCAGGATCTGATTGAAGAGCTCGCGGGCGAATGCGAAGATGTCTCCCGCCTCGGCATCCCGTTTCACCCCCCGGATGCGGATGTTATGCCTCCTTGACCGATTCTCCAGGTCCTCCAGGTGGGTTTGAATGTCCACTTGCTGGTCGTGTAGCCGGAGAAGGTCCTGGTGGACCAGGGAGAGTTCCGTGTCCTGTGCGTCCGCCCTGTCTTCCACCGCCTGCACCCTCTCCCCCAGGCCATCCAGGTCCCTCCGGACCTCCCGTAGCTCTGCCGCCAGCTCCTGCCGCATGCTTTTAAGTTCCTCCTTCTGTTCCGCGAATAGCGACAGCAGAAGGGCCTTGGTGATCGGTTCCGCTCCGTCATCTCCGGACCCCTTCGACGGCGTCGCCCCAGCCGTGGACGACCGTGTATCCGGGGCCACCGTCAGCGCCCCCGCCCGGGACTTGGCAAACAGCTCCTGCAGCGACTTGCCCTGGGCCTTATCCCTGCCCTTACCCCTCTGTGTCGCCATCTTGCCGGTAGGCCCACCTCAGCCGAGGCCCTCCGGAGGGGGCCGCAGGAAACTCGCCCCTCGCGGGCCGGGCAGGACTCCGAGGCTCGCCCTCCGCGCCTCCCCGTGTCACCTCGCCTCTCCCCTACGCTGCTTCCGACGGGGGGTTGGGCAGCATCCGTGACCGCTCTTCGCGTCTCAGGGCTCTCCCCCACCGACCGTGGGGCGATTGTCTGCAGCCCTCACCTCCTCCACCCCCGCCACCGCTTCAGAAGGGCCGGTCCGCTCCGATTCCCGCCCGCTGGGCTCCTCGCTGTGCTCCACACTCCCGGGGTCGCGGGTCCTCCCTTCTCACCTCTGGGGACCTGGAGGCCTCCTGACGGCACCGCCTTCCTCTATGTACGCTGCAGCGCCGGGTTCCAGATCGTACCGCGCTGTCCGATACGGGCGGGGATCCCCAGTCCGTCAAGCCCCCTGCATTCCACCGAAGGCTCCGCGTCGGGCCGAGCCCGCGCCACGTCCCGCTAGGCCGCGGGCCCTCCTGGGCGCTGGCCACCTCCTTGACCTACAGGTCTGCGCTGCCGCAACAACCGGCTCAGTGCTGTGTCCGCTGGTGTGCAGCCCCGGGCCCTCCCGGCCGCTACCGCACTGCCTTGGGTGCCGTCCCCCACGCTGGGCCCTCCGCACCTGAGGCCGGGGCCGTATCGCTCGCTGCTAGGCCGCACGCGGCCTCGATGTCCTCCGCTGGCGGGCGAGCCCCACCGCTCACAGGGACACTGCCTGGGTCTCCACAGGTGCGCCCCGCTCTCGGGCTCCGCCGGCGGTGCTGTGTGCCGGAAACGGGAAGGGAAATCGGTCCCGCTCCGGCGCTATTCTCGGGCGCGCGAGGGAGAGACAGAGAGATGCGTCTCACCTCGCCGCCATCTTGGCCACGCCCCCTCACATTTGATTTTAATGGTCCATGGTTTACCTTGATTAAAACTGTTATAGGTTAAAACCATTTACCTTTTAAATTCACATCCACCTATCCCTCAAAAACCAGCTCCGCTGAAACTCAGGAGTCGCAGCACACCAAGGAGGCACTCGGCCTCCTTGGTGGGAACCCGATGATGTAGCAGGTCACCAACTAGGTTGGTGAGTGAGGGTTCTTTTAACACATCCTTTTGGTTTTTGCCCATGCTGTTGTTTTTACTCATATTCACTCTTTCGTTGTTTATGAATAGTTTACCAGGGAGTTTAAGAGTGATACTTTCCCTCTCCCTCCCTTTGTTGTTATTGTTTTATTTAAATTGAATGCCAGCGGGTGCGCGCGAGGCAAGCCCATCTGCGCCCGTCCGCGCACGGTCCGCGACCAGTGCCAGCCTTTATGACAGCCTAATAGCAAAGAAACCAAACGTCGGACTTACTCCAGCAACTTGTTGTACAAATTAAACAGTAAGATACATAATTCCTGTTGCATTGGTTTACTCCCTGATACACTTCCTTGCACTGATCAGATAACGTGTCCCAACTGCAGATCCAGAATACCATTGCATCGTCCATACGTGTCTTTAAGTACACAGTCCTTGTCCAAAGAAAATAGAAGGGGTAAAGAAAAGAATTTATTTAAATGCCTTCTACTGAATGCAAGATCTTTAGTCAAACACAGCGTCGAATGCGCTTATTTTATGGAGAATGAAGCGATTATGATCGCTTTTATCAGTGAGACTTGGACGGATGAGTCATCTGGCCCAGATCTGGTAAAAGCCACACCTTCGGTTTTTATCTGCCATACATTAAACAGGCAAAATAAGAAAGGAGGTGGGTTAGCAATAATCTATCACGATTCCTTAAATGCCATGTTCAAGGGCTCATCAAGTCCGGACTGCGAAGCATTAGATTTTTGTTTCTATCTCTCGCACCAATATACGTTTAAAGGTACTCTGGTGTATCGGCCTCCGGGTCCTAAATCTCGGTTCATAATCCAAGCCAGTAGTTGAGTCGAGAACGAATTAGGGCCAAGTTCATATACGATTCTAGGGGACTTTAACTTTCATTTGGAAGCAGAAGGAGATCCCGATACTAGAAAGTTAGTAGATCTCATGAATACAATTGACCTGAAGCAATTGTTCTCTGGTGCCACACACAATGCGGGCCATACCCTGGATGGAATTTTCTCTAATAACGAACAGGTTACCTTCACTGACACTCACCCAGTAACCTGGTCGGACCATAAGGCAGTGATATTCACGGTTATTTCCCCCTCACCGAATCTCAAAAAAGGCATGACTAAACATCTGGTCAGCCCATCCTGGAAAATGGTGATAAGCTATAGCCTGTTGGATAACAGTGGTGCTCTATATACCATAGTTTCTTTTTCAGAATGGTAACATACTGCCACAAGCATCAGGTCAATGATCGCTTTGCTTATGTGTTTTTAAATATTCCTCAGTGCTGGTAATTGTGAAATGTTTTATGGTTAAAATGTCAGCGTACTATCCGAACTGCTGGGGGGTGCTCAATGCACCAGCGTTTCTATAATTTAGTTTGGCGAGATTTGTTTAATTATAATAAACAACAAAAGAGAAATAGCATTTTCACTTTCTAAATCTTAGAAAATCTATAATTCAATTACTAAAAGTTATAGAACAGAAAGATTTGTTTACTTGGAAACTGCTGTCTTATAAAATATATATTTTTTAAAACATCCTGAAAGGAATTTTAAGTAGTTTATCAAATTATTTTGTCACTTTTACAGGCTATAATTACTGTCTACTAGATAAAGTCATTTTTCCACCAGCTGTTAGGTGCACACATAAACATCAAATTGCTAATAAATTTAAAAAGAGCAGATTAGAGAACATTAGTAAAATGCAAATAAGGTATCAATTGCATAACTGAATACACAAAATAAGTATTGACCTAGTACAAAATATAAAGCAAGTGCAGAAAAGTGTGTGTCAGGTACCGAGGATGTTATAAACTAAGGGCCTCTCTTGCGCTGCCGGAACGTCACTTTTTGGACGTTCCGGTGGCACAATGAGCCATTGCATATTTACAAGGTAGTGTAAAGCCACTTTACGTGGCTTTTCATGGCCTTAAAAATATGTGCCCCAAAACTGCGTGAAAGAGGCATTGCATGGGTATTGCTGTGGATTTTCCCATGCATCATAAACCTGGGAATGCGTCAGGACCTAACACCAACCCAGGGATGGAGTTAAGGAGGCACAACGAAAAAGAGAAATGTTTTCATTTCTCCTTGTGCTTTCCTTTTTCTATGTGTGCTGCATTCTACAGCACACATAGAAAAAGGAAACCACCTCTTGTGATTGATTTTGTGCAGGAAGGTGTCTCTTTGATTTGGGCAAAGCTGGGTGGCTTTGCTTGGCTTAGTAAATACTATTTAAAGACTTGCATTGCCATGGGATGACGTGTGTCTCGCAAGGGACACACAAGTCCTTAATATAGTAAATATGCCCTGTACGGTTCATTGACACTTTGGTGGACAGGCAGCTGAACTTCAAGGGTGGTGGAGGGCTGCAGTAGCCCCTTCTTTGTAAGCCTAGCAGCAGCGTGCATTGCAGTTTGGAGATCCTTGTTACTTTGGTGGTGAACTATCACTCAAAGTTTTCCTGGTGAAACGCCCACAGCATTATTGGCAACAATGTAATGCTGGTTGTGCTGCCAAGGTGGGATGGCCAAGTAGTTGTTCTACTTTTGTAGAAATAAATATCAAAAACAGAGATTTTCTTTTCCCAAAACAAATAAATTAATTCCCCCTGTGTTGAAGACATGTCAGCTTTTTCCTGTTTGTGATCACTTTGCCTTGCAAGGGGAAACTTCAGTGTTGAAATGACCGCGCTCAATACAATTTCAGATTCAAGAGATTTATTGTATAATCAATGTCAACCGCCAATCAATGGAAAAAGCTGGCCCCATCACACCAAAATTCAAATCACGGCAAACCAGACACTATAAAATAGCTTAACATTTGGAATGAAGTACCAGTTGTAGGCTTATAATATAACAGTATCTCTTCTGAGCTGCATATCTTTTTTATGCTTTTTACATTCAGTGACGACCTCCTCAAGGCTGGAGTGTCTTTTCATTGTTTTTTCAGCACTTTATGTATTTGTACAATTGTACAATTGTTCTCCACCCATGGACAAGATGTGAAGTAGATAGTCTTTGCCCATCTCTTTTTAGGTCTCGCCTACACAGTGCGCATGCACTGCATAGAAGACCTTTAGCCGTCGCCCAGCTCTTTTATCAAGCACATACTCGTGCCTGTGGCGGCATACGCATTGCGGGAGTGCGCAGCGGCGTGCCAAAAGCACAAGTATGTGCTTTGAAAAAGAGCCGACTGCTCTCTCCAGCGCGCTCGCACCACTCGCGGGTGCACCCCTCCGCCTCTCTCTCCCGCTGCAGCCTGAGGCGCGCGCGCTTGTTTCAATTGGGTTTCACTTTTCCCCCTCATTTCTGCTCTTCTTGTTGTCCTCTTGGCGCTATCAAATGGGGATACCCAAAGCATATACCCTTAAGCATAAAGTAAGTGTGCAATTTGCGACTACTTTTGCATACTGACTATCTCCATCTGGCTGCAAATTCCCCTGTTTGAATTTTACTTCTGCCTTCTCACCTTTAACTACCTTTCCTCATGTCCAAATTACCTCTTATAGCCCTCACCAAAATGGAAGATCTTCACTTAGTGTGATGTTTACAGCGGTATTCATTTACTATTAAAATATAGTATTTATTTAGTATGCATGAAGACTATGTAGTATGCCCACAAGCCGAAATATGCAAATGAGGGAATACTAGTTCTACTCAACTACCCTTCAAATATTATTATTATTAAGGGAATTTTGTAAAGCGCATGGTTACGCTCGGAAGCGTGTCCCCGCGCTGAACTGAAAGAACTCAGAAGCAGAAGTAAGGAGTGGGCCAGGTTATCTAGAGAATAGATGTGTTTTTAGTTTCTTCCGAAAACTAAATTCAGATGGATCCATGCGAAGGTTAAGAGGTAGAGCGTTCCAGCTCTTCGCCACCAAATAGCGAAAGGATCTTCCTCCCATGCCGGCCCTTCTCACCCTAGGGACCTTTAATAGGCCTCCATGTGAGGAGCGCAAAGCGCGTGATGGTACATGCCTGGTGACTAGGTTCTGGAGTGGTGCAGGCGCCTTCCCAGTGAGGATGCGATAACAAGTACAGAGGGCTTTAAATTCAACTCTGCTCCTTACTGGCAGCCAATGGAGGGTCTGAAGGGCAGCCTTGGAGGCCGATCTTTTGGGGAATTTTAAAATGAGGCGGGCTGCCACATTCTGTAACACCTGAAGGCGATTTATTGCCTTACAGGTTGCTCCCAAGTACAATAGGTTGCCGTAGTCTAGACGCGATGTGACGAGGGTGTGCACCAGCGTTCTACGGGCGGACGTAGGGAGGAGAACTAGGACCTTCCGTAGGCTTTTTAAAACGCTAAAACAGACACCCGCCACCCGGTAAATCTGGGGTCCAAATGACAGGTCAGCATCAAGCCAGACCCCAAGGTTTCTGACTTCCTGACGAGGTGTTGGGACCTCACCTAAGCATGGGGGCCACCACGCCGACGACCAAACAGATTGGTTCCTCCCCACCACGAGCACCTCGGTCTTGTTGCCATTTAATTTAAGGCAATTAGTGGACATCCAGGTTGCGAGATCTTGCATGCAAGCCCTGAAACTGTCCATGGCAAGGCCGGGCGCGCGTGAAAGGGAGATAACCAGCTGCGTTTCATCCGCGTAGGACACAATTTGCAGCCCATGGCCCACAGCAATCGGAGCCACTGGGGAAACATAAAGATTAAAAAGGGTGGGGCTCAGGGACGATCCCTGGGGAATGCCCTGGCCCAATCCTATGTCCCTGGAGTAGTAATCACCCTGGCGGACCTGGAAGCTTCTCCCAGTCAGGAACGATTGGATCCATTGGAGTGCAGCTCCAGATATTCCTCCACTGTTCAGACACTGTAGCAAGGTGGTATGAGCTACAGTGTCGAATGCTGCACTCAGATCCAATAGGATGAGGGCCATAGTTTGACCCTCATCCACCCCCTGACGTAGGGTCTCCACAGCCATCAGGAGCGCAGATTCCGTTGAATGGCGGGGACGGAAGCCTAATTGGGTATCGTGTAATAAGGCAGCCTTTTCCACGAAATCCATCAATTGCAGATTGACAGTTTTTTCAGCCACTTTGGCCAGGTAGGGTTGAAGGGAAATTGGCCGGAGGTTCTCTAGTTTATCAAAACTGATATTGGGTTTCTTCCTAAGGGGTAGAACCACCACCTTTTTCCAGTCTTTGGGCACGGTCTTAGTGCTGAAGGACACGTCTAATAGATGTCTAATGTAAGGTTCCAATACCACTAGGCTATCCGCTAGACGTTGAGGTGTAGTAGGGTCCCGCGGAGATCCCGACATCACAGATCTGCAGATTTTTAAGAGATCTTCTGGAGGCGGGCTGACAGAGTTGGTCAATCTATGTCTATCCCCCCATTCCCTAGGGCTTTCCACAAATTCTGTCCCATTAATGGGTTGAATCGGAAATGGCAAATAAATTTTAGATATTTTTTCAGCAAAGAAATCTGCGATCCTATCGCAGGATTCAGGCGAGCAATCATCTGGGGCAGTAGCTGGTTTTCCACTCGAGAGAGTTTTATAGAGCGAAAAAGCTCCTTTATCGAGTTACCAGCTACGCTAATTCTAGTCGTGTAATATGCTGTTTTAGACTTCCTAATCAGCCCATGGTAAAGTCGCCTCTCAATCAAGTAGGCATCTCTAGTTTCCTTGGAAAGAGCCCCACGCCATTGTCTTTCGACTCTCTTCAGGGCGGCTTTCATGACTCGTAGTTCATCGTTGAACCATGGGGCAGTTTTTTTAACCCGGCCACCTGATTTGGCATTTGAGAGAGGAGCTATACAATCTAGCGCCTCGTTGATGCGCTTACAAAGATTAGTGTTGGCCGTGTCTACATCATCCCCCCCAGGGCTCCCCCCTTTAGTCAACGCCTCGCAAAATTTAGACTGAGAGAAGGTGGCCCATCTCCGCCTGAGGTGGTACAATGCCGTTGGCTGCGGAGATCTTCCTCCAAGAATTCGTATAGAGAAAGGTACTATGTGATGATCCGACCAGGGGATAGGGATAGGGGTCATGGCTTCTACTTCCCCCCAATTAACAAATATAGGATCGAGCAAGTGTCCTAACTGATGAGTGGGACCATTTACAATTTGATTTAATTGGAGGGCTCCTAATGCCTGACAAAAATTCTTGCTGACATTGTCTGAGGGGTTGTTAAGGTGTAAATTAAGATCTCCAAGCACCAGAAATTTGTCTTTACATAGCGCAGTCTCCATGATGCCCTCAACCAGACTCTCCTCAAACCTGGCTATAGGGCCTGTGGGTCTATAGATTAACATGCCCTTCAGCCTTCAGCCGTTATTCACTTTGATAGTGAAACTTCCTGCCTCGCTGTCCAGGATGGGGGAATAGTCTAGTTGGCATCGTAGACTTTCCTGGACTACAATTGCAATACCCCCTCCTCTACCTGTGGGTCTATCCAGTCTATGTATTATATATCCCTCTGGGAGCGCCTCCAGGGTGTCAGGTGTAGATCCTTCACCTAGCCATGTCTCAGTTAGAAACACAAGATCCCACTGTTTCTCAGTGAGTAGATCATGTAAGTCCAACTGTTTCCGTAGCGATGAACACTTCCGTATATGATGAACACTTCAATTGATTGCTAAAAGAAGACTAGTAGTATTCTAGAAGAATAGTATTTGAAGCTTAGTAGTATTCTGTTAGGGTTTATTTGCAGCTCTTGTGCTATTTCAAGAGCAAAATGAAGGCTAGTCTCATTGATTGTGACCACTGTTTGAAGACTAGTGGTATTCTTTGTGAGCAATATCTGAATACTAACGGCAATGATTGTGAAGACTCAAGTAAGACTAGCAGAATTTAAAGTGAATGTTAATTGAACACTATTGTGCTATTTCAAGAGCAAAATTAAGGCTAGTCTCATTAATTGTGACCACTAATTGAAGATTAGTGGTATCTTTGTGAGCAATATCTGAAGACTAATGGCAATGACTGTCAAGAGTTAAGTAAGACTAGCAGAATTCAAATTGAAAGTTAATTCAACACTAGTCGCATTAATTCTGATTAATTTATAGAAATTTTATTAATTTGGTTGCTTGCACAAGGCTTCTTTTAATGATGGCTTTTGGACTAAATGTTATGTGTTACATATCTTGGGAGTCAATGATTCTAATACGCCTGTGACAAACTCAGTAGTCATGCATTTAGTAGGCATTTTATAATTGTTGTATGTGAGAAGACTGGAGCAAGAGATCGTAGGAGAAGCACAAAGGAGCCGACCCAGACATACCCAGGATTGTACTAGGAGACCCCTCCTCCTGCAAGTAGAGAGCCAGTTGAATTGTCGAGAACCTTACTGAATTCCCACTTGGTCCATGACAAGACAGGATCACCACTGTTTGTTTTCAGGTTACCCAAAATGAGCAATTGTGCAAAATTCAATTAGTTGTCAGATAAAAAAGTAATTGTTCGAATTCCTCCTGTGTTGATTGTCCACCAGACTCCATTAATGTTAGAATTTATAAAAACAATTCACTAAACACGATTGTACAAGGCGTTTATGGCATTGACTTGTACATTTTTTTAAAGGAAATGCAGTTGGACACAAAAGTGTTTGATATGACATTTCAATGATATTTGCCTATGGAAGAGCCATTGGCTTTGCCAATGTGTTTTAGCCATGTTGTGCACTAGCTAGTGGTGTAGAGTGTTGCAGTGTGGAATTGCGAAGAGCGGAATAGAGTGTTGTAGAAGGGACTGGCAGATAGTGTCATGAATTGGAGTGACAGAGTGGAGTCGCGTAGAGTGGCGCATAGTGGAGTGGCATAGAGCTGAGTTACTAATCTGTTGCTGCATAGTGGACGTCCTTTTGTGAAGGTTGATGGGTCACCTTTCTGTAGCCTATTGCTGTATTTGAGTTTTAAAGTAGTACTAATGGAGTAAAACCTTTGCTAAGCCAGTGTCAACAACAATAAAAATGCCAAAATAATAAATGCAAAAATATGTCACAAAATGTGCTGCATTCGTCTACAAAATTTGCGTTTTCTTACCACATAATTTAGTCAACTATGCCCCATGATTTGGTCCTCTTCAGCTGCATAATTCCAGTGGCCCCTACATAGATTGACAATTTCTTGAGATAATGGAAATACAGTTGCCTGTTGATTCTCAAATATTTATCAGCAGCAGCAAATAAGAAGAAAAATGTT